>NC_086444.1:761985594-762597156 GCF_028390025.1 Pseudophryne corroboree | reverse complement strand
AAGGCTTCTCCGTCACTGGGGGTCCCTAATACTAGGTATGGGCCGGGGGTGCAGGACCCCACGATGTCGGCACAGGTCGGCCACCCCAGGTCAGCACACAGGTGAGAATTAATAAGGGTTAATAAGAAGCACAGAAGTGCTATGTAAGTGGTGTGATTAAAATAATGTATACAAAGTGATAGGAAAAATAATAAGTGTTAATAAAGTGTTAGGGTGTGCCGACCTGAAGCAGCCCAGCCATACCGACACAGGGGCCACCGCACCCCACACCCACCCCATAAATAATTACAAATATATCTGGGTTAAATTCCCAGTGTAAGGCCACATGGTAATGGCACCTACAGTATCTGAGAGCCAGCTTACCTGGGGATACCCCTGGCTTCCCCTATGGCACTTCTGGAGTCAGCAATCCCTCCTAATGCTGACCCATTTATGCCTCTCTATATACAATACACAAAGTGGAAAGCTGCTCAATCAGATTGTAATGTCACTCAGGTGCTAAAAGGGGAGGGGTAATTCTGTGTAGGAAAAAAACTGTGTTCCCTAATGCACACCGAGTGAATAATATTTCTACATAATAATAGTCAGATAATACGGAGATCTTAGTTGCGTATATCTGCAGATATAGGGTTAAGCCCCCAGGCCGATCGACAAGGGTTCTCCGTCACTGGGGGTCCCTAATACTAGGTATGGGCCGGGGGTGCAGGACCCCACGATGTCGGCACAGGTCGGCCACCCCAGGTCAGCACACAGGTGAGAATTAATAAGGGTTAATAAGAAGCACAGAAGTGCTATGTAAGTGGTGTGATTAAAATAATGTATACAAAGTGATAGGAAAAATAATAAGTGTTAATAAAGTGTTAGGGTGTGCCGACCTGAAGCAGCCCAGCCATACCGACACAGGGGCCACCGCACCCCACACCCGCCCCATAAATAATTACAAATATATCTGGGTTAAATTCCCAGTGTAAGGCCACATGGTAATGGCACCTACAGCATCTGAGAGCCAGCTTACCTGGAGTATACCCCTGGCTTCCCCTATGGCACTTCTGGAGTCAGCAATCCCTCCTAATGCTGACCCATTTATGCCTCTCTATATACAATACACAAAGTGGAAAGCTGCTCAATCAGATTGTAATGTCACTCAGGTGCTAAAAGGGGAGGGGTAATTCTGTGTAGGAAAAAAACTGTGTTCCCTAATGCACACCGAGTGAATAATATTTCTACATAATAATAGTCAGATAATACGGAGATCTTAGTTGCGTATATCTGCAGATATAGGGTTAAGCTCCCAGGCCGATCGACAAGGGTTCTCCGTCACTGGGGGTCCCTAATACTAGGTATGGGCCGGGGGTGCAGGACCCCACGATGTCGGCACAGGTCGGCCACCCCAGGTCAGCACACAGGTGAGAATTAATAAGGGTTAATAAGAAGCACAGAAGTGCTATGTAAGTGGTGTGATTAAAATAATGTATACAAAGTGATAGGAAAAATAATAAGTGTTAATAAAGTGTTAGGGTGTGCCGACCTGAAGCAGCCCAGCCATACCGACACAGGGGCCACCGCACCCCACACCCACCCCATAAATAATTACAAATATATCTGGGTTAAATTCCCAGTGTAAGGCCACATGGTAATGGCACCTACAGCATCTGAGAGCCAGCTTACCTGGGGATACCCCTGGCTTCCCCTATGGCACTTCTGGAGTCAGCAATCCCTCCTAATGCTGACCCATTTATGCCTCTCTATATACAATACACAAAGTGGAAAGCTGCTCAATCAGATTGTAATGTCACTCAGGTGCTAAAAGGGGAGGGGTAATTCTGTGTAGGAAAAAAACTGTGTTCCCTAATGCACACCGAGTGAATAATATTTCTACATAATAATAGTCAGATAATACGGAGATCTTAGTTGCGTATATCTGCAGATATAGGGTTAAGCCCCCATGCCGATCGACAAGGCTTCTCCGTCACTGGGGGTCCCTAATACTAGGTATGGGCCGGGGGTGCCGGACCCCACGATGTCGGCACAGGTCGGCCACCCCAGGTCAGCACACAGGTGAGAATTAATAAGGGTTAATAAGAAGCACAGAAGTGCTATGTAAGTGGTGTGATTAAAATAATGTATACAAAGTGATAGGAAAAATAATAAGTGTTAATAAAGTGTTAGGGTGTGCCGACCTGAAGCAGCCCAGCCATACCGACACAGGGGCCACCGCACCCCACACCCACCCCATAAATAATTACAAATATATCTGGGTTAAATTCCCAGTGTAAGGCCACATGGTAATGGCACCTACAGTATCTGAGAGCCAGCTTACCTGGGGATACCCCTGGCTTCCCCTATGGCACTTCTGGAGTCAGCAATCCCTCCTAATGCTGACCCATTTATGCCTCTCTATATACAATACACAAAGTGGAAAGCTGCTCAATCAGATTGTAATGTCACTCAGGTGCTAAAAGGGGAGGGGTAATTCTGTGTAGGAAAAAAACTGTGTTCCCTAATGCACACCGAGTGAATAATATTTCTACATAATAATAGTCAGATAATACGGAGATCTTAGTTGCGTATATCTGCAGATATAGGGTTAAGCCCCCAGGCCGATCGACAAGGGTTCTCCGTCACTGGGGGTCCCTAATACAAGGTATGGGCCGGGGGTGCAGGACCCCACGATGTCGGCACAGGTCGGCCACCCCAGGTCAGCACACAGGTGAGAATTAATAAGGGTTAATAAGAAGCACAGAAGTGCTATGTAAGTGGTGTGATTAAAATAATGTATACAAAGTGATAGGAAAAATAATAAGTGTTAATAAAGTGTTAGGGTGTGCCGACCTGAAGCAGCCCAGCCATACCGACACAGGGGCCACCGCACCCCACACCCACCCCATAAATAATTACAAATATATCTGGGTTAAATTCCCAGTGTAAGGCCACATGGTAATGGCACCTACAGCATCTGAGAGCCAGCTTACCTGGAGTATACCCCTGGCTTCCCCTATGGCACTTCTGGAGTCAGCAATCCCTCCTAATGCTGACCCATTTATGCCTCTCTATATACAATACACAAAGTGGAAAGCTGCTCAATCAGATTGTAATGTCACTCAGGTGCTAAAAGGGGAGGGGTAATTCTGTGTAGGAAAAAAACTGTGTTCCCTAATGCACACCGAGTGAATAATATTTCTACATAATAATAGTCAGATAATACGGAGATCTTAGTTGCGTATATCTGCAGATATAGGGTTAAGCCCCCAGGCCGATCGACAAGGGTTCTCCGTCACTGGGGGTCCCTAATACTAGGTATGGGCCGGGGGTGCAGGACCCCACGATGTCGGCACAGGTCGGCCACCCCAGGTCAGCACACAGGTGAGAATTAATAAGGGTTAATAAGAAGCACAGAAGTGCTATGTAAGTGGTGTGATTAAAATAATGTATACAAAGTGATAGGAAAAATAATAAGTGTTAATAAAGTGTTAGGGTGTGCCGACCTGAAGCAGCCCAGCCATACCGACACAGGGGCCACCGCACCCCACACCCGCCCCATAAATAATTACAAATATATCTGGGTTAAATTCCCAGTGTAAGGCCACATGGTAATGGCACCTACAGCATCTGAGAGCCAGCTTACCTGGAGTATACCCCTGGCTTCCCCTATGGCACTTCTGGAGTCAGCAATCCCTCCTAATGCTGACCCATTTATGCCTCTCTATATACAATACACAAAGTGGAAAGCTGCTCAATCAGATTGTAATGTCACTCAGGTGCTAAAAGGGGAGGGGTAATTCTGTGTAGGAAAAAAACTGTGTTCCCTAATGCACACCGAGTGAATAATATTTCTACATAATAATAGTCAGATAATACGGAGATCTTAGTTGCGTATATCTGCAGATATAGGGTTAAGCTCCCAGGCCGATCGACAAGGGTTCTCCGTCACTGGGGGTCCCTAATACTAGGTATGGGCCGGGGGTGCAGGACCCCACGATGTCGGCACAGGTCGGCCACCCCAGGTCAGCACACAGGTGAGAATTAATAAGGGTTAATAAGAAGCACAGAAGTGCTATGTAAGTGGTGTGATTAAAATAATGTATACAAAGTGATAGGAAAAATAATAAGTGTTAATAAAGTGTTAGGGTGTGCCGACCTGAAGCAGCCCAGCCATACCGACACAGGGGCCACCGCACCCCACACCCACCCCATAAATAATTACAAATATATCTGGGTTAAATTCCCAGTGTAAGGCCACATGGTAATGGCACCTACAGCATCTGAGAGCCAGCTTACCTGGGGATACCCCTGGCTTCCCCTATGGCACTTCTGGAGTCAGCAATCCCTCCTAATGCTGACCCATTTATGCCTCTCTATATACAATACACAAAGTGGAAAGCTGCTCAATCAGATTGTAATGTCACTCAGGTGCTAAAAGGGGAGGGGTAATTCTGTGTAGGAAAAAAACTGTGTTCCCTAATGCACACCGAGTGAATAATATTTCTACATAATAATAGTCAGATAATACGGAGATCTTAGTTGCGTATATCTGCAGATATAGGGTTAAGCCCCCATGCCGATCGACAAGGCTTCTCCGTCACTGGGGGTCCCTAATACTAGGTATGGGCCGGGGGTGCCGGACCCCACGATGTCGGCACAGGTCGGCCACCCCAGGTCAGCACACAGGTGAGAATTAATAAGGGTTAATAAGAAGCACAGAAGTGCTATGTAAGTGGTGTGATTAAAATAATGTATACAAAGTGATAGGAAAAATAATAAGTGTTAATAAAGTGTTAGGGTGTGCCGACCTGAAGCAGCCCAGCCATACCGACACAGGGGCCACCGCACCCCACACCCACCCCATAAATAATTACAAATATATCTGGGTTAAATTCCCAGTGTAAGGCCACATGGTAATGGCACCTACAGTATCTGAGAGCCAGCTTACCTGGGGATACCCCTGGCTTCCCCTATGGCACTTCTGGAGTCAGCAATCCCTCCTAATGCTGACCCATTTATGCCTCTCTATATACAATACACAAAGTGGAAAGCTGCTCAATCAGATTGTAATGTCACTCAGGTGCTAAAAGGGGAGGGGTAATTCTGTGTAGGAAAAAAACTGTGTTCCCTAATGCACACCGAGTGAATAATATTTCTACATAATAATAGTCAGATAATACGGAGATCTTAGTTGCGTATATCTGCAGATATAGGGTTAAGCCCCCAGGCCGATCGACAAGGGTTCTCCGTCACTGGGGGTCCCTAATACAAGGTATGGGCCGGGGGTGCAGGACCCCACGATGTCGGCACAGGTCGGCCACCCCAGGTCAGCACACAGGTGAGAATTAATAAGGGTTAATAAGAAGCACAGAAGTGCTATGTAAGTGGTGTGATTAAAATAATGTATACAAAGTGATAGGAAAAATAATAAGTGTTAATAAAGTGTTAGGGTGTGCCGACCTGAAGCAGCCCAGCCATACCGACACAGGGGCCACCGCACCCCACACCCACCCCATAAATAATTACAAATATATCTGGGTTAAATTCCCAGTGTAAGGCCACATGGTAATGGCACCTACAGCATCTGAGAGCCAGCTTACCTGGAGTATACCCCTGGCTTCCCCTATGGCACTTCTGGAGTCAGCAATCCCTCCTAATGCTGACCCATTTATGCCTCTCTATATACAATACACAAAGTGGAAAGCTGCTCAATCAGATTGTAATGTCACTCAGGTGCTAAAAGGGGAGGGGTAATTCTGTGTAGGAAAAAAACTGTGTTCCCTAATGCACACCGAGTGAATAATATTTCTACATAATAATAGTCAGATAATACGGAGATCTTAGTTGCGTATATCTGCAGATATAGGGTTAAGCCCCCAGGCCGATCGACAAGGGTTCTCCGTCACTGGGGGTCCCTAATACTAGGTATGGGCCGGGGGTGCAGGACCCCACGATGTCGGCACAGGTCGGCCACCCCAGGTCAGCACACAGGTGAGAATTAATAAGGGTTAATAAGAAGCACAGAAGTGCTATGTAAGTGGTGTGATTAAAATAATGTATACAAAGTGATAGGAAAAATAATAAGTGTTAATAAAGTGTTAGGGTGTGCCGACCTGAAGCAGCCCAGCCATACCGACACAGGGGCCACCGCACCCCACACCCGCCCCATAAATAATTACAAATATATCTGGGTTAAATTCCCAGTGTAAGGCCACATGGTAATGGCACCTACAGCATCTGAGAGCCAGCTTACCTGGAGTATACCCCTGGCTTCCCCTATGGCACTTCTGGAGTCAGCAATCCCTCCTAATGCTGACCCATTTATGCCTCTCTATATACAATACACAAAGTGGAAAGCTGCTCAATCAGATTGTAATGTCACTCAGGTGCTAAAAGGGGAGGGGTAATTCTGTGTAGGAAAAAAACTGTGTTCCCTAATGCACACCGAGTGAATAATATTTCTACATAATAATAGTCAGATAATACGGAGATCTTAGTTGCGTATATCTGCAGATATAGGGTTAAGCTCCCAGGCCGATCGACAAGGGTTCTCCGTCACTGGGGGTCCCTAATACTAGGTATGGGCCGGGGGTGCAGGACCCCACGATGTCGGCACAGGTCGGCCACCCCAGGTCAGCACACAGGTGAGAATTAATAAGGGTTAATAAGAAGCACAGAAGTGCTATGTAAGTGGTGTGATTAAAATAATGTATACAAAGTGATAGGAAAAATAATAAGTGTTAATAAAGTGTTAGGGTGTGCCGACCTGAAGCAGCCCAGCCATACCGACACAGGGGCCACCGCACCCCACACCCACCCCATAAATAATTACAAATATATCTGGGTTAAATTCCCAGTGTAAGGCCACATGGTAATGGCACCTACAGCATCTGAGAGCCAGCTTACCTGGGGATACCCCTGGCTTCCCCTATGGCACTTCTGGAGTCAGCAATCCCTCCTAATGCTGACCCATTTATGCCTCTCTATATACAATACACAAAGTGGAAAGCTGCTCAATCAGATTGTAATGTCACTCAGGTGCTAAAAGGGGAGGGGTAATTCTGTGTAGGAAAAAAACTGTGTTCCCTAATGCACACCGAGTGAATAATATTTCTACATAATAATAGTCAGATAATACGGAGATCTTAGTTGCGTATATCTGCAGATATAGGGTTAAGCCCCCATGCCGATCGACAAGGCTTCTCCGTCACTGGGGGTCCCTAATACTAGGTATGGGCCGGGGGTGCCGGACCCCACGATGTCGGCACAGGTCGGCCACCCCAGGTCAGCACACAGGTGAGAATTAATAAGGGTTAATAAGAAGCACAGAAGTGCTATGTAAGTGGTGTGATTAAAATAATGTATACAAAGTGATAGGAAAAATAATAAGTGTTAATAAAGTGTTAGGGTGTGCCGACCTGAAGCAGCCCAGCCATACCGACACAGGGGCCACCGCACCCCACACCCACCCCATAAATAATTACAAATATATCTGGGTTAAATTCCCAGTGTAAGGCCACATGGTAATGGCACCTACAGTATCTGAGAGCCAGCTTACCTGGGGATACCCCTGGCTTCCCCTATGGCACTTCTGGAGTCAGCAATCCCTCCTAATGCTGACCCATTTATGCCTCTCTATATACAATACACAAAGTGGAAAGCTGCTCAATCAGATTGTAATGTCACTCAGGTGCTAAAAGGGGAGGGGTAATTCTGTGTAGGAAAAAAACTGTGTTCCCTAATGCACACCGAGTGAATAATATTTCTACATAATAATAGTCAGATAATACGGAGATCTAAGTTGCGTATATCTGCAGATATAGGGTTAAGCCCCCAGGCCGATCGACAAGGGTTCTCCGTCACTGGGGGTCCCTAATACTAGGTATGGGCCGGGGGTGCAGGACCCCACGATGTCGGCACAGGTCGGCCACCCCAGGTCAGCACACAGGTGAGAATTAATAAGGGTTAATAAGAAGCACAGAAGTGCTATGTAAGTGGTGTGATTAAAATAATGTATACAAAGTGATAGGAAAAATAATAAGTGTTAATAAAGTGTTAGGGTGTGCCGACCTGAAGCAGCCCAGCCATACCGACACAGGGGCCACCGCACCCCACACCCACCCCATAAATAATTACAAATATATCTGGGTTAAATTCCCAGTGTAAGGCCACATGGTAATGGCACCTACAGCATCTGAGAGCCAGCTTACCTGGAGTATACCCCTGGCTTCCCCTATGGCACTTCTGGAGTCAGCAATCCCTCCTAATGCTGACCCATTTATGCCTCTCTATATACAATACACAAAGTGGAAAGCTGCTCAATCAGATTGTAATGTCACTCAGGTGCTAAAAGGGGAGGGGTAATTCTGTGTAGGAAAAAAACTGTGTTCCCTAATGCACACCGAGTGAATAATATTTCTACATAATAATAGTCAGATAATACGGAGATCTTAGTTGCGTATATCTGCAGATATAGGGTTAAGCTCCCAGGCCGATCGACAAGGGTTCTCCGTCACTGGGGGTCCCTAATACTAGGTATGGGCCGGGGGTGCAGGACCCCACGATGTCGACACAGGTCGGCCACCCCAGGTCAGCACACAGGTGAGAATTAATAAGGGTTAATAAGAAGCACAGAAGTGCTATGTAAGTGGTGTGATTAAAATAATGTATACAAAGTGATAGGAAAAATAATAAGTGTTAATAAAGTGTTAGGGTGTGCCGACCTGAAGCAGCCCAGCCATACCGACACAGGGGCCACCGCACCCCACACCCACCCCATAAATAATTACAAATATATCTGGGTTAAATTCCCAGTGTAAGGCCACATGGTAATGGCACCTACAGCATCTGAGAGCCAGCTTACCTGGGGATACCCCTGGCTTCCCCTATGGCACTTCTGGAGTCAGCAATCCCTCCTAATGCTCACCCATTTATGCCTCTCTATATACAATACACAAAGTGGAAAGCTGCTCAATCAGATTGTAATGTCACTCAGGTGCTAAAAGGGGAGGGGTAATTCTGTGTAGGAAAAAAACTGTGTTCCCTAATGCACACCGAGTGAATAATATTTCTACATAATAATAGTCAGATAATACGGAGATCTTAGTTGCGTATATCTGCAGATATAGGGTTAAGCCCCCATGCCGATCGACAAGGCTTCTCCATCACTGGGGGTCCCTAATACTAGGTATGGGCCGGGGGTGCAGGACCCCACGATGTCGGCACAGGTCGGCCACCCCAGGTCAGCACACAGGTGAGAATTAATAAGGGTTAATAAGAAGCACAGAAGTGCTATGTAAGTGGTGTGATTAAAATAATGTATACAAAGTGATAGGAAAAATAATAAGTGTTAATAAAGTGTTAGGGTGTGCCGACCTGAAGCAGCCCAGCCATACCGACACAGGGGCCACCGCACCCCACACCCACCCCATAAATAATTACAAATATATCTGGGTTAAATTCCCAGTGTAAGGCCACATGGTAATGGCACCTACAGCATCTGAGAGCCAGCTTACCTGGGGATACCCCTGGCTTCCCCTATGGCACTTCTGGAGACAGCAATCCCTCCTAATGCTGATTCATTTATGCCTCTCTATATACAATACACAAAGTGGAAAGCTGCTCAATCAGATTGTAATGTCACTCAGGTGCTAAAAGGGGAAGGGTAATTCTGTGTAGGAAAAAAACTGTGTTCCCTAATGCACACCGAGTGAATAATATTTCTACATAATAATAGTCAGATAATACGGAGATCTTAGTTGCGTATATCTGCAGATATAGGGTTAAGCCCCCAGGCCGATCGACAAGGCTTCTCCGTCACTGGGGGTCCATAATACTAGGTATGGGCCGGGGGTGCAGGACCCCACGATGTCGGCACAGGTCGGCCACCCCAGGTCAGCACACAGGTGAGAATTAATAAGGGTTAATAAGAAGCACAGAAGTGCTATGTAAGTGGTGTGATTAAAATAATGTATACAAAGTGATAGGAAAAATAATAAGTGTTAATAAAGTGTTAGGGTGTGCCGACCTGAAGCAGCCCAGCCATACCGACACAGGGGCCACCGCACCCCACACCCACCCCATAAATAATTACAAATATATCTGGGTTAAATTCCCAGTGTAAGGCCACATGGTAATGGCACCTACAGCATCTGAGAGCCAGCTTACCTGGGGATACCCCTGGCTTCCCCTATGGCACTTCTGGAGTCAGCAATCCCTCCTAATGCTGACCCATTTATGCCTCTCTATATACAATACACAAAGTGGAAAGCTGCTCAATCAGATTGTAATGTCACTCAGGTGCTAAAAGGGGAGGGGTAATTCTGTGTAGGAAAAAAACTGTGTTCCCTAATGCACACCGAGTGAATAATATTTCTACATAACAATAGTCAGATAATATGGAGATCTTAGTTGCGTATATCTGCAGATATAGGGTTAAGCCCCCAGGCCGATCGACAAGGCTTCTCCGTCACTGGGGGTCCCTAATACTAGGTATGGGCCGGGGGTGCAGGACCCCACGATGTCGGCACAGGTCGGCCACCCCAGGTCAGCACACAGGTGAGAATTAATAAGGGTTAATAAGAAGCACAGAAGTGCTATGTAAGTGGTGTGATTAAAATAATGTATACAAAGTGATAGGAAAAATAATAAGTGTTAATAAAGTGTTAGGGTGTGCCGACCTGAAGCAGCCCAGCCATACCGACACAGGGGCCACCGCACCCCACACCCACCCCATAAATAATTACAAATATATCTGGGTTAAATTCCCAGTGTAAGGCCACATGGTAATGGCACCTACAGCATCTGAGAGCCAGCTTACCTGGGGATACCCCTGGCTTCCCCTATGGCACTTCTGGAGTCAGCAATCCCTCCTAATGCTGACCCATTTATGCCTCTCTATATACAATACACAAAGTGGAAAGCTGCTCAATCAGATTGTAATGTCACTCAGGTGCTAAAAGGGGAGGGGTAATTCTGTGTAGGAAAAAAACTGTGTTCCCTAATGCACACCGAGTGAATAATATTTCTACATAATAATAGTCAGATAATACGGAGATCTTAGTTGCGTATATCTGCAGATATAGGGTTAAGCCCCCAGGCCGATCGACAAGGCATCTCCGTCACTGGGGGTCCATAATACTAGGTATGGGCCGGGGGTGCAGGACCCCATGATGTCGGCACAGGTCGGCCACCCCAGGTCAGCACACAGGTGAGAATTAATAAGGGTTAATAAGAAGCACAGAAGTGCTATGTAAGTGGTGTGATTAAAATAATGTATACAAAGTGATAGGAAAAATAATAAGTGTTAATAAAGTGTTAGGGTGTGCCGACCTGAAGCAGCCCAGCCATACCGACACAGGGGCCACCGCACCCCACACCCACCCCATAAATAATTACAAATATATCTGGGTTAAATTCCCAGTGTAAGGCCACATGGTAATGGCACCTACAGCATCTGAGAGCCAGCTTACCTGGGGATACCCCTGGCTTCCCCTATGGCACTTCTGGAGTCAGCAATCCCTCCTAATGCTCACCCATTTATGCCTCTCTATATACAATACACAAAGTGGAAAGCTGCTCAATCAGATTGTAATGTCACTCAGGTGCTAAAAGGGGAGGGGTAATTCTGTGTAGGAAAAAAACTGTGTTCCCTAATGCACACCGAGTGAATAATATTTCTACATAATAATAGTCAGATAATATGGAGATCTTAGTTGCGTATATCTGCAGATATAGGGTTAAGCCCCCAGGCCGATCGACAAGGCTTCTCCGTCACTGGGGGTCCATAATACTAGGTATGGGCCGGGGGTGCAGGACCCCACGATGTCGGCACAGGTCGGCCACCCCAGGTCAGCACACAGGTGAGAATTAATAAGGGTTAATAAGAAGCACAGAAGTGCTATGTAAGTGGTGTGATTAAAATAATGTATACAAAGTGATAGGAAAAATAATAAGTGTTAATAAAGTGTTAGGGTGTGCCGACCTGAAGCAGCCCAGCCATACCGACACAGGGGCCACCGCACCCCACACCCACCCCATAAATAATTACAAATATATCTGGGTTAAATTCCCAGTGTAAGGCCACATGGTAATGGCACCTACAGCATCTGAGAGCCAGCTTACCTGGGGATACCCCTGGCTTCCCCTATGGCACTTCTGGAGTCAGCAATCCCTCCTAATGCTGACCCATTTACGCCTCTCTATATACAATACACAAAGTGGAAAGCTGCTCAATCAGATTGTAATGTCACTCAGGTGCTAAAAGGGAAGGGGTAATTCTGTGTAGGAAAAAACTGTGTTCCCTAATGCACACCGAGTGAATAATATTTCTACATAATAATAGTCAGATAATACAGAGATCTTAGTTGCGTATATCTGCAGATATAGGGTTAAGCCATCCAAGCATACATATCAGATCATGAGATAGGTAAGGGGGGACATGTTACTTTAATCTAGCATAGTCTGGCATAGTGGAGAATTCTCTCAATTTTATGTAACTACTAAAACCATTTGAAATTGTAACTGATGAAGTCAGTTCAGACACTACCAGCCTGAGTCAGATTATTTCCTTAATTAAACTACTTGAAAAACATTTAAAGAAACTGAAGGAAGAGTTGAAACAAAATGATTCCTCTAAGTATGTTGGACTTGTAGATCAAGTTCTTTTTTTCAGGATACAAGGGTTTCAAACATTTTAACATTGGATCATTACATTTTGGCAAAAAGCTATATCCTTTGTTTAAGTCCTATGCAATATCTTTCTTTCCAAATGGCTCAGATCTTAAGAGATGCAAAGTGCTCTTTGGGAGCAAGTTGTCAGCTCAAGTGGCACATGACATGACAAAGTCTCCTATGTCAGCTTCTCCTGCTCCAAATGCTGCTGCCAGGAAGAAAAAAAACAGATTTTTTTCCAAGGAATAATGATGATGATGATGAGTCACCTCAGTGCACCTGATTGAAACAAGATTATGATATCTGATTAGGCTTTAAAGAACTGCTACAATTAATGACCCCTCTCCCATGACTAAATCTGATACAGAAAGCATTAAAAGGATGGTGGAGGATCCCTCTGAGTTATGGGAGGAAAAAATCAATCCTTTGTTCAAACTCTCTTTAGTGTAATTAAGCTGCTCACCCTTCAATGCTTATTCAGAAAGAGTCTTCAGCACAGCCGGGAACCTTGTGAGCAATCTGCGAAGGATTCTACAGTAATTCAAAAAAATGTGTAAAAACTGATTTTTATTAAAATTAATTACAAATTCTATGATGAAAATCTGTGCTGCCAATTACAACAACAGAAGCTTCTTCTGTAATAGTGAATTTCAGTGGGGATGAGTTAATATTGTGTCATGACAATATTAACAAAAGTGAGGAGGGTGATGTTGATGATGAGTTTGACATGATCCAAATGTGATGATGAATAAGACTATTGGTAGTCAGGATTTTAGAGGCCCAAACAAACCAAGCACTTCAGCCACAAAAGTGACAGTTCCTGCATTGAAGTGCTTGGTTTGTTAAACTGTGCTTGTCCATTTTAATATACAACATAAGGGTTGGTGGGACAAGGACAATTCCATTGTGCACCCCTTTTCTTTTCATTGTACTTTACTAAGCTATACATTCTAGGGTAGTGTTGACCGTCTTTCATCAGTTACCCAGCTTATTGCACACTACATGTTTATCATTCCCAGATCTGTATTTTTGGTTTCTCTATGGTTATAACTGCTACTCTGTTCTTAATGGTAAATTCATTAATCAATCAATCAATCAATCAATCAATCAATCAATCAATGCATCAATGACATGCTTTATCTGTTTGATTGTAACTGCTCTATTGTTAATGTAATAATCATTATTCAATAAAACAAATCAATCCATTCATGGTATGCTTCACCTGGCTTCCACACTTCATATTTGCCAGGCTAAGGTGTCTTTTTATTTTCTCTATGGTTATAACTGTTTCTCCATTCTTAATAGTATAATTGTTAATCAATAAATCAAATCAATACAATACATGCTTTCTCTGGCTTCCACTACATAGATAGTATTAAAATATTCTACTTTAATTTACCTGTACTGGCCTCAGGCTTCTGATCAACTGTAGTTGTTGATTAATGAAAACATTCTATGGGTTTGTATTTAACTACAGTAACATCCTGTCTGCTACTGCTGTGACATCATATTTCACAGATGTGCTATATTCTTTTTAAATGCTGTAACTGCCATGTGTTTGTACCTCTGCTCATTTAGCCAGCCAGCTCACTGCAGCTTTTGACCAATATTGTGAGTGGTTAGTGTCTCAAAATTGAGTGGAAGTGAGTGAAAATTAATGTTATTGATGTTAATAATACTGTAGGAACAAAAAATAGATCCAAATTACATGATTTTACCTCTTTATTAAAATTTCCAAATACGAATACAAACCAAAACTTTAGGGTGGTTT
The DNA here is from genome assembly GCF_028390025.1 of Pseudophryne corroboree. Taxonomy (NCBI): domain Eukaryota; kingdom Metazoa; phylum Chordata; class Amphibia; order Anura; family Myobatrachidae; genus Pseudophryne; species Pseudophryne corroboree. The sequence continues at coordinate 762,582,731 of NC_086444.1, read as the reverse complement.
TGCCAAAACCTTAAAACAAAAATTTAAAAAAACTGAGGATGGTTTTGGCAAATACCAAAACATGAAGGTCCATGCACATATCATATATCAGTGCTGTACTATTGTTTACTATGTTCTGTTGTAATCATCTGTAAATGAATAAAATAAGTTAAAAAAGAAAAAAATCTAATTATTACAAAAAAAACATTTAATTAAAATACTTCATACTTGAATTTTAAAATATCCTTAAGTATATGATATACTGGGTAGCACAGATGAGGAAATGGTTAGCATTAGTGCCTCAGAGTACTGAGGTCAAGGGTTCATTTTCCACCATGGCTCTAACTGTGTAGAGTTTGTATATTCTAACCATTCTTGCGTGGGTTTGCTCCGGGTACTCTGGTTTCCCACCACAATCCAACAATATCATCAGTAGGTTAATTGGCTCCAAACAAAAATTAATCCTGAATGTTTGTGCATATACATGTGGTAGGAAATATAGATTGTAAGCTCCACTGAGGTAGGGACTAAAGTGAATGACCAAATATTCTTTGTAAAAGCACTGCAGAATATGTGTGCACTAAATAATTAACTGGTAATAAAAAATAATAATGTACTGTTTTTAATTCTGAAAATGTCTACTAAACTTCTACAGACAGCCTAATAATGTCTTATCATTGCATCAAATGTACTGTGCAAATAGAAGGTTCCACTACTGGTAAATCTATAAACCCTTTTTAGGGTATTTTTTATGTTAAATTTAACCATGTAAGTATAGCAGATATATGTATTTATTAGAGATGAGCGGGTTCGGCTCTCAGAGAACCAAACCGTACCAAACTTCACTATTCAAGTCCGGTTCCGAGCCTGGCTCGGGTTTTCCCGCCTGACTCGGAAACCCGAACGAGGCAAAATGTCATCATCCCGCTGTTGGATTCTCGTGGGATTTAGATTCCATATAAGAAGCCGCGCGTCACGGCCATTTTCACTCCAGTCTCGGAGAGTGTAGTGAGAGGACGTGTCTATGTTCTCAATGTCTGTGTGGGGGCAGGAAAGTGGGGGGGGTGAGTCTTGTGCTGTGCTGTGCTGCTCAGTCCAGTCCAGAGTAGTCAGTGTATTGTGCTAGATCAGCCAAGCCAGTCACAGTGTTGGTGTCCTCTGCTGATATATGTCCCCAGTGCTGCTGGCTGCTGTATAAGTCCCTTGCATTTTTGCTGTGTTGTCTTGCATCAGACCAGGGGTAGTGTCTTGTGCAGCATCAGTCCAGTGACCAGTCACAGTGGTGGTGTCCTCTGCTGCCATATATCCAGTGTTGCTGTATAAGTCCCTTTTAGTGGTGCTGTGTTGTCCTGCATTAGACCAGGGGAAGTGTCTTGTGCAGCATCAGTCCAGTGACCAGTCACAGTGGTGGTGTCCTCTGCTGCCACATATCCAGTGTAGCTGTATAAGTCCCTTTCAGTGGTGCTGTGTTGTCCTGCATTAGACCAGGGGAAGTGTCTTGTGCAGCATCAGTCCAGTGACCAGTCACAGTGGTGGTGTCCTCTGCTGCAATATATCCAGTGTAGCTGTATAAGTCCCTTTCAGTGGTGCTAAGTTGTCCTGCCTCAGACCAGTGGTAGTGTCCTGGCCATTAGTCATTTCAGTGACCAGGCAGTCACAGTGGTATATGCTACTTCTATATGTCCACTGCTACAGTATTATAATAATAATAATAATAATAATAATAACAACAACCACAAATCCATCACAGTGTTGCTGTGTTGTGCTGCATCAGAGCAGTGGCAGTGTCCTGGCCATCAGTCATTCCAGTGACCAGGCAGTCATAGTGGTATACGCTGCTGCTATATGTCCACTGCTGCTGTATAATAATAACAACAACAACAAGTCCCTCACAGTGTTGCTGTGTTGTGATGCATCAGACCAGTGGTAGTGTCCTGGCCATCAGCCATCAGTCATTCCTGTGCCGCATATTGTGTTATATAACTCCAGAAACATAATGGAGAACAAAAATTTGGAGGATAAAATAGGGAAAGATCAAGAACCACTTCCTCCTAGTGATGAAGCTGCTGCCACTAGCCATGACATAGACGATGAAATTACATCAACGTCGTCTGTCAAGGCCGATGCCCAATGTGATAGTAGAGGACATGTAAAATCCAAAAAGCCAAAGTTCATTAAAAAGACCCAAAAAATGTAAATGGTCTGAGGAGAAACGTAAACTTGCCAATATGCCATTTATGACACGGAGTGGCAAGGAACGGCTGAGGCCCTGGCATATGTTCATGACTAGTGGTTCAACTTCACATGACGATGGAAGCCCTCATAACTGAGGCCTTGACACTTATGTTGGTGTTAGACGTGCGTCCGGTATCCGCCATTAGCGCAGTGGGATTTAGACAATTGATGGAGGTATTGTGTCCCCGGTGCCAAATCCCATCTAGATTTCACTTCACTAGGCAGGCGATAGAGAGATTTTGCCATTTAATTCCAGTGATTTGGACGTATAATTTTTAATTACAGTGATTTTGCCAATTAATTCAAGTGATTTTTATGTGTAATTACACTGATTTTGCCAATTAATTCCAGTGATTTGGACATATAATTATTAATTACAGTGATCTTGCCAATTAATTCCAGTGATTTAGACGTATAATTACTAATTACAGTGATTTTGCCAATTAATTCCAGTGATTTGGACGTATAATTACAGTGATTTTGCCAATTAATTTCAGAGATTTGGATGTATAATTATTAATTACAGTGATCTTGCTAATTAAATCTAGTGATTTGGATGTTTAATTACAGCGATTTTGCCAATTAATTCCAGTGATTTGGACATATAATTATTAATTACATTGATCTTGCCAATTAATTCCAGTGATTTGGATGTATAATTACAGCGATTTTGCCAATTAATTCCAGTAATTTGGACATATAATTATTAATTACAGTGATCTTTCCAATTAATTCCAGTGATTTGGACGTATAATTACATCGATTTTGCCAATTAATTCCAGTGATTTGGACATATAATTATTAATTACAGTGATCTTGCCAATTAATTACAGTGATTTGGACGTATAATTAGAGTGATTTTGCCAATTAATTCCAGTGATTTGGACGTATAATTCCAGTGATTTGGATGTATAATTCCAGTTGGAATTGTTTGTGTCACTTGGCTTAGTCATACAGTTACCTCATTGCACCTCTTCAACATCTTTGCATGAGGTGCTGTTTGGGGCCTAGTTTTTGAAAAGTGCCATCCTGTGTGACACTGCCATGTGAGTCCAGAGGTACTGCTCTATTAGACCTGGGGTACAGCCGTATAAGTCCACCAATTGCAGAATTCTTTTAAAAGTGACTGGAGCGTACTGGAGATGCTGTCAGTGGACCGAACAATTGCGGCCCACTCTCGACATTCAGCCACTGCATGACACTACTAGATGGGCCAGGTGGTCGTGTCGCTTAGCTTAGTCATACAGCAACCTCGGTGCACCTTTTTTTCTTCTTTGCATCATGTGCTGTTAGGGCCTTTTTTTGATATCTGCCCTCCTGTCTGCTACTGCAGTGCCACGCCTAGATGGGCCAATTGTTTGTGTCTCTTGGCTTAGTCATACAACTACCTCATTGCAATTATTTTTCTTCTTTGCATTATGTGCTGTTTGGGGACTAGTTTTTGAATAGTGCCATCTTCTACAATTGGACACTTCCTGGCAATGCTATGCAAACACAGATTGCTGGTCCTGTGATCACATTGCAGACTCATTTTGGCCATCTCACTCGCGTGATGCAGTCATGTGCAGTCATCCAATAATCGTCCGATTTGGGATTTTGCTAAATTGCAACTGAAGCTAAATTGCAACTGACCCTTATCTGGATCCTTATACATTATTTTGGGGAAAATAATAACAGCTTGTGCTTTGTTATGAGTTAGATTTGTGCAATTAATAACAATGTCACACCCCCATTTTCTTTCTTGGTTGACCCTTCAAGAATATTTTTATATCTACACCAGCAAGCAGAAAGTAAAATATCTTATTAAATGAGAAATAGATTGTTGTTTACAGTTAGGGACAAATGGGCATTAAATACTAGAGAGGAATGGTTTGGTTTTGCAGATATCTGAAAACACCCAAACGTAGGGTTTCTGAGTAGACCCAAATCCCAACTCAAGTTGAGATCTTAGAAGAAGGCACAATGTAATTTTCCCTCCATCGTGATCAGGAACCATTTGACACAGGAGAATAAATGTATGAAGAGGGCTGTAGGTGCTCTTCTAAAGATGACATTAAGATGCCATAAGAATGCAATTAGATTAAAGATAGTTGTAGTAGTTAAATGGAGAAGGTGGGAAGAGTGACCAAAAGCATCTTTTTCACTGTGTACTCTATGTGTACTGTATGCGTGTTTGCCTGTTTGCCCAACAAAATAGCTAGCAACTGCAACACCCGATATTTAAAATAGGGTGTGAAAAATATAGGGGCGTAGCTTCATGGGGAAGCCACAAAATAATACCATGGTATAGAGAAGGTATAGAAAGCGAATATGGCGCCAATAGCAAAAGCAGCTACCCCCTTGCACCAATGGTATTCCCTTGTACCGATGTGAAATGGCGAGTATATAGAGTAAGTGCAATAGGGTGCGCTAAATGCGTAAATAACATATATAATATAGTTATCTCTTGTGTGCTGAATTCAAAAGTAATACTTCCCTTAATACTCCCTATATGCATATGTTCTTGAATTTGTTCCACATGTAAAAAAAATAGATAAAAAGCATATAGTGTAGTATATTTAAATAGGGCAAGATTTAATATAGTGAACAATCCAATACAAAATAAAACATAAAAAACACACATAAAATGCAGATCTGATTTCTTAAAAAAACTTTTTTCACCCAAATGGAGGGTAATAAAGGTGGAGGATTACCAGATGAAAGTGTTAAGTGGGCGTTTCAGATGTGACCGTAGGGTAACTGGCTCCGGAACCGGGTTCCCTCGTCCACGTCCCAATCGTCTGATCAGCCTTTCACCTGTTTAAGGTTCAGTGAATGCTCCACTCTCCTGCTGCTATACGTTTCGGGAATATCCCTTCATCAGGCAGTGAGAGTGAAGTGAGCAGGAAATCCTATTTATACCTTGTACCCCTATTACTTCCGGTTTAGGGGTCATATCTTAACATTAATTGATACACCTTAAATGATATCTAAATGTCATATGAATATTATCAATAATATAGATAAACATATAAACATGATGGTAAACCTCATATAAATAGAACTGGGCAACTTCTAAAAAGAAATTATGAAATTGCGTTGTAATTTCCGGAAGTGACGTTCATGTGACTTCCGGTCTCGACTGTAACAAATAATAACATAAAGTCTCTTAGCTGGCCTTTTAAACTTTTTTGTTTGTAATGATTCTAAGTCTCCTTGATCTGTGTAACGTTCATGGAAGGGAAATCACGGTCATACAACAATGAAGCGTTCAGCGCTTCTCCCGGTGGAACGCACCTGGAGCGCACACGAGCTTCCGGTGACGCACTTCCGGTCGCGGCCACCGACATCAGTGAAATCAAAAAGTCTCTCCATTGTGTTCAATTTTGTATATTCGCATTGTCCAAAGTCCTTTCACACTCAGCCAGTTGTGTATGAGTCTTTGTGTGTTATAAGTCAAAACAGGAGGCGTTACCTTCCGTGGAACGCATTTGGAACTCACAGGATCTTTGAGTCTCATACTTCCTGAATTACAGCTCCATTTTACTAGTGGGCAACAATGCCCATCCTGCTGGCTTAACATTATGGAGAATTATACAATTGATTAGAAGAACATATTGAAATCAACATATTTACAGGGAAAGAACTTAAAAACTATTATAATGTGAAAAGGAAAGGAAATTGATAGTTGGTGGAGGAAATACATGAGTTGTGACAAAGAATGGTGAAAGTTAAAATAGGATTAGAGGAACCATTTTAACTCAAAATCTGTGTTAAGTCCATACGGGGTGAGGCTCTTAACTTTGTGGATCCATTTCATTTCACTTTTCGCCAAGCGAGTGGCTTCATCTCTATACCTCCAGTTGTTCTTAACATTCTCAATTGCTAGAAAACGGATGATATTCTTAGTAGAGCAGTTATGTACTTCTTTGAAATGGTTGGATAAAGAATGTGTGGTCAAACCCTTCTTGATATTACGGAGGTGTTCACTTAGTCTGGTCTTCAGGGCTCTACTAGTTCGGCCTATATAGACCAGATTGCAAGTACATTCAATCAAATAAACTACATTGGTAGTATGACATGTCATGAATTGCTGTAGTTTGTATTTATTGTCCTTAACTGTGAATTCCTCATACTTGGACCCTTCTGATTTGATCTCTCGACAGGCCTGGCACGTCCCACATCTGAAGAAACCTTTATTTCTTATAGGATGATAATCCTGGTATGGTAAGGCACTTCTAGTAAGTTTGTCTTTCAGATTTGGGGCTTTTCTGTAGATAAAGTGTGGTAATTGTGGTAGCACTCCTTTCAAAACAGGATCTTATAGCAAAAGATGCCAGTGTCTTCGCACAATGGATTCCATTTTCCTATGTTGGCTGTTATACTGAGTAATGAAAGCCAATTGAGTTTTCTCCTCCTTTTCTCTCATTTTCTTAGTCCCTTCTAGGAGTTTTGTGCGATCTTGTTGGAGGGCTTCATTTTTGAATTTTTCCAACTTATTTTCATCATAACCTTTGTTTATGAAACCCGTTTTCATGGTGTCTATTTGTTCTTCGCACACTGTTTTTTTGCTACAATTTCATCTTAGTCTTAGGAATTGACTTTTAGGGACGCTAGTGAGCCAGTTGGAATGATGCTCACTAGTCATTGCAATGTAATTGTTGGCGTCCGTTGGTTTTCTGAAGCATTTTGTCTCCAGTTTGCCATCTTCAATGTATAGCGATAAATCCAAGAAGCTTAATTCTGTTTGACTAATTGTGACACTTAATTTGATGTTCAAATCATTTGAATTAAGTTCCTCTGAGAAAGTCCTGAGGGCTTCTTCGTTACCTTTCCAAAAAAAGATAATGTCGTCAATATAACGATACCACAAGATGAGATCTTTTCCAAATTTTTGATTCATTTTTATATTTCTTTCTTCCCAGTAGGACATAAATAGGTTCACAAAACTTGGGGCGAATTTTGTCCCCATTGCGGTTCCGACGAGTTGGTTGTAGTATGTCCTATCAAAATAGAAGTAGTTGTTTTTAAGTATGAATCTTATTCCTTCCAACAGAAATTCTTTTTTATCCTCCGAATAGTCTGTCTTATCCAGGTAATATTTGACAGCTTCTAGTCCCTTTTCGTGTGGTATGTTAGTGTATAGTGCTTCCACATCGGCCGTTGCCATCCACATTTCCTCAGACCATTCAAATGCGTTGATCTTCTGTAATAAGTCAGTAGTGTCCTTAAGATGGAAATCCGTCTTTGTTACCAGTGGTTGTAGGTGGGCATCAATGAATTCTGAGAGATTAGCCGTTAAGCTGCCCACCCCTGCCATGATTGGTCTTCCTGGTGGCTTCGTTGGATTCTTATGTACCTTCGGTAACACATAGATGGTTGGTATTGCTGGGTCCAGGACGTTAAGGTACTCAAATTCTTTCTCGGTGATGGTTTTTTTTATCCAAGTGTGCCTTTAGCAATTGACTGAGGGCATTCTTCATTCTGTTGGTGGGATCGCTTCTTAATTTTGAGTATGTACCTCCATCTTCTAATTGACGGTAGATCTCTTTCATATAATCTTCCTTATTCAGTATGGCCACTCCTCCTCCTTTGTCGCATAGTTTAATCACAATACTGTCATCTTTCTGAAGTACCTTCAATGCCACTCATTCCTTTTTTGACAGGTTCCACTTCTTCATTTTCACTTTATCTAGTCTTTCCATATCTTCCAAGACTGATTTGTGGAAACTATCCACTAAACTTCCCTTCAGGTATTTCGGATAAAAGGTCGATTTTTTCTTAAATTGTTCTCTCGTACTGTCCATCTCTTTTAGATCCGCGGGACTTTTCGTTAAGAATAATTTTTTAACTGTAAGTTTTCTTATAAACTTTTCCACATCAATGTATACATCAAAGGGGGAAGGTTTGTTGGTTGGTGCGTATTTAAGTCCATTTTTTAGAGAGACGCCAATACCAGAAGTATTAAAGAAAAGAAAAAGGGGGAAGCGAGGAGGAATAAAAAAGAAGAAAAAAACAACAAAAAAATCCAAAGAGATAGAATCAATTCCGACAACCATCGATAATAACACCATTGAATTAACACAAGGAAAAATCTTCATTTTAAGCGATAGGAGCCTTACTAAAATAGAAGAAAAACTATTGTTAAAAGGGCTTAAATACGCACCAACCAACAAACCTTCCCCCTTTGATGTATACATTGATGTGGAAAAGTTTATAAGAAAATTTACAGTTAAAAAATTCTTCTTAACGAAAAGTCCCACGGATCTAAAAGAGATGGACAGTACGAGAGAACAATTTAAGAAAAAAATGACCTTTCATCCGAAATACCTGAAGGGAAGTTTAGTGGATAGTTTCCACAAATCAGTCTTGGAAAATATGGAAAGACTAGATAAAGTGAAAATGAAGAAGTGGAACCTGTCAAAAAAGGAACGAGTGGCATTGAAGGTACTTCAGAAAGATGACAGTATTGTGACCATGCGACAAAGGAGGAGGAGTGGCCATACTGAATAAGGAAGATTATATGAAGGAGACCTACCGTCAATTAGAAGATGGAGGTACATACTCAAAATTAAGAAGCGTTCCCACCACAGAATGAAGAATGCCCTCAGTCAATTGCTAAAGGCACACTTGGATAAAAAAACATCACCGAGAAAGAATTTGAGTACCTTAACATCCTGGACCCAGCAATACCAACCATCTATGTGTTACCGAAGGTACATAAGAATCCAACGAAGCCACCAGGAAGACCAATCATGGCAGGGGTGGGCAGCTTAACGGCTAATCTCTCAGAATTCATTGATGCCCACCTACAACCACTGGTAACAAAGACGGATTTCCATCTTAAGGACACTACTGACATATTACAGAAGATCAACGCATTTGAATGGTCTGTGGAAATGTGGATGGCAATGGCCGATGTGGAAGCACTATACACTAACATACCACACGAAAAGGGACTAGAAGCCGTCAAATATTACCTGGATAAGACAGACTATTCGGAGGATACAAAATAATTTCTGTTGGAAGGAATAAGATTCATACTTAAAAACAACTACTTCTATTTTGATGGGACATACTACAACCAACTCGTCGGAACCGCAATGGGGACAAAATTCGCCCCAAGTTTTACGAACCTATTTATGTCCTACTGGGAAGAAAGACGTATAAAAACGAATCAAAAATTTGGAAAAGATCTCATGTTGTGGTATCGTTATATTGACGACATTATCTTTTTTTGGAAAGGTAACGAAGAAGCCCTCAGGACTTTCTCAGAGGAACTTAATTCAAATGATTTGAACATCAAATTAAGTGTCACAATTAGTCAAACAGAATTAAGCTTCTTGAATTTATCGCTATACATTGAAGATGGCAAACTGGAGACAAAATGCTTCAGAAAACCAAAGGACGCCAACAATTACATTGCAATGACTAGTGAGCATCATTCCAACTGGCTCACTAGCATCCCTAAAAGTCAATTCCGAAGACTAAGACAAAATTGTAGCAAAAAAACAGTGTGCGAAGAACAAATAGACACCATGAAAACGGGTTTCATAAACAAAGGTTATGACGAAAATAAGTTGGAAAAATTCAAAAATGAAGCCCTCCAACAAGATCGCACAAAACTCCTAGAAGGGACTAAGAAAATGAGAGAAAAGGAGGAGAAAACTCAATTTGCTTTCATTACTCAGTATAACAGCCAACATAGGAAAATGGAATCCATTGTGCGAAGACACTGGCATCTTTTGCTGAAAGATTCTGTTTTGAAGGGAGTGCTACCACAATTACCACGCTTTATCTACAGAAAAGCCCCGAATATGAAATACAAACTTACTAGAAGTGCCTTACCATACCAGGATTATCATCCTATAAGAAATAAAGGTTTCTTCAGATGTGGGACGTGCCTGGCCTGTCGAGAGATCAAATCAGAAGGGTCCAAGTATGAGGAATTCACAGTTAAGGACAATAAATACAAAATACAGCAATTCATGACATGTCATACTACCAATGTAGATTATGTGATTGAATGTAGCTGCAATCTGGTCTATATAGGCCGAACTAGTAGAGCCCTGAAGACCAGACTAAGTGAACACCTCCGTAATATCAAGAAGGGTTTGACCACACATTCTTTATCCAACCATTTCAAAGAAGTACATAACTGCTCTACTAAGAATATCATCCGTTTTCTAGCAATTGAGAATGTTAAGAACAACTGGAGGTATAGAGATGAAGCCACTCGCTTGGCGAAAAGTGAAATGAAATGGATCCACAAAGTTAAGAGCCTCACCCCGTATGGACTTAACACAGATTTTGAGTTAAAATGGTTCCTCTAATCCTATTTTAACTTTCACCATTCTTTGTCACAACTCATGTATTTCCTCCACCAACTATCAATTTCCTTTCCTTTTCACATTATAATAGTTTTTAAGTTCTTTTCCTGTAAATATGTTGATTTCAATATATTCTTCTAATCAATTGTATAATTCTCCAAATATTAAGCCAGCAGGATGGGTATTGTTGCCCACTAGTAAAATGGAGCTGTAATTCAGGAAGTATGAGACTCAAAGATCCTGTGAGTTCCAAATGCATTCCACGGAAGGTAACGCCTCCTGTTTTGACTTATAACACACAAAGAATCATTACAAACAAAAAAGTTTAAAAGGCCAGCTAAGAGACTTTATGTTATTATTTGTTACAGTCGAGACCAGAAGTCACATGAACGTCACTTCCGGAAATTACAACGCAATTTCATAATTTCTTTTTAGAAGTTGCCCAGTTCTATTTATATGAGGTTTACCATCATGTTTATATGTTTATCTATATTATTGATAATATTCATATGACATTTAGATATCATTTAAGGTGTATCAATTAATGTTAAGATATGACCCCTGAACCGGAAGTAATAGGGGTACAAGGTATAAATAGGATTTCCTGCTCACTTCACTCTCACTGCCTGATGAAGGGATATTCTCGAAACGCATAGCAGCAGGAGAGTGGCGCATTCACTGAACCTTAAACAGGTGAAAGGCTGACCAGACGATTGGGACGTGGACGGGGGAACCCGGTTCCGGAGCCAGTTACCCTTAGGTCACATCTGAAACGCCCACTTAACACTTTCATCTGGTAATCCTCCACCTTTATTACCCTCCATTTGGGTGAAAAAGTTTTTTAAGAAATCAGATCTGCATTTTATGTGTGTTTTTTATGTTTTATTTTGTATTGGATTGTTCACTATATTAAATCTTGCCCTATTTAAATATACTACACTATATGCTTTTTATCTATTTTTTTTACATGTGGAACGAATTCAAGAACATATGCATATAGGGAGTATTAAGGGAAGTATTACTTTTGAATTCAGCACACAAGAGATAACTATATTATATATGTTATTTACGCATTTAGCGCACCCTATTGCACTTACTCTATATACTTACAAAATAATACCAGTTCATATTACGCCACACAGTAGTCTCCATTATTCATATTACACTGCACAGTGGTGTCCATTAATCATATTACGCCGCACAGTAGTCTCCATTAATCATATTACACCACACAGTATACTCCATTATTCATATTACGCTGCACAGTAGTCTCCATTAATCATATTACGCTGCACAGTAGTCTCCATTAATCATATTATGCTGCACAGTAGTCTCTTATTCATATTACGCTGCACAGTAGTATCCATTAATCATATTATGCTGCACAGTAGTCTCTTATTCATATTACGCTGCACAGTAGTCTCCATTAATCATATTATGCTGCACAGTAGTCTCTTATTCATATTACGCTGCACAGTAGTCTCCATTAATCATATTATGCTGCACAGTAGTCTCTTATTCATATTACGCCACACAGTAGCCTCCATTAATCATATTACGCTGCACAGTAGTCTCCATTATTCATATTATGCTGCACAGTAGTCTCCATGAATCATATTATGCTGCACAGTAGTCTCCATGAATCATATTACGCTGCACAGTAGTTTCCATTAATCATATTATGCTGCACAGTAGTCTCTTATTCATATTATGCCACACAGTAGTCTCCATTAATCATATTATGCTGCACAGTAGTCTCCATTATTCATATTACGCCGCACAGTATTCTCCATTAATCATATTACGCTGCACAGTAGTCTCCATTATTCATATTACGCCGCACAGTAGTCTCCATTATTCATATTATGCTGCACAGTAGTCTTCATTAATCATATTACGCTGCACAGTAGTTTCCATTAATCATATTATGCTGCACAGTAGTCTCTTATTCATATTATGCCACACAGTAGTCTCCATTAATCATATTACGCTGCACAGTAGTCTCCATTATTCATATTACGCCGCACAGTAGTCTCCATTAATCATATTACGCTGCACAGTAGTCTCAATTAATCATATTATGCTGCACAGTAGTCTCTTATTCATATTACGCTGCACAGTAGTATCCATTAATCATATTATGCTGCACAGTAGTCTCTTATTCATATTACGCTGCACAGTAGTCTCCATTAATCATATTATGCTGCACAGTAGTCTCTTATTCATATTACGCTGCACAGTAGTCTCCATTAATCATATTATGCTGCACAGTAGTCTCTTATTCATATTACGCTGCACAGTAGTCTCCATTAATCATATTATGCTGCACAGTAGTCTCTTATTCATATTACGCTGCACAGTAGTCTCCATTAATCATATTATGCTGCACAGTAGTCTCCATTAATCATATTATGCTGCACAGAAGAGCCGCTTACACACATTATGGCAGGCAGAGCCCCATGTCATACATTACGGCAGGCAGAGCCCCATGTCACACATTATGCAGGCAGAGCCCCATGTCACACATTATGCAGACAGAGCCCCATGTCACATATTATTGCAGGCAGAGCCCCATGTCACACATTATGGCAGGCAGAGCCCCATGTCACACATTATGGCAGGCAGAGCCCCATGTCACACATTACGGCAGGCAGAGCCCCATGTCACACATTATGGCAGGCAGAGCCCCATGTTACACTTTACAGCAGGCAAAGTCATATGGCAGGCAGAGCCCCATGTCACACATTATGGCAGGCAGAGCCCCATGTCACACATTATGGAAGGCAGAGTCCCATGGCAGGCAGAGCCCCATGTCACACATTAAGGCAAGCAGAGCCCCATGTCACACATTACAGCAGACAGTGTCCCATGTCACACATTATGGCAGGCAGAGCCCCATTTCACACATTATGGCAGGCAGAGTTATCATAAGCAGCTATATGTGTACCTAAACTGTATATCCGTGGCATATAGTTTCTGTGTGATCACAGAAAGGGGGGGGCAGTGATCAAAGGGAGGGGGATCGTTATGGGGATGATGAAAGTGCTGCTGTTCTGTGTGTGTTTTGTGGGGGTGTGATACTTAAGGTGTTGCTGCTCTGGGGGGGTGATCGTGGGGTTACCTGCACTGCTGAAGCCTGTTTGGGCTTCCTCTGTCCTGATGATTCCCGGGTCCCGCACTCACACTCCTCCTATCCCTGCCTTACATTGGTCAGTCATTGGCCGGCCCACCCCCACCGCCATTGGCCGGAGTTCTTTCCGGGAGGCGGAACTCTTTCTGAGCTGCATGATGGGAGCCAGGCACCACGCACGTGACATGCAGGCACCCGGCAATTAAAGGTAGTGGAGTCCTGGCAGTGTGAGCCGGCAGGAGTTTTTATGTGTAGGAGGAGGCAGACTTGGTGACGGGCAGAAGGGCGGGCTTGATACGTAATGAATAACATTTAAAAATGCGTCTCTGCCGCTGCCTACAGCAGACAGCGCATGATGCGCCCTTAGCTGAAGTGCGCTGTGTGCAAGGCAAAAAGTAGTAAGTGACTAATTTTTTTACGATATCAAAAAACATTACAGGTCCATAAAAATTATATTTAAATTGTATTTTTTCAAGTGGATGTGTCTTGGAGAAGCAGCATATATTACTGTACTTACTTGGTGTTAAAGTATCCACAATAACTGCATACCAAAATTATGAAAGTAGAAAAAATATTTTTTTATTTAATAAAATCTCCAGTCTTTTATTAAAACTGCATGGTAAAGGTAACAGTGTCTCATTTTTCTATCTCTTTGTATGTTTACAAGGTGTGGTGGCAGTGAAGTACAACTATAGTAGCTTTACTATCTGCCCTGTTGAAAAAAAAAATCATGAATCATTCAATAAGAGAAGACTATGTCTGTACAAGTGCTTTAATTCATAGTACTTCAACCACAATTTTTAAGGATGTAAAGATAAAAGAAGGAGTAAAAAAGGCACCTCAAATCTAGAAAAAAAATCACCTCTAATTATGAAGACAAAAATTAATGCTAAAAATGTTTAAATTGCCAACATGCTACCCAACAAGCAGGGACAAGGAAAGGAAAGAAAGCCTTTGTTTGTGAGTTGTGGTCCTCATACTGCTATTGCATGCTCTAGAAGACTAGAAGCCTGGACCAAACTCAATCATGTAACATTTATTTCAATGAAAAGTATTACTAATATACCTCAAAGTGTATAAATAAATATTTTAGCACAGGTAAATGCTGTACATATTATTAGAATACACATAGATTGGCACACTTGAATGATGCATTGATATGGATAACTTATACATCACATATAATACTTAAAAGTGTTTGGTGTTGGATTAGCTATTGTGGCAACTCCAAACAGAGTAGTCAGTATTTTGTAGCAGTATTGAGCCAAATGATAAACCAAAAGGTGTTGTAGACAATAAGGTAGAAACAGTCTGTCTCAACTCTACTAAAGATTGTGTAAATGCCAAATTGCTTTCTAACAAATATTCAAAATGCCAGCTCTATTATATACTGTGGATGCCTGCGCATCTTATTACCATGTGCTATGAATGTGCACTATACATTGCAAAACACTGCATCCCATAAGAGAAAACAATACACCCACACATTATCTGAGATCCAAAGCTCATTGATGTATATATTTGTTATTAAAATGATATGTATTCAATATATCACAATGTACAGTATGTATATATATATATATATATATATATATATATAGTTACATGGTTACAATTTATACAGTAAGCAGTTAATACAAACTAATTCAAATACATACATGCCAGCAATACAATTACCATATTTTTCTTAAATAAAGTCTCCATTCCATATCACTCTATCTCTCTCTGTAAAATCATGCATCCACTGGACAGACAGCACTCCATCATCATCTGGGACAACAAGAACAGCCAGCTCTTGTGTCTGCAATCAGCTATATACTATGCAGTTTGGGGGAATGCACAGACTAGTCTAGGGGAGGGAACTTTCTCATTCATGATGAGTCAATGGTCAGTTCATATGCAAGCCTTGAAGACATCAAAAGGGCTGGCCTGAGTTTCCTGTCTATCACATACTTGAATGGGATCCTTTTGTTCTCATCAGAATTGTGGCTTTATATTTCTACATTCAATCATAACTACTTGTTGCAATGAGCTACAACTTAATAATAGGCATCAAATTGATATACACATTAATCTGGTTGCTTTAATACCAGACACAACATGTCCATCTTGCTTCATTCCAATGGTACACATACATGACGTTACTCCATTATATAATTTGAAACTTTATGATGTCTGGTGCTTGATATGTTCAAATTATGTGCTGTATGAAATATGTGTCAAATTATATCTGTGGCATGTCTGTGTAAATGCGTATGTTGCCATATATTGTTGTGCTCGCTGCGCGTATTTGCAAGCTTAGCGACTCATAATGTGTGGAGTCTGTATGTTCTCTCTATGTAATATTTTTGACTTCGGTAGTCCACCCTTTGGCAGTAAACAATCACTGCCATAAATTATTAACATAAGAAAAATATTTCAAACAATAATCGGTGACCTAGACACACGTATGTATTCATTTTGCAAATCAGACATTTGACTATATTTGGGGAAGACAGGGAGGAGGACGAGACACAAATAAATTGTGAAAATGACATATAAAATTTTCATGATTAACATATTCCTATCATTTTATGAACATTGTTTCCATTTCTGGAATGTATGCTAGGTTTGTTTCATCATTGAGCAAGGGTTATAAGTAGTGTCCTTCCTAGATAACATAAACCTTTGGAGTTCGGGGAGAGCCACTTTCTTCCTTTTTTCCACACATATTAATGAGCTCTTTATCTGCTATATGTGAATAGCCATTGTCTAATTGTTCCTGATTACCTCCCAATTTCCTGAAATTGGTGAGATTTAAACATACCAAGGATTTATCTATGGTACTGGTAGATCTTAAGACTAGGGTGTCTAGTTATATTATACTCTTTGTCCACCAGTCCCTCCCCCTTCCGTGTAATTCAAGTACCTCAGCAAACTCTAAAAAAAATGGCACTAATCCTGCATATTTTCGTCTTAGAGGTACCTGTGAGCACATCCAACATTCCGTTTGGTTTAAGACCTTACCCACTAGTGAGAGGTAATCCCTCAAGGGATGTCTGTCACCTTGTTTCTAGACTGACATCTCTGGATGCACTCATCTTCAAATATGGTGTCACAATAACTACAAAATACAGTATTCCTCAGACAATAGCCTATAACGTTACCTCCGAACTCCGCAACTACTAGACCTTTGATTTTTCTCTGGCTTTAACAAACTGATTGGCTAATCCTGGGATCCTATAAGGAAATCACTCCTTCCTCCAGAACCAGTTCCAGTCCCACACTTGACTCCTCATGAAAAACCTCGCAAAAATAGAATGTCCTGAAATAAATGTTTGTCAGCGGGACAGAGAGAAAAGAGAAATAGAACAAAACAACTCTTGTTCATAGCAAATCAATTACAACGACTGGTCTTTCTGTAATACTTTAGTACAGGTAGTGTTCAACAGTGCCGCCTCTCAGTCTTCATGGAACAGACTTTCTGGTGATACTTTTGCGATCTCACTCCATTTACGAGTTCCTTCCGGACTACCGATTTTCCTGCAATGGGAATCGTGGACCCAAGTCTCTCTCTCGGCTACTTTCACTGGGATAGTGCTGTCAAAAAAACTTGGTACGGTCCTTCCCACCTGTCTATTAGGCAACCTGAGCATAAGAACAATCACACAGTCTCTTGGTTAACAATCAAGACAGTTAGTATTTGGCATACCAGGAATCAACAGTTTCAAGTTCTTTTGTCAAGTTCTCAAATGCTGGCTCATCTCAATAAGGTACTGTACTGTCACCTCATTGGTGAATTTCTGATCATTGTGTGGATCAATCATGACATGAGGTTGCCTTCCAAAAAAAACAAAAAGACACAAAAACCAAAACCAGAACAAAAATTTCGAAGAGGTTGATTCGTTAAGTGAAGATCTGGGAGTGGTTCCGATGCTATATAATACTAGTGGCAGCGTCTATGACCAAAATAGTCCAGTATCACTTTGCTCCTACTTCTAGGTGTACCATTATCTACACACAAATTTCTGCACAATTTTTTTCTTTGCGGTAAACACAGCAACATCCGTGGTGGCAGGAAATGCCTCTACCCAGTTTGAGAAAACATCAGTGCACACTAATACATAACAATAATTCCTAAAGGGTGTAAAACTGTACAAAGTCAATTTGTATTACCTGAAAAGGTCCATCTGCAGGAGGGATATGGGATGGCTCTATTAGTACTACCTTAGCAAATGTTCTTCCTCATGCAAGTAAGACAGGTCATTGCTTTCCTGCTTGCCTGAGAAGAAAACCCTGGTACACACCAGTAAGCTCTTACCAATTTGCACATACTTTCTTTACCCTAGGTAAGTCAGACCATATGCTGCCTCAGCAAGGCTTAGGAGATATGTCCTGGGGGCCACTGGCTTACCTTGTCCATCTCTCCAGAGTCCTGGGGACTCCTAACCATACCCCTTCAACTTCCAGACCTTCTTTTCCTGTAGGAAACACAAATTTGTATCTTAATTTAACTGTTGTGTGTTTGCAATGTAGAGTACCATGAGCATAACTCCAAAAAAAAAAGAAAAAAAAAAACTTCACTAGAAGAGAGAAAGAAGAAGAAATTACCAGGTCTGCATTCACCAACGGGCATATCAGTGTCTATACAAAATTTCCCTTCACCAGTATTCTCATCCTTCCTCCACCCTTTGTGCATGACAAGGCACACTGCAGTAATACTGGTGTTATCATGCTGGTGAGATATACTGGGTTCGGGCAGAACTCTGAAGGACCAATTAGGCATGTAGTGTTTGAACTGTAATTGGGTCCCTGTATTGTACCACCCTGTGTGAACGCAAAAGATGAAGAGGAATCTGTGGAGAAACAGAATAGAGGTTGGTGACAGATGAGTTTGTAGAGGTGGAGAGGATTTTATAAAAATTTGACAACTGGATTGGTCACTACGGGGAAGTGATTCTCTACTTGTTCTACTCCCATTAAAAAAAATCTGTGTTTGTTGTATTGCTATTGGGACTATCCCAGCCATCAATCCAGTGTCCTGTCCATCCTAAGTTCAAAAGGAACCCGGTATCTGTGAGATAATTTCCTCTACCTGTGATGGACATGAATCTAGAACAGTGAAATGTAACATTAGTCTTTGTGGGTGTCTAACATACTTTGTACTTCCTGAGCGGGAGCACATTATATGTATATCATATATAACAAAGCTCCTGTTAAGTTAATCAGGGGCCATTTCTGCTAGGAAAAAGAAGCAAAAGTTTAGAGGCCCCATCTTAACCCCAGCAAGTTTTGTCAAAGGGTAATGTTGCATTTATTTTGTTCTTCCCATTAGCCGAATCTGTGTTTTCTATATGGCTTGTGATTCCTTACTATATGTCCCTTGGTCCCGTCTATGTGTTTAATAATGTGGCTTGTGTTTTCTGTCTAGGGGGTCTATATTGACTATGTGTCCTACTACACCTACAATCTCTGGCAAAATGCCCTTCCTTCCTACAAGTGTAACATATTATTGACCTTGACTTACCATTAGGGATCTGGGGTTTGGACTGATGGGTCTTTCCTGTATGTGCCTGTATACTTACCGTCCTCAACCTCTCCTCCTGTTGTTCTCTGCGCCTAGCAATATTCTTGTGATGTTCAATCTCTAAGATTAGCTACTGTGACCCCTTTCCAATTTGGCAAAGAATTCTGCACCCTGACCCTCAATGCCTTATTGAGCCCAACCATTAGCACAGAGACAGCCACCTCCCATTTGCCGAATTAGTGTTTACCAGTGATCTTATCCAGACGGAGAGTTTTCTATTACTGCAAAAGACAAAAAAAAAATTAACAAGCTTCTAGGTCATGCAAAGTATTCATTCAATCCTTCTCATCCCGTATTAAGGGTCTGTACATGGTCCAACAGACATTTCCGAGCTCATCTTGACTAGGGGCGTTATTAGGAATGAATACTTCTTATATGGTAACTAAAAGAAATACCCAGGGGTTACCCTGTCTTTGTCCGCTTTCCTACTGGGAAATACTAATGTGCGGACAGGTTTTTCTCCATTTTTTACTTGATTGATTTTTTATTTTATTTTTGGGTTTTACTATATTTGTACATGAGTGATACCAAACTTACCAGTTCCACTGGTCTCAGCCACTTCCCCCGCAGGCTACTGCTTTTCTTTTACTGGTTGGATACTCCTCTGGGTGCATGAGAAATGGCTGAAAACAATAAAGTCACCTTCTTCTCCTAAATAAAACTTCAACATTCATTATTACATATATAGGTTACATTCATATTTTTCATATTTTTATTATTTTCTATAGTTTGTATGCTGGCCGTAACTGCTTCCACATCTACATATGGTGGTGTACTTGCTTTCTCTTTTTCTTCCTACTTGTTTATTGTTGCTACAAGTTCAAACAGTTCTCATATTTCTGTTCTTGTCTTATATGAGTTTGGTTAGACATACCACCTGCAATACCTTAGGATCAAACTCACCAACCCCAGGGAATGATGCCCTATCTTCAGCAGTCATACGTACCCATTCATTGCAAAAAGCCTCCGTGTGTGAGCCATATTTCTCACACATAATAAACCTGGCTGACCCCTTGGGCCGCAGCTCTTCAGCCTGAACCCTGGCTACCATACATCTCTTACTTGAGCAACTGGCTCCCATTGTGGGTCTTTTCCCACAAACACCACCAAAATACACAATGCAAGCAGATGGTGAAAGTTCTCTGAGCGCTCTTCACCCGCTCTCACTCACGTTGGCAAGTACAATGATACACTGTTGATAGTGGAAGGCAATGTACCCAACTTAGGGCCCTAACTGGCTTCTATTCACTGGAAGTTTTTAGGAGTGACTTACCTTTTCCAGTGAATATCTACCGTTGGAGATTTTCCTGAGAGAGACCAGCAAAAACTCCCTATACACTTATACACAAATCACGCTTGCGTATGCTTTACACGGCGCTGATGATACCACGGTTTTGTGCAAAAAGATCGCACAAGGGTATCAAGTTGCGTCACGTATCGCACCCACAAACTCACGGTCCACTCACATAGCATATAGGTACTTGGTACCTATCCACTCTACGACCACTGGAGTCGAATATACAAGCTGCGCTCCTCAGATGGAGCGTAACAAAAACCTTTTACTTCAATACTACACAATGCACAATTCCCTATTACGCTCCTCTGCAAATCAATCTCACGATTTGCGTACTTCACTATCTATATTCAGCGTGAGTCAGCCGCCTCACGCTGCCAAGCCTCCACTCACTTGGTGTACCAACGACGGGATCCCAAATTCACGGGGTTCAATACACTCACTCAGACTTTCAGCTCACACAAATACACAGTGTTTTTCTTTTCTGTATAGAAAATAACACTCCCTCCGATTGATAGTTTAAACCCAAAGGCAGTACAGTCTAAACAAAGTCTTACACTAATCTGCTTTTTAAATCAGATAGTAATGTGCTATTGTATTAAATGTATACTATCCCGCCTTTAATTGAACAACTATCATGTGATTTGTACTTTGCGCCTGCAATCCTACGCAACCTTGCGTAAACACGTGACCGTGCGTGCCTTTTACGCCGCGTGTGCGACCCTGTATTTTGTCCATACCACATGTACAAAAGTGCGTCTGCAATAAAACAAACCACACAGTCTCTATAAATATGAGCAATAAAAGCTACTATCGCTCATAAACACAACACCCAGTTTTTCTGTATAAACCTTTAACGACTAGGCCAGAACTGCGTTTCATGTTTTTATAATTACTCCCTTAAAACACTTATTTCAAATGTATCTATATAGCAAACAAATGTATCAGATTTCACACAGATCTATAATGACTAATAACATATAATTTAAATGCTATGATTCAGATGGATAGCTATCTTGCAGAACATACACTGATATAAATATACACATAATTATAATAATATTACATATATATATATATACACACACACACACACACACACACCATATACTGCACTTCTATGAAACCCCTTCATATGTATTTGTGGGCACACTGAATGACTAGTTTCTCTCAGGGCCTTTAATTTGCATATCAAAGATATTTCCCTTGCCTATACTAAAAAAAAGTAGTCACACAAGTTAATTTGCATTTCAATGGCTATCCTACCTAGTAAGCAGACTCTACAAGTCTTTACTCTCACTAGGCCCAATTGAAACTATTTATAATTGATTATGGCATGGGTTAAATAAATTCATTGGTAACTCATAAATGGTGCTGGATTTGTATATATGTGGAAACTTTGTGACAAAGGAAACTGATTGTTCTGAGCAGACTGAAAATCAGCTATTTAGAAAGTGACCTTCCTAAAATGGCCACTGCTCCTCCCCTTTCCACATCCATGAGGTTTACACAAGATGGTGGAAACACCATGTGTCTAAGCCAAAAGGGAGGACAAACCATGCGGCTCCTTTGTCACAAAGAAATCACACTCCATAGAGGCACCAATGTTACTTTAAGCCTGAGTTTAAAAATATACACATTTTCTCAGTATGCTAACACAGCTATATCATGGCTATGCAGCAACCTTTAAATGTACTTTTAAATCTTCTTAACAGATAAACAATCCAATCTGAATCAAACACAATATGACTTATTTGAACTTTGTTTTGCAACAATAAAAATATGCTTAAGCATCTTAAATATTCTGCGAAACACATTGTCCCTTGAATTTCATATCAGCGCCTTACTAATAACACAACAGAACACACGGATGTGATTTGTAAGCGTAACGATGCACCACCGTTAGCTGGTCGACCACAGCTTCGCGTTTGTAATGTACAGTGCATCATTAAGTACGTGATATCGCAGACACAGCCCCCATCAGTAAATGCCAAATTGCTTTCTAACAAATATTCAAAATTCCAGCCCTATTATATACTGTGGACGCCTGCACATCTTATTACCATGTGCTATGAATGTGCGCTATACATTGTAAAACACTGCATCCCATAAGAGAAAACAATACACCCACACATTATCTGAGTTCCAAAGCTCATTGATGTATATATTTGTTATTAAAAGGATATGTATTCAATATATCACAATGTACAGTATATATATATAGTTACATGGTTACAATTTATACAGTAAGCAGTTAATTTAAACTAATTCAAATACATACATGGGCAGCGATACAATTACCATATTTTTCTTAAATAAAGTCTCCATTCCATGTCTCTCTCTCTCTCTCTCTCTGTAAAATCATGCATCCACTGGACAGACAGCATATCCATCATCATCTGGGACAACAAGAACAGCCAGCTCTTGTGTCTGCAATCAGTTATATACTATGTAGTTTGGGGGAGTGCACAGACTAGTCTAGGAGAGGGAACTTTCTCATTCATGATGAGTCAATGGTCAGTTCATATGCAAGCCTTGAAGACATCAAAAGGGCTGGCCTGAGTTTCCTGTCTATCACATACTTTGAATGGGATCCTTTTGTTCTCATCAGAATTGTGGCTTTATATTTCTACATTCAATCATAACTACTTGTTGCAATGAGCTACAACTTAATAACAGGCATCAAATTGATATACACATTAATCTGGTTGCCTTAATACCAAACACGACATGTCCATCTTGCTTCATTCCAATGATACACATACATGACATTACTCCATTATATAATTTGAAACTTTATGATGTCTGGTGCTTGATATGTTCAAATTATGTGCTGTATGAAATATGTGTCGAAGTTATCTCTGTGGCATGTCTGTGTAAATGCGTATGTTACCATATATTGCTGTGCTCACTGCGCGTATTTGCAAGCTTAGCGACTCATAATGTGTGGAGTCTGTATGTTCTCTCTACGTAATATTTTTGACTTCGACAGTTGCAATGCAGGTTTAACCAAAAATGGAAGATCTCACCGCTGAAACTCGCAATTTGTAGTAGCATCCAATCCTTGGCCTCCTTGCATTGGGGATGGTATTGCAGCTTGGAATGGAAGCCTGATGTAATTGAAGGTGGCTGGTAATGGAGCACATCTGTGCACACGTGTTCCTTATGAGTAACTGCCACCGGAGCTCAATGGGAGACAGCGGCTCAGTGAACGGTAACGGCTCGTGCTGTGGAAGCAAAGGATATGTTGTCCAGCAGACAAAGAGCACACAATAATGTAAACAAGATGGGAAATCCCCATGTGCATAGAGATGAATAGTTGTCCAGTAAATAAATCCCTGAACTTGACTCCTAAAAGAGTTTCTCCGCACAACAGGGTGGCTTTCTCAAAAGGCAGGATTGTTGTGAGGTGGGAATCCACAGGCTTTATACCTGTTTCTTTGGTGAACTAGAGCAGGCATAATTAATGATATTCCATTTGTTTGAGTGCTCCGTAAAAGCTGGAGCCGGACTGCACAGTTCAATCAAAGATACAATGTTGCCACTTCTTTATGTATACAAAATTGTATACTAACAGAGCAAATATATTGACACAATATATTGTTGAAAAATTATTTGATTCAACATTAGATAACTAATAAAAGGTAATATATTATTTCCCAATAATTGACGGCACCATATCCAGCCATCGTCAATTACATTAGGTTTCCACTCCAAGCTGCAAAACCAGCCCTGATGTGTGGAGACCAAGAATTAGATGCTACTACAAATTAATAGCTTCAGCTTGAGAGCTTCCATTTTTTGTTAAGCCTGCATTGCAATCTTTATTAGTGTTGAGACTGACTGTTTTTAACTGAGTGTCTCCGCTGCATACAACACCTTTTGGTTTATCATTTTGCTCAATAGTGCTACAATATACTGGCTACTGTGTTTGGAGTGGCAACAATAGCTAATCCAACAGCAAATGCTTTTAAACTATTATATGTGATGTACAAGTTATCCTTATGAAGACATCATTCTATTATGTGTACAGTATTCTAATAATATGTACAGCATTTACCTGTGCTAAATCATTTATTGATACACTTTGAGTTATAATAGTAATACTTTTAATTGAAGTACATTTTTTATATTTTTTTATAAATTTATCATATATGTATTATTAAGCGCCACCTGTTTAGTTTTTTTAATATATATTTCTTTATACTTAGAGGTAGAAAAACCTCTTATCCTGGTGGCTGCTGATATACATTTTTGGAAGCACTAACAACCACAGCACATTAGACCATATTTGTTTGGTCTCATGAAGAAATTTATTAAAGCAATGAATCAAAGTGGACTTGTATTTACATACTTAAGAAAAAAAAATCCCAAAGGACCAGTTATGCAAGATCAAAGAAGGGACCTTTGAAGAATCTCAAATAAGAGAACGGATTCAAGATAAGAGCTTCAATGATCAGCTGAATTAGACTGAAAATCTGCATGGGAATCTTTCAAGAGTACAGTATATTCCCAAAATTTTACATGACCATGGGATGTAACTAGTTTTTACAAATTTGTTTCTTGGACTCACAACTGGATTTCTTCCCAACAAATATTAGAGCATTCTGTAATGAACAAGGAGAACCATTCAAAATACAGAAGATATCACACTTCAGGCGCTACCATCAGCTAAAACTTCATTAACCACTAAAGAAGCTTCACTGTGCTTCATAAAATATTCAATACATACACAAGATAGTAGGTGCAAACAAAGTAAAACTGCTACAAGAAATTATCTTACTTCCTTTTAGATGATGGAAATTTTTCCCATGGAGACTAAGGGGGTCATTCCGACCTAAACGCACGCTACTGTAGCTATTTTTTGCAGCGCTGTGATCAGTTCAAAACTTGGCAAAACTGTGCGTGCATATGCATCGCAATGCGCAAACGTGTCATACAGGTACAAAGTGGATCGGTGCTGGGCAATGGATTAAAATGAAGAATCTATTCTCACAGCCGATTGCAAGAAGATTGACAGGAAGAAGTAATTTATAGGTGTTAACTGACCGTTTTCAAGGAGTGGTTGGAAAAATGCAGGCGTGTCCAAGCGTTTGCAGGGCGGGTGTCTGACATCAATTCTGGGACCAGACAGGCTGAAATGATTGCAGCAGCTGAGTAAGTTCAGACTTATTCAGAGACTGCACAAAACTTTTTGCACCACTCAGCTACACAAGCGTTCGCACACTTGCAAAGCGAAAATACACTCCCCTATAGGTGGCGACTATCTGATCGCAGCACTGCAAAAAATAGCTAGCGAGCGATCATCTCGGAATGACCCCCTTAGTCACTTCTACAAGCAGAGGCGTAACTAAGGGGGGTCAATCTGGGTATGTTCCCTAGGAGCCATAGCAGGCCCAGCAGAGGGGGATGCTGCCGGCCAGGGCATCATGCGCACCCGCCGCCGCTATTGCGCTGCTGCCGCCCTCCCACCTGTTACCATTGCACCACTGAAAACCCCCCTGACGGACCAACCCAAAATTTTTTTTTACAGAGACAGAGACAGTCTTGTCTCCATCTCTGCAGCAGCAGCAGGTCCCCAGCTGATATTAGCGCTGCCCGGCCTCCCACTGCCGGTTCAGCTGTCAGCGCTTCCACGTCAGGTGGCTTTCATATATCTGATGTGGAGCGCTGACAGCTGAAATGGCAGTGGGAGGACAGGCAGTGTGCCGCAATCACAGAGAGGGACATAGGAGGATCTTTTCTGCCCAGCTGCCCTGCACGGCCACGAAAGAGGTCTGCATCTCCTGTAGCAGTCACACAACAGACAAGCTGTGTGTTTAAGTATGCTGTGTGCCCTGTATTTGTAAGTGTAATGTTTGTGTATGCTGCATGTGTATAACTATGCTATGTGTAAGGTACTGCATGCTATGTATGTATGTAGGTATGTATGTATGTATGTGTGTATGTATGTGTGTGTATGTATGCATGTATGTATGTGTGTGCAAGTATGTTATGTGCATGTATGCTATGTGTGTATGCCCTGTGTATGTGTTTTTAAGTATGGTGAGTGTGTATGTATGCATGCTATGTATGTGTGTATGTATGCTGTGTGTACTGTATGCATGTGTCACTTGAATAAAAAAATATAAAAACAAATATATAGAAACAACCCCTGAAAATTCTGTTTTTGCCCCTGCTGCCTCCCTCCTACTTGTGATTCTGCTGCTGGGAGGGAGCGTGAACGCAATGCCAGCATCATGCTCCCTGACCTCCCTGATGCTTGCCTTGGCCATATTTTTACTACTGTAGTATAGATGGCCGCCTGATGCCCAAGCAGCAAAGTCATCTTCTGGCCGCAATCGGGGAAAGGAAGCATCCGCAAGTGGGTGAAGTTGTTACAGCTGAGAGAGGGGGAAGTGTGAGTCTGTCCATGAGCGAGAGAGAAGTGTAACCATGAGTGAGGGACAAAGGACAGCCCACCACTGCGATCACATCACTTTAGGAGGACAGTGACCATCTTCATGGTGATGGCAACAACAAGATCCCCAGCTGTGCCTGTTCTGTGTCCAGGCAGTTAGCATGCAGAGAAGACAGTGGGCAGACGTAGCAGCATATGAGTGACTGAGGTATAATCGTGCAGTTTATTGTAACAACAGGGAGTCTACACGCTGCCTCTGAACATGAAATAGTAGTAAGTAAGCAATCACTAATAATACATAATGAAGTGGGAAGGGGCACAAGGTGGGTATATATAGTGTAGCATAGGGGCACAAGGTGGGTATATATAATGTAGCATAGGGGGCACAATTTGGATATATATAGTGTAGCGTAGGGGGCACAAGAAGGGTACAGATAGTGTAGCATAGGGGGCACAAGGTGGGTATAGATAGTATAGCATAGGGGGCACAAGATGGGTATATATAGTGTAGACTAGGGGGCACAAGGTGGTTATACGTAGTGTAGAATAGGTGGGGATAAGGTGAATTAGAGATATGTGTGTATTGTGAATTTGTAGAGACATACAGGTTCTCTGCATTAGAGATGCCTATATACTGTGCATTTAAAGCAACATCCTAATGCTGTGCATTTGAGGAGGCATCCTGACCCTCTGCATTGGAGACACATTCATTGCAGTCCCGGGGGGTCTAAGGTGTGGTGTTCCTGCCATAGTCCTAAACCTGACACCCAGCTTGCCTTGAACTTCGACCCTGACTCATCCCAAACATCACCCTAGCTATAGCCACTAGCCTGGGCCACTGGGTTAACTCTGGTACCCTAATCCTGGTGCCCAAGCCCAAATGCCTAGACTAACCCCAGTGCCCTGGCCCAAATAGCTAAACTAATCCTAAGGCCCCAGCTCAGTCTGCTAAACCAACCCTAGTGTCCTGTCCCAAATGCCCTAGCCCCTAACCAAACACTTAAACTGGCTCTGTTACCCTGTCCCCGGCTGCTGGACCAAGCCTTTTACCCTATTCCTGATGCCCTAATACCCAAACCACTAGCCCAGATCCCTTATCTCGTTCAAAAATCCTTACTCAAGTTTCTAAACCAACCCCAATACCCTAATCCAAACCCCTAAATGAACCCTAATAGCCTAACTCCTAACCCAGACCCCTAAACCAATGTGTAAGTATGATTGCTGTATATGTGTATATGCTGTGTGTGTATATGTTGAGACGCAGGGGAAAGTGAAGGTGTGCTGAGAGACGATAGGGGTTAGGTAATAGTGTGCTGAGAGACATTTCAGGGGGAGGTGATGGTGTGCTGAGAGACAACAGAGGGGGAGATGATGGTGTGACTGAGAGACAATGTAGAGGGTAGGTGATGGTGTGGCTGAGAGACGCAGGGGCAGAATGTGAAACAGGATACATGAGTCTGGTTGAACCACTGTTGTATGCTGCCGACCTTGTTAATATTCCTAAACAACCATTTTCTTTTTTTTGGGGAGGAGGGTGGCGCGCCATTCATAATTTTACCCTGAGCTCCAAAAACCCTTGTTATGCCTCTGCCTCCAAGTAATTCAAGACATTCTTTAAGACTCGATGTGTATCAATGTAATATAAGGTTCAGGTAAAGGAGGAAATTAATATATGCAAAGTGGTGCAGGATCCAGTCGGGCACAAAACTAGTGTGGTCATTCCAACCCATTTGCATGCTGCTGTTTGTCGCAATGGTGTGAATGGGTCAGTTCTGCGCATGTGCACCAACTGCAATGCGCACACGCGTCGTTGCCCAATAGTGGCCATTGCTGGGCAACGATAGGAATAACGACGAAAGTGATCGCTGCTGCGATCTCAAGAAGAGTGACAGGAGGAAGGCATTCCGAGGCATCAACTGACCGTTTTCTGGGAGTGGAGCAGCGAACGCAGGTGTGTCCAGGCGTTTGGAGGGTGGATGTCCGGGACCTTTATCACTGCATCCATCGCACAGGGTAAGTAACTGCAGGGCTAGTTTTGTTTTGCACAAAACTTTTTTAGCAAAGCAGGGCTGCACAAGCGTTCGCAACCTTGCTATGCTAAAATACACTCCGCCATAGGCGGCACCTAGTTGATCACACGAGTAGCAAAATGGAAAATGAAAAGCAAATCACTATAGAGAGTAAAAGCAATCCTAAAAAGTTTTTTAAATACATAAACGGTAAAAGTTTAAAAAAGGAGAATATAGGTCTATTAAAAGATGAATTAGGAGAATTGATAAATGATGACGAAATAAAAGCGGAAATACTGAAAAAATTATTTTCATCAGTATTCACCAGTGAAGAACTGATGGTGGGAGTAGAACATAACAATTGTGACAGTAATGATTCATGGTTAGATACTTGTTAAAGCGAAGAAGTAGTCCGGGAGAGACTAAGCAAAATTAAGATTAATAAATCACCTGGTCCTGATGGATTTCACCCAAGGGTTCTTATGGAGCTTAGTTCACAACTAGCACGACCCCTATACTTGATTTTCAATAGTTAAATTAGATCAGGCATGGTACCGAAGGATTGACGTATAGCTGAGGTAGTGCCATTATTTAAAAAGGGATCCAAAAATCTTCCGGGAAACTACAGACCAGTTAGTTTAACATCTATAATGGGGAAAATATTGGAAGGAATTCTAAGGGACGTCATACAGGAGTATCTAAGTCCGCTATGATTATTAGCAAGAACCAGCATGGGTTTGTGAGGGACAGGTCATGTCAGACTAACTTAATTAGCTTCTATGAGGAAGTGAGCAATAATCTTGATCAAGGAAAAGCAGTGGATGTGGTCTTCCTAGATTTTGCAAAAGCCTTCGATACAGTTCCTCACAGGAGACTGATGATCAAATTAAAGGAGATTGGCCTAGGAAAAACTATTTGCACATGGATAAGCAGCTGGTTGGATAGCAGGGTAGTGGTCAATGGGAAGTCCTCAACCTGGTCCCCAGTAGTCAGCGGAATACCACAAGGGTCCATACTCAGTCCACTACTGTTCAACATATTTATCAATGACCTAGAAATAGGCCTGGAAAGCCCAGTGTCAATCTTTGCAGATGATACTAAACTGTGTAAGGTAATTAATTCAAAATTGGATGTGGAGTCCTTGCAGAATGATCTATCTAAAGTTGAACTCTGGGCGTCTAAATGGAAAATGAGGTTCAATACAGACAAATGCAAGGTTATGCATTTTAGGACTAAAAACAAACTTGCATCCTACATATTAAATGGGGAATGCCTAGGGGAAACAGAGTTGGAAAAATATTTGGGGGTATTTATTGATAATAGGCTTAATAACCGTACACAATGTCAAAACACAGTAAAGAAAGCAAGTAAGGTGCTAGCGTGCATAAAAAGGGGAATTGAGACAAGGGACTCGGATGTAATCATGCCACTGTATAAGGCATTGGTACGTCCGCACCTGGAATATTGTGTTCAGTTTTGGGCACCATTGTATAAAAAAGACATCAGTGAACTCAAAAGTGTTCAAAGGCGAGCTACTAAATTGATTAAAGGCCTAGAAGGACTGGACTATAAGGAAAGACTTATTAGGCTGAATATGTATATGCTAGAAAAGAGGAGCCAAAGAGGAGATATTATTAATATCTTCAAATATGTAAAGGGACATCACAAAGAGTTATCAGAGGAATTATTTATTAAAAGAACACAGTTTAGGACACGTGGGCACTCGCTGCGACTGGAGGAGAGAAAGTTCCGAACGCAACAGAGGAAAGGGTTCTTCATTGTTAGGGCAATCAGGATGTGGAATTCCCTGTCAGGGAAGGTGGTAATGGCGGACTCTGTAATTGGATTTAAAAAAGGAATGGATAAATTTCTGAATGAAAAAGATATTCAAGGTTATAATATTTAAAATATCAACGTGGTTAATCCGGGGGTAACATGAGTTATAGTAGCTAACTATTCATAAAACATTATTTACCAAGTATGTAGAATCATCACAACTTAAAACAGGTTGAACACGATGGGCAATTTGCCTCTATTCAACCTCAAATACTATGTTACTATGTTATGTTACTACTGTACATCTGTAGCGGACAAATTAAATTAGTTTTTCTCATCGCTTTTCACAAGAGAGGACCAGATGCAGGGATTAACACACAAACTCAACACAGATAATGTCCCACTGCTACGTGCTTATTTAAGTGAGGAGGTAGTCTGTGACCGATTAAAAAAAATTAAGATTAATAAGTCACGGTGTCCCGATGGAATTCACCCAAGGGTTCTTATGGAACTTCACTCTGAACTAGCAAGACCACTATTATTGATCTTAAATGACTCATTTACATCAGGCATTGTTCCCAAAGACTAGTGTATAGTGGAAGTAGTGCCGATATTCAAAAAGGGGGAAGTAAAGCTGAACCGGGTAATTATAGACCAATTAGTCTCACATCTATAGTGGGGAAAGTACTGGAAGGTATTCTAAGGGATAGTATACAGACTTTCCTTGAAGCCAATAAAGTTATTAATAGGAACCAACATGGATTTGTGAAGGATTGATCATGTCAAAAAAACTTATTAGGCTTTTATGAAACAGTTAATGTGAACCTTGATCAGGGTAAGGAGGTGGATGTAATATTTTTAGATTTTGCTAAAGCTTTCGACACATGCACATGTACCGCACATGAAACCTATCTATTAGTTACATGAACTAGGGCTAGGGAGCACAATATGCACTTGATCAAAAATTGGTTAGACAATAGGGAGCAGCGCATTGTGGTAAATGGAACTTTTTCAAATTGGACTGAAGTACTAGGTGTTGTGCCACAGGGGTCTGTACTTGGACCACTATTATTCAACATTTTCATTAATGATCTAGCGGTAGATCTAGATTTTTGCAGACGATAACAAATTGTGTAAGGCAATAAATACGGAGGGAGATTCCGAGTCTCTCCAGAATGACTTAGTTAAACTGGAAGCATGCACAGCAAAATGGAGTAATGCACTTTGGTAGCAAGAACAAAAATAACGCCTACATACTAAATGGGGTAAAATTAGGGATTCTATACTGGAAAAAGACTTAGGTGTTCACATAGATAGTAAACTAAGCAGCAGTACCCAAAGTAGGATTGCAGAAAAGAAGGCTAATAAGGTATTAGCATGTATAAAGTGGGGAATTAATGCAAGGGATGAGAGTGGTGTTATAGTCCCATTATAAATAAATCCCTAGTGAGACCACATCTTGAATACTGTGCACAATTTTGGGCACCATACTACAAAAAGGATATCCTGGAACTAAAAAAGGTTCAGAGGCGGGCAACCAAACTAATTAAGGGGATGGACATGCTGGAATATGAGGAAAGGCTTGCAAGGCTAGGCATGTTCACACTGGAAAAGAGGAGACTAAGATGGGACATTATCAACATTTACAAATATATAAGGGGACAATACACAGAGCTTGCAGGGATCTGTTTTTGGTAAGATCAACACAGCGGACGTGTGGATGCCCACTTAGGTTGGAGGAGATGAGATTTCACACGCATAGGCATAAAGGTTTTTTCACAATAAGGACAATACGTGCTTGGAATTCCCTGCCTGAGAGAGTGGTAATGGCAGACTCAGTCAACAATTTTAAGAATGGGCTACATAAATACCTAATGGATAAGGATATACAGGGTTATGGTCCATAGTCAGTCACGCAATATAGTTATTAAAAAAGAGGAATAAAGAAAAAACATAACGGCCGACATTGGCAACAGACAAAATTAGTCCTAAAAAAATAATACAGCATAGGAGACCACATATAGGTTGAACTTGATGGACAAATTGTCTTTTTTCAACCTCAGAAACTATGTTACTATGTTAGTTAAGGGTCCTCACTTTTATTAGAGTATATCTAAAATAATAGAAAAACTTTACTTATTTTCTCACCAACCTTCAGTCTAAACAGATTCATGTGGGAGAAGGATCTCCATTTCTTCTGTCGAAAGTTATTACTCACCAAATTTTTCACAAACCAAGAGAAACAAAAAAAAAAAAACAATGAGGGTGATCTAGCCTCAGAAAATACCAACATACATACAGTAATATGGATACTGAAAACAATCGTGAAGCACTAGATATTTTGGAGGAAAAATCAGAAATGTCAGACTTCATAATGAAACCATGAATAAACAGACAAAGACCAACATGCAAAATGAAATATTCCTTTTTTCCACAAGAAAGCATTTGTCCACAAGTACAAATATTTATGGAAATGTTCTCCAATGATACGAAAAAAGTTTGGTGAAGAGAAAAACATCTAACTACATTCATCGTAATATTACAAAACTAAAAAGATGGCTCTGAAACAAATTCAAGAATATGCCCACAATTTCATTAAGCCCTCAGACAATTGAGACAATATTGTCCTGTGGCCTAAGAAGATCTATACACAAGAAGTAATGAGACAACTACTGCAGGAGACTCATCATGTTACAAAGCTCGGATGTTTAATAATTACCAAATAGTCTATAACATACTGTTAAATGGAACACATTAGAGAAGATTAATATCTAAACAGGGATTGGAATTCCAAACCATAAAAAATTCTAAAATATCAACACATTATAAACTCCCAAAACTACATAAATATGCAGAGAATCGCCCTGAATCGTATTGGGGATTGGAAGTCTATAAGAACAAACCAGCTGTTTTGTAGACATACACCTAAGGAACCATGTATAAACATATATTCTTCAGAAATTGCATGCTATATTATTAGTATTGGAACATCTATTCATTTCTCCGGATGTTCAGATTGTATATACTGTATAAGCACTGGACAACAGGAAAGCATTGGAAATGGAGGGCATGAATTATTTGAACATCTTTCTGATTACTTCAACTCATTCTTTATAGGAGCTATTTAACGTTTAGTGGCAAAGTCTCCCTCTAGACTAGGAGCAAAGTTGCAGGATCGGGTTCAGTATGATTTACCAGCAGCTGCGATGTTGACCGTCAATATACCAATAGCGTCATCCTGAACACCAGTATGCTGGCAGCAGGGTGAGCGCAAAGAGTCGCCTTGCAGGCTCGCTGCGCTCTCCATGCTACTGGCTCGGTGGCTCGATGCGCTTGCCACGGGTTCTTTTCCCATTCTATGGGTGTCGTGGACACCCATGAGTGGCAAAAGTCCTATTGCACCAGTATTCCAGGGGCCAGCATTGCCATCTGTCGGGATACTGGCATAAGTATCCTTTTCCCCCGGGATCCCAACAGACAGTAAATTAAACATATACCGCAGGATCATCTTGTTCCTCTATGTAAACCTACTATTTTTAGGTTGGAGGGAGCAATATCAGATATGTGCAGATACCAATACCCAACGCAGTGGATGTGCCTCAGAGATGATGTGCTCCTTATCTGGATTAATAGTGAAACAAAGTTTCTTGAGTTCATGCATACTCTCAACACTAACTTACTGAACCTAAAACTATAGATGTGTCCTAGCTTATTGTTGTCCCAGTCACATTAAACAGCCCTTCTAGTTGCGCCTAATCATAAGCACATTTACTAATGATGATCATCTTTTGTGTATTTTCCATCAAAAAATGCATCTTATTCACATCAGCTATATCTGCATATGAAATGATACATTACAGTGTTTTCCTTGAAAGCACTATAACATGGCATTTTGTATGCAGATACAGCTATAATCATGCAACATATTTTAATTAGCAAAGCATGCGTGTGCTTCTTAATCACATAGCAGGAAAAAATGCCCAGTGCTGGCCAAGTCACATGGGAACAGGCGGCTCTCATGTGCTCTGGGTGCTGTGACTAATTATGTATAAAGGCTAGAGGATGAAAGACGCATCTGTAACATGAGAGATAAGCAATTAGTGTATCTCTTTTTTGGAATATTTAAAAATCATGAAAAATAGGGATGAAAAAATAATTGGAGCTCTCCACATGAAAAAGGAAGCTACAAATAGTTAAATAAAGCAAACTGCCCCCCCCCCCCATTCCCCCAGCACACACACACTTAGGGTCTAGTTACTAAGCCTTGGATGGAGATAAAGCACCAGACAATCACTGTCTAACTACCATGTCACAGGCTGGGTTTGAAAAATGGCAGTTAGGAGCTGATTGGCTGGTACTTTGCCTCCATCCACTTTATCTCCATCCAAGGCGTAGTAAATAGACCCCTCAATTAAAAATGCTAAAAGGAAAGTTGATCCTCCATAAAATCTGCTTTGAAGACTCCTCTTTCAAAAAAAAGTAACTTGCTGTCAGGCTAAAATACAGAGGTTACAGCAATTGATCTATCAAGAAAGGAAAACATGAAATATCCAAAGTTAAAAGAGAAACTATGATCATCCACAATGACACCAGAAAACCAGATTCCCAATAAGATCAGGTATGTAGGTAATTACTGCAGGGAATGATGAGATCACAAATAAATTCTAAAGAAACACTGGCCAATTCTACTTCTTGACCAGGATCTCAGCAAAAACTTAGCAATGGGCTGAGAGAACAAAAATCTCAAAGTCATTCTTGACCACGGCCACTTTGAAAGGACTCAAAAAAAATTAACAAAAAATTAACAGGTACCTTATCTTAAGGCAACTGTACTATATGGCCTAGGACATAGTCTTAAAACAAACACAGTACAAGACAGACTGGGAAATGTCATCACAATACATGAGTTCATAAATTGTATTGCAATGAGGAAATGACAATAGAATTCAAACACCATGGGGGTCATTCCGAGTTGATTGTAGCTGTGCTAAATTTAGCACAGCTACGATCGTAAACTCAGACATGCAGGGGGATGCCCAGCACAGGGCTAGCCCGCCCCGCATGTCAGTGCCGGCCCCCCCGCACAAATACAAAAGTATCGCACAGAGGCGATGCCTTTGAATTTGAGGAGTAACTCCCGTCCAGCACAGCTCCTGCGGCTCGCCAGGTTTTGCTCGTCGCTCCCGCTGGCTGCAGCGGCTGTGTGAGACGTCACGCAGCCGCCGCGGCCCGCCCCCCCAACAGTCCGGCCACGCCTGCGTTGGCCGGACCGCTCCCCCTAAACGTTGACTTAACGCCGCCGTTCAGCTCCCTCCCGTCTAGCAACCGTCTCTATCTCAGAGGCGATCGCTGGGTAACGAAAGTCGCCATTCGCCGTAGCATGTAGAAAACATCAGAAATGCACACACAGACATTTCTAAGATAAAGAAGATCACCTCTGTAGCAAGACATTTTCTACAAAAACACATCTGTAAACCATGGGCCTTATTCAGACCTGATCGCAGCAGCAAATTTGTTAGCAAATGGGCAAAACCATGTGCACTGCAGGTGGGGCAGATACAACATGTGCAGAGAGAGTTAGATTTGGGTGGGGTGTGTTCAAACTGAAATCTAAATTACAGTGTAAAAATAAAGCAGTGTTTACCCTGCACAGAAACAATATAACCCATGCAGAGGCGTTGATCTGTCTCTTTACACCCGGCGCAGGTTTTTTAAAAGGGGTGTGGCTTCACAGGATGAGGGGCGTGGCTTCATGAGATGGAGCGTGGCTAGTCGTACCGACCCCCGTTTTCATCACGCTGGGGTCCGGGAGGAGCGGGCTTCCCTCCGTGAGTGCTCTTGCTGCAGTGCCGGCACCTGCTCAGTGACAGGAGCTGGGTCGCTGCACTGTAATGTTACAGTGTAGCACCTTGCTCCTGTCACTGAGCAGGAGCTGTTATTTTGGTGTCACCCCTCGGCGGGTCACACTGAGGTGCGGGCCGCACCCCCCGCACCCTCCTTCTGGTGCCAGTGAACCCACCCAAATCTACATCTCTCTGCACATGTTAAATTGTCACCCCCTGCAGTGCACATGGTTTTGCCCATTTGCTAACAAATTTGCTGCTGCGATCAGATCTGAATTAGGCCCCATGAAGCCTGAAAGCTTTTGGCATACAGTGAATAAAA
Source organism: Pseudophryne corroboree (assembly GCF_028390025.1). Classification (NCBI taxonomy): domain Eukaryota; kingdom Metazoa; phylum Chordata; class Amphibia; order Anura; family Myobatrachidae; genus Pseudophryne; species Pseudophryne corroboree. Next base: position 762,545,868 of record NC_086444.1, on the reverse strand, counting down.
TTGGGCATCAGAGGAAGGAATCTTAACAACTCACTGTTATGGAAAGACACAGAGTGGATTTTTAAGATATTTAATTTGATACCACATGGAATCAGAATCAGAATCAGCTTTATTGGCCATGTATACTTGCATATACTAGGAATTTGTCTTCGGCCCTGTAATGCCTGCCTGAAGGAAGCAAGTTAAACATGCCGTGGCCGGGGTGTAGCTGGTCCTTTACTACCATCGTTGCCCGCTTTTTAACTCTGGACAGGTACAAAAAAAAGTGGGTTAAATGAGTATAGTAGTTACAGACCCCTTTTGAACACTACTAGAACATTCCTGAGACAATAGACAGAGTATGACATGTTACATTTATTGTCTTCTCAAAAGTATTGTGCTTTTAAGATTCACTACAACACCAACTTCACTTTATTCACTAAGACATTAATTATCTCTCATTTAATCACTTTCACCCTCCATCACTGCTCTAGAAAGTATTTCCAGTACAAATTCTAGTCTTACAACTTCACTGCCACAAATAAGCTCATCACAAATATACCATTACATTTATCACTTGATAAAATAGCAACAATCTAAAATTCACATTGTAACAATATCTACTGTCAATATTTTTCACATTCAGAAATAGTAATTTGTACCATTGTTAATATATATCCTTCATCGCTATATTATGTTTATCACTATAACAAGAACTAAGGTTTTATTCCCATACAAAAAGGTATTATCAATTTTTATACCTACTGTATACATTTAAATACAGATAATGGACAAAAATGCTTATTGTTCTATTAATTAATATAATATTTAATAATCAAGTACATACAATCAATAGCCCTTTTAATATATATATATATATATATATATATAATTTCCCAATGGTCGGCACTCACTTCTGTCCCATTTAAATGTACCTTGCCACGGTGCTGCGTCGGCAGAAAGCATGTAGATATACCAAAAAGACGGCACTCACTGGTCTTTTACAGAATCAATAGACAGCGTCCTCATATCAACGTTTCGAGTTTATTTCAACCCGTCATCAGGATACATATATATATATATATATTATAAATTATATTATTAATGATAAATAATAAATTATTAACCATTAAATGACTGTGCTGTATTTATAGTAAAATAATTAATGTACTACAAAATAACCAATACACTTTTACCAAGATAAGCCTGCCTTTAAGAGTAATTTGACCCTCTTACACTGTACACTCCTGCCAGCTTCTGTGTTTTTGTTTTTTATATACCATCATGTTATATTTTCTATTAGGTCCCTTTAAATTACATATTTTCACTTATTAATATATAGAAACTACATAGAACACATCTTGCCCAAAAATGATGTGACATGAGTACATTACTTTTTCCTGTCAGTTCAGTTAAAAATATACAATATGAGACTGAACTGCACCGATGTCCCAGCTCACACCTAGTGATTAAATACAAAGTGTTTGATTATCTTCAGCCTAGGCATGATTACAATAGTGCTCTACCTCTCTCTGTCAGTTATACTGATATAACAACAGGTCCAGCCAAGTCGTTGTCTTGTGAATTTCCAATAATTTTAAATAAACATTTCAAATGCCAGTGTTAATGTATACTGCGGACGCAAGGCAAATCTTATGACTATATACGATAAAAGTGCGCTGAATGTCACAACACTATGTCCCTTAAGAGAAAACAAGCAGTCTCACACAATGTACATGAGGTCCAACGCTCAGATATATGTATTTGATATTAAAAGGCTATGCATACAAATAACATATGTACATTATATCATTCAGTTATAATATATATAAATATGGGTACAGAGTTACAGTTATAAAGAAGCAGTTGCAGTTACATAAGAATCAGTTACAGCCAATTTACATATGCTTAGTTTCACTGGAATCAGGCAGCCAGTCATCAGGTAGGTGACTTCTGATAAGGGTGTGTGTGTGTGTGTGTGTGTGTGTGTGTGTGTGTGTGTGTGTGAGAGTGTGTGTGTGTGTGTGTGTGTGTGTGTGTGTGTGTGTGTGTGTGTGTGTGTGTGTGTGTGAGAGTGAATGAGAATGTATCAGAGAGCTGCCTGATTCTGGGTCCCTATACAGTAAAATAATGGCTGTATACAACAGTGGGTTTCATCTTCTTCCATTGCTCCAGAGGCCAGACCTCTCAAGAACTCGATGGCTCATAAGTCAGTGGAGGGCTTTTGTCCTATGTTGCAAACACATGTGTTTGCCCCCAGGGCCATGCAGTGGAGCTAGTTTCAAGTCTAAGAATTCCTTTGTATTCATACATTTGGTCATAACTAATCGTTGCAATGTGCTACAATCTACCCATAGCTATCAAATCAATCCACACATTCTCCTGATCATTTTGACACTAAGCATGATATAATAAACTTGTTCCATTTCAATAATACATATATATATGATTTTATACTCTGTTATATAAATACAATTTATTTCAAAATGGTGCTTAACATGTCTTTGTCTATGTGTTGTATGATTATGTGTTGAATATGCCTTTGTGGCTTGTCTGTGTAAATGTGTATGCTACCGTATATCCTACGTACACTGCATGTATGCGCACGAACAGAGACCTCTCTGTTTGGAGTTTGTATGTTGTGTGCATGTAATATTATTTACTTCGACAGTCCACCCTTTGACAGTAGACAATAACTGTCATTACTGTCAAACTAAACATAATTAAAAAAATATAACACAATAACTGGTGAACTAAATCAGACATTGACTATAGTTGGGGAAGACAGGGAAGAGGACAAGACATCCTCTATATGCGCTCGGCAGTCACGGAACAACTGGTTTGGTGTGGGATGACATTCAACCTATAGAATATGCTGGGACAGTGCTATAACCTATGATTTCTAACTTGAACGAATGCTGCATACATACATGTACCTATGTCTTTGCACACTGATGTTCAGATTCGATAGAGGTTTTGCTGGGTAGAGGGAGAAAACACAAACAAGTCGTGAAAGAGACACATAACATTTTCATGGTATATATTCCTATCATTCCCTGAACATTGTTTCCATTTCTGGAACATATGCTAGGTCTGTTTCATCATTGAACAAGGGTTATTATTTCAGGTAGTGTCCTTCCTAGATAACATAAACTTTCAGAGTTTGGGGAGAGGCACTCATAAACCTTTCTTCCACATATATTAATGAGCTCTTTATCTGCTATGTGTGAATAGGCCATTGTCTGATTGTTCCTGATTGCCTCCCAATTTCCTGATTTCCTGAAATTGGTGAACTTTAAACATACCAGGGATTTATCTATAGTACTGGTGGATCTTAAGACTAGGGGGTCTAGTTATATTATGTTCCTTGACCACCGGACCCCCTTCCATGTAATTCAAGTACCTCAGCTAATTCTAAAGAATATGGCACTAATCCTGCATTATTTTGTCTTAGAGGTACCGGTGAGCACATCCAACATTCTGTTTGGTTTAAGACTTTACCCACTAGTGAGTGGTAATCACTCAAGGGATGTCTGTCAAATGCTACCTTATTGCTAGACTGACATCTCTGGATGCACTCATCTTCAATCATAGGGTCACAATATCTAAAAAAAATACAGTATTCCTTAGACAATAGCCTATCACGTTGCCTCCAAACTCTGTAACTACTAGACCTTTGATTTTCACTGGCTTTAACAAAGTGATAGGCTGATCCTGGGATCCTATAAGTACATAACTCCTTTCTCCAGAACCAGATCCAGTCCCTCACTTGACTCATGAAACCTCACAAAAATAGAACGTCCTGAAAAAAAAATGTTTGTCAAAAGAAAAAGAAAGATAGAACAAAACAAATCCATTACCATAACTGGTCTTTTTGTAATCCTTCAGTACGCTCAGGTAGTGTTCAACAGTGCCGCCTCTCAGTCTTCATGGAACAGATTCTCAGGTAAAATTTCTGTGATTTCACTCCCTTTACAAGTTCCTTCTGGACTACCGACTTTCCTGCAATGGGAATCGTGGACCCAAGTCTCTCTCTCGGCTACTTTCACTGGAATCGTGCAGTTAACAAAACTTGGTACGGTCTTTCCCACCTGTCTGTTAAGCAACCTAAGCGTAAGAACAATCACACAGTCTCTTGGTTCACAATCAAGACAGTTAGTAGTTGGCATATCAGGAATCAACAGTTTCAAGTTCTTTTGTTAAGTTCTCAAATGCTGGCTCATCTCGATAATGTACTGTACTGTCAGCTCATTGGTGTATTTCTGATCATGGTGCATATCGATCATGACATGAGGTTTTCTTCCAAAACAACAACAACAAAACAAAAATTTCAAAGAGGGTGATTCTTTAAGTGGGGATCTGGGAGTGGTTCCGATGCTACGTAACACTAGTGGCAGTGTCTATGACCACAATAGTCCAGTTTCAGCCATCACTTTGCTTCTATTTCTAGGAATACCATATCTACACACAAATTCCTGCACAATTTTCTTTGCTGTAAACACAGTAGTATTTGTGGTGGCAGGAAATGCCTCTACCCAGTTTTAGAAAACATCAGTGCACACCAATACATATTTCAAATTCCTACAGGGTGTTAACTGTACGAGTCGATTTGTATTACCTGAAAATGTCCATCTGCAGGAGGAGTATGGGATGGCTCTGTTTGTACTACCTTACCAATGTTCTTCCTTGTGCAAGTAAGACAGGTCATTGCTTTCCTGCTTGCCTGAGAAGAGAACCCTGGTGCACGCCAGTAAGCTCTTACCAATTTGCACAGACCTTCCGAACCCTAGGTGAGTCAGACCATGTGCCGCCTCAGCTAGGCCTGGGAGATCTGTCCTGGGGGCCACTGGCTTACCTTGTCCATCTCTCCAGAGTCCTGAGGACTCCTGACCATACCCCTTTCGCCTTCCAGACCTCCTTTTCCTGTAGGGAACACAAACTTGCATCTTAATTTAACTGCTGGGTGTTTGCAATATAGAGTAAAAACATCTCTAGAGGAGGGAAAAAAATCAGGTCTGCATTCACTAACGGGCTGTCACTTATGTCTGGTCTCGTAGTAAAGGTCTGGTTCAGATATTCCATGCCATCATGCATATCAGTGTCTATACAAAATTTTTCATCACCAGTAATCTCATCCTCCACCCTTTGTGCAGTACAAGGCACATGCAGTATTATACTGGTGTCATTCAGTGACAGCTCCCTTTTGTGCTGATGAGACATACCGGGTTCGGGCAGAACTTTGAAGGACCGAGACGGCATGTGGTGTATGAACTGTCATGTACCAGTACTACATCCTAAGTATTTGACCCTTGTCCTACACAACTGCAGTTTATCCTTTGAGACCTAGTGTCCTGTCTGGAAGAGATGAAACAGACGTTTTTAGTATCCACCAGTGAAGACACAAATGTACCAGAGCACAGTAACAAAGTCATATCAATACTGATCTCTTATCGGGCTGAAAGGACAGTAAGCAGCTATGCAAGGCCTGGGAGAAAATACTCAGGCTGTCACTTGAAACCTTGGGAGAATCGGGTCCATGTATTGTACCCCCTTTGTGAACGCAAAAATGAAGAGGAAACTGTGAAGAAAACAGAATAGAGGTTGGTGACAGTAAAGTTTGTAGAGATGGAGAGGATTTTATTAAAATAACAACTGGATTGGGCACTACGGGGAATTGATTCCTAACTACTTGGTCTACCCCCCTTAAATCTTGTGCTTGCTGTGTAACTACTGGGACTACCTCAGCCATCAATCCAGTGTCCTGTCCATCCTAAGTTCATAGGGAACCCGGTATCTGTGAGATAATTTCCTCCACTTTAGATTGTAAGCTCTCACGAGCAGGGCCCTCTTCCCTCATGTGCTTATCTTTTGTCTTACTTTAATAATCTTCAACTGTACCACATCCAGCAGTCTTCTGCCACCTGATACTTATTCCAGTGTCATCTGCTGATGTAACTATGTTTATTAAACCCTGTACTTGTCCTATACTGTCATCAACTGTAAGTTGCTGTTTTCCTGCTTGATTATTTATGTACTCTGTAATTGGGCACTGCGGAACCCTTGTGGTGCCATGTAAATAAAGGATAATAATAATAATAATAATAATAATACCTGTGATGGACATGAATCTAGAACAGTGGAATGCAACATTAGTTTTTGAGGGGTATCTAACATCTTGTACTTCCTGAGCGGGAGTACAATATATGTATTTCACATTTCAATTTACACAACAAAATCTCTGTTGATTAATTAATCAGGGGCCCCTCTGCTAGGGTAAAAGAAAAGGGTTTAGCATCATAGAGGCCCAATTGTAACTTCAGCAGGTTTTGTCAAAGGGTAATGTTGCACTTCTCCCGTTACTCCCAGTTGCCGATTTAGTGTTTACCAGTGATCTTTCTTACTATATATGTACTTGAGTGGCTCCACATTTACTAGTTCCACTGGTATCAGCCACTTCCCCTGCAGGCTATAGCTCCTCTTTTACCGGTTGCATATTACTCCTCTGAATGCATAAGAAATGGCTGAAGCCAGAGTCGGGTCACATTCTCCTCCTAAATAAAACTTTTGAAATTCATTAGTACATATTATAGGTTACATTCATATTTTTCATATTTTTATTTAAATTTTCTATAGTTTTTATATTGGCTGTAACTGCTTTCACATCCACATATGGTTGTGTACTTGCTTTCTCTTTTTACTTACTTCTCCCCATTGTTGCTACGAGTTCAAACAGTTTTTATGTTTTCGTTCTTGTCCTATATGACTTTGGTTAAACATATTTGTTTTCCTACTACCTGTAATACCTTAGGATCAAAACCACCAATTACTGGAAAATGACATTCATTCATCATCATTTTTACCCAATCATTTCAAAAAAGCATCCTTGTAAGGAACATCCTGTCAATGTTACTTGGGTTTTGTTCTACTAGAATTCCAGGTGAGAAACAACTTGACGATCACCCCATCTACCAGACTTCCACCGGAACTTACTTCCTAAACCAGCGGACCCTTTTGGCCCCTGTCCTTATACATAATCAGCGTACCCTTTCGGCCCCTGCTCATCAGCCTGAACCCTGGCTCCTGAATGCCTCTTGTGTGCATATTTAGCTCCCATTGTGGACTTTTTAAACACAAGCACTAAGTGGCCAACACAAGATGACAGTGAAAAGTCCTTTGAGCGCTTTTCACCCGCTCCTTCTCCATTGGAAAGTACCAAGGTCCAGTTCTGTAGTGACTGCCGCGTACCCAGTGAGGACCCCTACCAGACCCCTCAGCACTGGAAGTATGACGTATTAACAGCAATAAATCAATACCCCATATTTTTCAGTGGAGGTAACAGGAGTGCTACTTTTGAGTTTCTATCCACTGTAATTCCGTGTGGGAAATGTCACCACACCATCCAATGAATGTCCACCAAGAATCTTCCTGGGAGTACAGTGAAGTTCTTAACTCTTTACTCAATCACCTCTGCGTATGCTAACACAGAGCATATGATGATGCTATTTGCGCAAAATGACGCAAAAACCGTGTCACGTTGCGACGCGTATCACATGAGCAGAGGTGCAGTCAAATTGCACGACTCACAAATACTTGTTATTTGTGTGCCTTACGATTATGAAGACAATTTTACTTTTTATAGTATGCTATGTCTTCGTCACCTGGGGTGTTTTGGCTAACCCCACACATGGCCTTAAATGTGCGGTTGCGAGCCACCGGTGTGGAGCTTCTCCTAGATGAGTGTCTTGCCCTACGGGATCCCGAATTCCAGGGTTCAATCCACTCACACTTACTTTCAACCCACACTAATTCACAATATTTTCTGTACAGAAAAAAAAAGAATAATTTTACCAGTGATTGATAACATCCCCCCAGAGGTATTATACTTCAATTCATTATGGCTATTGACTATAATTTTAATTCTATGATTCAGATTGGATAGCTATCTCGCAGAACATATAATGATATAAATAAACATATTTTATATATTAATAGTAATATAATAGATATATATATATATATATATATACAAATAGAAAATTCAGCACTCACCATAGCAAGCTCACTTGTCCTCACAACATCAATAAATAAATGATGGGGGTTTAGTTAGTGAATTGGCCAATGCACGGAAGCCTGCATACCGCTGACCAAGGTACCCCACCTTCATGCAGGTCCTACACTATCACAAAGCCTTAAAAATTAGTGTAGGACTTGCATGAAGGTGGGGTACCTTGGCGAGCGGTATGCGGGCTTCCGTGCATAGGCCAATTCACTAACTAAACCCCCATCATTTATTTATTGATGTTGTGAGGACAAGTGAGCGTGCTATGGTGAGTGCTGAATTTTCTATTTGTATTTATTTGGGTAGGTGGCCATGGGCTGCATGCACTCCACCCTATGAGTGGTGAGTGTAGACACTGCACCCCGCTTCTGGGGTGGTGAGTGCTGTGGTTTTCTATATTTGTTTATATATATATATATATATATATATGTATATATATACATTATTTCACTCTCATGAAACCCCCACACAGCACATGTATTTATACACACATACTGAATGAATGTAGTTTCCACAGTGCCTAATTTGCATCTCAACAGATGTTCACATGATTGCTGTTCCAGCGTGGTTGAACATGTTAATTAATATTTCAATTGCCTATCTTGTAACAAGCAGAGGGTTTCATTTTACACCTTCAGTATCTGCCAAGTCTAAAACATATCCTGTAAAAAAAACTCTCATCAGTGTGTAATTTTTTTGACATCAAGCTAAGTATTTATCTCACTATTATTCTCACTAGGCCCAATTGAAACACTATTTCTAATTGACTATGGCATGGGTTAGTTAAATTCATTGGTAGCTTTTAAATGATGATGGACTTTTATATATATATTGTTTACATTGTGACAAAGGCTACAGATTGTTTAACAAACTATCAGGAACAGCTGGAAGTCAGCTGTTGGCTAGGTGGGTAAAGAGTATAACTTCCAAGACCAATGCAGATTTGTATAGTAGTAGTAACAGGTAATATTTGCTATTCATTACTGTACCTTACATTAGACCTAAAATGGCCGCTGCTCCTCCCCCCTTCCAAGCCATGTGCTTGGACAAAATGGTGACCATGCGGCCAGAATACACAAACACTAGCTCTATCCCTTGTCACAAATAAATCCCAAACTATACAAGCACCGGAAGTCTGTTACTTCAGGCCTGTGTTAGCAGTAGGCGAATAGAACACTGCATGCTAACACAGCTATATCCATACAATGCACCAACTTTTAAATGCTCTTTAAATTTACTTAACAGATAAACAATCCAATCTGAATCAAGCACAATATGACTTATTGAACCTCGTTTAGCAACAATAAAAAGTACGCTGTAGCATTTCTAATATTGTGCATTTTTGTCACACTCACAGGCAACAAAGAAATCTATTGTCCCGTGATTCATATCAGCGCCTTACTGATAACGCAAAAAATGTATGCGGTTCAGCAGCATCTGGATGCGTCCATCCTTAGCTTGTAGACCACAGTGCATCTGTACTGCACATTATTAAGTACATGATATCCTGGACGAGCGCCCAACTGTGAATTAACAATTATTTTAAATAAACATTTCAAATGCCAGCGTTAATATATACTGCAGACGCAAGGTGCATCTTATTACCATATACGATAATAGTGTGCAGAACATCACAACACTATGTCCCTTAAGAGAAAGCAAGCAGTCACACACATTGTATACTGAGGTCCAATGCTCAGATATATGTATTTGATATTAAATGGGTATGCATACAAAATAACATATGTACAGTGTATCATACAGTTATAATATATATATATATATATATGGTTACAGAGTTACAGTTATAAAGAAGCAGTTGCAGTTACATAAGAATCAGTTACAGCCAATATACATACGCTTAGTTTCACTGGAATCAGGCAGCCAGTCATCAGGTAGGAAACTTCTGATAAGGGTGTGTGTGTGTGCGTGTGTGTGTGTGTGTGTATATGTGTGTGAGAGTGAATGAGAATGTATCAGAGAGCTGCCTGCTTCTGGGTCCCTATACAGTAAAATAATGGCTGTATACAACATTGGGTTTCATCTTCTTCCATTGGTCCAGAGGCCAGACCTCTCAAGAACTCGACAGCTCATAGGTCAGTGTGAGGGCTTTTGGCCTATGTTGCAATCACATGTGTTTGCCCCAGGGCCATGCTGTGAAGCTAGTTTCAAGTCTCAGAAAGTACTTTGTATTCATACATTTGGTCATAACTAATTGTTGCAATGTGCTACAATCTACCCATAGCTGTCAAATTAATCCGCACATTCTCCTGATCATTTTGACACTAAGCTTCATATAACAAACTTGTTTCGTTCCAATAATACATATATATCTGATTTTATACTCTGTTATATAAATACAATTTATTACAAAATGGTGCTTAACATGTCTTTGTCTATGTGTTGTATGATTATGTGTTGAATATGCCTTTGTGGCTTGTCTGTGTGAATGCGTATGCTACCATATATCCTGTGCATGCTGTGTGTGTGCGCACGAACAGAGACCTCTCTGTTTGGAGTTTGTATGTTGTGTGTATGTAATATGTTTGACTTCCAAAGTCTCTAGCACACTCTAGGGATTGCTACCATTGGTTAACAGGCCACTGAACACACCAGGCCACTGAACACACCAGTGCAACCAGCATCTTCCTCGAGTAACATCCTGGGAGACTGAGGGGAATCAGCTGCGCTCGCAGGCCGGGGATTGGACTGAGTTCATTTAAAAGGGACAGCTGGATGGGGATGGACATATTCTTTCTGGATATACACCTTGAAAAAGACCCGATTTGGCGGGTTGAAATGCGTTGGTGGACGTGTGGGGAGACGGAGGCAGCTGACCTGACTGAGATCCGACAGGAGAGCCATATGCATATGTGGTCTGTGGAACCCGGGCTATCTAACGGACTTATGCACTGTCAGGATTGTTCCTTGCGAATAGTCTTATATCCAGCCGGTTATTGTTTACTTTGCAGCCCCTGAAGGATTACCCACATTTGTTGCTATTTTATTGCACTTTTTAAGTGTTGATGTTGGAAATTGTGATATGTTTTTAATGTATTAAACTGTGCTTCACCATATGGTATATTTTTCTCTTTAATTTCCTTACATGTACATGAGGAATACATCCACATACGTAAACGTGGAGGAGAAAAAAGTGGTGAACGTATCCAGTTTTATTCTTATCACACCCTCTTAGCGCATCTTGGTCCACTTCTGTCACTTTTGTTCTATTATTCTTTACCATCAAGAGGCCTTGGTACTGGGACACTGATTGGCCTGCTGCCCGGTGAGTAATAGAACATGGATGACATCAGTGAGTGAAATTATTAATGGTTTTCTGGTTGATGAGGTTAAACCATCGAGGTATACAACCAATGGTACAATCGATAGCCATTCTAGTTATCTCATGACAGGAATAGGATGACAGGAATATGTAAGTGCCTACTCTCCAGACTGACTGTTATACTGACATAGAGGCAAACGAGTGGAATCCCCTTTTCCCATGGTCACTTCACAATTAACTGGTATAGATGTCTTTTAAATCGCTGGTCTTCTGGTTGGTCAGCAGGATTAGCTATAGCTGATTGAGTCAGGAAGCCCCTCTAAGCTAATTCCTCATGACAAGTACTGACAGCTCAGAATGGAACATCATGGCACCATGGACCCAGTACAATGCACACTATAGCATATTATTAATCTGTAGGGCAATTATAACATCTACCAACTAACAGAATGGAGGTAATATGACAAATTGATGTCACTTTTGCTATAGCCCATTTTTACATATTTCAGTCATAGATAGTGGGGAAGTAACACTCTCCTTTAGTATTTACTTGCTGTACTTATTCACAGCATTAAATGGACCTCAGATCAGAAATTCAGTAAGATAAATTGTAATAATATGTTAATATTTATTTATACTGTGATTATATCATTTTTGTGCTTGTGCATTTGTCTTCATTCAACTCTATCGAAATAATTATGAAAGTGCATCATTACATGTATAGAAATATCTATTGATTATACTATATAATCTAGTTATTCATAGACAAGCATCTGTCTTCATTTGGTTTTATGGGGAAAAGTGTATAGTTATGAGATAACTATAATCATGTAAGCACAGATTCCATTGGTTACAACTGTGTAACATCGGAGGGGGTGGACTACACATCTTAATTTTAAACATAAAAAGAGGTGCTACCATGCTTATACTTGTAGTGCCATGCACAAAAAAATTAAAATGCAGCTGCACAGTCCAAGCAATAAGAACACTAATAGTTAAAACAATTTCCTATCATCCCTAATACTGATACATTATATAAATGTATCCAGGACTAACCAATAATAGTGCCCATTGTATTGTGTAGACTGCAATGCAAGGACCCATACTAATTAAAATCATCTAAAGGCAGGTGAGAGGGGTCCTAGTCAAAGCAGAAGTCTCACTCACTTTTGAGTGTACATCATATATACAAAAAATAAATAAATAAATATATATATATATATATATATATATAAGGGGATGATAGAAACTCACTTGATGAGGTTCACCTTGACTTGTAGAAGGACAAGCATTTCTGGTGAAATGTACTGAGAACTTCATTAATACGACCTTAAAATTGTAGGGTTTATCATAATTGTATTGATTATCAAAATTCTAAGTGCTTATAGTGTTCACCGGCATTTTCTTTTTCTGCATACATCTGTGTCATCTTAATTATCTCTAACAATTCCCCTCACAAAATTGTTACAAATGTATTTTTTTCCTCTCAGCAACAAGAATTACTTTCTCCTTGACTGTTCAATACTTTAAGGCATACCTTACTGGCGCTGGGGACACTTTTATTAAGGCCAAGGAAATGGTGGTTAAAGTCAGTGAGGGGAGGTCACTGCTTCCCCAGTGGCCCCTCCCCCAGCCCAGGGCACAATTCCGCTACAAAAAAATGAAAGTGCAAAAAAATGCAAGCATTCATTCCTGGAACAATCAACCTGTCAGATACAATTCAACCATTCAACTGAGGCTGGGTACACACTGGAGTGATGTTGCATGCATACTTACATTCAGGATGTCGGCTGTCAGAATTCCAGCATTGGCAATCCAAGTGATGTCAGGATTACGTTGCCGGGATTCTGACTGTGTGTCAGAATTCCAGCACCGGGATTTCAACTGCCGCCATCAAGACAGCCAGCATCTTGACTGCATACCAACATGATCTTTTGATTGCTAGGAGCAGTATGTCTTCTTTCAAATTTAGGATAAAATGATTGATAGATTAGACATATACAGTATTACCTATAATAACATGGAAATGGATATAGTTTGGTTATTTGTTAAACATATAGGTCCTCGAGACTTCTGGTTCCAGCTCTATTTGGTGAGCAGGTCCGCAGATCAGCTCCCAGAGAGCTCTCTGTTTTATAGTTTTACAAGGACCCCAAGGGTTTTCAACAGACCCCCCCTGTCGTGGATAGTGTCTCCCACCTGTGAGCATACGGTCAGGTGCCCGTAGTGGAGCTTACTGCTGCTGCGCCCGACATCACAGAGAGCTCCCAGTCAGCATACAGTGGCGTACAGTGGCTCTGCATGCTGTCCTCATCAAGCGGTGTCACAAGATGGCTCACCTGCAATGGCCACACATCCTCACCGGGGACTGAGAGAACATAGATCCTGCCACCCTCCTGTGAGTTGCTGGCTCGGCTAGAAGATCTGCTGATGGCAGTTCTGTATGCAGCTCTCCCCTGTCTGAATCAAAGGACAGCTTGCTCACCAACCATTGACACACTCTTTCTCCATGCTGCAGAATTACTCTGATACAGACTGCTCCTCCTTGGGTTGCTGTACTTCAGTTGTGGGATTTAATGTAAGTAGAGTGGAGTTTATTTACATATTCTCACCCCAGTCAGTGTATTACAGCCCTACATGCAATCACCACCAATTTGTGACACAGGGTCGATCTTCTGCCACAGTCACACAGCCTATTTGGACACAGAAAGATCACAGCCTCCAGTGCCCTCCACCAACCCCTCTATAGGTGGCTGTATTCTGGATGGGGAATTTCTTAAATGCAGGCACTGCCAGTGTAGCTGGTATTCTACAATATTCTCTCACATTGTACACTGGACCTCATTTATACCTTTCCTCTTCTATACTGATCTCCTCTGAATGAAATGCTACTTGTCACTGGCACCTGCCACAAAGTCCACTGTGCCCAGACAGGAACCATGCCATACCGCTTCCACAATGGCGCCTGGTAAAAATATGCCACCTTCGTCACCGGTAGCTAAAAAGGCAGCTACAACTCCTGATTCCTCGGACACATCTAGGGTACGCCGCAATACTGATTCACCTATAACATATACAGATGTGGTTGAAGCCATTAAATTTACAGTTTGTCCACTTCTCACACAAGCAGTTTCTGATATACCTTCACAATTGCAACACCTCTCTCACAAGGTTAGTGTTGCCGAGAATAATAATGGAAAACTTTCTCATAATATGGCTTCTGGACAAACGGTTATGGTCAAGCTTCAAAAGGAAAATTTCCTGCTTTGGAATAATGTTGAAAACAGATCTCGTCGGAACAACATCAGAATTGTTAGTTTGCCAGAATCGTAAAAGACCAGGCTCTTCATGCGTTCGCTTGTGTGACTTTACCATCTCTCTTAGATGTTTCAGCTGAATGTAAAGATCTGGTTATTGAATGCATTCATTGTATTGGCCCTATTTGCAAATCATCTGATCAACCATCTAGAGTGGTTATTTTCAGATGTTTGAACTACTTACACAAGGTAGCCCTCTGGACAGCATCTAGAAAATGTTGTCCCATTATGTGGCAAAATTCAAAGCTATTATTGCTTCAAGACTTTTCTATAGAGCTGACCAGAGCCAGGAAGACTTTTTCATCTCTTTGCTCACGCCTTGTACAGGAAAAGAGGAATTTCACTTTGTTGTACCCAGCACATCTGCGTCTTTACTCGGGCGATTAATTTGTGGATTTTCTGGATGTATCTAATGCTGAAGCATGTCTCCGAGAACAAGATTATCCCCAATCTCAAGATATTGCTGACCCCTAGCTTGTGTTTTTCGGTCTTACAATTTCTTCATTAGTCGTTTGAGCTAATTTTTGTCTTATTATTACCTGCTTCTACTATATCGATTTACTGCTCACATAACTCTCCTGTTTCTAATCTGCCTTAAGGTGTTGTATTTTATGACCTTAATATTATTTCTTACAGGTTTCACTACATTTTCTAAGTTTTTTCTTAGTTTTATATATGAGAATATTGCTTCTCAGAGTTTCTCTAGGCCTCGCGTAGTCTTTCAACATATCTGACTAATATGTGTTGTGATACCGTTTGGTATTATCGACCTATGTCTCTCTCCTAAATATGTACCCCTTCATGGTGGTTCATTATGTTTTCTACTGCAGGGCTCTGCTGGTGAGCTCTCCCGGATCTAGAATTTAGATATAATGTTTATGCATTATGCAATGTTTTTGTTCTTTGCCTGAAGTCCTTTCTCATGTTCATATACTGATTCTGGCTGCTGCATTTATGTTTCTTTACTCCTTTTCATGTACTGAACCCCTCTCATCTTTCCTTTCCCTTTGATGCTCAGTTTCACTCAGAGAACCTGATGTGTAGGCTAAGGTATTCACTTACTTTGATGACAATATCCCCCCCTTATGGCCCCCGTAGACATTAGGATTGGTTCTCTAAATGTTGGAGGTATTAACTCCCCGGCAAAACACTTAAAAATTACACAATATCTTTCCAAAATCTAGATTTAACTTTTTTTGCAAGAGACACACCTCACTACTCTAGAGACTGCTAAACTTGCTAGACAAGGATGGAAAGTCCTAGCTAGGTCTCCCTACAATTCTAAGTCCAGAGGAGTGGTAATCCTATGTATGAAATCTCTTTCAATGACTCCTAATGTTCAAACGGACTCAAATGGTACATTTGTCCTTGTCTCTGTATTGTTGGCTGATACTCCCTTTATATTATGCAACGCTTATGCCCCTAATATTTACAAAAAGTCCTTATTTTCCTCCTTGTTAACAATGCTCATGACTGTGCAAAGTGACAACCTAATTATTTGTGGTGATTTTAACTTAGTCTCCTCTCCCTACTTGGATCATTCTAATCTCTCCAGCAATACTGCTTCTGATCCTAGAATGGGAATTTCCTCTTTCACAACCCAGTTACAGATTGTGGATGTATGGAGAGCTTTACACCCCACGGAAAGAGAATTTACTTGCTTATCTGCTGCACATAATACCCTTTCCTGAATAGACTATACCTTTCTCTCCTCTCATTTTTTACCTAAAGTTTTGGAAGCTTCTATTGATCCTATTGCAGTTTCGGATCACGCACTCACCTGGTTTTAACTTTCCTTGAGACCTCCATCCCACTCTAACAAACCCACTGGCCTTTCGGATTCTCAGCTTTTTTGCGACAAATTGCAAACTGCCTGTGATGATTATGCTTTTAATAATGAACAACATGCACACTCAGATCCTATTTTATTTTGACAAACAGCCAAATCAGTTCTCTGAGGTGCCATAATTTCCTATACTTCCATGTCATGGAAGCAATATGCCCAGTCTTATCTTTCCCTTCAACAAGCCCTGTCTGATTCTTACCAAACTTTCAAACTAAATACCACACCTGACAACAAAATCTCTTACCTTGCAGCGAAAACCAAATTTGATAATTTATTACAGACCATGAGTGACAAATATTTGTTTGTCATTGAGCATAAAATTCACAAATTTGGAAACAAGACTGGTAGATTATTGACTTCTCTTCTCTGAGGTTCCCGCTCCCCTATGATAGTCCATCCTCTTAAATGATCAGACAGTTCCCTGACCAATGATAATACTCAAGTGGCACACATGATGAGCTCCTTCTATGAATCTCTTTATTCCTCCTCAAGCTCTCACACCGCAATTTCATCTTTATCAGATAGGCCTAACGCTTTCCCTGTCATTGACCCACACACATCACAATTTTCTCACCCATACAGTATATCTCTAACTTTCCTCAAGTCACTAATACTTATATGGCTACTGTGACTAACCTTGTCACTCATGAAGAGGTGATTGATACTATTCATCTCCACAAACCTCTAAAAGCACCAGGCCCTGATGAGAATTTTATAAGATTCTTATCCCTCAAATATCTCCTTACTTGGTTTAAGCCTACAATACCATGCTTTCTACTTCTTCTTTTCCTCTACATTTTAACATGGTCATTATAAAGCTTATTCCTAAACCTGGAAGAGACCTGTCTTCTCCTAACTTTTATAGACCTTCAGTATTTCATTACTAAATCTTGACTATAAAATCTCAACTAAAATCCTTGCAAATTGTCTCAAGTATATTCTTCCACACATTATCCATACTGACCAAACTGGATTCATTACAGGCAGACATTCCCCAGGCAAAGTCTGATGGGTTCTTTCAGTTCTTCAACACCTTTCCAACTCCACACCTACTACTGACAATGTTATACTTACCTTAGATGCCGAAAAGGCATTTAATATGATACTGTGGCCCCATTTATTTCAGTCTTTATTGCAGTTTGGTTTCCCTCTCGCGTTTGTGGATTTGCTCAGGGCCTTATACCATGGCTCTTCTTCTCAGGTATTTTGCAATGGCTGTCTCTCTTTGCCTTTCCCTCTCGCCAGATGTACAAGACAGGGTTGCCCACTCTCCTCCTTGCTTTTTACTGTGGTGGTTAAACCTCTGGCAATAGCGATATGCTACTCTCCCTCTATTACAGGTATTTTGATTAGAGATATTGAACTTAAGATTTTGTTATTTGCAGATGACATGCTATTTATCTCAGACCCTGCCTCTAGTTTTCCTGAGACTATGAACCTGATATCATCCTTTGGACAATTCTCGGGATACAAAATAAACATAGACAAATCTGAATTGCTTCCCATCCCTTCAACTTCTCAACACCCTTCTCTGTTCTCATTCAGAGTGACCAGAGACAACATCAAGTATTTAGGCATTCATATCACTTCTTCCCTCAATACTTTGTATAAAGCTAATTTTACATCTGTTCTTACTGAAATATCTATGTCTCTAGTTATGTGGTCTTCCCTCCTTTGTCACTTTTAGGTCAGCTACTAGTAATAAAAAGCATAATCTTTCTAAAAATATTTTATTTATGCAAATGTTACCTATTAGTTTGCATAAATCAGATTTTCTTTGATTTGATAAAGCTGTAACTCGCTTCCTTTGTCAGGGGTAAAAAGCTTGGATCTCGCTTGCTAAGTTTCAACTCACTAGATCCCATGAGAAAGAGAGAATCCAGACGCGCTGTCACAGCCGCCAGTTAAGGGATTGTCAGTCCCAAACTATAGAATACTAATACAAGGAAACTGGCGCTATACAGTATCTCCAATAACAAAGAATGGATGGATAATTAAAAAAGATGGTGTTTAATAAACAATATAGTATAAAAATGACCCTAATAGGTCACAATATTCAACACAGAAATGTATAAAATGCTAAAAGACTGAGAAGCATGAATTAAATATGCACTGCTCAAAGACACCTCCACTCTTTGGATCCCAGACTGTAAATGTTCCCTTAGGGGTGCTAGTGGGTTACAGCTGGTTTTACCCATATTGATGGTATGTCCAAGTGCGCTTGATATCCTCAGCAAAGGAAACTCACCATTATGTATTTTCCCTTGACAAAATGCAATGTGCCGTTGGGTCAAAGGATTTAATTAACGCATTTTGAAGTCTTCCCTGTCAATACCTTACTGTACCAGCCATTTATACTCCCAATTACTCACCTTAGTTTCTGATAAATATTGGGAACTTTCTATACATCCCTGGACTTCTGGAATTCCTACAATTTCCTCACTCCCTTCGGTCCATACATTTTTGATGGTGCATTTAATTATTTACAGTCAGTTTATCTACAAGAAGTAAATTTTCGCTATCTTCATAGGGCATATATCTCCCCAGCCCAAAGGAAACATTGGGTGGCTGAGGAAATGGGCGTTTTTCAAAAATATCATCACCCCTCGGCTACTTTTATATTTTGTATTTGGGAGTGTGGCATCATTAAGCATTTCTGGTACAAGGTTATGGCATTTATTAATTCTATATTTAAAATATTTGTTCCCCTGACATTACTGCATGTATATTTCTCCATTTTGATAACTGGCGGCATGTTAATTTGCAATCTCTTTCTATCCCTTTATTGGTCACGATCATTACAGTTGCAAAAAAGATAATTCTACTTCACTGGAGAACCCGTTCTTCACCATCTCTTAATGAGGTTAAGCAAATATTACTCCAACTAATGTATTTCGATAGCCGGTCTTTAATGCAGTCTGATATTGAGTTGGGAGTGTCGAAATTCTTTGCGAAATGGGAATGTTATATTAATATTCTCCCTCCCAACAATATCTCAGATGTATTGAAACCCTTTATTCACACCAGATGGTTTATTTTACAGTCTATTTCAGAATGGTATATCACTGCTTGTAATTTACAATTGATGTTCTGACATGTATACTATCTGATAGCTCCTTGATGTTTCTTTATTGCTCCGCTCTCTTTATTAACCTTTTTATACCCTATATTACCTTCAGGGCACAATGAATTTCTCTTCCTTATTCCTTTCCCCCCTCCCTTTAATCGTTCTCCTCTCAGATGTCCTTTATCTGAGTTCTCTTTTCTTTGTTTTTTTTCATTTCTTCTTTCCTTTTATAGGATACTTTGTAATGCTGTGATGATGATTCCTTATTGTTGCTATCGTCTATGAAAAGATACCATAATATCGGATTCATTGTCTGTATTGTTTTACCTTTCTGTACTGCCCTGTAAATATTTCTTTTTCACTTTTGAAATTTAATAAAAATTTGTTTACAAAAAGAACAAACAAAACATATAAGGCCTCATTCTGAGTTAGGCACAAACTGATAAAAAGTAGCAATGGAGAAGCAATTTGTTCATGGACAAATCATTTTGCAATATACAGTAAGGGATGCAACAGCATTGCATATTGGGCTAATACTGTCTGCATATGATTGTAGTTAACAAATACTGTGCATATTTGTTTTTACAGTGAAATTTGGATTTTGGTTATGATGCCATAATTCTGCATTTCTATGCACATTTCAGTCTCTTCCACCTGCAGAGCATGTTTTTATGACATTACTTCTCATTGCTCATACCTGAATCAGGCCCATACAGAGGTGATGCTACAATGGTAAGTGGCCTACTGTACTGTATATGGACAATGTAAACTAGTGTACAAGTCAAGCCTCTTCTGATATGTCATCAGCATCATCTTCCAAAGAATTACATTTCAGATATTATGCAACGGATAACAAGGTTACATTTTGAAGTATGTTCTAGCTAAAGCTGTTTAAGATCAAAGCCAATTCTTTACTTCAGAACGTTTTCTTTTGGAATTTAACAATTTAAAAATTAAATCGAAGAAATATGTGTTAGCTATTGGATTTAAGGTTAATAAAAACTCACTAATGAGAAGAGGCAAAGCAACAAATTAAATGGTAACTAATACTTTATACCTCAGTTGGCATTTCATCTGCATTAATTAGTTAAAAAAATCATTAGCTGAAATATTCTCTCAATACTTTAGCACAAATGTCCTACTGTTTATATTTAAATCCTTGAATAGCCAAACAACTGATGAACAAAGTGTAATGTCTGTGTATGTGTAAATTATACTGATTACAAGAAAGTCATGATAAAAGTCAGAATACTACAATTTATTTTTTAATCTATTGTTTTATGGTCCTCTTGAGCTTACACGTTAATGTATCACGTTACACCTCAACTTAAATTTCATCTCCAAGAAACACACTGTAGGCTCCTAAGTAACATAATAAATATCTGGTCATAAATGCAGCCTGCAAAAAAGAAACATTATTACAATTATGTAAACTAGCTGTTAAAAATACTAATTAATTTTCAAGTAATGAGAGGAAGTAACAAAATGCTGTTTCAGTGCACTTATTAATTTACACTGCTACACTGACAATAGCCCCAAGTATGTATAAATTGCCAGAACTGTTCAAAGCTTGAACACAAAACAATACTAAATATGGGGTGTAGAATAAATTGGCATGCTGTATTTCATGATCTGAATTGTTTTTGACAAAACAGAAGCATATTTTATTTGTATAATAAAGTGTCATAAACTTATTATTACTAAAAGTCTAAAAAAACATGGCATTACAAACATTAAATTTCAAGAGCATGTATTGTTTATTACTTCCACTGTTCTTATGCTAAATCATAAAATTATTATTATTATTTTTTTGTAGAACATTTATGCAAGAACATCACATCTGTTATGCTGTACTCACAATTCTGTATCTTGTCAAGGATCTTATATCTCGACCACTGGCATATCTATAATGTGTAATAAATTGTGGAAAACTGCTCTAATCAAGCTGGTAACAATCCCCAGGTGCTGCAGGAGGGGGTTACTCTAGACAAGAAATACAAAAGGGATTTTTCCCACGCACTCTGCTGGCTGTTAGTAAGAAGAACTGTATTATACACTATGTAATAATAGAAAATTTAGAGCTCTTCGTTACATATGTTTTGCAAAAGATATGATAAGCCTCCAGGCCACTTCACGGCTGCTCTATTGCTGGAGGTCCCTAACTAAGCATAAGTCCAGGGCTTGGACCCCACAATGTCGGCTCAGGCTCGACCACCCTAGGGCAGCACACCATTGAAATACTAAAGTGTTAATATGTGTTAAGAAAGAAGCAGAAGCTATGGGTTAGAAAGTGCTACAAAAATAAGGGTGTTAATAAAATACTCAAAAGAGTAATATTAGTGAAAAAATAAGAGTGTTACATAAGTGCTAAATAAATAATATGGCGTGCTACCCCAAGGTGGCCCAGCCCCACCAGACCTGGGGGTACCACTCCCCAAACCCATGCACAGCATAATAATAATAATAATAACATCCACTATGGGTCATACAATTGCTTAATGTATGGCCACATGATAATGGCACATACAAAACATATCCAGATTGAGAGCTAGTTTACCTGGAGGCACCCCTGTATCCTCCAAATGGCACCACAGGACCCAGCATGCCCTCCTAATGCTGGCTCCATCTATGCCTCACTGAACTGCAATAAATTGTGGAAAACTGCTCTAATCAAGCTGGTAACAATCCCCAGGTGCTGCGGGAGGGGGTTACTCTAGACAAGAAATACAAAAGGGATTTTTCCCACGCACTCTGCTGGCTGTTAGTAAGAAGAACTGTATACACTATGTAATAATAGAAAATTTAGAGCTTCACGGCTGCTCTATTGCTGGAGGTCCCTAACTAAGCATAAGTCCAGGGCTTGGACCCCACAAAGTCGGCTCAGGCTCGACCACCACTCCAGCAATAGAGCAGCCGTGAAGTGGCCTGGAGGCTTATCATATCTTTTGCAAAACATATGTAACGAAGAGCTCTAAATTTTCTATTATTACATAGTGTATACAGTTCTTCTTACTAACAGCCAGCAGAGTGCGTGGGAAAAATCCCTTTTGTATTTCTTGTCTAGAGTAACCCCCTCCCGCAGCACCTGGGGACTGTTACCAGCTTGATTAGAGCAGTTTTCCACAATTTATTGCAGCTCAGTGAGGCATAGATGGAGCCAGCATTAGGAGGGCATGCTGGGTCCTGTGGTGCCATTTGGAGGATACAGGGGTGCCTCCAGGTAAACTAGCTCTCAATCTGGATATGTTTTGTATGTGCCATTATCATGTGGCCATACATTAAGCAATTGTATGACCCATAGTGGATGTTATTATTATTATTATTATTATTATGCTGTGCATGGGTTTGGGGAGTGGTACCCCCCAGGTCTGGTGGGGCTGGGCCACCTTGGGGTAGCACGCCATATTATTTATTTAGCACTTATGTAACACTCCTAATTTTTCACTAATATTACTCTTTTGAGTATTTTATTAACACCCTTATTTTTGTAGCACTTTCTAACCCATAGCTTCTGCTTCTTTCTTAACACATATTAACACTTTAGTATTTCAATGGTGTGCTGCCCTAGGGTGGTCGAGCCTGAGCCGACTTTGTGGGGTCCAAGCCCTGGACTTATGCTTAGTTAGGGACCTCCAGCAATAGAGCAGCCGTGAAGTGGCCTGGAGGCTTATCATATCTTTTGCAAAACATATGTAACGAAGAGCTCTAAATTTTCTATTATTACATAGTGTATACAGTTCTTCTTACTAACAGCCAGCAGAGTGCGTGGGAAAAATCCCTTTTGTATTTCATATCTATAATGTGTGCAGTGTTTGCAGGGTCAAGGGGGGCCCACACTGCACCCATCTTTTCAATACTTACCTTCTGGAATCCCATGTCGGCAGCAGCATAAAAACAGCGGCGCCCATTTTCCCGGGGATTTCCCTACTGTGCATGTGCAATAGTTTTTGTAGTGCTGGTACTGATGCATTACCTGTGCATGCACACTAGACTCTGGGACAGTGCTAGAGTCTCCTAGCGACCCTAGTGCTTTGAGTCTATTCAGAGCCGGCCCTAACCAATACGATGCCCTAGGCAAGATTTTGGCTGGTGCCCCCTGCCACCACCGCTAGTTCCGCCTCTGACCCTGCACCCCTTTCCCAGCACCATCACCCCCCACTCATAGCAGTCCTTTTTTTTTCCCTACCCCCTGTAATTTAAATAAGAACAGTGTGCACATTCAGTGCACAGCCCAATAAGGTATGTGTTTTTGCTGGCAAGGGGCATGGCCACATAATAGTACCCCCAATTCAAATTATGCCTCACAGTAGTGCATCTTTATTCCCAATTTATCATGCGATAGTTTCCCCTATTCACATTACATCACACAGTAGTACCACTTTACCTTATATACGTTACTCCTCACAGTAGTGCCCCTTATATACACATTATATCATACTGAATTGCTCCTTATTCTCATTACATCACACCATATTGCTCCTTATTCACATTACACCACACCATATTGCTCTTTATTCTCATTACACCACACCATATTGCTCCTTATTCACATTACACCACACCATATTGCTCTTTATTCACATTAGACCACACAGTAGTGCCCTTTCTATATGTTACGCCACACAGTAGAGCACCTTATACACATAATGCCACAAATTGGTAATGCATTTATGCACATAATACCACACAGTAATGCCCCTTACACATATGACACACATTATTAATGTGCTTATAAACATAATGCGCCTTACACGTTATGCCAACCCTTATTAATGCCCTTATACACATAATTTCCCTTACACATATGCCACACATTGTTAATGCCCTTATACACATAATGACACACATAATGTCCCTTACACATATGCCGCACATTATTAGTGCCCTTATACACATAATGACACACATAGTGCCCCTTACACATGTTACACATTATTAATGCCCTTACACACATAATGACACATATAGTTCCTGGCGTGAGTCAACTGGCAGCTCTGCCAACGTCGGGTGCCTATTTTTTATGAAAATGCATCTTATTTGCATTGCTATGTGGCTAGGATGCACAAGCAGTTTCTGCTGATTAAAATGATATACGGCATGCCTATATACTGCATACAAAATGCTACACACAGAATATAGGCATGCCGCATATCATTTTAATCAGCAGAAGCTGCTTGTGCCCCTAGGCATACCAGATGCCCTAGGCAATTGCCTAGTTTGCCTATGCCTATGGCCGGCTCTGAGTCTATTGCTCTGTCAGCTAGAGGGGAGGGAGCCCAGATGGAGACTGTACATGGGCCTCCTCCTCTCTTGATATGCTGCTGTTCTCGAATCCTTTTAGTTTCAAATAAATATGTTGCAGGTGTGTTCCACTTTTTTTTTAAATAAATCCCCATACTTTTCTAGAATAGTAACCTGATGAGTGTCCCCCTCCATAAGTTCTAAGATTTATGTTATGCAAATGAGAGTCAGAATAATCTGTATACAGTAAGTTCAAAAATTTATTAAAATCAGTCATAGAAGAGTCAAAGTCATCCCTCATGGTTTGGGAGCCATTTCACACAGAATGCCATGTGGAGAGGGTTTTGGGCTGGCTGCAGTATGGTTTACGGGGACTACTGTGACTGTGATTAAGGGTTGGGATACTGTGACACACAGACTAAATTAATCCATTAAAGTAATAGATGCAATGGTCAATATAGTACTTTCAATCCTTGTCAGGAATCCTTATCTATTAATATTGTACTCTTTTATGGAATTTCTATTAGTGGCTTCAAAACAGACTTTAATAATAATAATAATAATAATATTTATATAGTGTTCTTACTTCAATAAGACTCAGAAACAATGAAGTCCAGAAAAGATTTTAATAAAATATAGAGAGAATTGAGATACTAAGGGGAAATTAAGGAAATGCTTGAGTAAACAGGAAAGCCTTGAGACTGTTTTTGAAGGATACTAGAGTGGCTGTCTCTTGAATTGTATGGGGAAACAAGTTCCATAGAGTTGGAGCTACATGACTAAAAGCTCAACACCCAGATGAATTCCGGGAGAATTTAGGTACTGCTACCTTCATGGAGCCATATAATTTTGACATATTCTGAAATTTTTCTTTCAGAAATGTGTATGTCTGTCAGTGAGTTGGTGCTATTAGTGAGGCCGTGATGTGCTGCTGTCAGCAGGGCAGTGATGTGCAGCTGTTAATGAGATGGGGATGTGCTGCTGACAGTGAGGGCATGATGTACATTGTTAGAGACAATGTACAGGAGCTGGCAGTGAAAGGGATATTTACTGCCTACAGGCAACCTGGAGCCAATGGAATCCTAAAGTGCTACGTACCTAAATTGCCCCATACTTACTGTATATGGGTCTTCTTTAAACTTGACTATGACTTTAACCAATTTTGTCAATATGCCCACAAGGTAGGGTGATTGGCTTGGGAATGAGACAGAACTCCAAGTGCAGATACCTTCCCATGGTAAGTATACGGTGGGCTAAATGCTGCATAAGACACATCTTGATTTCTTTGAAAATCCTCAGATTTTTACTACTTTTGCCATTTTCAATTACCTCTTCACCACACCAATCACAAATGATTCTCAGGTCATGGAAAAAAAATTTTGGTATATTGGGAGACCCAAAGATCACTTTTATGACCTTCATGCCAAATTTTGAGGTTGGACTGAAAAATCTTCAAAAACACATCATTTTCACAATTTTTATAAAACATTTGAAACTTTGAGGTGCTTGCCAGAACAGAAGATATTAAATCAGAGGTTTGAAATTTTGCACAGTTGATATTGACCCCAAAGGCAACTTTTGGGCAGTACGGTTAAACTCCACCATCACTTTTCGTGTTTTTCAATCTAGTCATCATCCCAAATTAAAATTGTAGTGTATCTTTAGGAAGATAAGGACTCTGAACTTAGAACTAGAGATATACTTTACAGCCATGCAAGCCACGGTTGCCGTAGGCTGCCATAGTCAGTGTTATGATTCAAAGTGTTATATATTATATATGTTTTGGGGGGTAAATTTACAAAGAATCGTGTTTGTTCCAAGTTTAAAAATGAAGGCAATAATTGAGAGTTTTTCAAGTTCAAACATTCAAATTTACTTAGAATCATATTTGTTTGAATTGTGTTTTCCGATGGTGTATGCAATTGTGTTTAATAGAGTGCAAGTTCATTTGTGTTTGTGCCCAAAATGTTAAATCCTGCATGATTGGAGAAGCCTGCAGAGATCAGTGTGATCTTTGCAGAGTTTTTCTTTGCTTAAAAGTAAATAATTACTGTAGTTAAAAATCAGAAAAACAAATGCATGGGGTACCCTTTACATGAATGATCAGCACTGGGCTCTTTGAGCCGGCCCTGGTTCAAAAAACATGGGAAACAAAATGTGTAGTGGTATCCTACATTTAATGAATCATCACCCTGCTTTTCCCCATATCTAATATGGGGAAAAAATGAGTAGAGGTAACCCATATTTTAGTACCAGCACTAGGCTCCACTAGCAGAGATGGAATGCCACAGCCATGGGACACACTTGACATGGTCCCCCCAACCAAATCATTATTCCCACCTACCAAGGAAGCCAAGGCCAGAGATTCCTGGGGAAGTGATAACCCCCAAAATAAAGGGTTCCCTCTTCTTCACTGTACCCAAGGCCTGGGCTAAAGCCTTGGGCTATCCCCCATACCCATTGCAAGTGGGTGCAAGATTGATAGTGGGGGCTTATTTAATTAAAGTAAAATTATCTTTTACAGGAGGTCCACAGGCCTCAGCAAGCCTAACCTGCATTCTGATATTTGGGGAACTAATATGCAGGGCATTAAGTTCCCGCTTGTACCTATAGTAATCCTGTACAGGATACAGTATATTAAAATAAAGACAGGGCTCGCACACCATAAAAAGTAAAAGTTTAATACATACACTCACAAAAAAAGACTCTCCCGAGCCTGCTGGATATACCCGCACTATACAGAAGTAGTGGAAACCTTGTGAGCTCTGTCACTTGTATGGCTGCCAGACAATCAGTGGCCGCTACCTTAGTAAAAATCTGCTGAATCTCCACCTTCCTAAATCACCCAGCCATTACTGAAACCTGTATTACCCCACTGACACCACTGCTCTCTCATCTGGGGCCTCACATTATCTCTTACCTCCCAGAACTGTCCCTTACATTCTCTACATTTGAAGTTATGCTATTCACCTATTCAAATCTATTCACCTCCATGACTCTAACTATACATTTCTTGACAACTTTGTATCCTGACTCCCTCACTTCCTATCTTCAGATCTCCCCTCCATTATTTTAGGTAACTTAAATGTCCCAATCAATGACCCCACAGAATTCTATGCCACTAAACTCCTTATTCTCACATAATTGTTTGGTCTGTTCCAATTGTCCTCCTCATGTGGGCACTCACTTGATATGGTCTTTACCCACTGGTGTGATATTTATTACTACACCAATTCCTAATTCCCCCTCTCAGACCCTCACCTTCTCTCTTTTAACTTATCTCTCTCTTCTTCCCCACCTCCGAAGGCTGCAATCACTAAACGTAACATTGAGGCTATCAGTGCTGCATGCTTATCCTCCATACTCTACTCACTTCTCTCCCCTATTCTCACTCTCTCTTTTACCCTGAACAAGTTACTTCCCTATAAAATGCCTTCCTTACTGCTGCTCTTGAATAAACCCTGGCATTAAAAATGCACCAGATACCTGCAAAAGTGCTCACGCACCGCTAAGCGACAGTGGAGGACATCACGCTCTAAGGCAGATTTCCTCCATTTCAAATGTATCCACTTAACCTACAGTCCCTCTCTAAAGAGTTGTATTTCCTCAAAGTCTCAAACCACCCGTCTTCTCTTTTTCAACTCCCTCCGCTGCCTCTTTCCACTCCAATCTGATCTCCATGTTGCGTCACAGCTCATCTTCCTATACAAATATACTCCATTGGCCTCATCTCTCATATCAGCCCTACAATTGCTTCCCTTCTCATTTAGAAGCCAATTCAAGCTTTTTCCCAAGTAGAAAGCCATCACCCATTCCTGTGCGATTTACATCTCTGACCGTATCCCCCTTCAAACTCCCACCCCCTTCTTAGCTCCTCAAATGAATACATCTCTTCCAAATGATTACTTCCTCTCATTCCCGCCTACAAGATTTTGGCAGTAGTGCTCCCCACCTCAGGAATTCTCTCCCTATCAGATCTCCACCCCTCTACAAAACTTCAAACAGGCTCTTAAGACCCACTACTTCACCAACCCCAGCAAATTCAGTCTAAATATCTTAAACTACCTTGCTTACTACATCTGTGTCACCCATATCTGTCTGCCCCTCTGCTTTAGTATGTAAGCTCTCACAGGCAGGTCCATCTTCCCTCATGTGCTTTGACTTTCCTGCTAATATTATCATCTACTCCATGCTCCCTTTTGTGGCAACTAACCAGTGGTTTCTGCCACCTTGCTGCTTATTTGAGTGCTATGACCACTTTGTCTTTTGTTGTCCACCAAGTCACTGTTTTTTTGTTTGCTCATGTTTTATGTACTGTTCTTTGGCACTGGGGAATCTTTGTGGCACCATATAAATGATAATAATGATCAAAATGTTGACATGCAGCATACCAATGTGCTTATCATGTCAACAGTAACCATGTCAGCATTCATCGTGTCTACACAGGTGACATGCTGACATAATAGAATGGCTTAACATCCCTGGTGAATCAGCAGTCACTTACTTGGTTCTGGTGGCAGCGATTTCTATATAGGTGACATGAAATTCCAGCACAGATGTCTGATGGAGCAGCTTTTAGTGTGTATTTTCCCCTATTCCTAATTCTAATCCCTACCCTTAACCCTAACCCTCCCCCAGTGCCTAACCCCAATCTGCCTGGCGGCACCTAAATGTAAACATTGGTATTCTGAGAATCTCAAAATTTCACATGGCAACAATGTGAACATGTTGACATTCTGAAGATGTCGACATGTTGGACCATGTCAACATTTTAGCATCCATATTATGTTGATGACATTATGAATTAATGAAAAACACATGTCCTATGTAATATGGACAGTCCCCATATTTCTTTATGCTCATGATTATTTTAAATAAATTACAGTAAGCTTAACAAAATAGAATTTGAAAAGATAATAAACAGTGGTATGATGTTGGACATGGATATGACATTTGCACTACTGACAAGTTCACTGTTGAGTTTTTTTTCTGCCTCCCTGTGAACACAGGTACACTTAAGAATTGTGGAGGCTTACTTCAAATTTCCTTAGTTTGTTTCAAGGTAGAGATACAGAATAAGTGGACCCCTGTTTTAATTAGAGATGTGCACCGGAAATTTTTCGGGTTTTGTGTTTTGGTTTTGGATTCAGTTCCGCAGCCGTGTTTTGGATTCGGACGTGTTTTGGCAAAACCTCCCTGAAATTTTTTTGTCAGATTCGGGTGTGTTTTCGATTCAGATATTTTTTTTCAAAAACCCCTCAAAAATAGCTTAAATCATAAAATTTTAGGGTCATTTTGATCCTATAGTATTATTAACCTCAATAACCATAATTTCCACTCATTTCCAGTCTATTCTGAACACCTCACACCTCACAATATTATTTGTAGTCCTAAAATTTGCATTGAGGTCACTGGATGACTAAGCTAAGCGACCCAAGAGGGTGGCACAAACACCTGGCCCATCTAGGAGTGGCACTGCAGTGTCAGATAGGATGGCACTTAAAAAAATTGGCCCCAAACAGCACATGATGCACTGTGGTCGCTGGATGGATAAGCTAAGCGACACAAACACCTCAATATCACAGGAATTATTTGTTCTAATCAATGGTATTATTGGTCCAAATCACTGGAAGAAAATGACAAAATCACTGGAATTATTCGTTCTAATCAATGGTATTATTGGTCCAAATCACTGGAAGAAAATGACAAAATCACTGGAATTATTCGTTCTAATCAATGGTATTATTGGTCCAAATCACTGGAAGAAAATGACAAAATCACTGGGATAATTTGGCAAGAGCACTGTAATTAATAATTAATTATAAATCACTGATATTAATTGGTAAAATCTTGCTATTGCCTGCCTAGTGAAGTGGAATCTAGATGGGATTTTGTACCGGAGACACAATAACTTCATCAATTGTCTTAATCCCAATGCACTAATGGCGGAAAATGGGCGCACGTCTAACAGCGCACTGATTATACTGAGAACTGATTATACTGACCAATCACTGATTATACTGAGCACTGATTTTACTGAGCACTGATGGTACTATGGAGAACTGACACTGAGCAGCGAGAACAGCACTGGAATATTGTACTGTAGTATACTGGTCACCACAATGCTGCACTGTACTATTATATATACTGCTCACAACAATGCAGCACAGACATGGATACTTGCAGTGACAGGGAGCTGCAAGATACAGCAATGGCCTACTGTACTGTACAATTATATACTGTTGGTCACCAAAATGCTGCACTGTACTACTATATATACTGCTCACAAAAATGCAGCACAGATATGGAATGGATACTTGCAGTGACACGGAGCTGCAAGATACAGCAATGGCCTACTGTACTGTACAACTATATACTGTTGGTCACCAAAATGCTGCACTGTACTACTATATATACTGCTCACAAAAATGCAGCACAGATATGGAATGGATACTTGCAGTGACACGGAGCTGCAAGATACAGCAATGGCCTACTGTACTGTACAACTATATACTGTTGGTCACCAAAATGCAGCACACTGGGCACAGATATTTGCAGCACACTGAGGAGCACAGATATTTGCAGCACACTGAGCACAGATATGGAGCTTTTCAGGTAGAGAACGTAGATATTTGCAGCACACTGAGCACAGATATTTGCAGCACACTGAGCACAGATATGGAGCTTTTCAGGCAGAGAACGTAGCCACGTCCTCTCCATTCAATCTCCAATGCACAAGTGAAAATGGCGGTGACGCACGGCTCTTTATATGGAATACGAATCTCGCGGGAATCCGACAGCGGGATGATGACGTTCGGCCGCGTTCAGGTTAACCGAGCAAGGCAGGAAGATCCGAGGCTGCCTCGAACCTGTGTAAAATAGGTGAAGTTCGGGGGGTTCGGATCTCGATGAACCAAACCCACTAATCTCTAGCTTTAATAAGACACTACTCAGATTAGCTTCAATTTTTACAGTGGGATGGGTGAAAAAAACTTTGGTAGAACATATTCTAGTTTATATTTGTTAGACAGGGGTGGTCTACAGGTTGCCGGCGGCCGGGTACCCGACGACTACCATATTGGCGCCGGAATCCCAACTGCCAGCATACGACATATTTTCTCCCCCTTGGGGTCCATGACCCCCCTGGAGGGAGAATAGATAGCATGGCGCGCGTAGCGCACTGTGCCCTCAGCGTGGTAAGTGCAGCGAGCCTGCAAGGGGCTGATTTGTGCTCGTCCAGCTGTCGGTATGCCAGTGGTCGTGATTCCGGCACTGGTATGATGGCCGCCGGGAGGCCGACCGTCGGCATCACATACTACACCCGTTAGATACTGGAAGCAGGTGTGCTAGTCTTTCCATCTCCACAGCAATCCCTCGACACCTTCCTGATCACCCATGAAGCACCCCTGCTAACTACTTCTTGTAAATAACATGGTTATTTTACAGTTGCTGATAGGCCTCTTCATGTCATAAAAGTTTTCATCTTTCTCAAACCTTTTTATTTCTGGTGTTACCCACTTTGATGTGTTGTCACTATTAGCAGCAGCTGTTGGTTATTTTTTTTTTTTAAAGCAACATATCTAGCATTCAGACATTAGAATAGCAGAGGCAAACTGCTGATTCATTTTTAAAACATACTCTAAGACGCTGGCCTGACAATCTCCATAAACATAAATGTTTTGATAAAGATAATTACACCATTTATTTGGATTAGGTTCCACAGCAACATGTGTAACATGCAAACAGATGGATAGCAGCATCAGCCTCATTACTAATGTCAATATCATCATAACACTATATTAATTACATATTCACTGTAATTCAGCTTTATGGATTCAGTTTGCATGATATTTTGAATTCATTTTGTAATTCATTTTGGAGAAAACCAGTTCTTCTACATTTTTGGGAAGTACAGTAGTCTCTTACAGCGATATCTCCTAGTGTTCACAGGTCTGCTAAAAATGATTTGAACGTGCACACTGGAGGTTGGTCAGACTAAGCACATCATAGTTAGTTTAACCAATTGTCTAAAAAAACTGCAGTTTTGTTTACTTCCTTAATTCAAAGGTATAGTCTGAGATGCACATTTCTACAGTAGCTCTTAAAGTAATACTCCACAGTTCTACTAATTGAGACATGGTAGAGGTGTCAGTTTTTTCTTTTTTAAGCCTGGCTAGACTCTTAGAAAAGCTAAGTTTATTCCAAGATGGAACTGTGAATCTTTTATTGTGGGACATCTTTCTAGGAGGCTAATAATAATAAGAAGGCTGATTATGAATATGTTGTTGATGATGATTGCATGAGGTATCTATTCATGCTGCCAGAAGCAGATGCTGGATTGCTTGTTACTATACAAATTTTTCACATTATCATGAAACTTTTGAATGCACTTGCTGCAAATTATGTAACAGGGAGTAGTAACTTTACTTACTTTGGTGCCAAAAAGGCTACATACTGTAATTTATTTCTTGACAAGTGTTGTCTGAGTTGGGGTAAATATATTTCCATATGCTACAGGTACATTATATTTATTGTTGCCAAGGGATGACAATGCGCTTATCATGGGCATGAGGTGGTACCACTGATGGCGTCATTATTTGAATACAATAAACATCATCCTCTTTAAATAGTTCCACCACAACAAAATCATCAAATAGTATTTTGTACTTGTGTTGTGTTGTGCAAGACTGCAGCATCTTCATGTTTGTTTAAAAATTCTACTAATTATATTGCAAACATATAAACATATCTGATGCAGGACCAGATAAGACCAAATTAGAAATAAGTTCAAGCATGCAGATGTACCAAAAATGTTCTATCAGCTGTGATAGCACTAAATAAAAATTTATTAATTCTGCAGATAAAGGTGCTGAGCATTAGTTGCAACAAGACAAATAGAAAACACTTAAAATATTGAAGCCTATTCCAGCTCCATGGAAACTTAATTGCAGTGGCCTAAAATATCTGTCTCAGAGATACTGTATGACATAATATATAAACACTAAAAAGTTCAATATAGCACAAAAACATTCACAAGCAGCTCAAATGTAATATACAACAAGGTAACCATCAATCCCAAAATCTACCGTAAAGAAAAAATAAAAGTTATTAAGTTTTCATGCGCTGTGTAGTTTTCAGTTTTTCAGATGGAGTCCAACTTTTACATACAAAAAAGAAAGAATATCATAGTGGAATCAACAAAATAGTCCTTAATGCACCATGTGTGTATAAAAGCAATATAAGAGGCAGTTTAGAATAGAAGTAGCCATTACCTTCAGATTCTTACTATATATTGCCCTTACAGAAATCATACAGCATAGAAGAACATTTGATGTGTAATGCAGGATAGCAATACAATTACACCAAGATTCAATAACTCATACTGGACGGGAGGAACATATGAGCCTTATATAATTTCTTAATGTGATATTTCATTAACAGATCCCAGTATATATGCACTGGGAAGCCCACTTGTTTAAGATGCAACCATCTTATGCATATCGGCTCAGTAATCATACAGTGGCGCATAGGATTACTCAAAAGTAAGTAAGATGCCGGAGCCATTTTACTTGCATATGGGATCGCAGCCATAAGCTGCCCCTGAAATGCTTGTGATACGCCTGCTTTTGAGCCACCACCCCCGTTGTTACCGAAAAATGCTCTTTTACTGTCAATCACTTTGTGAATAAATCCTCACTATGACCACCATTGCAAGACAATCACGGCACATGCGCAGTGCGACTTAGTTGCATGTGCAGTGTCAAAAACTGTTCCACTGCATCCAAAATCCACTTTGTGTCCATCTCTAATTCATCCCTATGTTACACTGTGCTTTCATTCCCTGCCCTGCTTCTACATACAGTGTATTAGTGTAAGATTCATGCAAATCTGCATATGCGCAGCCTGGGCTGGGTACGCATAGAGTGATTTTCCATTTTTTAGGGTTAAACTCATCTATTTCAAAAATAATATTGAACTGTTGCATTTTACAAATTAATGGAATATTTCATATAATGATCATTATAAAGCTCCGACTGAGCTATCAAGTTGGCTTAATTAATTTAAAATTAAAGTAAGATAAATACACAAAAATAACATCTGAATGTTTATTGTTCCATACCCATGTTTGATATTAGTAACTTAAACCACTTGCATTGCAGGCTCTGATCATTAATTTAAAACTGAAATCTGTTTTGTTAAATATGTTATTATGTTCTCTTCAGAAACTCTATTACTCAACACTAATAATAAGTGTGAAATCATCAATGCTTTACATTTAAATGTTATGTAAAA
Source organism: Pseudophryne corroboree (assembly GCF_028390025.1). Classification (NCBI taxonomy): domain Eukaryota; kingdom Metazoa; phylum Chordata; class Amphibia; order Anura; family Myobatrachidae; genus Pseudophryne; species Pseudophryne corroboree. The sequence goes on along the minus strand of NC_086444.1, from coordinate 762,510,783 downwards.
TAACTGAACAGTAATTGATAGACTGCTATGAGCCTACAGTACATCAACTATCACAACAGGCTGTGTCAATCCATCACACTGTTACGTAAATAGACTATAATAATGGCTAGCATTTAGGCAAGTTAAAAAAAGACTGTTATATCTTTTTTTTTCCCATGAGACTGTAGACATGTTTTTACTAGCCATAATGAGTAGCTCTACCCTTCCCCTCACTTTCTTCATGCATTACCCCCTGCATTTTGGTATTGTTTTGTAAAATGTATCATTTGTTTTGGTGTATTAATGTACAACTGTATTGTGGACACCTTGTGGTGCAATATAAATAAAAGATAATAATACAGATGTGTCCGCATACACTTATCACTTAAATTACAACAAATAGCCTTGATGGCATGAAATGGATTTGTGACTAAGCTGTGCCACATACATTTTGTACCGAATATATATTTTAGTCACATCACTAATGCAACATACTGTAAGTACAATACAAAAGTACCCTGGACACTGGCTCTGGTGTTGCATGCAGCAGCTATGTATGTCTCTGATAATCTGGATAAAAAAACAAAAGACTGAGAACCAACATGAGTGATCTTTGTTGTACATTGCATTATGCAACATTGTGCTTTATCTTCAACTATCAACTCCATTGCTACCAAAAAACTAACCCAAATGCACACGATCAGCCTGATTCAGAGGTAGACGCAAAGCTGATGTTTGCACAGTTGACCAATTATTGTGAAAAGTTCTTAAAACCCCATACAGCACATGCGATCATGGCTGGATTAAGCCTTGAGGCGCCCAGGGCACTTAAGACAGGAGAGCCTCGGTGGAAAGGTGGGGGGTGGCATATTAGACTGTGTATACCTCCTAACATGACCCATTCCAGGGGGGACAAAATGCTCTCTACATGAAGTTACCTCTTAATATATGATTGGTGTTGCCTGTGTTGAAATATTTTTTGATAAGAAAGGTGGTTCGACACAGGTGCTTGCAATCATAACTTAAGTAGAAAGTCCAGGTAGAGAACATTTTGTCTCTCATGGAATGGGTCATGTTGTGATGTATGTATTGTGCAAATTAAATTTAAGCCAATGGTGTTTATTGTTAGCCAATGGTGTATAGTTTAATAATGCCTAGGTACTGTTTATAGTTCCACCTAATTAAAAGGCAATTATTTTATAAAATGTTATTGTAGTGGAACAAAGACAACTTAAACTTACAATACAAATAGTAAAATAAAATGTATCATTTATCTTGTCACATGCAAGAATAGAAGCAGCCTCAATACTACTTACACACTGGGACAGGACAAAGGAGGTATCTTTAGACCTCAATTAGATAACAGGCTACACAGGACCCAGACCACCAGGCAGGAAGGAGGAGAAGCTGGAATCCCTGAGTCACTTATAGCTCTCTCCACTCTACTCTCTCTCCGCTGGTTGGAAAGCTCTGTAGGTAGCTTATGAAACCAGATACTCCTGTCTCTCAACCTGCACTGTATACTGTCCTGATCACATTCTGGTTGCCTGGTTAAGATGCTGCATAATAGGGAAAGTTAGTGATGTCAGTGTTGTCCATCCAGGGAACCCCCTGACAAAAGGGGGCCTGGGTTACAGTATGCCCTGTGCCAGCCCCCCCTCCGCCCTCTTAATCTGGATATGCATGCACTCCACTTATGGTATGCAGAGACCACTGTTGCATATGAGGTTGCTGACAATAGAACTGGCAGTGGAAAATCATGGGCACTCCTGGGTGGTGACTGGGAAGTGACCTGAAATAAACACAAAAAAATCCAATTTCATTCACATGCAATGGGAGTCACCGGGTGTGTCATTGAACGTGGCTGCAGTGTCAAACACAGATGTTTAGAGGTGTATTCTAGTACACAAGGGAAAGGTTGAAACAAGAATTTGCATATAACTGCTGCGACCCCACAAAAATCACAACTGCACATGCTAAATTAAGAAATAGGTATTAAAAGATGGCAATCACTACCCCAAGCAGACCACTTAATTTACATCTCGCACCATGTGGTCAAAAAGTTAGGAGAATTATGGTCACATTAGTTATACTGCATTTTTTAACTCATTTGCAAACTTTTTTTTCCTTTTAAAAAAACAAGAATACTTTTTAGACCTGGGTAATTATGGCTTCAGTCTTACCATGAATAAATATTGTTTTGCATTTACTGTATATTTCTCAATAAACTTTAGTAATGTAATGTGCTGGTCACCTTAAATAGCTATTTATTTGCATTTTGCAAACCTTTCAATAAGATATGCCTTCTTTTTTGAAAAACTCCCCAAAATGTTTTTATTTGTATTTTGATGACATAAATGATGTGACCATAGCAAGTGACCAATGACTTTGCCAATTAAGATGATAAATACTATTTTTTTTATTATTATCTTAAACAATGTGATTTCATATGTAGTGAAAAATGTATTTAATTCCTTTCAATTTCATTTATGATATGGTGGTTTGGAGGTAATTGATTGGGATTTCTTAACAAGTAGTGAAATTAGCTCTAGTAAATACAATTAATATATGATGGATGGTATCTGGTAAATAAAATACACATTTATTTAAAAACCACAACAAAAATAAAAATGAAATAACAATGTAAAAAAAAAACAATCAATAAGTACGGCCACAGTTGTATTGGGGTCATGCAATATCAGACTGACTCCTGTATTGTTCCATATTTAAATTAGGACTTTCTCCTTTGTGTCCATAAGGGATCTAATTTTAGCAGCAAGGTATTACCAGTACGTGAATCTTGTTTGTCCAAACAGTCCCTTTAGCAACCAAACTGTAGATGAACAGGCTGAAGAAGTATCCACCAGGTATCCAGAAAGCTGCAGAATGTTCAGAGGAGAATGGCAAAGTCCAAACAGAAGTCCAGTGGAGTAACATTAGTCCAGATACAAGCGCAATGCATTTCCAACCAACTTTCTCAGGGCCGACTGCAAATTTGGTTGCTAAAGGGACTGTTTGAACATAATAGATTCACATACTGGTAATGGTATCCAGATGATAGGTCAGTGGTCTATAAGTTGGCCACTAATGGTCGACATGCATTAGGTTGACATGGACAAAAGGTTGACATGGTCATTAGGTTGACATGTAAAAGGTCAACAGTGCTTATGGTCGAAGGATGACAGGTGCATATGGTTGGCACACATATTGACGACACAGCTTTTTTGTTAATTTTTTCCAATTTTTTCACACTTTACCATCCACGTGGACTATGATTGTGAATAGTAACCTACCTGATGTATGACGAGTGAAGCAAGCCATATGACTGAGCGCAGTGCACTAATTGCGGTTCCATGTGCTGTGATAGTGAAATATATGACAAAATGATAAAATGTTGTGTTGACCTATTTTGTGTTGATCATTTGTCTTGTTGACCTTTTCCAGTGTCGACCTTTTGAACATGTTGACCTTTGCCTTATCAAGCAATAGGGGTCAACATAATGACTGTTAACATTATAAGGTTCGACCCTGTGATCCATAACCACTGGTAATACCCTCCTGCTAAAGTTAGATCCTTTATGGACACAAAGGAGACAGTCTGATATTGCATGACCCTAATATACAAATGCACATATGGTCTAGCTAGTGGTTGCTTTTTATACCTTGTGATTTTATTTTAATTGTGGTTTTTAAGTAAATGTTTTCTTTACCACATAGTGTCCAGCCTGTGTCTTCTCTACAGCTAGCCAGCGTCCAGTCTGTTTTCTCACTGTAGCCAACCAGAGTTCAGCCTGTGTTCCTATTACAGCCAATCAGTTCAGCTTGTGTTCTTATTACAGCAAATCAGTGTTTGGTTCATATTTCTACTTAAGCCAGCAAGTGATCAGCTTATACTTTCATTGAATCTGCCTGTGCTCAGGTCCAATCCCAGTCCAGACATAGCCTCTCTGGTACCTTACCAGCAATAGGCTGTAACTGTGTCTTGAGTGTTCTGCCTTTTCTTATTGAGCCTGTCTCAAATCCAGTTCACTCAATCTATCACCACAGTGAAAACTCAGTTAACACATTATTTGTAAGTCCATGCAAAGAAACTACATCATAAACATAGTAACATAGTAACATAGTATTTGAGGTTGAATAGAGGCAAATTGCCCATCGTGTTCAACCTGTTTTAAGTTGTGATGATTCTACATACTTGCTAAATAATGTTTTATGACTAGTTAGCTACTATAACTCATGTTACCCCCGGATTAACCAAGTTGATATTTTAAGTATTATAACCTTGGATAGATTTTTCATTCAGAAATTTATCCATTCCTTTTTTAAATCCAATTACAGGGTCCGCCATTACCACCTTCCCTGGCAGGGAATTCCACATCCTGATTGCCCTAACAGTGAAGAACCCTTTCCTCCTTTGCGTTCGGAACTTTCTCTCCTCCAGTCGCAGTGAGTGCCCACGTGTCCTAAACTGTGTTCTTTTAATAAATAATTCCTCTGATAACTCTTTGTGATGTCCCTTTACATATTTGAAGATATTAATAATATCTCCTCTAGGGCGCCTCTTTTCTAGTGTATACATATTCAGCCTAGTAAGTCTTTCCTTATAGTCCAGTCTTTCTAGGCCTTTAATCAATTTAGTAGCTCGCCTTTGAACACTTTCGAGTTCACTGATGTCTTTTTTATACAATGGTGCCCAAAACTGAAAACAATATTCCAGGTGTGGACGTACCAATGCCTTATACAGCGGCATGATTACACCATCGTCCCTTGTCTCAATTCCCCTTTTTATGCATGCTAGCACCTTACTTGCCTTCTTTACTGCGTTTTGACATTGTATACGGTTATTAAGCCTATTATCAATGAATACCCCCAAATCTTTTTCCAACTCTGTTTCCCCTAGGCGTTCCGCATTTAATATGTAGGATGCAAGTTTGTTTTTAGTCCCAAAATGCATAACCTTGCATTTGTCTGTATTGAAACTCATTTTCCATTTAGACGCCCAGAGTTCAACTTAAGATAGATCATTCTGCAAGGACTCCACATCCAATTCTGAATTAATTACCTTACACAGTTTAGTATCATCTGCAAAGATTGACACTGTGCTTTCCAGGCCTATTTCTATGTCATTGATAAATATGTTGAACAGTAGTGGTCCGAGTACGGACCCTTGTGGCATTCCACTGACTACTGGGGACCAGGTTGAGTACTTCCTGTTGACCACTACTCACTGTACCCTGCTATCCAACCAGCTACTTATCCATGTGCAAATAGTTTTTTTTTTTCCCATCAATAGTTTTTATTGAAATTTTTTGCATTTTAAACAGGGGTACAAAAAGGAAAAAGGAAGGGAGGGGGAAGTAGGTACATACGCACGTAAGAAAGCGCTTTAACAGACATATGCAGACAATTCAAAGTCGATCACACCAATACATTGTAAGGCAAACAAAAAATAATTAATGGAGGTGGCAGGGCGGCAATGGGCTTGAAGTAAATATAACACAAATAGGAGGTTCTTGCTGTTTTAGGGGGGGGGGCCACATCAGCCGATGTGCTGGGGGGTGATTGTACAGGGGTTCGGGGACGTAGTATCAATGCAGCACCCTCACCCTCCGTGGTAAATAGATGCCAAGGCATCCAGCGCACAAATGGAGATTTGGCAGTGAAGGAGTATGGGATGTGTTTAGTCTCCATCAAGAAGTGCAGCTGTATTTTGTGTATCACCTTCAACACTGGAGGTGGTGTGGGCTGTTTCCAGTTTTGGGCTAAAGCCGCACGTGCAGCGAGGCAGATGTGGCCTAGGACATAATGTAGATGTACCCCCATGCTTCGCGGGTATATATTCAATAGAGCTATAAGCGGGGAGGGGGAGAGGTCGAGGTTCTGGACTTTGTTGATAAGGCCAAATACTTCTGTCCAGTACCCTTGGATATGGGGTCAAGACCAAAAAATATGGAAGAGGTGGCCAACCTCTCCGCATAGGCGCCAACAAAACTTCGAACATGCCGGCCAGATCGTATGTAGCCTTTCCGGTGTGAGGTACAGTCTGTGGAGTAGCTTAACGTGCATTTTGGAGTGATTCAGGCATTTAGACATAGTGAAGGATGACATAAAAATGTGTTGCCACTGAGAATCTTGGAGAACACATCCCACATCCACCTCCCACCTGACTTGGGCTCTAGATTTAGAAACAGGGGGTAGTGAGGGTAATGTTTTATACCAGAATGAAATCTCCCCTCTGGAAGTAGCGTTAGAAAATCGGCCTGTGACTTGCAGGATATCATGTGATGGTAGGGAGGGGGAGAGGTGGAGGCTAGTCCACCAGTGCTGTATTTGATAATATCGAAGCCTCTCAGTGTCTGGTAGAGAGAAGCGTCTCTGGATATCAGAAAAAGAGGTGAATACGGACCCATTAAACAAGTCTCCCAGGACCTCCATCCCTCTGGACCCCCAGCCCGCCAGGCCAAGATTAGGGACTAGAGCGGCTACCGTTCGTAGTGAAATCAGAGAGAGATTATGATAGGAAGGGGATATGGCCGCAGTCAATTTGTCCCAAATCTGGAGTGTGGCACGGGTAGAGGGGAGGATATTTAAGCACTGCGGGCGAAGGGGCCTAGGAATCCAAAAAAGATCCTTAAAGGGAAAACGGGGCAGGCTGCCTCCTCCAGACACGTCCACTCCGGACATATATCCTTGTAGAATTATTTAATCTGGGCAAGAAGGGAGGCCTCTTGGTACAGTGATAAATTGGGCATGTCTAGGCCACCGGCTCTCCTTGGTAGAGACATCCTCGCGCGAGCAAGTTTAGGCGGGCGCGAAGACCATATATAGTTAGTGAGGATTGTAGTGGCCTTATCTAGGTACTTTTTAGGGAAGATAAAAGGGATAGTTCGGAACAAGAACATTAACTTAGGGAGCAGCGACATTTTAAAGGCGGCCAGACGGCACAACCAAGAAACTTCATAGTTGAGCCATGATTTGGTGAACATCTGGAGGGAGGACAGCAAAGGAGGGAGATTGACATCAAATACAGAGGAGGTAGATGGGGGAATGAGAATACCCAGGTATCGTATCGAGGATGTTTTCCAGTTATACGGATACTTAGTGCGTAATAGGGGCAAGGAGTTAGAGAGGTTAATGGGCAGAGCATCCGTCTTAGAGGCATTTAGTTTATAATACGATGCTGCAGAGTAGCTATCTAAAACAGTATGCAGATGGGGGAGAGTTGTGGCTGGGTCCGTTACGAATAAGAGAACATTGTCTGCGAACAGACATAGTTTATGCGACGTGGTGCCTAATTGCAGTCCAGGGAACTGTGGGTCTGCTCGTAGCCTAGCTGCCAGTGGTTCAATGGCTGGTACGAATATGAGAGGGGAGAGGGAGCAGCCCTGGCGGGTGCCATTATAGATTGGAAAAGGGCGAGATAAAAAACCATTACTAAATACCCGGGCCGTCGGGGAGCTATACAGGGCTAATATCGAGGAGAGGATGCGATCGAGCAGGCCGAATTTGACTAGGACTTCTCGCATATAAGACCAGTTTAAACGATCAAAGGCCTTCTCTGCATCCAAAGATAGCAGAAGGAGACCTTGCTCGGGGGTTAGGGAATCAACAATATTAAAGACCCGGCGTGTATTATCAGACGCCTGTCTTCCCGGGATAAAACCAACTTGGTCCGGATGTATCAGGGAGGGGAGGAGGGCGTTCAGCCGAGAGGCTATTAATTTAGCGTATATTTTAATATCCCCATTCAGTAACGCAATGGGACGATAATTTTGGCAAGAGGTCACATCTTTGCCCGGTTTAGGGATCGTGACAATACGCGCCTCGAGCATCTCCTGAGGGAGGGTGCCCTGCGAGGTAATATCGGTGTAGACCGCCACTAAAGAGGGAGCTAGAAGGTCCTGGAACGAAACATAAAAGTCATTAATAAAGCCATCCGGGCCCGGTGCCTTACCCTGAGGGAGGGACTTGATCACTTGGAGGGTCTCTGATAAGGACCATGGGGCATTCAGCAATGCTAATTGATCGTCTGAAATATTTGGGAGGGTTAAATCCGCTAAGAAGGAGTTGATAGAGGAAGGGGTAGGTTGTGGGGTGTCAGGATCTGCCGAGAGGTTATAGAGATGGGAGTAGAAGTTGGCAAAATGATTCGCTATCTCCCTCGGGTTAGAAATTTTGGTGCCTGTGGAGGATATAATGAGCTTGATTCTATTCCTAGCCTGCTGAGCCCTAAGCTTCCGGGCAAGCATTTTCCCCGGCCTGTTCCCCACTAGATAAAACTTCTGACGTATCCTATTTAGTGAAGCCTGGGTGCGCGCCATTAGCATTGTCTGAAGTTGGGACCTAATATCTACTAACTGCTTCTGTAAAGATTTCGTAGGTCTAGATTGGTTTTCGTCCTCTAAGTCCTTCAGTTTGAGTTCCAAATCGGTCTGGCGTTGTAGATTAAGTTTCTTGAGCTGTGCTCCCGCCTGAATCGCCGCTCCCCGGATGACAGCTTTAAGTGCGCACCAGAAGTTCAGGGTGGACGTGTCTGAAGGAGAATTAAACTCCAAATAGGATGATATACTGTCAGCTATGATTTTTTTTGAAACTGGGTTGGACAGCAAATGGGGAGAGAGTCTCCAAGGACAGGGGGGGGCAGTGTTGGCTAGCTACACTCCATTTAAGAATCAGCGGGGCGTGGTCTGACCAAGTTATAGGGAGAATATCTAAAGATCTGGCGAACTGGAGGGTCCATTTGTCCGAAAATATAAAATCAATACGGGAGTAAGAGTTGTGGACAGGGGAATAATAGGTGTACTCCCGTCCTGTGGGGTTTTACCCTCGCCAAATGTCATAGAGATCAAATTCAGCCAAGAGGTTACGAAAGGCTAAGGAAGGGGCGTTGGGGGGGACTGAAGTGGCGGGAGAGGTCCTGGGAGACCTGTCCAGCTTAGGGTCAAGGACTAAATTAAAATCCCCCATGAGCAAAAGCGAGCTCTTGTGAATCTTATGAATAGTTACACATAACTTTCGGATAAAGGCAACTTGGTGTGAGATTGGGGCATATGCCGAGACCAGAGTTACCGGTTTTTCGGTTAAAAGGCCGCTCAGTATAAGTTACCGGCCATTTTTATCTGCTATCTGAGAGTGTAGAGTGAAGGAGATGGAGTCTCTAAATAATATGGCCACACCATTCCTCTTAAAAGGGCCATTGGCGAAATAACCTAGAGGGAATTTGCGATCTTTGAAAATAGGGGGTGCAATAGATGAAAAGTGTGTCTCCTGCAGGGCAAAAATATCAGCTTTATTCTTAGTAAAATAACCCAAAGCCAGTCTACGCTTATTAGGGGAACTCAGCCCCTTAACATTCATGGATAATACCCGAACCATCGGAGCAAACTAATGTACGTTGTGAGAGGTGAAGGGTCTTGACGCCTACCCAAATAGAATTGTCTCGAGCAGCGAGTACCTACATCATAAAACTGGGGGTGGGGGGGAGGGAGGGGGGTACAGGGAGGTGGGGGGGAAGGAAAAAACCAAAACGACCCAGTATATCGGGTCGGCATAACCACTGCAAGGGAGGTAAAAAAGTGCAGTAGTATATTACCAGGGGGGAACATGTGGCCTAGCGCCACCACCCATGAAACTGAACAGAAAAAAAAAAACAAGAGTAAGCAGAAGTAAATATGCTTACCAACAGTACACATGAGAGCACATGGAAAATTAAAAAAAAAAAAGACAGATATACATAAACTCAGATATAAAATGAGAGGCTGGTACACCATTATCACAACATCACATAGGACAACTCACGTGACCTTATCATGAACAATGGCGAAGTCAATTCTGTAGTAACGGTATCAGAAACAGTTCAACTTGAGAACCCAAGCTGGATGTATTAACGTCATGCGATGACCCATTCTGAGCGGATGGTGGGCTGTTTCTTGGATCCAGGAGGTAGTGTAACAGAGATATCCCACTCCGCCAATAATTTGACTCCCGTCTCCAATTAAGTCACTGTGTAAGACTTGTTTTCATGCGAGATGACAAGCTTCACTGGAAAGCCCCATCTGTACGTGATGTCTTGGTCGCGAAGTGCCAAAGTGACGGGAAGGAATGCTCGTCGTTTGGCCAGGGTTAGGGCGGAGAAGTCCGGGAACAATTGTAAACCGCCGAGGGCATTCGAGTCGGAGTCGCCCGCCTCTCTGGCTGCTTTCAGGATGCGTTCCTTGATTGTGAAAAAATGCACCCTCAGGAGTGTATCTCTCGGGAGCGAGGGGGCAACTGAGCGTGGTTTAGGCAGTCTATGGATCCGGTCAATAAGCAGCTCTCTAGCATCAGCTCTAGGTAGCAGCTTCTGGAACAGGACAGTAGCGTAATTTTCCAACTCGGAGTTCTGCACGGAGTCGGGGATGCCTCAGATCTTAATATTATTCCGCCGGGATCTGTCCTCTATATCTGCAATCTTGAGTTTAAACGCCTCAAGGTCACTTTGCTGCTGGTCGTGCGCCGTTATGAGGTCATTATGAGACGAGACCAATTCCTCTACTTTCCTCTCTAGATGGTCCGTACGGTCTCCTATAGCATGCAGCTCCGTCTTAACCTCCCGAAGGGCTGCGGTGAGGTCCTGCGTCAACTCAGATTTAAATGTTGAGAGGGCCTGGTACAGGGTTTTAACTGTGAGAGGTGCATCAGAATCAGGGTGAAACCCCGGCGGGGAGGTAGGGCTGCTGGGGGTAGCTTGCGGAGAAGCGGCAGCCGGGGACTTCCGTAGAGAAGAGGCGGCAGATGTCGACTTCTGAGGCGGGAAAGATACTCTCGTGGGCAGCACCCCTTTGACCTTTTTAGAAGACATTCCAGTGGAGTGAAGTTCCGCAGACGGGATGCAAATAATAATAAAGAAGCTCAGGATCTCGCAGTATATAACGAAAATTTAGGTAAGCATAAAAGACACGGGTGGTGGCGGGCAGATGATCTGCGCTACATCAGAAGAGCGATATCACACCTGGCGAGGCAAAGGGTAATCTCCATCTTGCGGGGCCCAGATGGAAGGTGAGAGGTTCCCAGCCGGGAGAGGGGGTTGGGAGGCCAGGTACACACCTCTGGTCCAACGGCTCTATTAAATAAATGCTGTGAGATAGAGGTGAATAGACATGGTACGCTTCTCCCCAGGGACTTCTCTGTCGCAGGGTCCAGGAATCTCAGTGCTTTCTGCAGCTTGCAGCAGCTCCCCTTGTAAAAACCAAGATGGCCGCTGCAGCTCTCTCAGTTTGTGTGAGACTCACACTCTTCCTCCACTTTCAGGGGTCCCCACAGCACATAGCCCCACAGGGTATCCTCCCTAGAGGTCAGGGGGGTAATCTGGAAGGATCCAGAGGCTCCGGGGGGGCCCGCGACTCTTTCCGGCTCCGCCGTGGAGCTCGAAACGCGGGCGCCAGGAGTATGCGAGTCCCCGGCTTCTGGCTAGTCCTAGGCCGCAACCTGCGGGAGCCGTAAAAACAGCTCCCCGGCTCCACGGCGGACACTGCTGGGTATAGGAGGCTGTAGGTGGACTGGGGAGCCTCCGGAGGTGGGTTGGGATGGCCCAGGTTGGTTTTTGTAGAGGTGTTTGAAAGGCCAGGAGAGAGGAGTGCAGCAGAAGCACGTCTTCTCTCTTCTCCTGCTAGGCCACGCCCCCCCCCAAATAGTTTTTCCTAGGCCAATCTCCTTTAATTTGATCATCAGTCTCCTGTGAGGAACTGTATCGAAGGCTTTTGCAAAATCTAGGAAGACCACATCCACTGCTTTTCCTTGATCAACATTATTGCTCACTTCCTCGTAGAAGCCAATTAAGTTAGTCTGACATGACCTGTCCCTCACAAACCCATGCTGGTTCTTGCTAATAATCCTAGCGGACTTTAGATACTCCTATATGACGTCCCTTAGAATTCCTTCCAATATTTTCCTCACTATAGATGTTAAACTACCTGGACTGTATTTTCAAGGAAGATTTTTGGATCCCTTTTTAAATAATGGCATTACCTCAGCTATACGCCAATCCTTCGGTACCATGCCTGATCTAATTGTACTATTGAAAATCACGTATAATGGGTCGTGCTAGTTGTGACCTAATCTCCATAAGAACCCTCGGGTGAAGTCCATCAGGACCAGGTGATTTATTAATCTTAATTTTGCTTAGTCTCTCCCGGATTACTTCTTCGCTGTTGAATACTGTGACAGAGACAACCTGCTGAAGGCCTAACAGCTATATATATGTACTACGGGATAGTATGTATATTATGCATACACCTAATAATCACAATATCAAAGGTGATCTCATATTCACTAGTATAGTATAAAAGGATAAGAGAATCCATTTTGTTTCTAGCTAGATGATACAGCAGATTCATCTTGAACTTTGTACACACTAAGAAAGACGAAAAACAACTTTGTTAGCTAGTATTGATTCCACATACGCACATCCAAAGTTCTGTTTAATTCCAAAAAAGGAATTACCCCACACAAACACACACACACTGTAGACAATGGAAAAACAGGAATTGGATATTTTAATATTATCAAGGACATATGGAGACCACTGGGTCCAAAACCTGTGACTCTGACGTAATTATATATATATTTCTTGTTTGTTCCTGCCAATTGTCCTAATATTGCATAACACTGTATTCCAGATGAATGAACTCATATGGGAGGGTTATAAGAATGGGGCGTAACTGGTATGTTATAAAAATCATTGTTTTTACGTGTATCTGTTGTTGAAGCATTTTGACCCAGGCTTGAGAGGATGTTCCCTCTCAACCTGTATACGGGCGTGGCCTTTTTAATAAATAATTATTGATTTTGCTAAATCTATTTTCAATTCATTCTTTTACATAACAACTCAAACAGCAACAAGATGGTTAATTTAATTAACCCGAAAAGGTATCCAACAGGTGGGGGCTCTATCCATGCGACCTCGAATTGGTCCTTTCATCGACTTCTCACAAAGGGTGGAGACGACCAGCCAGACGAGCTGAGGACGGCACCAATCCTAACATCACTACTACGGGCACTGGTAAGTATAAAATATGACATGCTAATATGTTATGCATGGTGCTTTTGTACTTACTGGTTACCTGTGTGATGTACTTAGTAATTGCATTACTGATTAGTTATGCTCAAGTCGGTTGAAGGACCAAGTAGCGAGGAATAGTAACTCGGGAATGATGATTGACAGATGCTGTTGCATGAAAATATAATAAATAAGAATACTAAAATTAATTAATTAATTCAAAGTTTGTATTTGGGCAGAGAAATAGTGACCTGGGTTTTTCACTCTATGAGTAATTTGAGTAATTGTGTGAATAAGTGCTGTGGACCATCTTCACGAGGTCTGAATGAGTTCCAATCTGAGTTTGCAGTATTACGTGCCCTCGTTAATGCTGCGAGTGACAGATAAGATAGGGGCCAAATTAAGTAAAAGCACATATACCACCTTCCCCTTTTAGTCAGCTACACGTGTGCAAGAATGGTAAATGAAATAAATAAGGTGATTACCCGAGGTTATAGTTGATTATAAGTAATTTGATTGAAAGTTTATACTGTAATACTGTGCAGCTGCTGATTGTTTTAATCATATATGGATTCTGGTAAATAACGGAATCTACGGACTAAAGTCCCAAGTATATTCTGAGTCTGTTTATTAACAGTGTTTATTGTGCACAAAAGAACTGAGCAACTCTAAAGAGGTGTTGTTTTAACCATAACCTAAGTCTGTTTGCTAACATTGTAGTGCACGAAGAGATAAGCAACTTGTAACTTGGCATGTTGCTTTGTGATTGTAGTTTGTGATAAGAGGGACTACTGCAGTTTCTCAGTTGACAGACGTGTCACGTGTGTGAAAGATTGCAGGGATAGCAAATTTTTCAGCGTATGGGAAGGGCAGGGAGGATTAACCCTAAGTGTGCATATCATGTGTGGAAGAAATATTCCATAGAAGCACCAATTTTGTATGTACTGTGACCAAGGGGTACAGTCTACAGAAAAAAAAAAAAGAAACATGTACATGTTGCATATTTCAATTATGCTATAAAGTTTGGCCTGATCAACCAATACTAAGCGTATTTTGAAATCGGCAAAACTGTTGAAATCTGCAAGATATAAAAGTCTGCAAACGGTTGAAATTTGCAAACTGTGTTTTTTTTATTATTTAATTTATGGGCGCCCAATTTATACGTACATACGGATTGCAGATTATAATGAGTATTGAAACTCAGAATTTTAAACTAAGCACAGACTCAGTTACAGCATGATATGAAAGTGAAATACTGTACATCAGGCTGGAAATAAAAAAAATAAAAAAAGGAGAGGTTATAAAACTATGGTACCAAATGACCCGCCCCTTGCGCTGGCAAAACTGTATGTCATTTTGTGTTTTATGGTGTCATGTGTGTGGGACATAAAAGTTCAGTGTTTGTTCCGTTAAGTATATTCTCAGATCTGTGTCTAATAGAAACCTTCTGTCTGTGACTGTTTGGCATGGTTACAAGTTTTGTAAATAAGGTTTACATATATATGTGGTGAACTGAGGAAACAAAAGAGTTAATGTCCGTGTTCAAATGGCTTTTGGAAGATCTGTAGTTAAAAATGTGTTTATCTGATGTTTATCTGATGTTAGTATTTAACTATGAAGCAAAGTTTCCCATATGGGTTTAATACGTAAATATTCTTTAATGCAATATATTGTGAGAAGGTCTGCCAGCAAATTAATGGCTGGATGCCGTGTGTTGTATTGCGATATAAAGATAGAAAAAAAAAGTTTTTCTTCCCTGTAAAATAAGTAAAAAAACCTTCAGTTTCCAACGCTGTGTAGCACGGAGAGCTAGGAAGCTGTAATAGCCCAGAATCGTGCCCCCCTTCCTGCAGCATCCATCATGACGTAGTACAGGAAAAAAAAAGTAAAAAAAAAAGTGCTCTGTAAGTAAGTTTTGACTTTTTTTCATCTAATAAGATGGATCACAATAAGCAGCACTCTAAATATATTTTGTGCTACAAATGCTGTTGGAATACAATGATTTGCAATTTTAAATGTTTGTTATACAAACGATCTACTCTAGTTTTAATATAAGAACTAATACCTTAAACAGATAGTCTGTAGAGAAAGCTGCCAATAATAAAAAAAAGTGTGGTTACGGAAGCATAACTGTAATCAGGAAAAATCCCAGCAACATATACAGGCTAGAAATGTCAGCACTAACAGCGTTAAAGCTAACAGATCTGCATCTGGCAGACAGTCAAGAAGACGACGCCCTATCGCTGCACGGGGAGAGTTTTTCAAAGCAGCAGCTAAAATCATAGGGAAAGATAAAGATATCAGTCTGTAAAGTATATGCTGTAAATCACAGATCGCTACAAGCAATTAATCACTACGATTCCAGTATTAATATACTTTTAGGCAATTCTTCAAAGTTATTTGGAAGAAACCTAATTTGTAAGTTACAGTGTAAAATATACTGCATCACGGATGAGGTATTTCTACAGACCCCAGGAAGTTTAAAGTAGGGACAGATTCAGTTGGATACATAGCATATATATATATATATCACTTACCCTGTGTTTCTATGAATAGAGGTAAAGGATATGCTTGCTAAAATCCATAACAAAGTATAGGCATTCTGATATCCATAATAGACGACAGAGGACTGCCCTCTGCAAATAAGGTGATCTGTTATAACAATAAATTTACTTACTTATTTTAAGAAACTGAATCCAGACTATTTGCTTGCAATAGCAGCTCAATATCAATTAATTAGACAATTTGGGGGCTAACATCCATTACCCAAAACGCAAAAAGATGTGAGTGCCTTTCTTGGCAGGGCACAATTTTGCAGACAATGGATACCAGGGTTTTCAACAGTGGCACTACCCCTACAGCAGTTCATTTCTCATGATAAACCGCAAATAGTGCAGCATACACCTGAGTCAATCGCTGCTTTTGACAAAATTAAACAGTTGTTGACCACCGCACCAGCGTTAGGCTTACCTAACTACAGTAAACCGTTCCAGCTTTATTGTAGTGTGAATAAGGATACAGCTTTAGGGGTGTTGACACAAATACACGGGGGGTCAAAGGAGCAGAGCAAGACTATAGTATGAGGTTAGCGCCAGCATTCTTGCTGCCCATATGGGAGGGTTACCGGAGCCCACCGTATGGATGCAAGTAGGCATTGATATTATAGTTATAGATTACAGAGGTTCTTAGTGGACTGCACAATATGCAGTGATGAACCAGGTTCCATAGCCAGAAAGTGTGGGGATATGATTGTATAAAAAAAGTTATACAGATAATGTGAGCGGTGTTGTTAAGTTTGTAAGTTGATAAGTTTGTAAGTTTTCAGGGAATCCGTGTATGTGGCAAGGCATTCCATAGAAGGGATGCAGTCCAAGGAAAGTTTATAGTTGTGCTTGGAAGCAAGAAGGAGTGTGGATGAGAGAAGTAGATCTTGTGAAAAGTGGATTGAGTGGACTGGCCAGTCTGAAAGATATTTTGAGATAAGAAAAAAAAATGTATAGTATGTTGATGTAGTATGATTACTAACCTGGTGTGTAAGTAATGGTAAAATACAGACTACTCAATGAGAAAAATGTAATGTTGATGGAATAAATTACACTGTATTGGACTAGATTATGCAAAAGATTTATAGACAATCTTTCTTTGTACTTGAATAAAATAACCTACATTCTTTTGTACCTACAGATTATGTACCTGATGTACCCAGTATGTGGATGATCTACTGTGGTGCTATAAATTATCTAAAGTGTTGGTGTCAGATACTAAACAGTTGTGTTTTCTTGCAGAACTGGACACAAGGTGTGCTGACATAGTTAACTACTTAGGTCATTATTTAGCACTAGGCCAAAGATAGTTAAAACCCTCAGAGGGTGGAGCCTTGGTACACATTTATTAATAGATATATATGTATGACCAGATGATAAATCTCTCGATACAGTAATTTTTTTGTAAATGCTATGTGCATGCATTCAAGTTCATAACCAAAGAAATTATAGAAGGTAATACAATATTACACTTTATCATGAATAAGACATTATGGATACACAGTCAGAGCCAAACCATCAACTTATGTATAAGCAAGAACAAAAAAAAATATGTTTAAGACTGTGGTTAAGCAGTAGATTTTGTATGATGTGTACATCTTACCTCTGACAGTATACAACTTAGATACAGCTGCATACTTGTCTTCCTCACCCCCAAAAGTGGGGAGTATAAGGAATATAATGTGGATAAGTAAGACAATTATAAAGAATTACATTGCATTTAAAGAAAAAAAACTGACAGTGACAGGAGAATAATTTCTCGAGCATCCATAGGGAATAATGGGATGGTGAATTAGAGTGTGTTAACTGAAATTAGTATGTGAATTAGTGAATTAGTATTAGTAATAATAAAGTGTTGCTGCCAACTTTTATTAAGGGGAAATGTCATGAGTTATGCACATCTAAGGGTAACTAGCATGAAATAGATTCACAAGCTTTCTATGGTAGTATGAAGTTTAATGGAGAAGTGTACATTGTGTTCTGGCATATAACCAAAATAACAAAGTATGTGATAATGAGAGGGATAGTGATGGTGATAAAGAAAGCTATAGCATGTTTACTGCAGATGTTTGGGTTGATTAAAAACAACATTGTTTTAATACAACATAGTTTAATGTTAAAAAAGGA
Organism: Pseudophryne corroboree; assembly: GCF_028390025.1. Lineage (NCBI taxonomy): Eukaryota > Metazoa > Chordata > Amphibia > Anura > Myobatrachidae > Pseudophryne > Pseudophryne corroboree. The sequence continues at coordinate 762,493,098 of NC_086444.1, read as the reverse complement.
ACTATAGTATGTGTAACAGGTGTTAACGGGTAAAGTTAAAGTAAAGCAACGGAGTTTGCTGCGCTATTTGAGAAATGGATAATGGATAATAAGGCCAGATGTGTGATCTATTGTTTCACTGATAGAAAGAGTTTATAGGAGTTTGGAAAATATTTTTCAATGAATATGTGTAATGTTGAGAAAAAATAAAAAATAAAGTCATAATTTGACAGGGAAGGTTTAAAGAATTAAGCATTATTAATCTACAAAAGAGAAAGGAAAGGCAGAATGTGAATCATAGCATGGTCCAATCGTTGGTTCAATAGTGGTAGAATTACACCTAAGCCTCTGCTTAGTCTCTCTTCTATATAATTTTTTGTTATTCTTTTTGGAATCCAGAGCAAAGATATATTATCCAGAGAATGATTCAAAACTACAAAATGATTTGACGGTTCAAATGTGTCACACAAATTATTTAAACAGTTACAAGAATATCAAAAGCTGCAAGAACCTTGGAAAGATATTTAACCAACACGAAAACACACAGTCCGGCACTGGACAATCACTAAAGAGAGTGAAGACGGTGTTATGGTGAGAAGTTGCTTATGTTTCGGTTCCATTACAGATCGCATAGGATGGTCCTTGGCAAGTACCGCTGACTACTGATACAGCCGTTGCAAAGGCTGCAGACGGACACCTAGATCCATGAGCTTGCAATGAAATTAAAAGGTCAGAGACCAGAGCTTAAAGGAACCTAAAACTAAAAACAATTGTATGGAGATACAGAGACTGTTACTACTGTTACTACCACAGAGTCATATTTGAATGAACCCTTCAATCGAGATGGAGATGATTATGATCATTGATAATAGACTATGTGCTTATAAGCTAATATCCTACAGAACTTTTAACATTTCTGAACGTATACGGGAGCGACGTTATTTATAACAGTTTTAGGACTTAATTTATTTTTTCTTTGAAGAGAGAGCGAGCAAACGTGTGGTGTACGTATGAGTACTCATCCATTATTGTGGATGGGAATTATTTAAATAAGACCCTTCCTTCCTCTTTTCTTTTCTAAGCAGGAAATCCAGAGAGATTTATGACCGGTGTAACGAACATACTTTGAAAAACGTGGTTGTGAGTATTATACTCCACTTGAAGAGAAATGTATAAATTAATGTATGGATAATTTAATAATTTAGGATATTATTCTGAGGAGTATCCAGTCCAGCAATACCATTAATTGTTGGAAAGATTTTGGGTACTGCTGCTAAATAAATATTATGGCTAATTATTATTATTATTATAATTGTTAGATATGTATACATAGACACTAGCATTGTATAGTAGCAGGCCAAAGTTCTCTATGCAAGTTACATTTGATGTGATTACCAAAACTTTATGGAGTTGTGATAATAGTAAAACAGGTACATGTGTATAGATACAACAGTATCTCAAGAAAGAACCACTAGTGATAATATCAGCCACACATATCGGTTGTATTTCAGTTAGTGGAAATAAAATAGGTCAATAATACAGGAAAAATTAACTTATGCAAATAGGAAAGATTGATTTAAGGGAATGTGAAAGGATTGTTACAATATACTAACCAAATGTTTTTAGATGTGCTAGATATAATGAGTTAGGTATATAAATAGTAATGGTTACATATGATGTTCATTAAAGTTTATGATTTAATAAATGTATTTTACCAGGAGTAGATTCAAAGGTTTAAAGAGATATCATACATAACGGGGAATGTTAGTTGTCACTATGTCCTTAGGATATGATATATAATTGGTTACCTATTAATTCTGACGATGTTTGTTATTTAAGAAGATTGATTTAGCAATTTTATACAAAAACACATAATAACTTGAGAAAAGTTTTCTTGCAGGATGAACTATTCCTAAAAAGAGTAATTGACTCAGTAATCAGGAAACATGTTCCTGCCACCAGAGCATCAATAAAACCTCGAATTGGTAAAGGTGGCTAATAAGTTCTCCTATGGCTAATGAAGTCGTGTGATTAATCAACTGGGAGTTGACGTTTTATTTCATTTAAGTTATTGATAACATGATTGAACTTTATGATGATTCCAGGACATTGGACATGAACTATTACGATACCACATTGCTCTAAATTCTTTAATACCACAAATTGGAAGCTATTGTTGATTTCCAGAAACAGCACTTTGAGCTCACTGCTGTGCTTATTTGACCAAAGACATTACAGATCCTGATACGTGTATTGCCAAGTATATAAAGGAGGTCCATGATATAAAAGAAGAACTTTAACCAAGGCATTATGATATGGACTGGAAAAGATAAATGTTTAAATCCTAGTATTCAATTTTCAAAATTAGGAAAATGTTTTTTAAGTATATTGTATGTGATTGTATGTGATGATGTATTCTGTGATGAAGTTTATTCTTTGGTGACCCCGATGTGATTAAAGCCATTCATTTGATGTTCACTGCCTACAGGTGCGGCCTATGTTGTATTTCGAAGGCTACTGTCTTATGCAGAATAGCAATACTACATGAAATGATTATTAGCGAACTATACGTTCCCAGAAATTCTCCTGAGATGACAGGGCACATGGATAATGTCCCTGATCAAAGGGTGGAGCTGTCGAATACTGTGACAGAGACAACCTGCTGAAGGCCTAACAGCTATATATATGTACTACGGGATAGTACGTATATTATGCATACACCTAATAATCAAACTATCAAAGGTGATCTCATATTCACTAGTATAGTATAAAAGGATAAGATAATTCATTTTGTTTCTAGCTAGATGATACAGCAGATTCATCTTGAACTTTGTACACACTAAGAAAGACGAAAAACAACTTTGTTGGCTAGTATTGATTCCACATACGCACATCCGAAGTTCTGTTTAATTCCAAAAAAGGAATTACCCCACACAAACACACACACACTGTAGACAATGGAAAAACAGGAATTGGATATTTTAATATTATCAAGGACATATGGAGACCACTGGGTCCAAAACCTGTGACTCTGACGTGATTATATATATATATTTCTTGTTTGTTCCTGCCAATTGTCCTAATATTGCATAACACTGTATTCCAGATGAATGAACTCATATGGGAGGGTTATAAGAATGGGGCGTAACTGGTATGTTATAAAAATCATTGTTTTTACGTGTATCTGTTGTTGAAGCATTTTGACCCAGGCTTGAGAGGATGTTCCCTCTCAACCTGTATACGGGCGTGGCCTTTTTAATAAATAATTATTGATTTTGCTAAATCTATTTTCAATTCATTCTTTTACATAACAACTCAAACAGCAAAGAGATGGTTAATTTAATTAACCCGAAAAGGTATCCAACCTTGTATCTAATCATGAATCATTACTGTCACAATTGTTATGCTTTACTCCCACCATCAGTTCTTCACTGGTGAAAAGAATTTGTTCAGTATTTCCGATTTTATTTCGTCATCATTTATCAATTCTCCTAATTCATCTTTTAATGGACCTATATTCTCCTTTTTTAACCTTTTACCGTTTATGTATTTAAAAAACTTTTTAGGATTGGTTTTACTCTCTATAGTGATTTGTTTTTCATTTTCCATTTTAGCTGCTCTTATTGCTTTTTTGCTTTTCTTATTACACTCCTTGTAATACTTGAAATAATCCTCCTTTCCATTAGATTTAAATGCTTTGAAAGCCTGCTTTTTTATCCATTTCTGCCTTAACCTTCTTGTTAAGCCACATCGGTTTGAGTTTAATACTCCTGCGTTTACTGCCCATGGGAATAAAGTTATGAATATTGCTATCCAGCAACCCTTTTAAAACATCCCACATTTCCGTAGTGTTCTTGTTATTAAACAGAACCTCCCACTCTATGTCGTTAAGTGCACATCTAAGCATACTGAAATTAGCCTTCCTAGTTAAACGTTTTGGTGGAACCCCTGTAGCTATGTTTCCTGAAACTGATGTCGAATGTGATCATATAGTGATCACTGGGTCCTTGACTATTTGAGACAAGTAGTGATCCCAAAACATATTTAAGAACCTGCTGCCCCTAGCTTTAGCACATGAATCATTATTCCAGTTTATATCTGGGTAATTAAAATCCCCAATGACAAGGATGTCCCCCAATCCCGCAGCCATTTTGATTTGCTGCAATACTTGTTCTTCCTCATGTATGCTAATATCCGGCTGTTTGTAGCATGTGCCTATGACTAGTTTTTTTGCATCAATTCCCCCACTTGAGATTTCTCCCCATAGTGACTCCACATTATCGCCAGTCTCCTCATAGATAACCTCCTTTAGGTATGGTTTAAGTGATGGTTTAACATAAAGACATACACCTCCTCCTCTTTTGTTAGCCCTGTCCCTCCTAAAAAGAGAATACCCCTCCAAGTTAGCAACCCAGTTGTGAGAGTCGTCACACCATGTTTCCGTAATACCTATAATGTCATACTCAGCCTTTGATGCTAACAATTCCAATTCCCCCATTTTACCTGCTAGACTTCTTGCGTTTGCAAGCAAACATTTTAGTTTATCAGTTCCTTTGTTTGTTTTTCTAAAGATTTCCCATCCTGGTTAACTAGTGCATTCGTAGAGGTATACCCCTTTTACACTCGCACACCCGCGTCACTCCCGGGATGCTTCCCGGGATGCATTCCCGGGACTGACCCCTTTCACACTGCACTAAGACCTGGGATCGACCCGGGACAGCCCCATTTACACTGATCCCGGGATATCCCTGCAAATGCATATGTATGTCATTAGAAATTGCCTTTTTCTGGCTCACATAGATGAGGTCACACTAGTCAACAAAGGGAGGGGGTGGTGCCTGCTCACACCATTGCTGCAGTCATGGCCGACGGAGTACCAGTGTGTATGCCTGAGCTCATGATTCTTTCTGCTTTGCAGATGTTTCATACAGCCAGTGACAGCATGATGCAGCTTGTCACACTGTGCAGTATACTGCACATATATTTTATGAGGAGGAGGAGGGCGCAATTTATGGTGGATAGGGCTGCTAGTCGCCGCCAATATTTGCGCAGGAGGAGAGCCCTCATATCATCCAGGATGAGTACCATCCTGAGCGTGAGTATGGGGCCTAACCGCTCATTTTGGTCCAGAGATCGCCGGCACGGAGAAGCCTTTATGAGGACCATGGAAGCTTACCAGGATGAGGAGTGGATGGCTAACTTCCGTGTGTCTCGTGCAACCTTTGACTACATCCTGGAATTACTTACCCCAGCACTTGACATGCAGACCACCAGGCTTAGCAGACCCATCGAGGCACGCAGGAGGCTAGCTATTGCATTGTGGTGGTATGCTACCCCAGGAGAGTACCGCTCAGTCTCATGCTTGTTCGGTGTTGCGATCTCCACCTGCTGTGTCATAGTCCACCAGGTGACTAAAGCAATTGGATCTACCTTATACAAGCGCTTCATATCTCTACCACAAGGACAGCGCTTACAGGATACCATCAAAGGATTTGTGAAGCGAGGCTATCCGCAGTGTGGAGGAGCGATTGATGGGACACACATACCCATTATTGCCCCACGTGACAACCATGCTGACTATTTTAATAGGAAGGGCTGGCACTCCATCATATTACAGGCTGTTGTGGACCACAAATATTGGTAAGTGTTTATTTTTGGGGTGGTGGGATGAGTTGCATGTGTGAGTTTTACATTCTAACTTTTTTAAATTTTACTGTTCTTTAGTTTCCTAGATGTGTTTATTGGCTGGCCAGGCCGATCTCATGACTCCCGAGTTCTTGCCAATTCTGACCTGTACAACATCGTAGAGGAGAAGCAGGGAGGCTGGCTGTACCCCAAAGAGTGTGCAAAGATTGTGAATGGGGTGGAGATCCCTGTCCACATCATCGGGGATGCTGCATACCCTTTATGCCCCTGGATTATGAAAGGCTACACCCAACAGGTCCAGTTAACCCCAGAGCAACAAACCTATGCTCACACCCTGAGTTCAGCAAGGATGGTGGTTGAGAAAGCCTTTGGCAGGTTAAAAGGAAGATGGCGTTGTTTGATGAAGTGCAATGATGTGGACCTAAAGAATATGCCTAATGTAGTAGCTGCGTGCTGTATACTGCACAACATCTGTGAACTGAAAAATGAGGTATTCCTTCCTGAGTGGACTGTGCTGGACCCTGAGGTTATGAACCCACATGTGGAAGGTGATTTGTTTGGGACTGCCTCAAACTCCGCTGCAGAACAAATACGCCACACTATTACGTCCAACCTTGCAGCACTGGTACAATAGTGTTTAAGAATCAGCACAACATGTTTGGTGAATTACATTTTTTTTATTTTGTATTCCACCTTTGATCTTTGGTTTCAATATTTATGATTTAAAAAAAAAAAACACATTGCCAGCAACTGTGTATATATGGAGAAACAATGTAGAAAACACTGAAAACATGGTCTACTGTTACGCACAGGTGGGAATGTTATGCATAGATTCAGGGAACATAGATTCAAAATCATTAAGAAATTACAAACCCATAGCGTATTACGCCATTTTAGCAAAGCACACAATGGAGATCCATCATCCCTTCGTATTGTGGGATTAGAGCAATTCTCATGCACAAAAAGAGGAGGAGATCGATTTCGGAAATTATGTTTAGGAGAATCTTCATGGATTTTCAAGCTAGACACTCTGTATCCTAATGGCCTTAATGAAGCCTTGGATTACTCGTGCCTGGATTGATTATAAATTTATACCGTGTATAGTAAGATAAATAAATAATAAAAGATTCTCTTTTTATTATAAAGGAAAATGTATTTTTAGAAAATCATTTGGGTATAATAATCTCTCTGTTAGACAGTTATTAAGGGTAAGCCAAAAGTATGTACATCTGTTCTAATATTAATTAATAATACTAAAAAATCTCTCTTGTTCCGTTATTAATATCTAAAAATATATATAAAGAGTTTTGTAGATAATGTAATCTTTATATTTATATTTACTTTTATTTCTATTTCTATTTAAACAGTGTTCCCTATTCTCTTTCTTTCTTTCTAGACATATGCGAGTTGTATTGTAACTCATCCCATAAAAACTAAATGTATATGATTACAGCATATTTATGGATGTTATATTTCTCAAAACATCTCTCTTTTTAATCAAGCTTCTTTCTCTAAGTATTCATTTATTCCTATGTAATGAGATAATATGAGATCGCAATATGGGTATCATGCCTGTTTGATTGATTAAACAAGTGAATTATGTGTAATCAACTGGTAGTTGAACAATATAATATAAAACTTACTTGGTAGATTGACTCAGTACTATTTTTTATTTTCTGCTTAAGTGTGTATATATTTCTGTTTTTTACAATTGGTCATGTTAATGTATGTTTGCTCTGATTGGCATCAAACTATAGAAAGTATTCATTGAATTGGCACAGCCGTTAATAATAGAGTCATTAGACTAGTATAAATTCAGGATCATTGAAAGGGGAGGTGTCCGTCTTGAGGAAGTCTCCGGTTGCCTAGGAGACGAAACGCATTGACGCCCACTCCATATCGGTCTCTGTTTGGTTTCGTTTGTCTGTGGAACGGACTCACCGCTATACACAGCCACAGCATTTCTCTGCACGCTGTACGCCGGGTGCTCCAGCTGACTGTCAGCCGCAGACCACAATCCGAGAGGCAGCAGTCCGGTGCTCAAAGCCGGCGGTATCCTGCAGTACTTCACGTCATGGTTTCTCACTATTACTGAAGCCGGCGAGTATCAGCTAATTACCGCACACGGCTGCCCGTAGCGGCTTCAATTTCAACTTTACCTGTTATCCCATTTGTTCTCACCGGGTGTCTGCTAATGTCCTCCGCAGTGGGGTCAATTACCCGTGGTGTGGAATTAATCACAGAAACCGCCTGACAAGGCCATCAATCAGGGGAGCCTTTTTGCGAATGGAACGGTAATTCTATTCTATTAATCACCTACATATGTGCAATTTACTATAAAACGGACCCTGTATCTAAACAATTTAGGAACCAGTACATTGGTAATTATCTACTACAATTAATACATATTATCCTATAAGAGACTACATTATCATATTTGCGCGACTTTTTTTATTATTTATTATTTAATATTTTCTAGTTTTTGACACTGGGACGCCAGTGTTTAAGAATCAATTCTTACCAAACAGAGCCAATAAGTTATTTTTAGAATACTTAGTATATTGTCTATATTGTTTGTCTAGAGAGCAATTTATTGCTACAAAGTCTATGTATGTATGTATTTTATGCTGCTAATCCTAAACAGACCAAATATAAAAGTGGTTATTTATAATTGAAGTTGTACTGAGTCAATCATTATACATGACAGACTGCACACTGGTATCACAAAGCACCTTGACCTCAGAGCTTAATTTGAATGAGGACAACCTCATAGTGGCATTCTGTAATGGTCTGTCAGACATGTTGAAGGATGACTTAGCCTCACGTACTCTTCTATCTCACCTATCTCTCTTTGAAATAAAGTAGATTTATGACATAGAGAATCAGCCCTGGATAGAAATAGATCTGATTGGCCTAAGTCTCGACAAGTGTCTCCTTAAAGTCCTCCACCACCATTAGGAAAGGAAGCAATGCAGATTACTCTGTCAAAACGTTTTTCTGGAGAACATGAGAGGCACTCTCAAGGAAATCTTTACTTCTGTATTCAACCAAACTTGATTTAAGATAAGCTTTTAACTTAATCCAAATATGAGCTGGAGATGAGTGGAAAATGTAATTCAACACCAGAAATGGACATTATGAGGATCTTGTCATGCCATTTGGCTTCTGTAATGCCCCAGCCATCTTTCTTTTGATCTTCTCCAGGGACCTGGAAACTAATTGTACCCAAGTCAAAGACATTTTACTCAGGTTATGGGAGAAACACTTGTATTGCAAACTGAAAAAAATGTATTTTTGAAGTCCTCCTCCATACTAAGTCCACTAGTATCTTGGACTGACTTACAATATGAATGGATCCAGAGAAAATTCAAGCCATTCTATGTTGGTTTATTCCTACATCACTAAAGGCCATTAAGCACTTTTTTGGATTTGCTAATTACCATAGAAAGTTTTTTTTAATGACTCTTGACCACCATAGCTCCCATCACTGCACTTACCATGAAAGGAGCTGATCCAATCCATTGGTACTCAGAAACTACATTATCTTGTCAACCACTTAAGCAGGCTTTTCTTTTCAGCACCAATTTTCTGCACCAATTTTCAGACAATCTGATGTTACTATTCCCTTTGTAGTAGAAGTCAACACCTCCACTGAAGGTGAAGGAGCAAACCTTTCACAACATTTTGAAGATAGCTTACTCCCTCCCTGTGGATATTTCTCCCACAAATTTCTGCCAACAGAACAAAACTATTCCATTGGGGATCAATAATTATTGTCCTTCAAATATGCATTGTAAGAATGGCATTATTAGATATAAGGAGCTGTATATCCTATAAGAGTTTACACAGATCCCAAAAATGTATTAGATTTAAAATCAGACCACTCTCCTAATTCCCAACAAGCCTTGACTTCAAATTAAGTTGTTGTCCAGGTTCACAAACTGTAAGGCTGATGACCTCTCTCATTCTACCAGTCCAGAAGAAGCATTCACAGACTTGGAAGTTCACTCCATCCTCAATCCTGCATCATTTTCTTCTGTTCAAGTAACACATGTTCCTCCTCCTGGTAAGATTTTCATAGTCCCAGAACTTTGGAAGAAGTTACTTCATTGGGCCCAAGCCTACTTCTTTGTTGGCCATGCTGGAAAAAAAACACCTTAAATTTATTCAACATTCTTATTGGTGGCCAAACTTGAAAGCAGATGTCCAGGCATTTGTATCTTCTTGTGTAAAAAGTGGACCTCTTGTTGGCCAATTATTGCCTATCTCTATACCCAGACATCCATGGACATACATTTCTATGGATTTCATTACGACCTTCCTCCATCCAAGGGATATTAAACCATCTGGGTTGTAGTAGACCTATTTTCGAAAAATGGGTCATTTTGTACCACTCACTGGTCTTCCCTCTGCCTCACATCAGGCTCAACTGTTTATTTCTGAAATATTCAAGCTTCATGGATTACCTATTTAAATATTTTTGGATAGGGGAGCTCAATCCACTGCAAAGTTATGGAAGTCAATACAGTAGCATGTACTGTGCTTGGGATTAAGCTAAAATTCTCTTCAGCATATCATCCTCAGACTAATGGCGAAACTAAGAGAGTCAACCAAGACCTCAAGACCTTCATTTGACTGTATATTTCTTCTTCCCATGATGACTGGTTGGAATACATACAATAGGCGATGCTTGCACATAACGGCCCTCATTCTGAGTTGATCGCTAGCTGCCGTTGTTCACAGCACAGCGATAAGGTAAAAAAACGGAATTTCTGCGCATGCGTATGGGCCACAGTGCGCACGCGCGGCGTACTTTCACATAAAACTATGCAGTTTCACTCAAGGCCGAGCGACTCTTTTCAGTCGCTCTGCTGATCGTTGAGTTATTGACATGAATGGGGCGTTTCTGGGAGGTAACTGACCATTTTCCGGGAGTGTGCTAAAAAACGCAGGCGTGTCAGCTAAAAATGCAGGTGTGGGGAAACAGGGGAGTGGCTGGCCGAATGCAGGGCGTGCTTGTGACGTCAAAGCAGGAACTAAACTGTCTGCAGTGATTGCAAGGTAGGAGTAGGTCTGGAGCTACTCAGAAACTGCATGAAAAGATTTTTGAGAAGTTCTGCTAACCTTTTGTTTGCACTTCTGCTAAGCTAAGATACACTCCCAGAGGGTGGCGGCTTAGTGTTTGCATTGCTGCTAAAAGCAGCTAGCAAGCGATCAACTCGGAATGAGGGCCAACATCCACTATCACAGCTCTTCTGATTCTACTCTGTTTTATACTGTCTATGGTCTTCATACATGAGTTCCCGTGTTCCTACCTCTTCCAGGCTTGGAAGTACATTTGATTACTATCTGCAATGATTCATTCCTCTTTAAAAAAAAATCTTCAGCATGCTATAGTGAATTTGCTGATTTTCCACAATAAAATTTTTCCACAAATGAAAGCAGTCCTAAATTTTAAAGCCAGGAGATCAGGTTTGAGTATCAACTTGCAATTAAAGGCTTTGTATTTCTTTTATGAAATATGTACTACAATATGTTAATCATTTTGCTGTAGAAAGGATCATTAATCCAGTTGCTTACAAGTTGAAGTTACCCCTTTTTCTAAAAAAATTTCTGAAAACTTTAATTCTAAACAGCTGCAGATCAACCCTGTCCAAGATGCCTAGAGTCCAAACTCAGAACACTATTGAGTATGTAATTGAAAGAAAAGTAGATTCCCATTGCTGGAATGGTTGCCTCCAATATCTCATTGATTAAAAGGGTTATGGACCAGAAGAAAGGACTTGGCTTGATGGAAATGATGTTCATGTCCCATGGTTACTCCATGCTTTCCATGCCAATAATCTTCCTATGCTCATAACCAATCCCAGTCCAGACTTTGCCACTCTTGTACCTTACCAGCAATAGATTATCACTCTATCTTGAGTGTTCTGTCTCCTCTTATTGGGCCTGATTCGGATATGGAAGCATGACAGAAAAAGCATGCAAGTTTGTATCTGGAACAAAACATTTTACAATGCAAATGGAGGAAATACATTTATATTTTTTCTGTGCAGGGTAAATACTGTCTGCTTTTGCATACAGGGGGTCTTTCAGACCCCTCTGCTGTTGCAACATGCAGTGCAGTTTTCTGGTGACTTCAAACTGCGCATGCGTAGTGGCCGCATCATGACTGCACAGACATTCAGATTGTGGCCGCATCCATGAAGGATAAGAGATTAGCTCCTTTGCAAATATTTGCTACTATTGGGCTGACAATCCTTCAGGGCTTGGGGCGGCAGAAGATGTAATTGACTTGATTGAGATTGTCTCCTCTACTGAGGTAGTCTCATTGATTGCAGATAATTGTATTTCTGATATACATGTTAGTGGATAGGTAAGAACGTACTTCCTCAAACCTAGTAGGGTAGGCCAAGAAAGGGTTGGGAAGATTATAAAATGAACAATAAAAATTCCAGAATTTCTCACCCATCATTTTGGAGTCATAGGTAAGGGAGCTAAATTGTTTTATAATATAGTTTGTCTATTATTCCTTTTATTTATTATTATTATTATTATTATTATTATTATTATTATTATTATTATTATCCTTTATTTATATGGCACCACAAGGGATCTGCAGTACCAAATTACAAAGTACATAAACAAATAATCAAAACTGGAAAATAGTGACTTACAGTTGAAGACAATATAGTACAAGTACAGGGTAAATAATTATAGCTACATCAGCCGAAGACACTGATATATATATAAATGTGGCAGAGAACTGTGGGATTTGGTGCCATCAAAGATGATTTAAGTAAGAGTTGGATAAGCACATGAGGGTTGAGGGCCCTACTCCTGAGAGCTTACATTCTAAAGGGGAGGGGCAGACAAATGGGTGTTACAGATGAGGTAGACAGTGAGCATGTAACAGAGGGTTAGGATGAGATTAGGCTGGGTTTGGTGAAGAAGTGGGTCTTGAGAGCCCATTTGAAGTATTGTAGAGAGGTGGAGAGTCTGAGGGGGAGAGGTAGAGAATTCCAGAGAAAGGGAGAAGTATGTGAGATATCTTGAAGGAATGAGTAGGAGGAAGTAATCAGTAGCCAGAAGAGGCAGCGTGCATTAGTGAAGTGAAGAGGATGGGTGTGAGTGTAAAGGGAGACAAGGTCAGAGATGTAAATGGGATAGGAGTGGGTGTGGGCTTTTTTGTAAGTGAGTGTGAGTAGTTTGAATTGGATTCGGAAAGGGAAGGGAAACCAGTGAAGGGCTTGTAGGAGAGGGGTGGTGAATGTACTGCGTTTAATAAGAAAGATGAGCCTGGCTGCAGCATTGAGGATAGATTGGAGTGGAGAGAGACATTTGTTAGGGTGCCAGTTAGGAGGAGATTGCTGACAGTTACGAGGAGATGCTGCTAAATTGCATCTCAAATTGTTAGCCAACAGGAAGCCAATTTTATCAGCTTTGTCATAGAAACAATGATGAAATGCCTACAATACAAATGCATGCGATGGGCCAAAATGGTGGTTGACCTTTTTAAACTGTATATCTGAGCTAGTAGAGAAGTGCAGGTAGACACCTTATGTTGGGCAGTTAGTGTAGAGATTAGCGACTCAAGATATAGAATATCTTGGGTAGCTTTCTTTCTGACTGCAGATCATTTGGCCATGATAAAACACCATATGGTAACCTTATGGACTTCCCAAAGCATACTTGAGGAAATTTCAGGGGAAGCATTTTCATCAAAATATTGTGACACTAATAGCTTTACATCTTTTACTGCTGAGGGATATTGCAGGAGGGAACATCTAGATGCCATTTGTGTGTCCTATGAGGGGATCTATATATGTCAAGTAAGATTTATACTGATGTGTGATCAGTCCATGTAAAAGGGGTAATATCAGCATCTGTGACCAGCAAAGAAATAGAGGAAAAGATATGAATCATATTATTTCTTGAATAATGTTGATGAGGATCTGAGAAATGAGTGTAATCCCTAACCCCAGGGTATTTTTGATGCCAGGAATTGCTAAAACCATTTTGCTTAAGAGAAACAATGAGAGCATGGGAGGGTCTTTATATAAATTTGTTTCCTGTGTGAGTTAGTGGATTAGATCTGTCTAGCTGAGGATCCATGATGTTATTAAAATCCCCGCTTAGGATAATGTTCACTGTGCCACCCTGCCAATATGTTGATAAAGAGAGTCAAAGAATTCAGGCTGGTCTTGATTGGCAGCATATCAGAACTTATAAGCAAAAGGTGTCAATTACCATTAAATAATGCTCCTCTGGTCTGTCAGTTTTAGTTTCTACAAATGGGATGTTGCGATGAATCATTATAGCAACACTATGTTTCTTACAGTCGGCTGATGAAAAGAAGGTCTGGAAAAATTGCTTACCTTGAAGCTAGGAGTGGAAACCTGTGAAGTGTGTCTCCAGAAGGAAAACAATATCAGCGTTTTCCCTCCTGCAGGCACCCAGGACAACCTTGTGTTTCTTAGGTGAGCTGAGCCCATGCACATTTATGGATAACAATTTAAGAGACATGAGAAAACATAAAAAAGTCATTGTGTGCAGAATATAGGTAGACCCTGAATAACATACAAGATACCTAGAAGTCCATTCTATGAAATAGAAGAAAAAGGGAAGATAAAATGCAGACAGAAGAAAAAAGAAGAAGCACAGAAAAAAAGAAGGCCTTTGGGCTCAAAAACCCTTGAAAATTAGGTCATATTAAGGACCACCAAAGAAACACATGACATTAATGCTATTACGATCAAAAAAGGGAGCATGAGGGTAGCAGAAGGATTATACAGCATGTCCAGGGCTGCAGGTGCCCTAGAAAACTAGACAGAAGCCAAAAAATGCAAACTAAATCCCAGAAAAGAAGGGATAATACACTGGACATGGTCAATTTACCTACAATCAAAATCCAGACAGTCAAAATCTCAACAACCACTGACTGACAGTCAAAATCCCAACAAGGTCAAAATCCTGACATGGTCAAAATACCAACATTTAAAATACTGACAAGGTAAAAATACCAACATTTAAAATGTTGACAGGTTAAAAAGTCGACATGAGTTTTTCATATATTTTTTCCATTGAAACAGACTTGTTCATACTGTACATTAGCATCCCAATGGACTTGGAAGGGGAATATAATAGTGTGCCAAGCGCAGCGAGACACCGTCCACAAAGCATGGCGAGTGCAGCGAGCCAAGCAAGAGGATGTGGTACACTTATATGGTGTCCATGTTGACCTATGTCGACATACACACACAAAATGTGAAAACTTGTGTCGACTTTTTAACCTGTCAACATTTTAATTGATGGTATTTTGACCCTGTTAGTATTTTAAATATTGGTATTTTGATCATCAATTGTTGTCGGCATTTTGACCATCGGGATTGTGATTGTGGGGTATTTCATACTAAACCAATAATATACATAAGACAGGGAGAAAATAGGGAGGGGGAGGAGGGGGCAAATTGGAAAAAAACAGGCAAATATCCATGTACAAAAGTGTAACCAATTGCAGATAAGAAATCAGTAGTAAGAATTTAAAACAAATAAATAAAAATGGTCCAGTAGACAAGTGAAAAATTAATAGGATGTGGCCTCACTATATCCATGGCAGTCATAGACTGACTATATACCCCAACTAAAAAGTAGAGAAAAAAAGGGAGGTCTAAGAGTCATCCACTGAGGTTTAGGTGGGGACACTGTTTTTATTTCAGTAACAGGTAACTCTGGACTTTTCTGTTGAAGGAGGTTATGAGGTTTGAATCCCTGTGACTCCGAAATAGAAGCAGCAGGTGTGGAAATGGTAAATGGGACTGGAAGGAGATGAAATTTTGCTATGAGCTCTTGGTCCTGGGTCAGGTTTTTAACATTGTGACAGTTATTGGTGCAGTAATTTTGTAACCAGTTGAAGATCTCTGCATTTTTGTATTGTTGGGGGGATTAAATCTTTGAAGATTTCCAGATGCATGTCTTGAAAAGAGATCACAAGAAAGTCTCAAATAGATGATAAAATCTTTTCTCTTAAACGGAAATAATGGAGGCAGACTATCACATCTCTGGGTGGCTGAGAAGGAGATGGCTTGGATCTAAGGGCTCTGTGTGCTCTGTCACATAGGCAGTTTTCCTCTGTAAGAACAAGTGTAATATGTTGAAATAAATTCTTGAGGATTAAAAGGATAAGGAAGAACTGTTGACCGATTTAGTGATATTGCGGAATCAAAGATTATTTAAACAAGAGTTGTTTTCCTGATCTTCTCTTTCTTTGAGGATTTCAATCTCATCATGAATTTTATCCAGTGTTGAGCGTGACATAGTTTTGTCAGTTTTAGATTCCCTTTGAGAGCCAAGAGATGCTATCTCGGATTTAAAGTCTGATAATGCTTTAGAAAGTACTTTTTGAAATGCAGATTGAACTTTCACCAATAGACCCATTATCAACACTTGGATTTGAAGGTCAATTCCTGCCTCAGAGGAACAGTGGAGGAAGGGATTTCAGGCTGTGACATCTGGATTTGACAGCCTTTGGATTTATTCACAAATAAATTTACAGAAACTTGTTGAGATTTCTTGGACCTTTGAGACATACTGAAGGTATAAGTAGAGATCAGAACATCAACGGAGAGACAATTGTATTTAAATTAAGGACACAGGATGCTACTTTGAGGGACCAGGCAAAGTATATGGTGCTGTCAAGCACATCAACAGACATTAACAGCGTTGGAGCTTTGTTAAATGTGTTAGTAAGCACTTTTAGTGATCTAAACAGTAGATGCTATATTTGGAGCTAGACAATACAGGGGAACATAGTAATTGGTCACTGTAAGGCATAGAAGCAAAGTAAGCCCATAGAGGGAGCTAAGGTAACTGTGGTAAGTGCATGTAAATGAATTCAAATATCCCACACTGTGAGAGTGTGATATATGATAATCGAAATCCAATATAGTTATCATTTCTAAATTAAAAGGGAAGATAATGGGTACATGTTATAAAAAAAATTAATATAATACACTCCCTCATGCCTAGGAAGTTATGTGGTGAGGGCGGGGGAGCACACAATGGTATAAGTGGTGTATGAGGAAAAAAAAGAGAAAAAAAGTTAAAAATAAAAAAGGGGTCCTCCATCCAAAACTCACCACTTAATGCCCAAAAGAATGCCTCTGTCTGTGTCAAGAGATTGTCACTGTTCTGGCTAGCTATGCTGGGTGCAGCCTAGTGGGCAGCTGCTGCACTTCAGGGGGCCACTTAGAAGTATACTATAATATGGGGCTGCTATGAACCTCAGTAAAATAAAAGGAGGGCAGCTGAAGAGTAAATGTACCAGGCACAGTTTTTTTTGCCGCTCTATTATGTGTGGTGATAGGCAGCTGCATCTAAGATGGCCAGCCCGGGCAAGTATGCAAACTAGTCACGTACTAGACAGTGTCTGTGGTGTGGTCTCCAAGCTGCTACTCACTGACTAGGCAGAGGGAGGTGAGGCAACCAGATCATCGGGGAGTGCAGCTGTGTGGTGTAGCCCGATTGATTCAGTCTGGGCAAGAATTTGCAGTCCCCTCATTGCCGGAAGTTCAATGTGGCTGCCAAGCTTAATTAAGGTTTTAAATCTAGAAGGGGGAGGAGGCCGCAACCTGCTGGTAAGAGGTAACATCTTCTGGCTCCACAAACCTTACCCCCCAATGTCGGGCAGCAGCAGAGGTAAGTTGAGGCTTATTGAAGGCACTCCCGGCCCCAGTTGTAGTTGCAAGCCAATGATTTAAGGGTGCTGTACCCTTGGCTTACAAGGCCATGCCACTTCATTTTTTTTAAATAATCAATCAATAAATCAATAAATCAATCAATCACTCAATTGATCATTCTTTTACCTTCCTTCCACTAGATAATCCACTCCCATTTCCTTGTACTGCCCTTGGGTCTCTGAGCTAGTTTGTAATTAATGAAAATATTCTTGGTTACGTTCTATTGGGTTATACACTTTATTAAACTGCCATCCTGTCTTCCACTGCAGTGCTACTCTGTTTCCTAGATGTGCTATGTTTGAAGTTGAACTGCCACATGTTTGTGCCACCCACTGCTGTTGCTTAGCTTAGTTATCCAACTAGCTCGATTCAGTCTTTTGGCCTAAACTGGATGAAAACAATATTGTGAGCAGTGAGGTGGTCAAAATTGATTGGAAATTACTGGAAATGTCAAAAGTTATTGATGTTAGTAATACTGTAGGAACAATAAAGGCCCACATTTTGTGCTTTTACTTGTTTTTAGCAATTTAAAAAAAAAGCATGTAAGGATGTTTTTGGCAAAACCAAAGCCAAAACACAAAGTTAATACAGATTCAAAAGCAAAAACACAGGTGTAAGCACACATCTCTACTAATTACTAGTGATGAGTGGATTCGGTTTTACTCGGTTTTACTCGGTTCTCAAAACCAAATCTTATTGGCTCACTGATGTCACATGTTTTGGATAGCCAATAAGATTCGGTTTTGAGAACCGAGTAAAACCGAGTAAAACCGAATCCGCTCATCACAACTAATTACTGCTCC
Source organism: Pseudophryne corroboree (assembly GCF_028390025.1). Taxonomy (NCBI): domain Eukaryota; kingdom Metazoa; phylum Chordata; class Amphibia; order Anura; family Myobatrachidae; genus Pseudophryne; species Pseudophryne corroboree. Next base: position 762,474,932 of record NC_086444.1, on the reverse strand, counting down.
AGACTTATTTTAGGACTGGTAACTAGGTAACTATTATTTAGAACCCACTTGGATGTACAAAATATTAGAACACAAATTATACAGTATGTTTTCTTTCAATCACTTCAACTACTACTACTACTTGGTGATTAGACTCATTGGAGCTTGTCATTGTAAGGGCTTGTATTTTAAAGTGTTGCTTGGATTTGTAAGTGTGAGTTGGTAACAGCAAAAGCAGGAGCTGTAAGCCAAGTGAAAAGGAGGTGCAGTGAGCTGGAACAACTGCAACTGCTAAGTGGAGTATCGGTGCCACAGGAGAGAGTACTACGGCTGCATAAAAGTGAAGGACCAAGAACCACACAAATATAGATAAGTATAAATATGAAAGGGGAAAGGAAAGACAAAAGAAATCCTTTTTGGGAGCACTCTTATTTGTAATTCATAATGATCAATCAAAACAGTATACAGTAAGATGATGTGATAATGGATAATCTAAAACTTAACATTTATTCTGTTCTCATTAAAATATTGACCAGTGCGGTCCAATGTAATTATAATCTCTATCACAATTTGTAAGATAAAAAAATAGAAGGGTGAAGTATGAAATATAGTGAGAGTGAGCAGCATAGAACTGCTCCACCAGTGTTGTTCAGTTTGAAAGATAGGTGATCATCTTGATGATATCCACAGTGCCTGGTATTCCTAAGTGGTCCCCCTTCAAAGTACTAACCAGGTCTATCCTATCAGCTTCCGAGGTAGAAGATCGGGCTACGTTCAGGATAGTACGACCTTGAATAGTAAAGATGATAAATGAAGGAAGAGAGTACCCACTTCTGCTGTCTGTACTCTGCCTGTTAATCATAACTAAATCAAAATGGCCCCAGGTTTTTCCAGATGAGAGTGTGTTGGAAAAAAGAGTGCCATCACCTGTCTTTGGGTATAAGACAGAGACAGAAGAAAGAAGGAACCACTTCTGCTTTCTGTTGTGACAGCAAAATGTACGCTGAGAAGGGCAAGGCCCTTGTCAACACTGCTGTCAGCCAGATGAGAGAGTGATGGAAAAGAGGTACAGTTCAAAAATAGGAGAGGAATCAATACTGGATGGCTTAATAAGATTAATTCATTCAAGAACCATCCCAATTAAATATAGATGTGGCTGATCACCTCTAAATCTACTGTACTGATATATACAGAAACAATATTAATGAAACTGATATATCCAGATCAACTGGAATACACATTTATAGATTTTTTTATATCTCATAAGTATTAATCAATCTGCATATAATGGTGATTCCAATTGGGGGTAATCATATTAAATTGGCAAAATCTGTGGAGATGAGTAGAGTCATATTCACATAAATAACAATTAAAAGAGTAAATCGTTGACTAACAGAAAATATATGAACACTGGATTCTCACATAGAAAGAGAAATTAATAAAATGAAACAAAGTTGCAGAAATCTTCAAACAAAGTCTGCAGAATAGGGTCAGAAATTCATTAAACCTTCAATAAGTAGTACAGTGCTGCAAAGGCTATATCACCAAACATGATTATGCTAATTAATCCATTCGAAGGATCATTGTCCTTGATAGGTATACTTGATAATTGAATCTGTGTAATTCTAGCACCTTTGTTTATTAGCATAAGCGGTCATCAATTATTGCTTTCTGCAAAGAAAAATAGCAAAATGCTGCAAAGGCTATATTGTTCAAGCATTATTGTGCTAAGTATTTAAATCAAAGAATCATTGTCCTCTACTGACATGGCTGAAGAGTTGAATCTATGAAAATTCTGACACATTCATTTGTTGCTGTAAACAGTCATAGAATAGTGCTTACTGCAGAAGAAGAAAGTGCAACATGGAGAATAAAAATGAAACAATGTTGCTTCAAGCATATGTTCTGCAGGATAAATTCAAACAAGCAGTGATTTAAACCTTCATTCAATGACACAGTACTGCAGAGGCTTTATCAAACATCATTAAGTTAATCAATTAGTTCAAAGAATCATTGTCTTCTGCTGCCACTATTAGAAAATGAATCTATAAAGGTTTAAGGCATTCATTTGCGGATATAACCAAACATAAAGTGGCCCTTTTCAGCAGAAGAGAAAATGTGCAACCTATAATTCAAACATATATACAAGTGCACCTCTAATAATTCTATATAGGGGCAGCAGGCGGATAATGTAAGCTGGAAAATTGCACAATATATACACATTAATACATTAATCCTGCAGAGGGATATATGTAAGAAATCCCTAATATCCTCATAGTTTGAGGTACGCTATGGAGAGAAGGAGGGGGAGGCAAGGCAAATGCCGCCGTGAGTGAGTGATTGATAAATTGAGGTGAGAGATAGTGTGTTACCAAACGCCGCTCCACGCTGCTTTGGATGCCGGCGTGTATCGGTCTCCTCCACTGCTCCGGCCGGCTTCCAGCTTCCCTCATTCACTTCAGCCGCGTGCCGTCCCAATTGAGGTGCTGCCAAGAAGGGGGGAGTAGCCGCACGACGTCCTTTGATGACGTCAGTCAGTCCCGACGTACGTTTCACCGCTGGGCTTGTTCACGGGAGCCTCAATCCCACAAGCCCAGCCGTGAATATATAAGGGGTTATGCAAATTAGCAAATGGTGGTAAAACCATACCAATTAGTCAGATAAAGTCTATTCATGAGTAGAAATCATTCATCATGAAACAAAGAAACACCGAATTTAGTATATATGATTAATATCGAAGTCAGGAATTAATCCTTTATTAGTTAATAGATAAATTAGTTTATTAATTGTATTAGCTAATGAAGCCGAATGATTTTAAGTGCCATTAAGCCCAAAAGCCAGGAGAAAAGGGAATTAAATGGATAAATAGATCTGACTCAGATGAGACAACTTGAATATGGATGTGTACATACAAAAGAATTTTGTGTACTAAATATTATGACTACCAAATGGCCATCATGATAAATATCGTAATTGTTGACAGACAACTCACTGATGACCCAATAAAAATCATTGCATATAAATCTATGTGGATGAAAGTCTCCAGATATTCACTGTGAATGTATCAATTGCATATTTTGAGTAGAGATTATTTTATATATATATATATATATATATATATATATATACATATATACATACATATATACATACATCTACATATACATATCTAGGATTGCATAACATTAACTAGTTTTGGAATAAGCTTAATGGATCATATCAGTCCAAAGTTATTGTGTATAAGGTTGAAAAGAAGTTACAAAAATTGGTAAGTGATGTGAATAGGCACAGAATCCAATGGAGTGTCTTCTGAGTAATATCTATTAGCACTTGTCTCCACCATTTGACTATGGGGACGGTTGTATTGTTGACATTTCTGATCATGTACCAGACCCATCAGCCCTCACACTTTATGACTTATGCGTGCCGCTTAATATGTATTTCTCTCACTGGTATAGTATTGTATAATTTAGGTGTTTATCATTAATGACTCTTTGATCCATTATGAGATTGCTAGTGCTAGACTACCAGGTGATCTTTTAATCCAGTTTATCATGTCTGTTTTTGGTATGCTGTATGTTACGACAGCACACTGTAACAGTTTCTTCCTATCTTATGTAATTGTCATTTCACTCTCAATCACCCTCAGCCTGAAGTCACGCTTCCTCCGCAACCCCAGCACCCGCACTTGCCGTAGGCATCCATGGCAACCAAGGAGCGTCTGGTTGCCAAGGCAACGTGACGGCCCGGGACACGCTGGAGGTCACGTGACCGGGGCATTGACACGTCACCACATCCAGGGCGGAAGCTCCAGGCTCCCCAGGACGCTGCACACCTTCCCACACGTGGGTCCTCCTCACCATAAAGGTAAATGTTTTGCACTGTTTTCACACTTTGTATTTGGCTCACCTTGAAAAAGGGGCTTGCGTGCCCCGAAACGTTGGAGTTACCAGCCATGAATTAAAAGCACCAGCACTTTATTCACGCTGTGTCAGTCTCTGAGTGCCGCTGTTTGTTACACAGTTTGCTACCTGCATTAATTCCTCCAGATGGCACCTGAGCAACATATCCATCGCTAGGAGAGTGCCGATCCGACAATTGCAAGTATATATATACATATATACATACATATATACATACATCTACATATACATATCTAGGATTGCATAACATTAACTAGTTTTGGAATAAGCTTAATGGATCATATCAGTCCAAAGTTATTGTGTATAAGGTTGAAAAGAAGTTACAAAAATTGGTAAGTGATGTGAATAGGCAGTGACAGAGAAATATGTGAAAAATTATATATTCTTTATTGATATGTCTTAGCACAGAGTGTAATGGTTATGAGTTGTAAAAAAAAGAGATTAAGTGTGAAAGTGTGCATTTGACCAAGTGAGTGTGAAGAAGGAAGAAAAAGGAGAGATAGCAAAATAAAATATAAAAATATATATAAAAGTCGTGAAACAGAGGAAGAAGGGAAGAGAAAGAAAACGAAAGAAAAAGAAAAAGAAAGAGAAACGATTATTAATTCACTGAATACATTAGTGACAAAATTGATTAATAAAGTGGGTGCATGTATATGTATATATACACATATACACACACATACATACGCATGTATGCTCATAAACATATAAATGGAGAGTGTGTGTATAAAGGGTAAGTGTATGGAGAGAAGACTGATAGATCAGAAAGCTATAGTTCTCATGAAGATCGTACCCTTGATCAATATCATAACGTACTGAAGATTTTAATATATATCTCTCTCTCTCAAGATTATTGGGGTCAGAAAAATTAGTTATAATTATAACCTCAAGAAAAACACTATAATTGATGTTCTCATTCAAACCTCGTGGGATCAGAGAAGGTAACTTGAAGATCCATTCTGATTCTTTTTTCTGTAATCTATTCATTACATCTCCTCCCCTTATGCCCATTTTAAGATGTTCCAAGCCAAAAATCCGTAGGTCTTGGCTTCTACTGTTGTGAACCTGAAGGAAATGCTTGGCAACAGTAGTCAAGGTCTTAAATTTGGATGCATCTGATCTGGCATTACGAACATTACCCACATGTTCCAATGCTCTGACCTTGAGCATGCGTGAAGTCATGCCCACATATTTCAAATCACAGGGACATGTGATACAGTAAATTACATTTTCTGTTTTGCAATTGAAGTAATCCTTGATCTGAATGGGTTGGTTGTGTCTGTCCATAATAACCTTTTGGTTATAAATATGAGAACAAGCCTTGCAGTTTCCGCAAGGGTAACTGCCCTTTAAAGATGTACGAGGTCTTGATGATTGTGAAAAGTGGCTCTGTACCAGTTGGTCTCTCAGATTAGGTGCTCGAGGCCAACTCATGTTGATCTTATCACCTATATGTTCAGATAGATCGTCATCCATTTGCAGTATGTGCCAATGATTTTGTAGGATTTGGCTGGCTTCTTTCCAGCTTCCACAGAAATCTCCTATGAATCTCATCACCCCTGCTTTTTTTGGGGCTGGATTGTTTTCATCCTGAAATATTAAGGATTCACGTTGTACCTTACTCACGTCATATTGAGCTTTTTTAATCAAGCGATTGCTGTATCCACGTTCCTTGAGTCGATTTCTTAGTTCTACACACTTTAATCGGAAACTTTTTTCGTCAGAACAGTTCCGTTTAAGCCGAAGGAATTCACCCTTAGGGATATTCCTAATTGTCGGCGGAAAGTGTGCACTCGATGAGTGAAGCAAGCTATTAGTCGACGTTTCTTTCCTAAAGATTTCTGTGGCAATCTTGTTATTATCATCTCGATAAATCCTGAGATCTAAAAAGGAGATGCTCACTCGACTGCTGGTATAGGTGAACTTCAAATTAATGTCATTGTTGTTAAGAGTTTGAATAAATTCTTCCAATTTGGTTTAAGGGCCGTCCCATATCATGAAAATATCATCTATGAAACGCATCCACGTGATGATGTGATTGGTGTAATGTTCTTGATTATCACTGAAGACAACTTCTCGTTCCCACCAACCTAAAAACAGGTTTGCATATGTGCGGGCACATGCTGCCCCCATTGCAGTACCCCTTAATTGGATATGGAAACGGTTATTGAACAGGAAGTAATTGTGATGTAATACAAACTCCAAAAGTTCCAGCAAAAATTCCTGAAAATCACCTATTCCTTCAATTGTTAGAAAATATTTTACTGCCATAATCCCCAAATCATGTTTTATTGAGGTGTACAATGCCTCAACATCGAGGCTCACCAATATGTATGATTCCTCCAAGTGTACATCATGAACCTTTCTTAATACATCGGTGGTATCCTTGATGTAAGAAGGAAGGGTCAAAACATGATGTCTGAGATGTACATCCAGAAAACAACTCGCTTTCTCTAGGAGTCCCCCATTACCTGATATAATGGGCCTTCCAGGAGGATTTTTAACATTTTTATGTACTTTAGGCAGCAGATAAAAGGTTGGCGTACGAGGATTTGGCGTGACTAGATATTCCCATTCTCCTTTTGTGATCGTGCCCAACTGCAGATGTTTATCAGTTATTCTCTTATATTTCGTAAGAAAATTTTGGGTGGGGTCGAACAAGGTGATTTTATAGCAGGAGGTGTCATTTAATTGACGGCTGGCTTCCCTCAAATAAAGATTGGTGGGCCAGACAACAATATTCCCGCCTTTATCTGAAGGCTTGATTAGAATATCATCCCAGCTTCTAATTTGTTTTAAGGCATGTTTCTGTGAATGAGTCAAATTACCTATTTTCCGGTGATGTTTCTGTTTTTGGTATAATCTGTCAAAATCTCGTGATACCAGGTTGAGAAAAACCTTTATTTCTGGACATATATGGTCTCCTGGGAAGAAGGTGGATTTCTTTTTACATGTGGGTCGTTTATATTGTAGATCTTGATCTTCATTACAGTCCACTTGTTCGTTAGCCAAATCTTCCAGAATCTTAATTGCCTCAATATCCTGTTGTGATAATGGATTTGTGGATGTGTTTGTTACTTCGCCCTTTCTTTGATTAAAGTATTTAGCTAGTAACAATTTACGACCAAATAATCTTAGATTAGTTTCCCATTTAAATGGGTCAAATGTGGCTGTCGGCGAGAAAGAAAGACCCTTTTCTAGAACTGAAATCTGGTCGGCAGTCAGGATATGGGAGGACAAATTGATAATTTTGAGTTTGGTTGCTGATAAGGCGGGATTGTTTATTTCTTCCGCCTGGATGGATATCGGTGTGGCTGGGGAGACCTCCATCTTTCTCTCCCTCTTCTTCCTTTTGCCCCGCCTCGTTTTAGTTCGTCGGGGCGTCCACGGAAGGTGCCCCTGATGTCCTCTAAAAAAGAGTTTGATGAGGAGGATGCTGTAGTCCGGGAATTAGTACTACGTCTCTGATTATAGATCTCTCTGGTATCAGTATCTTCAGTGTCAGAGGGCTCTATTTCAGATGATGAGGGTGTCTGATCAGATCTCTGTATGTTTCTTTTGTTTGAGAATTGGTTGATGTTCTGAGTCCACTTGAATATGTTCCCTGTAAGGAAGTCCCTCTTATCCCTGGAGAATTTAGATTTCTTTCTTTCAATTATCACATCCTCATAGGTTTCAAGCTCCTTTTTAATCCTTCCAAATGTATTCTGATGACCGCTTATGCTAATAAACAAAGGTGCTAGAATTACACAGATTCAATTATCAAGTATACCTATCAAGGACAATGATCCTTCGAATGGATTAATTAGCATAATCATGTTTGGTGATATAGCCTTTGCAGCACTGTGCTACTTATTGAAGGTTTAATGAATTTCTGACCCTATTCTGCAGACTTTGTTTGAAGATTTCTGCAACTTTGTTTCATTTTATTAATTTCTCTTTCTATGTGAGAATCCAGTGTTCGTATATTTTCTGTTAGTCAACGATTTACTCTTTTAATTGTTATTTATGTGAATATGACTCTACTCATCTCCACAGATTTTGCCAATGTAATATGATTACCCCCAATTGGAATCACCATTATATGCAGATTGATTAATACTTATGAGATATAAAAAAATCTATAAATGTGTATTCCAGTTGATCTGGATATATCAGTTTCATTATTATTGTTTCTGTATATATCAGTACAGTAGATTTAGAGGTGATCAGCCACATCTATATTTAATTGGGATGGTTCTTGAATGAATTAATCTTATTAAGCCATCCAGTATTGATTCCTCTCCTATTTTTGAACTGTACCTCTTTTCCATCACTCTCTCATCTGGCTGACAGCAGTGTTGACAAGGGCCTTGCCCTTCTCAGCGTACATTTTGCTGTCACAACAGAAAGCAGAAGTGGTTCCCTCTTTCTTCTGTCTCTGTCTTATACCCAAAGACAGGTGATGGCACTCTTTTTTCCAACACTCTCTCATCTGGAAAAACCTGGGGCCATTTTGATTTAGTTACGATTAACAGGCAGAGTACAGACAGCAGAAGTGGGTTCTCTCTTCCTTCATTTATCATCTTTACTATTCAAGGTCGTACTATCCTGAACGTAGCCCGATCTTCTACCTCGGAAGCTGATAGGATAGACCTGGTTAGTACTTTGAAGGGGGACCACTTAGGAATACCAGGCACTGTGGATATCATCAAGATGATCACCTATCTTTCAAACTGAACAACACTGGTGGAGCAGTTCTATGCTGCTCACTCTCACTATATTTCATACTTCACCCTTCTATTTTCTTATCTTACAAATTGTGATAGAGATTATAATTACATTGGACCGCACTGGTCGATATTTTAATGAGAACATAATAAATGTTAAGTTTTAGATTATCCATTATCACATCATCTTACTGTATACTGTTTTGATTGATCATTATGAATTACAAATAAGAGTGCTCCCAAAAAGGATTTCTTTTGTCTTTCCTTTCCCCTTTCATATGTGTAGTTAATCTACAAAAGTATTTTGGGAGCACCACCAATAAGTAAAGTGCTATTTAAAGATTTGGTTATTAGCACTATTTATATTGGTTATTTCTATATCTGTTTATATTTTGGTGTGGCTTTATAGTGCACCGCTAGTGCGGAACTGACAAACCATAGTACAAATGTATTTTACCGAGATTACTCTCGGCTTCTAGTTCTGGCACAGCAACGGACTGCCTTTCCGTAGTAGTAAGTGATATAATCTAAAACCTCTGGAGATTTATCCTCCTATCCATCTGTTCTTAAATCTATACCTCAATTCTCAAACCCAGCCTCATAATGAGCAACTTCAATTTAAAAAATGAATTGAACAATAAACGTTTGATGGAAGATATTGACAGTATATTCCCTAATCAATTAACTCAATTACCTGTGGATCCCAATTGGGAAGATGATCTCTTCCAATTAAAGAGGACACTACAAAAACGTATAAGAATCAATTGGGACCTCACCAGTTTGGAACAATATAACAAGCAGAAAATCACACCAAGAGGCCTAAGGCCTAAACTTTTTCCCTCCTTTGAATTATGCACTGAGAATCTACGCAAAGAGTGGGAAACTAGTTTATTAAAATGCTCACAGGAATTAATGGCTATCCTTATAAAACACAACCATCTGAGATTAGAGGAATGTACCAAAGAAATTGATCAGATTGGACTTAAATTGGAACAATGGGAACAAGATTTGGGATTTCAGAATACATTTGGAAGGATTAAAAAGGAGCTTGAAACCTATGAGGATGTGATAATTGAAAGAAATAAATCTAAATTCTCCAGGGATAAGAGGGACTTCCTTACAGGGAACATATTCAAGTGGACTCAGAACATCAACCAATTCTCAAACAAAAGAGACATACAGAGATCTGATCAGACACCCTCATCATCTGAAATAGAGCCCTCTGACACTGAAGATACTGATACCAGAGAGATCTATAATCAGAGACGTAGTACTAATTCCCGGACTACAGCATCCTCCTCATCAAACTCTTTTTTAGAGGACATCAGGGGCACCTTCCGTGGACGCCCCGACGAACTAAAACGAGGCGGGGCAAAAGGAAGAAGAGGGAGAGAAAGATGGAGGTCTCCCCAGCCACACCGATATCCATCCAGGCGGAAGAAATAAACAATCCCGCCTTATCAGCAACCAAACTCAAAATTATCAATTTGTCCTCCCATATCCTGACTGCCGACCAGATTTCAGTTCTAGAAAAGGGTCTTTCTTTCTCGCCGACAGCCACATTTGACCCATTTAAATGGGAAACCAATCTAAGATTATTTGGTCGTAAATTGTTACTAGCTAAATACTTTAATCAAAGAAAGGGCGAAGTAACAAACACATCCACAAATCCATTATCACAACAGGATATTGAGGCAATTAAGATTCTGGAAGATTTGGCTAACGAACAAGTGGACTGTAATGAAGATCAAGATCTACAATATAAACGACCCACATGTAAAAAGAAATCCACCTTCTTCCCAGGAGACCATATATGTCCAGAAATAAAGGTTTTTCTCAACCTGGTATCACGAGATTTTGACAGATTATACCAAAAACAGAAACATCACCGGAAAATAGGTAATTTGACTCATTCACAGAAACATGCCTTAAAACAAATTAGAAGCTGGGATGATATTCTAATCAAGCCTTCAGATAAAGGCGGGAATATTGTTGTCTGGCCCACCAATCTTTATTTGAGGGAAGCCAGCCGTCAATTAAATGACACCTCCTGCTATAAAATCACCTTGTTCGACCCCACCCAAAATTTTCTTACGAAATATAAGAGAATAACTGATAAACATCTGCAGTTGGGCACGATCACAAAAGGAGAATGGGAATATCTAGTTACGCCACATCCTCGTACGCCAACCTTTTATCTACTGCCTAAAGTACATAAAAATGTTAAAAATCCTCCTGGAAGGCCCATTATATCAGGTAATGGGGGACTCCTAGAGAAAGCGAGTTGTTTTCTGGATGTACATCTCAGACATCATGTTTTGACCCTTCCTTCTTACATCAAGGATACCACCGATGTATTAAGAAAGGTTCATGATGTACACTTGGAGGAATCATACATATTGGTGAGCCTCGATGTTGAGGCATTGTACACCTCAATGAAACATGATTTGGGGATTATGGCAGTAAGATATTTTCTAACAATTGAAGGAATAGGTGATTTTCAGGAATTTTTGCTGGAACTTTTGGAGTTTGTATTACATCACAATTACTTCCTGTTCAATAACCGTTTCCATATCCAATTAAGGGGTACTGCAATGGGGGCAGCATGTGCCCCCACATATGCAAACCTGTTTTTAGGTTGGTGGGAACGAGAAGTTGTCTTCAGTGATAATCAAGAACATTACACCAATCACATCATCACGTGGATGCGTTTCATAGATGATATTTTCATGATATGGGACGGCCCTGAAACCAAATTGGAAGAATTTATTCAAACTCTTAACAACAATGACATTAATTTGAAGTTCACCTATACCAGCAGTCGAGTGAGCATCTCCTTTTTAGATCTCAGGATTTATCGAGATGATAATAACAAGATTGCCACAGAAATCTTTAGGAAAGAAACGTCGACTAATAGCTTGCTTCACTCATCGAGTGCACACTTTCCGCCGACAATTAGGAATATCCCTAAGGGTGAATTCCTTCGGCTTAAACGGAACTGTTCTGACGAAAAAAGTTTCCGATTAAAGTGTGTAGAACTAAGAAATCGACTCAAGGAACGTGGATACAGCAATCGCTTGATTAAAAAAGCTCAATATGACGTGAGTAAGGTACAACGTGAATCCTTAATATTTCAGGATGAAAACAATCCAGCCCCAAAAAAAGCAGGGGTGATGAGATTCATAGGAGATTTCTGTGGAAGCTGGAAAGAAGCCAGCCAAATCCTACAAAATCATTGGCACATACTGCAAATGGATGACGATCTATCTGAACATATAGGTGATAAGATCAACATGAGTTGGCGTCGAGCACCTAATCTGAGAGACCAACTGGTACAGAGCCACTTTTCACAATCATCCAGACCTCGTACATCTTTAAAGGGCAGTTACCCTTGCGGAAATTGCAAGGCTTGTTCTCATATTTATAACCAAAAGGTTATTATGGACAGACACAACCAACCCATTCAGATCAAGGATTACTTCAATTGCAAAACAGAAAATGTAATTTACTGTATCACATGTCCCTGTGATTTGAAATATGTGGGCATGACTTCACGCATGCTCAAGGTCAGAGCATTGGAACATGTGGGTAATGTTCGTAATGCCAGATCAGATGCATCCAAATTTAAGACCTTGACTACTGTTGCCAAGCATTTCCTTCAGGTTCACAACAGTAGAAGCCAAGACCTACGGATTTTTGGCTTGGAACATCTTAAAATGGGAATAAGGGGAGGAGATGTAATGAATAGATTACAGAAAAAAGAATCAGAATGGATCTTTAAGTTACATTCTCTGATCCCACGAGGTTTGAATGAGAACATCAATTATAGTGTTTTTCTTGAGTAAATAATTATAACTAATTTTTCTGACCCCAATAATCTTGAGAGAGAGAGATATATATTAAAATCTTCAGTACCTTATGATATTGATCAAGGGTACGATCTTCATGAGAACTATAGCTTTCTGATCTATCAGTCTTCTCTCCATACACTTACCCTTTATACACACAATCTCCATTTATATGTTTATGAGCATACATGCGTATGTATGTGTGTGTATATGTGTATATATACATATACATGCACCCACTTTATTAATCAATTTTGTCACTAATGTATTCAGTGAATTAATAATCGTTTCTCTTTCTTTTTCTTTCGTTTTCTTTCTCTTCCCTTCTTCCTCTGTTTCACGACTTTTATATATATTTTTATATTTTATTTTGCTATCTCTCCTTTTTCTTCCTTCTTCACACTCACTTGGTCAAATGCACACTTTCACACTTAATCTCTTTTTTTACAACTCATAACCATTACACTCTGTGCTAAGACATATCAATAAAGAATATATAATTTTTCACATATTTCTCTGTCACTGCCTATTCACATCACTTACCAATTTTTGTAACTTCTTTTCAACCTTATACACAATAACTTTGGACTGATATGATCCATTAAGCTTATTCCAAAACTAGTTAATGTTATGCAATCCTAGATATGTATATGTAGATGTATGTATATATGTATGTATGTATATATGTATATATATATATATATATATATATATATATAAAATAATCTCTACTCAAAATATGCAATTGATACATTCACAGTGAATATCTGGAGACTTTCATCCACATAGATTTATATGCAATGATTTTTATTGGGTCATCAGTGAGTTGTCTGTCAACAATTACGATATTTATCATGATGGCCATTTGGTAGTCATAATATTTAGTACACAAAATTCTTTTGTATGTACACATCCATATTCAAGTTGTCTCATCTGAGTCAGATCTATTTATCCATTTAATTCCCTTTTCTCCTGGCTTTTGGGCTTAATGGCACTTAAAATCATTCGGCTTCATTAGCTAATACAATTAATAAACTAATTTATCTATTAACTAATAAAGGATTAATTCCTGACTTCGATATTAATCATATATACTAAATTTGGTGTTTCTTTGTTTCATGATGAATGATTTCTACTCATGAATAGACTTTATCTGACTAATTGGTATGGTTTTACCACCATTTGCTAATTTACATAACCCCTTATATATTCACGGCTGGGCTTGTGGGATTGAGGCTCCCGTGAACAAGCCCAGCGGTGAAACGTACGTCGGGACTGACTGACGTCATCAAAGGACGTCGTGCCTTCTTGGCCCGGGCGGCCGCAGCACCTCAGTGGGGACGGCACGCGGCTGAAGTGAATGAGGGAAGCTGGAAGCCGGCCGGAGCAGTGGAGGAGACCGATACACGCCGGCATCCAAAGCAGCGTGGAGCGGCGTTTGGTAACACATTATCTCTCACCTCAATTTATCAATCACTCACGGCGGCATTTGCCTTGCTTCCCCCTCCTTCTCTCCATAGCGTACCTCAAACTATGAGGATATTAGGGATTTCTTACATATATTCCTCTGCAGGATTAATGTATTAATGTGTATATATTGTGCAATTTTCCAGCTTACATTATCCGCCTGCTGCCCCTATATAGAATTATTAGAGGTGCACTTGTATATATGTTTGAATTATAGGTTGCACATTTTCTCTTCTGCTGAAAAGGGCCACTTTATGTTTGGTTATATCCGCAAATGAATGCCTTAAACCTTTATAGATTCATTTTCTAATAGTGGCAGCAGAAGACAATGATTCTTTGAACTAATTGATTAACTTAATGATGTTTGATAAAGCCTCTGCAGTACTGTGTCATTGAATGAAGGTTTAAATCACTGCTTGTTTGAATTTATCCTGCAGAACATATGCTTGAAGCAACATTGTTTCATTTTTATTCTCCATGTTGCACTTTCTTCTTCTGCAGTAAGCACTATTCTATGACTGTTTACAGCAACAAATGAATGTGTCAGAATTTTCATAGATTCAACTCTTCAGCCATGTCAGTAGAGGACAATGATTCTTTGATTTAAATACTTAGCACAATAATGCTTGAACAATATAGCCTTTGCAGCATTTTGCTATTTTTCTTTGCAGAAAGCAATAATTGATGACCGCTTATGCTAATAAACAAAGGTGCTAGAATTACACAGATTCAATTATCAAGTATACCTATCAAGGACAATGATCCTTCGAATGGATTAATTAGCATAATCATGTTTGGTGATATAGCCTTTGCAGCACTGTGCTACTTATTGAAGGTTTAATGAATTTCTGACCCTATTCTGCAGACTTTGTTTGAAGATTTCTGCAACTTTGTTTCATTTTATTAATTTCTCTTTCTATGTGAGAATCCAGTGTTCGTATATTTTCTGTTAGTCAACGATTTACTCTTTTAATTGTTATTTATGTGAATATGACTCTACTCATCTCCACAGATTTTGCCAATGTAATATGATTACCCCCAATTGGAATCACCATTATATGCAGATTGATTAATACTTATGAGATATAAAAAAATCTATAAATGTGTATTCCAGTTGATCTGGATATATCAGTTTCATTATTATTGTTTCTGTATATATCAGTACAGTAGATTTAGAGGTGATCAGCCACATCTATATTTAATTGGGATGGTTCTTGAATGAATTAATCTTATTAAGCCATCCAGTATTGATTCCTCTCCTATTTTTGAACTGTACCTCTTTTCCATCACTCTCTCATCTGGCTGACAGCAGTGTTGACAAGGGCCTTGCCCTTCTCAGCGTACATTTTGCTGCCACAACAGAAAGCAGAAGTGGTTCCTTCTTTCTTCTGTCTCTGTCTTATACCCAAAGACAGGTGATGGCACTCTTTTTTCCAACACTCTCTCATCTGGAAAAACCTGGGGCCATTTTGATTTAGTTACGATTGACAGGCAGAGTACAGACAGCAGAAGTCGGTTCTCTCTTCCTTCATTTATCATCTTTACTATTCAAGGTCGTACTATCCTGAACGTAGCCCGATCTTCTACCTCGGAAGCTGATAGGATAGACCTGGTTAGTACTTTGAAGGGGGGCCACTTAGGAATACCAGGCACTGTGGATATCATCAAGATGATCACCTATCTTTCAAACTGAACAACACTGGTGGATCAGTTCTATGCTGCTCACTCTCACTATATTTCATACTTCACCCTTCTATTTTCTTATCTTACAAATTGTGATAGAGATTATAATTACATTGGACCGCACTGGTCGATATTTTAATGAGAACAGAATAAATGTTAAGTTTTAGATTATCCATTATCACATCATCTTACTGTATACTGTTTTGATTGATCATTATGAATTACAAATAAGAGTGCTCCCAAAAAGGATTTCTTTTGTCTTTCCTTTCCACTTTCATATGTGTAGTTAATCTACAAAAGTATTTTGGGAGCACCACCAATAAGTAAAGTGCTATTTAAAGATTTGGTTATTAGCACTATTTATATTGGTTATTTCTATATCTGTTTATATTTTGGTGTGGCTTTATAGTGCACCGCTAGTGCGGAACTGACAAACCATAGTACATAGATAAGTATAAGCCAGCTTAATTATTGTATAAGTGAGGTTGTCTTCTACTTTTTCTTTTTGCTTCTTTTTGAGAGTAACAGGGAGTTAGACCTTACAAACAATATGGGGAGGGGCTGTGATTGGGGACCTCACTCAGTGCATGTCGTGCAAGATGTATGCACACCTGGAGCTACCGGCCCAGTGTGATTACATCTGCACGAGGTGTGTGCGAACGGTTGCCCTGGAAGCCCAGGTAACTGATCTAGAGCAAACCGTTACGCGACTGAGGGAGATTCACAATCTCGAGCAAAGTTTAGACAGAACGGTGGAGGAGTTGCGGGAGGGGTCACTTGTAGAAGAGGATGATGATCAGGTAGCCAGCTGGGTCACAGTTAGAAGGAAGAAAAAGAGGGGGAGGCTCAACATCTCCGAACTATCAAACCCGAACAAATTTGCCCGACTGGACGAGGAATCAGAGGATGATAGTGAAGAAATGACGGTGCCAGAGGAGACTGCTCCCTCTAGCATCCAGAGGAGCGGTCCCTCTGGCACAGTTGGGATAAAAGATAGCGAGGTACCTAGTCAGATGGTGGTGGTAGGGGATTCTAACATCAGGAAGGCAGATAGGGCAATCTGCTACCGGGACTGTGATCGACGTACAGTCTGTTGTCTCCTGGGTGCTCGGGTACGGCACATCACGGACCGGGTAGATAGATTGTTGGGAGGGGCTGGGAAAGACCCGGCAGTCTTGGTGCACGTTGGCACCAATGACAAAGTTAGCGGAAGGTGGGATGTCCTTAAGAAAGACTATAGGGACTTAGGAAAGAAACTTAAGGCAAGGACATCTAAGGTAATATTCTCCGAAAAAGTACCCATGCCACGCGCTAGTCCAGGGAGGCAGAGGGAGATTAGGGAGGTAAATGTGTGGCTTAGGGATTGGTGCAGGAAAAAAGGGGTTTGTGTTCCTGGAACACTGTGCGGACTTCTCAGTCAGGCGCCATCTCTTTTGTCATGATGGATTGCACCTGACTGAGGAGGGTGCAGCGGTGCCGGGGGGAAGGATGGTTAGAAGGTTGGAGGAGATTTTAAACTAGGAGCCTGGGGGAGGGTTTAGCTAGAAACTACGGGGTGTGCAGTGAGAATAGTGGGGATGGCGGTAGTAACTGAAATTGGGGAGAAGTTGGGGGGAGGGTAAGAGCAGGCGGTAAGGTTACTACATGGTTACTAAAAGAGATTTTACCAAAGTATTAACCAATGACGATTACGGGTCATCATTGCTACATAAGGTGAAAGATGTCCCTAACGCAAGGGAAAATACTTATCTTAGTTGTATGTATGTGAACGCTAGAAGCATTACTGGTAAAAAGGGCGAACTAGAAATACTTGCAGCAAGCAAACAGTATGATATTATAGGCATTACTGAAACTTGGTGGGACGAATCTCATGATTGGACAGTCAATCTAGAGGGCTATACACTGTTTAGGAGAGACAGACTAAATAAAAAGGGTGGAGGGGTGTGTCTTTATGTAAAGCCGTTTTTAAAACCTGATATACGGGAAGATATTCAGGAGGCGACTGTAGACACTGGCGAGACATTATGGGTAGAAATTACATGCAGGGAAAAAGGTATAAAAAAGTTAGTATTGGGTGTATGCTATAGGCCGCCTGGTATCAACGTATCTGATGAGGAATTGTTACTAAAGTAAATTGAAAGAGCAGCAGGAGTAGGAGACATAGTAGTGATGGGAGATTTTAACTATCCAGAGATAAACTGGAAAAACGATTCATGTGATACTGCTAGGGGCAATATGTTTTTAAACACACTTAATGATAACTACTTAGTTCATCTAATTGAGGAACCAACTAGGTACAATGCAATCTTAGACCTGGTATTAACAAACAATGGGGATTTGGTATCAGGTATTATAGTAGGGGAACCCATAGGAAACAGCGACCATAATATGGTCACATTCAATATCAGTTTTCATAAACAGCCCTGTACTGGCTCTACTAGGACTCTAAACTTTAGCAAAGCGAATTTTGAAAAGATGAGGGTATTTTTCAGGGATATTGAATGGGAAGGTTTGTTTTTAGGAAAAAATACTACGGAGAAATGGGAGGTACTAAAATTCCTGCTAGCTAAAAATACACTCAAATTTATTCCTACTAGCAGCAAAAAAAGGAATAAAAATCATAAACCGATGTGGCTTAACAAAAAGATTAAGGAACTTATGGGCAAGAGAAGGCGAGTATTTAAAAAATACAAATCTGACGGGGAAGCAGAGTCATTTCACTATAAGGAATGTAACAAAATACGCAAAAAGGAAATAAGAGCGGCTAAAGTAGAAACTGAAAAACTAGTAGCAAAGGAAAGCAAAGTGAATTCCAAAAAATTATTTAAATACATTAATAGCAAGATATTAAAGAAGGAGAGTATAGGCCCTTTAAAAGACAAGTTTGGAGTCTTAAGCAAAAATGATAATGACATAGCGGACACACTAAATGAGTTTTTTTTCAACAGTATTTACTAGAGAGGACCCAATTCAGGGACTAACACATAATCTCAATAATGAGAATATCCCACTGATAGGTACTTATTTAAGCGAGGAAGTAGTCTGTGACCGATTAAAACATTTAAAGATAAATAAGTCACCAGGTCCTGATGGTATTCACCCAAGGGTTCTAATGGAGCTTCACTCTGAACTTGCAAAACCGCTATTTTTGATCTTTAAGGATTCAGTAATATCAGGTATGGTTCTCAAAGACTGGCGTATAGCGGAAGTAGTGCCTATATTCAAAAAGGGAAGTAAAGCTGAACCAAGTAATTATAGACCAGTTAGTCTTACATCTATAGTGGGGAAAGTATTGGAAGGCATTCTAAGAGATAGTATTCAGAAGTTCCTTGAAGTCAATAAGGTAATTAAAAGGAATCAACATGGGTTTTAGGACAGATCCTATCAAACCAACTTACTTGGCTTTTATAAAACAGTAAGCGCAAACCTAGATCAGGGTAAAGAGGTGGATGTAATCTTTTTAGATTTTGCCAAAGCATTTGACACTGCACCACACATGAGACTTATCTACAAGCTACAAGAATCAGGGCTAGGAAGCACAATAAGCACTTGGGTCAAAAACTGGTTAAATAATAGGGAGCAGTGCGTTGTGGTTAATGGATCTTTTTCAACTTGGACTGAAGTGCTACGTGGTGTGCTGCAAGGCTCAGTATTAGGACCACTATTGTTCAATATTTTCATTAACAACCTAACAGAAGGTCTAGAGAGAATGGTGTCAATTTTTGCAGATGATACCAAATTGTGTAAAGTTATAAATGCAGAGGGGGATGCTGAGTCGCTTCAGAATGACTTAGTTAAACTAGAAGCTTGGGCAGCAAAATGGAGAATGCGTTTCAATACAGACAAGTGTAAGGTAATGCACTGTGGTAACAAGAACAAAAATAACACCTACCTACTAAATGGGGTAAAATTAGGGGATTCTATACTGGAAAAGGACTTAGGTGTCCTCATAGATAGCAAACTAAGCAGTAGTACCCAAAGTAGGACTGCAGCAAAGAAGGCTAATAAGATATTAGCATGCATAAAACGGGGAATTGATGCTAGGGACGAGTGTATTATACTCCCATTATATAAACCACTTGTGAGGCCACACCTTGAATACTGTGTAAAATTCTGGGCACCTTACTACAAAAAGGATATCCTGGAGCTAGAAAAGGTTACAAAGGCGGGCGACCAAACTAATTAAGGGTATGGAGACGCTGGAATACGAGGAAAGGCTTGCAAGACTAGGCATGTTTACACTGGAAAAGAGGAGATTAAGAGGGGACATGATCAACATTTACAAATATATAAGGGGACAATATACAGATCTTGCGCAGGACCTGTTTTTGGTTAGATCAACACAGAGAACTCGTGGACACTCGCTCAGGTTAGAGGAGAGGAGATTCCGCACAATACGGCATAAAGGCTTTTTTACGGTAAGGACGATACATGTTTGGAATTCCCTGCCTGAGGGAGTTGTAATGGCCGACTCAGTCAACACCTTTAAGAATGGGTTAGATAAATTCCTAATGGATAAGGATATCCAGGTTTACGGGCATAGTCACGCACTATGGTTATTATAAAAAAGATGGGTAAAACGTAATGGCAGTCATCAACTTCAGTCAAAATTTTCTACAAAATAATCGTGCATAGGAGACCACAAATAGGTTGATCTCGATGGACAATTGTCTTTTTTCAACCTTAGATACTATGTTACTATGTTACTGTGTTACTAATCTTTGGTAATTGCTGCCAGCACTGTTTCACCTACAGTTAAGGTCACTAATCTAGGTTTGGTGGACTTTTCAGTTACTTATGTGGTTATTAGTCCATGATTCCATATTTTATATTATATGCATGTCAATAATGTACAATAATTGTGTGGCTCTATATTTACCTGTTTCTTAGCTAGATGTGTATGTTTTCTATACACATTGTCATTTAATTGGTCCACATACAACACAATTGAATGGTTGATTGTGATTGATTACAGTACAGTGACCTTCTATCATATATTTTTGGTATTTGTTGGCTTGCATGGGGCCATTACTAGGTATGTGTGAGTGGTGCCATTGTACAGAGCATAGGGCTGTTCACTGAGCATTATAAATAAAACTAAATAGATTTTTAAGTAATAGACTAGAGATGAGTGGGTTCAGTTCTCAAAGAACCAAACCCACCCGAACGTTGGGATCTGAACCAGTATCTGAGTCTGGCTCGGGACTTCCTGCCTTACTCGGATCCCAAAGCAAGACCAAATGTCATCTTCCCGCTGTTGAATTCTCGCAGCCTTTAGATTCTATATACAGTAAGTCCCCATGCATCGGCATCATCTTCACTCCGGCATTGGAGAGTGCACTGGATGGACATGTCCGTCTCAGTACTGGGTGGCATGGTGTGGAGTGTGGTGGGTGGTGGTGTCCTGTGTGCTGTATCTGAAAAAGAGGTGCTCTTTGTCTGCTGTACCTGAAAAATGGGTGCTCTCTCTGTCTGTTGTATCTGAAAAACGGGTGCTCTCTCTGTCTGCTGTATCTGAAAAAAGTGTGCTCTCTGTCTGCTGTATCTGAAAAAGTGGTGCTCTCTCTATCTGCTGTATCTGAAAAAGGATTGCTCTCTCTGTGTACGGTATCTGAAAAAGGATTACTCTCTCTCCGTGTACTGTATCTGAAAAAGGATTGCTCTCTCTCCGTGTACTGTATCTGAAAAAGGATTGCTCTCTCTCTGTACTGTATCTGAAAAAGGGGTGCTCTCTCTGTCAGCTGTTTCTGAAAAAGGGGTGCTCTTTTTGCTGTATCTGAAAAAGAGTTGCTCTCTCTGTCTGCTGAATCTGAAAAAGGGTGCTCTTTCTGTCTGTTGTATCTGAAAAAGGGGTTCCCTCTGTCTGATATATCTGAAAAGGTGTGCTCTCTCTGAAAAAGAGGTGTTCTCTCTGTGTACTGTATCTGAAAAAGGAGTGCTCTCTCTGTCTGCTGTATCTGAAAAATTAATGCTCTCTATCAGCTGTATCTGAAAAAGGGGTTTTCTCTCTCTGCTGTATCTGAAAAAGGGGTGTTCTCTCTGTGTGCTGTATCTGAAAAAGGGGTGCTCTCTCTGTCTACTGTATCTGAAAAAGGGATGCTCTCTCTGTCTGCTGTAGTTGAAAAAGGGGTGCTCTTTCTGTCTGCTGAATCTGAAAAATAGGTTCTCTTTCTGTCTGCTGTATCTGAAAAAGGGGTGTTTTCTGTCTGCTGTATCTGAAAATAGGGTGCTCTCTCTGTCTGCTCTATCTAAAAAAGGGGTGCTCTCTGCTGTATATTGAAAAAGGGTGCTCTCTGCTGTATATGAAAGAGGTGTGCTCTCTCTGTTGTATCTGAAAAAGTGGTGATCTCTGTCTGCTGTATCTGAAAAAGGCATGCTCTCTCTGCATGCTGTGTTTGAAAGGAGTGATCTGTCCCTCCATCCAGGGGCTCTGCCCTAGTGAAAAATTAAAATAAAAAAGCTTAACATTTTTAAAATATATATACAGAATATATATATATATATATATATTTTTTTTATCGTTTGTGCTGTACCCCAGTGTACTATACAATTTTTATTTTATTTTCATAAGTACTATGACAATGCCACTCAGACCACAGTATATTATTTCTTACTCATACACGTATTGTGCAACATTGTTGGTGAAGTCCACCGCAGTGTGTAATTATTATATATATATTTCTGACTCATTTGTGTGATGCTGTCAGTGAAGTCAACCACAGTTTGTGATTTTTATATTTATTTCTGACTCATTTGTGTGATGCTGTCAATATAGTCAACCGCAGTGTGTAATTATTATATACATTTCTGATTAATTTGTGTGACGCTGTTGGTGAAGTCAACCACAGTGTGAAATTATTATATACATTTCTGACTAATTTGTGTGATGCTGTCGGCGAAGTCAACTGCAGTGTGTAACTCTATACATTATCTGACTCATTTGTGTGATGTTGTCAGTGAAGGTTTGCCCCACTTTGTGTTGATATAAATGGAGGCTACTACTAGTGCTGAAGCTGCTGCCATTAGTCATGATATTGACAATGCAAGTCCATCAACATCATCAGCTAAGGCAGATGCCCAGGGGCATAGAGAGCTTAAGTAAGGGTATGTAAAATCATTTAATTTTAGAGTGGAAAAGAAAAAACAATCAAAAGTAAAGTTAGCTGCAGAGGCAGTAGACAAACTGCACATTCAGAATCAGAACCATCAGACATTCTTGAGAAACTTTTAGGGGTGTCCACATCAGGTATGTATGAGTTTTACCTTTCTCACGCTGTCCTCATAGAGAAGCCTCTTTCACCTCCTTCCACCATTTATGAACCATCTGCACATGTGGGGAGCAGTACAAGTAAAGATGGTGATAAATCTGATGAGGAGGGTGATAAATCTGATGAGGAGGACATAATACAAATTGAGGATTCGTGTGTGGACATGGGACAAGATGAGGGGGATATGTGTGTACTATCTGACAGTGAGGATGTTGATGTTGTTGTTTGTGTAAGTCAGCCACTGGTGGCTGCAGTTATTGACCATAAAAAAAGAAATCCCTTGCAATGCCTAGGCATAAACCAAAAAAGCCACCTCTTGGGTATGGGTTTATTTTTACCCCAATCCTGATAATGGTTCTGAAAGCACCATCTCTATTTGTGAGACCAAATTTAGTAGCGGTAGGTACGTTAGCCATCTAGGCCATCGATGTTACATAAATTGGGGAGAATATATGAAATTTATTGTACAAGATTATAATGTAATTAACATCTCATCATCAACATCCTCAGAGTAAATACTTAACAGAGGAGTCCTTCTAAAAAATAGTTTTGTGGGGGCCCAAACAAACCAATTATTTCAGCCACAACTGACGGTCCATGTGGCTGAAATGATTGGTTTGCTAAACTGTGCATGTCCTGTTTAATATATACAACATAAGGGTGGGTGGGAGGGCCCAAGGACAATTCCATCTTGCACCTTATTTCTTTGCATTATGTGCTCTAAAAGTGGCAAAGCTAGGTTGACACCTTCAGTGTACCTGAAAAAAATCATAAAAATAATGTAAAGTTTTCAAACCCATAAAATACCATATCTTAGTAAATATTTCCTTACATTTGAGACAAGCAGGGTTTGAGGCAGGCAGCTTAACAAGAAAAGCACAGAATAAATCTGAGGTCAGTATTGTAGAGATCAGAATAGTGAGAAGCAGCCTTTGTCAATAACAGAAATCAACAAGCAACAATAGCAGGTTCAGACATAATCACAAGGACAGGCATTATTACCAGCACTGAATGTGCTCACTTAATGCTTTATATACTCTCAGCCTTTAGGAAATTATCTGTGGTTTGGAAGTGGGTAAAGCAAGGACTGTGTAGGAATATAATGTAAACCAGAGGCAAGGATTAAATACAGTAAACTGCCTCAACTGTGGCTCAACTGGCTGGATCACTCAACTGGCTGGATCATTCAACTGGCTGGACCACTGTCTTCAAGAGCCAAGGAACTAGAACCATCTGCTTAGGAGCTCACAAAAGTCATTTATTGCAGACTTGTGTGTTAACCAAAGGCTAAATTGATTGCATTAGTTGAGAATCTATTTGTATCTGTTAACAAAGCTAAATAACTAGATGATTAATGACAGTTTCACACTGTGTGCAAAAAAAAAAAAGTTTCAACTAACAACACTAAGTATGATACTGACAAGCATTGTTCAGCTTCAGGAGAAGCCAAGGGTACAGTTTAACGTACACTTATAAAATCAACTTTAGTAAGTATGACTTCAAAAGTCATGTTGTGCTACTGGAGCAACATAAAATATGTGTTTTTATGTTTATTTTGTTCTATATAAACTACTGTACTGAAGAAATTGTAATTAATGTTGGAACATAGTGTACAGTAATTAATAGGTCAAATTTACTGTCATCTCCCACTGTTTGCTGCTAACTATTGTAATGTAAATTATTTTAATTAGTATACTGAAAAGAAATGCTTTTATTAGACATACTGTACACAAACTTCTAAAATAAAGAAAGTTCTCTGTCGCGGGGAATAGCCAAATCAAATGATTAATTAAATAATAGATCTTCAAGAATTAAAAATATAAATAATAATATACTGTATTCATATAGATTCTCTAGTAGAGATGTGCACCCCCCAAGTGTTTGCTTTTGGTTGTGGATCTACTGTATATTAAATTCATGTTTTGGTTTTTGGTTTTTCAAAAACTGCCCTCACATGTTTTAGTTTTGGATCTGTATTTTTTTTTAAATAATTGATAAAAACTGCTAAAAATCACATAATTTGGGTATTTTAGTTCCTACAGTATTATTAAATAGAAAAAGAATATAAGTGCCTAGGCACCCTTTTAACAATGATGAATAATGATATAAATGTGTTATACATTAAACACACTTTGTATTATACAATATAAACAATGAATGAAATATTTATATACAGCAGTGGATGCTGATTCCAAATGAAACAGCAAACAATATTTGTTTTACTCAACAGTAGCTGCTGATCTCAAATAGAAGCAAGTCTCTCACGCCCTGAAGGATTTGCGGTGGGCAAAAGCTTTTGAAAAAAAGGAATCGTTTCCCAGTATGGTAACACGGCACCACCGCAAAAGTCTTTTTTCCTTAAAGGCAGAGTAGGGAATCCTATTAGTACAGTCAATGGCAAATGGTATCCATGTCGTCCAAACGACGCATTTCAGAGACAATTTTATTTTTCAAGCTACAGTATTATTAACCTCAATTGCATTTCTAGTAATTTCCAGTCAATTTTGACCACCTCACAGCTCACAATATAGTTTTAATCCAATTTAGGTCAAATGCTGCAGTGAGCTTGCTGGTTAATAAGCAACAGAGCAGAGGCAAAAGCACACGGCAGTTTATAGCACAATTATGAAACATTTCCACACAGCAGTGGCATAAAAGAAAAGTGGTAAAAGATGGAGTAGTCATTGGGCCCACCCACACACCCTTATGTTGGATTTTAAACAGGACATGCACAGTTTAACAAATCAGGTGCTTCAGCGACAGGGATTGACACTTTTGTGACTGAATTGCTTAGTGTGTTTGGGCCCTCACAAACCAAGTTACCAATGGTGTTAAGGCAGCTAACAATGCTGTCAATGATCTCTACAGTGGCAAGATGTCATAGTCATTATTAGAGATGAGCGGGTTCGGTTTCTCTGAAACCGAACCCGCACGAACTTCATGTTTTTTTCACGGGTCCGAGCAGACTCGGATCCTCCCGCTTTGCTCGGTTAACCCGAGCGCGCCCGAACGTCATCATGACGCTGTCGGATTCTCGCGAGACTCGGATTCTATATAAGGAGCCGCGCGTCGCCGCCATTTTCACACGTGCATTGAGATTGATAGGGAGAGGACGTGGCTGGCGTCCTCTCCATTAGAAATTAGATTAGAAGAGAGAGAGAGAGATTGTGCAGAGTCAGACAGAGTTTACCACAGTGACCAGTGCAGTTGTTGTTAGTTAACTTTTATTTATTTTAATATAATATATCCGTTCTCTGCTATATCCGTTCTCTGCCTGAAAAAAAACGATACACAGCAGCAGCCAGTCACACAGTGTGACTCAGTCTGTGTGCACTCAGCTCAGCCCAGTGTGCTGCACATCAATGTATAAAAGGCAAAGCTTATAATAATTGTGGGGGAGACTGGGGAGCACTGCAGGTTGTTATAGCAGGAGCCCCCAGGAGTACATAATATTATATTAATTTAAAATTAAACAGTGCACACTTTTGCTGCAGGAGTGCCACTGCCAGTGTGACTAGTGGTGACCAGTGCCTGACCACCAGTATAGTAGTATATTGTTGTATGTATTGTATACTATCTCTTTATCAACCAGTCTATATTAGCAGCAGACACAGTACAGTGCGGTAGTTCACGGCTGTGGCTACCTCTGTGTCGGCAGTCGGAACTCGGCAGGCAGTCCGTCCATCCATAATTGTATTACAATATATACCACCTAACCGTGGTATTTTTTTTTCTTTCTTTATACCGTCGTCATAGTGTCATACTAGTTGTTACGAGTATACTACTATCTCTTTATCAACCAGTGTACAGTGCGGTAGTTCACGGCTGTGGCTACCTCTGTGTCGGCAGTCGGCAGGCAGTCCGTCCATCCATAATTGTATTATTATTATAATATATACCACCTAACCGTGGTTTTTTTTTCATTCTTTATACCGTCGTCATAGTGTCATACTAGTTGTTACGAGTATACTACTATCTCTTTATCAACCAGTGTACAGTGCGGTAGTTCACGGCTGTGGCTACCTCTGTGTCGGCAGTCGGCAGGCAGTCCGTCCATCCATAATTGTATTATTATTATAATATATACCACCTAACCGTGGTTTTTTTTTCATTCTTTATACCGTCGTCATAGTGTCATACTAGTTGTTACGAGTATACTACTATCTCTTTATCAACCAGTGTACAGTGCGGTAGTTCACGGCTGTGGCTACCTCTGTGTCGGCAGTCGGCAGGCAGTCCGTCCATCCATAATTGTATTATTATTATAATATATACCACCTAACCGTGGTTTTTTTTTCATTCTTTATACCGTCGTCATAGTGTCATACTAGTTGTTACGAGTATACTACTATCTCTTTATCAACCAGTGTACAGTGCGGTAGTTCACGGCTGTGGCTACCTCTGTGTCGGCAGTCGGCAGGCAGTCCGTCCATCCATAATTGTATTATTATTATAATATATACCAC
Organism: Pseudophryne corroboree; assembly: GCF_028390025.1. Lineage (NCBI taxonomy): Eukaryota > Metazoa > Chordata > Amphibia > Anura > Myobatrachidae > Pseudophryne > Pseudophryne corroboree. Next base: position 762,447,586 of record NC_086444.1, on the reverse strand, counting down.
CTAACCGTGGTTTTTTTTTCATTCTTTATACCGTCGTCATAGTGTCATACTAGTTGTTACGAGTATACTACTATCTCTTTATCAACCAGTGTACAGTGCGGTAGTTCACGGCTGTGGCTACCTCTGTGTCGGCAGTCGGCAGGCAGTCCGTCCATCCATAATTGTATTATTATTATAATATATACCACCTAACCGTGGTTTTTTTTTCATTCTTTATACCGTCGTCATAGTGTCATACTAGTTGTTACGAGTATACTACTATCTCTTTATCAACCAGTGTACAGTGCGGTAGTTCACGGCTGTGGCTACCTCTGTGTCGGCAGTCGGCAGGCAGTCCGTCCATCCATAATTGTATTATTATTATAATATATACCACCTAACCGTGGTTTTTTTTTCATTCTTTATACCGTCGTCATAGTGTCATACTAGTTGTTACGAGTATACTACTATCTCTTTATCAACCAGTGTACAGTGCGGTAGTTCACGGCTGTGGCTACCTCTGTGTCGGCAGTCGGCAGGCAGTCCGTCCATCCATAATTGTATTATTATTATAATATATACCACCTAACCGTGGTTTTTTTTTCATTCTTTATACCGTCGTCATAGTGTCATACTAGTTGTTACGAGTATACTACTATCTCTTTATCAACCAGTGTACAGTGCGGTAGTTCACGGCTGTGGCTACCTCTGTGTCGGCAGTCGGCAGGCAGTCCGTCCATCCATAATTGTATTATTATTATAATATATACCACCTAACCGTGGTTTTTTTTTCATTCTTTATACCGTCGTCATAGTGTCATACTAGTTGTTACGAGTATACTACTATCTCTTTATCAACCAGTGTACAGTGCGGTAGTTCACGGCTGTGGCTACCTCTGTGTCGGCAGTCGGCAGGCAGTCCGTCCATCCATAATTGTATTATTATTATAATATATACCACCTAACCGTGGTTTTTTTTTCATTCTTTATACCGTCGTCATAGTGTCATACTAGTTGTTACGAGTATACTACTATCTCTTTATCAACCAGTGTACAGTGCGGTAGTTCACGGCTGTGGCTACCTCTGTGTCGGCAGTCGGCAGGCAGTCCGTCCATCCATAATTGTATTATTATTATAATATATACCACCTAACCGTGGTTTTTTTTTCATTCTTTATACCGTCGTCATAGTGTCATACTAGTTGTTACGAGTATACTACTATCTCTTTATCAACCAGTGTACAGTGCGGTAGTTCACGGCTGTGGCTACCTCTGTGTCGGAACTCGGCAGGCAGTCCGTCCATCCATAATTGTATTATATACCACCTAACCGTGGTTTTTTTATACCACCTAACCGTGGCAGTCCGTCCATAATTGTATACTAGTATCCAATCCATCCATCTCCATTGTTTACCTGAGGTGCCTTTTAGTTCTGCCTATAAAATATGGAGAACAAAAAAGTTGAGGTTCCAAAATTAGGGAAAGATCAAGATCCACTTCCACCTCGTGCTGAAGCTGCTGCCACTAGTCATGGCCGAGACGATGAAATGCCAGCAACGTCGTCTGCCAAGGCCGATGCCCAATGTCATAGTACAGAGCATGTCAAATCCAAAACACCAAATATCAGAAAAAAAAGGACTCCAAAACCTAAAATAAAATTGTCGGAGGAGAAGCGTAAACTTGCCAATATGCCATTTACCACACGGAGTGGCAAGGAACGGCTGAGGCCCTGGCCTATGTTCATGGCTAGTGGTTCAGCTTCACATGAGGATGGAAGCACTCAGCCTCTCGCTAGAAAAATGAAAAGACTCAAGCTGGCAAAAGCAGCACAGCAAAGAACTGTGCATTCTTCGAAATCCCAAATCCGAATTCCGAGCCCACCCGCTGGCGGTGATGCAGGGCAGTCTGGAGCGACTGCTGATGCTGACATCTGGTCCGGACTGAAGGACCTGACAACCATTACGGACATGTCGTCTACTGTCACTGCATATGATTCTCTCACCATTGATAGAATGGTGGAGGATTATATGAGTGACCGCATCCAAGTAGGCACGTCACACAGTCCGTACTTATACTGGCAGGAAAAAGAGGCAATTTGGAGGCCCTTGCACAAACTGGCTTTATTCTACCTAAGTTGCCCTCCCACAAGTGTGTACTCCGAAAGAGTGTTTAGTGCCGCCGCTCACCTTGTCAGCAATCGGCGTACGAGGTTACATCCAGAAAATGTGGAGAAGATGATGTTCATTAAAATGAATTATAATCAATTCCTCCGCGGAGACATTGACCAGCAGCAATTGCCTCCACAAAGTACACAGGGAGCTGACATGGTGGATTCCAGTGGGGACGAATTGATAATCTGTGAGGAGGGGGATGTACACGGTGATATATCGGAGGATGATGATGAGGTGGACATCTTGCCTCTGTAGAGCCAGTTTGTGCAAGGAGAGATTAATTGCTTCTTTTTTGGTGGGGGTCCAAACCAACCCGTCATTTCAGTCACAGTCGTGTGGCAGACCCTGTCACTGAAATGATGGGTTGGTTAAAGTGTGCATGTCCTGTTTTGTTTATACAACATAAGGGTGGGTGGGAAGGGCCCAAGGACAATTCCATCTTGCACCTCTTTTTTCTTTTATTTTTCTTTGCGTCATGTGCTGTTTGGGGAGGGTTTTTTGGAAGGGACATCCTGCGTGACACTGCAGTGCCACTCCTAGATGGGCCCGGTGTTTGTGTCGGCCACTAGGGTCGCTTATCTTTCTCACACAGTCAGCTACCTCATTGCGCCTCTTTTTTTCTTTGCGTCATGTGCTGTTTGGGGAGGGTTTTTTGGAAGGGACATCCTGCGTGACACTGCAGTGCCACTCCTAGATGGGCCCGGTGTTTGTGTCGGCCACTAGGGTCGCTAATCTTACTCACACAGCTACCTCATTGCGCCTCTTTTTTTCTTTGCGTCATGTGCTGTTTGGGGAGGGTTTTTTGGAAGGGACATCCTGCGTGACACTGCAGTGCCACTCCTAGATGGGCCCGGTGTTAGTGTCGGCCACTAGGGTCGCTGAGCTTAGTCATCCAGCGACCTCGGTGCAAATTTTAGGACTAAAAATAATATTGTGAGGTGTAAGGTGTTCAGAATAGAGTGAAAATGAGTGTTAATTATGGTTATTGAGGTTAATAATACTATGGGATCAAAATGACCCCCAAATTCAATGTTTTAAGATGTTTTTTAGGGTTTTTTGAAAAAACCACCCGAATCCAAAACACACCCGAATCCGACAAAAAAAATTCGGTGAGGTTTTGCCAAAACGCGGTCGAACCCAAAACACGGCCGCGGAACCGAACCCAAAACCAAAACACAAAACCCGAAAAATTTCAGGCGCTCATCTCTAGTCATTATCCTACATACTCACATCATCAGTGTTTACATCATCCTCACACAATATTAATTCATCCCCGCTGGATTCCATCATTACAGAAGTCTCTGAACTTTTCATATAATTGTGAGTAAAAGCCTTTCTTGTGGAATTTGTTGTTAATTTTGATGAACTTCATATTTTCCACATTTTGAGTAAGTAACCTACTATGCCAATTGCTGACAAGGTTCACGGCTGTGCTGAAACTCTTTCTGAATTCACACTGGAGGGTGGACAGCTTAAGTAATGCATAGCAAGTTTGAAAAAGGTTGTTCAAATTGCCCTTTTTCCCTTCCAGTAGTCAAAAGGACTCTGTGACATGCCTATTTCTATGCTATCATTAAAATAATCATCAACCATTCTTTGGATGCTGACCATATTAGAGGGAGCTACAGTTAAGCTGTCAGTAATTGTGGCCAATTCTATTAGACATGATTAGATTTATAAAATATTGTTTTAACTAATCTACGTCACCACTGGGTCTCTTGAGAAAGCTGAGTTTATCCAGGCAGAAGCAGTTGGCTGAGAAACTGAAGGAGGAAACAACATGTCGTGTACCACTTGAGATAACAACCTTCTTACAAGGAGCTCTTTGCATCTCTTAAGATCTGAATTAGTTGGAAAGAAAAAACACTGAACGATTTAAACTAGGATCAAACACGGTCACCAAAATGTAGCGATACAATTTCAAAAAGTTGACAACCCTTGGATCCTGGCAAAGTGAATAAAGAATTTGAGCTACAAGTCTAATATACTTAACAGAATAACTTTGTTTCATCTTCTTCAATTTTTTTGAGCTGCTTTTCCAAAAGTCTAATTAAGAGAATCACCTGATTCAAGCTAGCAGTGTCTGAATTCACTCCACACGTGACTACTTTGAATGGTTTTAGCCCCTTGAACAATGCGGAAAGTATTCTCCACTGTGCTGAAGTAAGATACATTCCCTCTCCTTTCCCAATGTCATGGCTTGTTATTAGGGGTGTAGCGAGGGTGGCTCTGGTGGAGTGCAAGCACCAGGTGTCTGAAAAGTTAGAGGGTGCACCACAATCTGTCTCCCCCTCCCTCTGCACTCTATACCATGGGCAGCTGAACAGACAGCCTCAGAGCAGGAGGAGGATTAGAAACAGAGGGGCGCACACTGACTCAGAGACTAGGTAAGGAACAGCAGGAGATACTGAAAGCAAGCACATGCCAGAGTTCTGCCACCATCTTTATACAGTATGTCTCACTGTCTGCTTGTAGCTGTGTAGCAGGGATACTTCTGTCATGCTGCACCACTTTCTGTACATGCTGCTGCAGCACCTCTTTCTGCCTTGGATGCTGTGGATCCTCTCTCTGTCCCAGCTGCTGTGGCACTTCTTTCTGCCCCAGCTACTGCGGCACTTCTTTCTGCCCCAGCTACTGCAGCACCCCTGTCTGCCCCAGCTGTTGCTGCAGCACCTCTCTCTGCATTAGAAGCTGAAGAGTAACATGTATATGTGTCTCTAATGTGGTATAATGTGTATAAAAGACTCTACTCTGGTGTTTAACATGTATAAACGGCTCAACTGTGGCATAACATGTATAAGGGGTACTACTGTGTGGTGTTATGTTAATAATACCCCTTTCACACTGCACTAATAACCTAGTATCAACCTAGTATATTGCCAGGTCGATGCGGGTCACTGTGCAGTGTGAAAAGGGGTCAATCCCGAATTCCCGGGTCGCCTGACCCGGTATTTCAACCTGAGAATAAAGCAGTGTCATTCCTGGGGTATTACCAGGTCCGGTGCAGTGTGAACGGGTTGCCGGGTCGATGCAACCCGAGACCCGTTCACAGTATAAGCAGAGGTGGCATGGAAATGATCTCAGTTCCCAGCTCAACCTCCGCCCCCGATCTGAAAGTTGTATAACAGACAGTACTGTGGTGTAATGTGAATAACTGACAATACTGTGCAGTGTAATCTGAATTGGTACTATTCTGTGGTCACGGCCCTTCCCCATGAAGTCACACACCTATACTTTTGTTTCCTGCCTGTCCCTATTTTAACATCGGGGGCATCCAAAGGAAACTTTCGCCCCAAGATCCACAAGGTCTAGAACCGGCCCTGTCACTAATTTATGATTTTTAAATATTTTTTATTTTCAAATGTAACATGCACCCAATTCAATACAGGAGAGGGGTACAAAAACATACCCTTGCTGCAGGCACCATGGCACCTAGCTACACCTCTGCTTGTTGTGTAGCTTTGGATGGCTTCTTGTTGTTCCTCCATCCACTGAGGAACTCCACCTTGTCACCACCTCTTGCTTCAGTTCATGGCAGGGCAAAATTAACTATTCTTGCAGACACTGCAATCTCCTAGATGTTGTTACTGAATACAGAAAACAAACAGACATTTTTCAGGCCACAGAAAAATGCCCCTTGTCTTTTATCAAAAAAACGCTATCACCAAGGTGGTTGTGTGAGCAAAATATGGGACATGTTTGAATTTACCCAGCTTTAATGCTTTCACAATATTTGTGGCATTATCAGAAATCACAAATCCTGAGAAGAATCTGAGTAGGGTAAGCCATTTTGCTATAATTTCCCTTAGTTTTTCTACTAGAGTAGACTGCCTTTGATTGTTCTGGTGTTTTTTGCTAGATGCTGCTGCTGTTCCTGCTGCTGAAGGGTGATTAACCCATCCAGAAGGCACTCACAGTCATGTAATTGTTTTATTTACCCAGTCCCATTTGTGCACATACCTGTGGTTAATTGGACAGTGGGTACAATGGCATTTTATAGTCCAATATACATTTTTTTTTTTTAATGTCCTAGTACAGGTGAGGAATTAATTTTCTAGTAAAATGGAATCAAGATGAAATTTGGTGGCAGGGACACAATACCTCAACTGTTTAAAACTTACTGCATTAATTGAGGATATTGTATGTAGATCTAATACTAGCAAAGTTATCATGGCATTAGTGACGTGCTGTGTGACTGGGTGACAGTCAATTATTGTTTGAAACTGCTAGGTTTTTTCTTGTTCCCTTCTTGGTATGAAGATCCAGCCCCAGCAGCAGCAGGCCTAGTGCCAATAATTCTTCTGAGAAATCCTGGATAGAGGTGGAATTGTCTAGCCTTAACAAATTGGATGCAGGTGCTGGGATGTAGCTGAGAGAAGGGAGGTTGCCGATGCTGGACTGAGTGTTGTTATTTTTTCTAGCATGAGTTTCTGATTTTCCCTATAACTTTCCATGAACAGGGAGGAGGTTCCTTCCTCTTCTTACTGTGGCTTGGAAACACTACAGATAGCTAGACAATTCTTGTCAGGATTTGTGTAAAAATAATTCCACACATAAGGGGTGGATTGTTTGGTCTTATGCATAGGCATGACAATTACCTTCTTCTTATCATGGGCAAGGGCTGTTTCCACTGGTGCCTGACTTATACAAACAACATCCTCATCAGCACTGGTGCCAGCTAAACAAATTTCCCACTCATCATGTTGCACTTCCACAGTGGCATACTCAATTTCTAAGTCACCAGTTATATTTGTGCTGCTCATTCTAACATTTTCAGAGGGTACAGAAATGCTGGAAAGGAGGCTTCTCTATGAGTATAGTATCAAAAAGGTTGGGATCACACATAGCTCTCGTTGACACACTTAGACTCTCCTCGGGGATTTGTAATCTTTCTGAACACAGTTTGCTCTATTGCTATAGTGGTTTGTTCAGCACTGATTTTCCAGTTTGATGTCTCTTTTACACTGAGAAGGGCTCACATCATGATGAGAGGCAGAAGTAGATGCCTCACTGACTGTTGCAGAACAACAACTCATATATAATAGCCACTGTGTGGTTGGAGTCACACAACTTATATTTATGTGAACAAAGTCACTACAGTACACACAAATTGTACAAACAACATTTTGCCTCGATTTTGGAATCAAGCAAGGTGGGAAAACGCAAGACAGTTGTCAGATTCCCTCAGGTCCCTGAATTTCAAGTGGACTCAGTTTTACAGAAACCTAGACAGCTGATCTCGCATGGGAAAGTGAAGCTACTGCCAACAGTACTAAATCCTGGGCCAATTTACAAACACATATACTGTATACACAAAATAAAAAACAGATATGGCAGCTATTCTAATAATCACAACAGAATAAAATCAATTTTAAATTAATAAGGATGGGCATAAGATAACATAAAAATGCTTCATTAGTATAAATACTGTACTAAGTGATGTAATTGATAAAAAGTAAACAACTGATATATTACAAAAAACAAATGAACAGCGCTGGCATTAAGAAATGTTTTATTTTAAAATGTCCACATAATATAAAAATATGAAAAATACAATATTTCTCATGTCTTTATATTATGTAGCTATTTCAAATAAACAATTTCCGTCAGTGCTTTTTATTTGCATGTTTCTAAGTTCTTTTTATTGTGGGTTGAGTAATCACACTAATTGGAAAGCAGCAGACTACCAGGTCATTGCTTTGAGTATACGATTGAGTCCAGGTTTCTTGTGTGTTTTTACTGATATATTAGTATGCATAATACTGCTAAAACTTTAGACAAAAACCCATACAGCTCTGGTTAAGAATAGGCTAATGATGGTGGCTATATTGGGCAGTACGAATGGTGTATTGGTTAGCATTACTGTCTCAGAGCAATGAGGTCATGGGTTCAATTTCCACCTTGGCTCTAACTGTGTGGAGTTTTATATATTCTCTCCGTACTTGCGTGGATTTCTTCCGGGAACTTCAGTTTCCTCCCACAATCCAAAAATATACTGGTAGGGTAATTGGATCCCAACATAAATTGTGTGAATGTACATGTGGTCAGGAATATAGAAGACTGTAAGCTCCACTGGGGCAGGGACTGATGTAAATGTACAAATATTCTCTGTAAAGCACTGCGGAAAATGTGTGAGCTATATAAATAACTGGTAATAAATAAATAATACATAAATATATACAGTACATTAAGTATAAACAATAGTTAAAATGGAGTTTCACAGATAATAAACACATCTTACAGGCATGGGGACATGATCCAGGTAAGTGGCGTAACTAGAACTTTGTGGGCCACATAGCAAAATCCTGAAATCTCCCATTGCTATTGTCACTACAATGCCCCTTAAGAGAGCAGGAGAGAGAGCATAAGGGGAGTAAGATAGAAACAAAGAGGATCTCAGGGGCAGAGGAGAGGGAGAGAGGGGAGTAAGGGAGAGAGAGAGTGTGTTTCATGAAAAAAGAGGGAATGAGAGAATGAGAGTGGTGCAAGAGAGAGATTGTCAGGGAGAGAGAGAGGGAGTTAGAAAGAGCGAAGAAGCAAAAGAGAGAGAGAGGAAAGGGAGTGATCATGAGTGAGAAAGAGAGTGTCAGGGAGGAAGAAAGGGAGGGAAGCAAGAGAAGATGAGAGAGTGTCTGGGAGAGAGTGTGTGTCAGGGACAGAGAGAGACAGTGTCAGGTTGAGTGGGAGAGGGGGAGAGAGGCAGTGTCAGGGGGAGAAGATGAAAAGGGAAACAGTGTCAGGGAGAGAGAGAGAGAGAGAGAGAGAGAGAGAGAGAAAGGGGAATGTGAAAAAGAGATTGAGGGGAGCAATTGGGAGTGAGAGAGTGTTATTAAGGGAGAGAGAAAGAGAGGGGAGTGAGAGAGTGTCAGGGAGACAAGAGGGAAATACAAAGGGAGATAGAGAGAACAAGAGAGGGAAAGAGAGAGTGTGTTGAAGAGAGAGACACTGACAGAGAAAGAGTGACAGTGTCAGAGAGAGTGCCAGGGTGATAGAGAGAAGCAGTGTCAGAGGGAGAGAGAGACAGTGTCAGGGGGAGATATACATTGTCTGGGTCGACACAACTTAGGTCGACAGTCATTAGGTCGACCACTATTGGTTGACACGCATTAGGTCAACAGGGTCACTAGGTCGACATTGTCATTAGGTCAACATGTACTAGGTCGTAACATGAAAAGGTTGACATGAGTTTTTTTAACTTTTTTGTGTCATTTTCTTCATAAAGTGATGGGGAACCCCAATTAGTGCACCGTGTCCCCTTGCATGGCTCGCTTCGCTTGCCATGCTTTGTGCACAGTGCCTCGCTCCACTACCGCTGCGCTCGGCACAGGTTACCATTCCAAATTGTAGTCCACGTGGATCGTAAAGTTTGAAAAAGTTAAAAAAATTAAAAAAAATGTGAAAAACTCATGTCGACCCTTTGAACTGTCGGCCTGTTACATGTCGACCTAATGACCATGTTGACCTAGTGACCCTGTTGACCTAATGCATGTCAACCAATAGTGGTCGACCTAATGACTATCGACCTAAGTGGTGTCAACCTAATGACTATATCCCGGATCAAGAGAGAGAATGTCAGGGAGAGAGTGGCGTGGGAGAGAGAAAGAGGGAAAAAGCAGAAGATACACTACCTGACTTCAGTAAAGGTCTCTGATTAGGTGGGCTCTTCACTGCATTAGGCCCCACCCCCTATATACCCACGAAGTAGGAACTCGGAGCTGGCCAGGTAGGGTCTTCCCTTGTTATACCCTCTATGCGGCTGCAGCCTATGGGGAGTGTTAGGAATAGGGGTGGGTATTATAAGCTATGGCCATTCTTCTTGTGGGTTGGGCTGAAGAGGAGAGGCGGCCTTGGTGGCAGCATGTGACTTTGTGCAGGGGGAGATGCAGACCTGGTAGCAGCCCAGTCCCCATAACTGCTGCACCCCATGCACCCTCGGTTGTTACGCCACTGATCCAGGTCATCCAGCTGTCATATCCATAATAAAGAGATATTCCCACAGTGGATTTAAATTAAAAATCCTGAAGGGAGATTCTCTTTTGTAAGCAGCTGGAGATGAAGCCATGTGTTGGTCTCAACCATCGATGGTCTGTCATCGGAGCCATTAAATGATATCAAATAACATATCCAGATAGATTTATGATTACCCCTCTAAATGCTATCCAGGAACTGGATTGAATTTATGATAAAAACAATCTGTGATAAACAGCAATCTAGACACAGTGTATCTTAGTTGTTAATTGGCAAACCAACCAGCTTTTTGATAAAAAAAACCTGGATGGCAGAAAGAGCAGCAGGTCTATAGTGCACAGTATGACATCCAGTGCAATGTGTTTCCAGAGGGTATTGCTCCAGCGCTTATCAGTAGCAGAAGCTGAACTAAGAAAATATATAGTAAGTCTTTTAGACAGTCTTAGCCACCTTAATGCAACAGAAAAAACTATAGTAAGTCTTTTAGACAGTCTTAGCAAACTTAATGCAACAACTACAGTTTTTATTGAAAGCCACAGTTGATGCATTTCATCACTGATGTGATGTTATCATACATGCATCTTCACACTTGCCGTCTCACCTATGTATTCAGAATTGAACATAGTAAGATACTGTATGTCCAAGTCAATGTAATATTATTATTTATGTAAAAATTTGCATTTCATTGTACAGGAGGACATTTATTTTCCAATATCAGGGTGTGATATTTGAAAGCTACATAATTTCAGCAGTGAGTTTGCAGTGAGATTTGAAGCAGTGATTCTTTTAAAAAACAAAAACATTATTTGGAAAATATATATTTTCCAACAACTAAACTGGATTTTGCCTTCAAAAACCTTGACGCATTAAATCCTACAAAAAATTAATAAATAAATAATCCAATAACTCCATAAATGCCTCCTGCCAAATGTCTAGCACTTATGAGGAATATCATAAAGGTTTTTTTTTATCACCATGAAGTTATTGAGATATTCAGACAGAATTTGATCAACATAATCGTTGATTCTTATGTGCATGTTGTTGTAAATTATTGCTACTTATGTCAATTTGTTCTGTTTCTGGAGCTGGTAGATGTCAGTACCCTGCATGATGGACAAAATGTAATCCTGCAGGGTAACTGCGCCCATCAAATTCATGATGAAATGGTGGCTCTCTAAAGTGATGAAAGTCCATCATATGACACTTTTGTTAGGTGGAAAAGGTACTTACACACTGGGTACGTGTCCCCTCAGATGAGCCTCATCTTGGGAGACCCTCAAACATGGATGATCTTGACACTGTGAAGAAAGTGGAGACTCTTACTGTTGAAGACAGATGCTTAGTCAACTTATGGAAGAGTATGGAAAATTTTGAGCGAGCAACTGCACATATCTAAAGTGTTATTATCATGGATTTCCACTTGCTGGCCGCATTTTACAATCAAACTACGTGAACTTTCACACCGAATGTTGGAGTAGGATGAAAATAATTTTTTTGCACATCTGATGACTATGGATGAATGCTGGGTCTATAAGTATGATCCAGAGACCAAAGAAATGAGCAATGAGTGAAAAAACTCCTCCCCCTCCCAGAACAGGAAAGGTGCAGAAATCTGCAAAGAAGGTCATGCTGTCCATTTCTTGGTAATGTCGTGGTATAATCCTCACTGATTACCTTCCAAAGGGTCTGATCATCACCAGTGCTCACTACTGCACCCTACTGCAGAAATGTCAAGATGTCATGATAGATCAGCCATGATATGATCAGCAAAGGCATTTGTCTCCTAGCTGACAATACACCTGCACATTCTGCCCAAGCATCTGCTGTGCAAGAAAACAGATGTGTCTATGAAATTTTGCCCATTCCCTCTATTCACCTGATCGCACACCCAGAAACTTCTTTCTCTTCCCTGAGATGAAGAGGACACTTAAGGGTAAGTAATTTGACTACACAAATGGTGTCATTCTGGAAGTGGAATAGTGGTTCTTGAGGCAATTGCAGGACTTATATAATGATAGGTTGCAGAAGATCAAGAAACTGCACAGCAACTATGTGGAGAAGACTTAAGTTCATCATACCACATTTACCTTTCTATCTCATTCTGTTCCTTGTGATATTTGAAACTTTATGATACCACCTTGTATGTTTAAAAATAAATATTTGTTAATATACCATAGGTAATATCAAATTTATTTTTCATCCTTAATATAGCATATCTATGGAACATAGTGGTACAGCAGTGGCAGATAGGTTGACAGTTTAATAAAATATTAATTACTCAAAAACTAGCAGCCTACAAGTCAAATACTAGTACAAAATGAAATACATTACTTACACACTTCAGCAAATCACAGGCCTCATACCAATACAAGTTATTAGAGGTGTAGTGGTAAGTATTTAGGAAGGTAAAGCATTAATAGTAGAAATAGTGAATTGAAAAACTTAAAAACTATTGTAAAACAAGTATTGTAATGTGCATTTACAATCACTCTGAATCCAATCACAGGCCTCTGAACAATAGAAATTGAGAACTTTAGAAAATAGACTGTACAAAGTAGAAAGTAATAATATATTAATAAGTTAATATATAATACAATTTTGCAAGCAGCAAATCACATGCATCAGGCCAATACAAATGATGGAAGGAAGAATACTAATAATTATTCAAAAACTTGCATCAAAATGTGATTTACAGACAATCTGAATCCAACAAGAAATTCTCAGTCCTCAATACAGGTGATTCTAGCCAGAGTATTAGACTAGTAGAAGAGATAGTAAATTAATAAGTTAATGATACAATTCTCTAACCAGCAAAGAACATGTCTTTAGGCAATACAGGTGATTTAAGCAAGAGTAATAGCCTAGTGAAAAGGATAATACAGATGGAGCCTCCATTATTAAGGCTCTTTATGTGACTAGATGTGCCCGCCTGGGAGCACCAAGTCACTGTAAACATCTCCGTATGGACAGGCGCGCGTGCCCAGATGGAGAAGCGCCCCATTCACTTGAATGAAGAGCATCTCCATCCGTGCACCTGGACAGAGGTGCTCTGAATGGGAGCATCTCTGTGCACTCCCGGCGTTACTAGGCGGACAGATCGCTTAGTCATGCTTAGAGTGCACGCCTGCGCCTAGGCCAGGTGAAATGATCGAGGCTCTATCTGTACATTAAATAGAGCATTCTTAAAGCCAGTAAATCACAGACTTCAGGACAATATAGGCAATTCAATTCAGAGTCTCAGCTTAGTAGAAAAAACAATAACATAATACATTAATAACAGACTTCTTCAACCAGCAAATCACAGATTCAAGCCAGAGTAATACCCTAGTGGAAAAGAAAAGAAAGTAATAGTAAGCTTTTCAAAACCAGCAAATCACAGATTTTAGGCCAATACAGGAAATTCAAGCCAGAAAAACAGCCTAGTAGAAAAGATAATAAATTAATGTTAATACAAAAGATCTCTAATCAGTTAATAACAAAGTTATCCAACCAGCAAATGACAGACCTCATGTCAATACAGATGATTCAAGACAGAGTAATATCCAAGTAGAAAAGATAATATAAGGATAATTTAATAACCAACTTCTCCAACCAGGAAATCACAGACCTACAGGCAATACAGTCTATTCAAGCCAGAGTAACAGCCTACTTTAAAACATAATGCAGTAAAAAATATTCTAAGATAATATTATAGTGCATCAATACACAAATACAAAATAATATATTTTCAATATGTATGTAAGGATATAGGAAAGAACAGTGTCTCACAGGGAATCACCAGGTGTGTCTACTTTTGATCATAATTTTTAAACACATCAAATGGTATCATTTTGTTTCCTTTCCTTTCATGTGCACTCTCATCAGTTGTATTATTTGTACTAGGACAGTCACCCTAAGCAACTGACAGCAGAAGCACTCATTTTCTCTCATAGTTGCCTAGTGTGCCCTCTCATTTACTATTTGATGTGTTTAAATATGATGATCAAAAGTGTAAACACATGGTGGTATCCTAACATACATATGGATAAGTTATTATTTTGCATTTGTGTATTGATACTCTATAAAATTATCTTATAATATATTTCCCTAAGGGCTACCTTATAAAATAATATTTGCCGAATACTCTGGTATATACAGTATGATGCTCTAAGTGTCAACACAATTAAATACTCTTTGCGGAATGTTTTCTGACAGTTCACCAGCTATCACAGCAAAAAACAGGAATTACATTCACCCTACCTAAGCACATTTATATACAGAGATACAGTATGTGCTTTACCTTAACTTATTTACATATATCCCTTACAGGCCCTCTTATTGCAGGTTCAATATCACTTGATATAACCCGCAAAAGTAGAAGCCTTATACATAGAACATAAGTATCTATTTTTCTGACTATATCCTACCTTCCTTTTATGATACCTAGCACCATACTGTGTCATTCATAATCTGTGCATGAAAGTGTCAGAATAACATACTGGAGGAAATCTGTCATAAATCAGATAAAATATTGTTTTTTTATACACAATAACTGTGAGAATTTTGCACAACTGAACTTTGCTTTTTCAAAATTGAAATATATGTTATATGGTTTCAGACAAAATAACCTGTTGACGCTGATTATCAATGATAACACTGTGCAAGTGGGAATTTTCCTGTTATACCTTGTGACTGTCACAACACAGTGCAAGTGAGAATTTTCTTGCTATATCTTTAATTGAGGACCCATTGGCAACACAATACCAAAACGTCTGATTACCAGCACCCTCAGGTTTTGGAATCAAATTTTGAATATTATAGCAATCATTTCCACTCGTCATATGATTTATGTTTCATGTTTGTACATCTACTTGTGAGTCCATCCATAAAAGTTAAGTTTTATCTGTATTCATACTGCAAGAGTGCCCCAACAAAGATAGTTTTCTTTCATCCTTTTCATTTGTCTGCTCAAACATAACTCTTGTGAGCACCACCGGCCCTGTGTTTTATGGTTCAAGATTTTGGATCAATTAATCTAACACCTATATCATGTCACTGACCTAGGTTGGGGGTGTTGTAAACTCTGGGGTTCTCCCGATGGTAGGGGAGAGGAACCACAGTTGGGTCGGAACAGGGATGGCTTGATATAGGTTTTCCTCATACAGGACTCTGACAGTAAAGCTTGGTGAAAATATTAAAGAACTTTATTGCAGGAAGGGAGCAACACAACGTCACATAGCAGAGAAGGAACGTATAGGGGGGAATGTCCAGGCCTATAGGAGAACTTCTAAACAATGTTTAAGATTCCAGGAAAAGAAGTACTCGTGAGTGTTGGTACAAGATAATAGTGACTGAAGAACTTGTGAGTGATGTTTTTAAAAATACTGATGATTTGAAGAACTGGTGAACGGTGGTTAAAGCCTCTGATGATTTGAAACACTTGTGAGCTGTGGTTAAAGACACTGATGATTTGTATGACTTGAGAACGGTGACAAAAGATACTGATGATTTATAGAACTTGAGAGCAGTGGTTAAAGACACTGATGATTTGTATGACTTGAGAGCGATGATTAAAGACACTGTAGAACTTGGGAGCGGTGGTTAAAGACACAGGTAACTTGCAAAACTTGGGAGCGGTGGTTAAAGACACTGGTAACTTGCAAAAACTTGGAGCGGTGTTTAAAGACACTGATGACTTGTAGAATTTGAGAACGGTGTTTAAAGACACTGATGACTTGTAGAACTTGAGAGCGGTGTTTAAAGACACTGATGACTTGTAGAACTTGAGAGCGGCGTTTAGCCCGCAGCCCACGCTGACTCCAACAAGCACTGGTGACTGGATTGCAGAGGAACACACCAGCCGCTGTATACGCTGGAACTGTGCAAAACTGGCACCTGGAAGTGCCGGAGACACTGGGGTATGACTGCAGAGAGATTAGCCGGGAACAAGAGCACTGGCATCCACTTCAGGGGAAAAGACGATACTCAGGCGCCGAGGCTCTTCCCGGCGTCTGCCTATGAATATCCCGCCTCCGCTGGATTGGCATAACAGTCTGATCACGTCACCTGCTCCCCGCCCACGTGATGCCGGGTGTCATGGTGGCGCCCCTGCCACGGGGAACCACCGGGAGCCGCGCCACCCAGACGCCGGAGCCCGTGGACCATTGAAGGCAGAGGCCGCAACACAGACCAGCAGGCACGCAGGGGTAAGCGCGGTGAACGCCGCCTATGGTGTGTGACAGTACCCCCTCCTCCAGGAGTGGCCCCCGGACACTTTCCAGGTTTTGTTGGATGTCTGGAATGGAAAATCTGCACCTGTCGGGGAGCCATAACTTCAGTAGCCTTGACCCAGCTCCTCTCCTCGGGGCCAAAACCTTTCCACTCCACCAAATACTTTAGATTCTTGTGAAGATAACAAGAGTAAAGAATAGCTTTGATTTCAGTCCGTCCCAGCTTCAGACTCTGCAGAGGTTGGCCTCGGGGACTTTAAATGGAACCGGTTTAAAATAAGGGGGCGAAGGAGAGAGACATGAAAGAGTTTGGTATCCGGAGGTGGGAAGGAAATCCCAATTTGCAGACAACCGGGTTCAGGACTTGTAACACGGGGTAAATACCAATAAACTTTGGGGCGAACTTCATAGTGGGCACCCTTAACTGGAGGTTGCAGGTGGAAAGCCATACCCTGTCACCAAACTTGTATTGGGGAGCTGCTCTTCGCTTCCTATCCGCAAAGAACTTATAGCGGCCGGAGATTCTCTTGAGATTAGCATGAACTCGACTCCAAATTTGGCTGAAGTGCCGAAGAGTAGAGGCTGCAGCAGGAACATCCTCCAGAGGACAAATGGGTAATTCAGGAACTTGAGGATGGAACCCATAATTAATGAAAAATGGGGACTCACCAGTCAAAGAGTGGTACAGATGATTATGGGCAAACTCGGCCCATGGCAACAGTTCCACCCAATCATCTTACGAGGGAGAAAGATAAACACAGAGAAAAGTCTCTAAATCTTGATTGACGCGTTCAGTTTGCCCATTGGTTTGTGGATGGTAAGCGGATGAAAACTTGAGTTTTATTTGTAAGGCCGTACAGAGAGCTCTCCAGAATCTTGCAGTGAATTGTACCCCCCGGTCAGAGACGATTTCCTGAGGTAAGCCGTGAGGGCGGAAATGTTCTCGGATAATAACAAAGCCAACTTGGGAGCTGATGGCAACCCGGTCAAAGGTACAAAATGTGCCATCTTAGAGAAACGGTCGATAATTACCCAGACAGTATTGTGACCCTTGGAGAGGGGCAATTCGGTGCCAAAGTCCATAGAGATATGGGTCCAAGGCCTCTGAGGAATGGACAGTGGATGCAACAACTCCGCAGGAGGCAAACGAAGAATTTTGTGCTGAGCACACTGAGGACATGAGTTGACATAATCTTGAGTATCCTTCTACATAGTGTCCCACCAGTAAGACCTTCGTAGAAACTCCCACATCTTTTGAACTCCAGGATGACCGGAAAACTTGGAAATATGAGCCCACTGCAACAACCTTGGTCGAAATTTAGCTGGCACAGACATTCTCCCAGGAGGAGGACCCAGAGCGGTGGGAGCCGCTGACATAGAAACTGGACTGAGAATCAAAGCCTTCTCAACGGAATTCTCCTCATCCGAAGCTGTTAAGGAATGGGATAAAGCATCAGCCTTGGTGTTAAAAGTCCCAGCCCGGTACTTAATAACAAATGAAAACCGAGTAAAGAGGAGCGCCCATCTAGCTTGACGGGGATTCAAGCACTGGGCCGTCTTGAGGTACAGCAAATTCTTATGATCAGTGAAATTTGTAATTAGGTGTTTAGCACCTTCCAAAAGATATCTCCATTCCTCCAAGGCAGATTTTATTGCCAAAAGCTCTTTGTCTCCAATGGAGTAATTCTGTTCCGCAGGAGAGAATTTGCGAGAATGGAAACCACATGGATGTAACTTCCCATCTGGAGCGTACTGCGAAAGCACGGCACCTATGCCTACCGTGGAAGCATCAACCTCCAAAAAGTATGGTTTTGAAAAATGTGGTTGTTGAAGTACTGGAGCGGACATAAAGGCTGCCTTTAACTGAGCGAACGCTGCTACAGCTTCGGAGGACCAATGACTTGGGTCAGAACCCTTCTTGGTTAGGGCAGTAATAGGTGCCACGATGGTAGAGAATCCCTTTATGAATTTCCGGTAGTAATTTGCAAAACCCAGAAATCGTTGTACCGCTTTCAAGGAAAGAGGCTGAGTCCAGTCCTGGATGGCAGTGAGTTTCTTTGGATCCATACGAAGCTCAGTGCCTGAAATGATGTAACCAAGAAATGGAATAGAAGGAACCTCAAAAGTACATTTGGAAATCTTGCCATGAAGATGATTCTCTCGCAATCGAAGAAGTACCTCTTTGACCTGTATTCTGTGCTCTGTGAGATTTTTAGAAAATATCAGAATGTCATCCAAATATACCACTAAACTTAGGTATAGCATATCCCGAAATACTTCGTTAATGAATCCCTGGAAGACGGCAGAGGCGTTGCTGAGGCCAAACGGCATTACCAGATACTCGTAATGCCCGTCCCTGGTATTGAAGGCTGTCTTCCATTCGTCCCCCTGTCGGATACGTACCAAATTATAAGCTCCCCTTAAATCAAGCTTGGTGAAAACTCGGGCTCCGCGAACTCTATCAAAAAGCTCCGTAATGAGCGGCAAAGTATACTTATTCTTAATGGTGACATCATTTAGACCACGATAGTCAATACATGGTCTCAGCCCTCCGTCCTTCTTCTTCACAAAAAAAGAAACCCGCCCCCGCCGGGGAGGTAGAGGGGCGGATGAATCCTTTCTGCAGATTAGACTTGATATAGTCCGACATAGCTTGGGTCTCTGACAATGATAAGGGATAAGTGCGACCCCGAGGTGGCATTTTCCCCGGAATGAGCTCAATGGGGCAGTCCCAGGGTATATGCAGTGGTAGCTGATCGGCCGCTTGCTCCGAGAACACATCAGAAAACTCCCGATAGACCTCCGGAATGAGCCCTTTATCTGACTTGGAAGATACACGGAGCGGATAGACAGGGGTGAGACAATTTGAATGACAAAAATAACTCTAAGATGTTATTTGTGTCGAACTCCAGTCGACGTGAGGGTTGTGAAGTTTAAGCCAAGGAAGGCCAAGAACCAGATCGTGGGGCATCTCCCGAATCACTAGGAACTCCAGGTGTTCTTGATGCAGAGCTCCCACTTGCAGTTTGATTGGTACTGTAATACTTGAAATCAGACCGTTAGAAATTTGGGTACCATTGATAGCAGTCAACGTAATAGGTCGTTCGACCGACCGTAGCTGAAAACCCAGATCCTGGGCACAGGAAAGGGAAATAAAATTCCCTGCAGCCCCTGAGTCCAGCAGAGCCTTAACGGGTTTGGCTATTGACTCGGAGAACAGAGACACGAAGAGTAAACAGTCCACTGGCGGAGAAGGTTTTGAAGAAACCCCTAGCTCGACTCTTCTGGAACAAGCAAGGACTGCCCGTTTCCCAGGCGAGACTTGCAAAACTTGAGAAAGTGATCCGCGGCTCCACAGTAGAGGCAGAGTCTACCCTCACGATGACGCTGACGTTCTTCTGGGGACAGCCGAGATCGATTAATCTGCATGGGTTCATCAAGACTTGGAATAACCATTTGCTTAGATGGAAGAGATCGGACCCTTGATCGATCTGACTGACTACGTTCGCACCTCGTTCCTGCATGCGAAGATCCACCTTTACACAGAGCGAGATCAACTGTTCTATAGAATCCGGCAAATCTCTAGTGACCAACTCGTCCTTTAGACGATCGGAGAGCCCGTTCCAAAAGGCAGCCCGAAGGGCATCATTGTTCCAGCGCAGTTCTGAGGCTATGGTCTGAAAATTAATCACATACTGTCCCACTGAACGAGAGCCTTGTCGGACACGAAGCAAGTCTGCAGAGGCAGCGGTCGTCCTGCCGGGCTCATCAAAGATCCTCCGGAATGACGTAATGAAATTGGTGTAACTAGAAACCAATGGATCAGATCGCTCCCATAACGGAGACACCAAATCCAACGATGAACAATCGAGCAAAGAAATAATCTATGCCACCTTGGACCGATCAGTAGGGAAGTTATGTGAAAGAAGTTCAAAATGTACCTCGCACTGATTGAGAAAACCACGACAATTCTTTTGATTCCCATTATAGCGAGAAGGAGTAGGGAGCTGAAGGCGTGACCTGGTTCCAGAGGAGGATGGAACATTACTAGAGACAACCACTGGAGCGGGTACTGGAGCTGGGGTCGGTACTACTGAAGCCAGAGAAGTCTGAATTTTCCAGCTGGACAGATAATTCCTGGAGATAATGCATCACCTGGCCCTGTGCTGCTTCCTGACTTTGTACTCGAGAAATCAAGTCCTGGATGGTACTTGCCTCTGGGCTCTGATCCCCCGGGGCCATGAGGCCTGAGTATACTGTCACTGACCTAGGTTGGGGGTGTTGTGAACTCGGGGGTTCTCCCGATGGTAGGGGAGAGGAACCACAGTTGGGTCGGAACAGGGATGGCTTGATATAGGTCTTCCTCATACAGGACTCTGACAGTAAAGCTTGGTGAAAATATGAAAGAACTTTATTGCAGGAAGGGAGCAACACAATGTCACATAGCAGAGAAGGAACGTATGGGGGGAATGTCCAGGCCTATAGGAGAACTTGTAAACAATGTTAAAGATTCCAGGAAAAGAAGTACTTGTGAGTGTTGGTACAAGATAATAGTGACTGAAGAACATGTGAGTGATGTTTTTAAAAATACTGATGATTTGAAGAACTGGTGAACGGTGGTTAAAGCCTCTGATGATTTGAAACACTTGTGAGCGGTGGTTAAAGACACTGATGATTTGTATGACTTGAGAGCGGTGACTAAAGATACTGATGATTTATGGAACTTGAGAGCAGTGGTTAAAGACACTGATGGTTTGTATGACTTGAGAGCGGTGATTAAAGACACTGTAGAACTTGAGAACAGTGGTTAAAGACACTGGTAACTTGCAAAACTTGGGAGCGGTGGTTAAAGACACTGGTAACTTGCAAAAACTTGGGAGCAGTGGTTAAAGACACTGGTAACTTGCAAAAACTTGGAAGCGGTGGTTAAAGACACTGATGACTTGTAGAATTTGAGAACGATGTTTAAAGACACTGATGATTTGTAGAACTTGAGAGCGGTGGTTAAAGACACTGATGACTTGTAGAACTTGAGAGCAGCGTTTAGCCCGCAGCCCACGTTGACTTCAAGAAGCACTGGTGACTGGATTGCAGAGGAACACACCAGCCGCTGTATACGCTGGAACTGTGCAACAACTGGCACCTGGAAGTGCCGGAGACACTGGGGTACGACTGCAGAGAGATTCGCCGGGAACAAGAGCACTGGCATCCACTTCAGGAAAAGACGATACTCAGGCGCCGAGGCTCTTCCCGGCATCTGCCTATGAATCTCCTGCCTCCGCTGGATTGGCGGAACAGTCTGATGACGTCACCTGCTCCCCACCCACGTGATGCCGTGTGTCATGGTGGCGCCCCTGCCCTGGGGAACCACCGGGAGCCGCGCCAGCCAGATGCCGGAGCCCGTGGACCATCGAAGGCGGAGGCTGCAACACAGACCAGCAGGCACGCAGGGGTAAGCGTGGTGAACACCGCCTATGGCGTGTGACATATCAGTGTCAATTTATGACTAAATGCCATTTTTTAAATTATGAATCTCAACAGCTTAGTAAGTGAGTAAACCAGTGCGCCTACCCACAACCCCCTTTGTTTTTCGCCACACTCTGTATCTGTGGAGAGGCTGCAGGAAATGGGGCCTATACCCCATTTTGGATGGTCTTTGAAGATAAAGAACATCAACACCTATGACAAGTGGCTGGACAGAATGAGATATACGCTGCTTCCAAGATCTTCTTAAAAGAGTTTTAAAGAAGCTGGATCTGCTTTGTATAAGGGGCTCAAAATTGATAAGCTTGTCTGAAGAAGTAAGTTTTCAGGGAACTTTTGAAGGTTTAGAGGCTTGAGCATAATCTTATTGTGCATGGGAGGACATTTCACACAATTTACTGAACTATGAATGGGAGCAGGTAATGCATGTAGATGAGAAATGCAGATCTTGAGGATATGTCAGGTTGGTAGATATTTTAAGATAAGTAAAGATATGTTGGTATAGTATTGTTGGATTGTACTAGTAAGAGTCTGTTTTGGGGAAAACCAGTAAGGAGACTATTGCAATAATCACTGTGGGAGATAATGAGTGCATACATTTGAGTTTTTGCAGTGTCTTGTGTGAGATATAGTCATATTCTGGATATGTTTTTTAGATGAATAAAAGATGATACCTAGGCAGCATGTTTGTGGGTAAAGTTGATTGTTGCGATATTAACAGTGAAAAGTATATCTGGTTGGTAACTACTAATTAACAGTGGAAAAGTTATTAATTCTGTTTTGCAAAGACTAAGTTTGAAGTGGCGAGATGACATCCATTATGAAATAGCAGAAAGACATTCTGTACATGGACAAAAATAGATTTTGAGAAATCTGGGAAGGATAGTTAGATTTTAGTATTATCTACATAACTATAATACTGAAATCCAAAAGAACTGATAAGTTTGCTTAGGGGTATGGTATAGATTGAAATAAACAGAGGACATAAGACTGATTCTTGCTGTACTCCAACTAATTGAGGTAGCATGATCTAAAGGTGTAGCAGTGATAGGATACCAGTAATGATAGGGATATTACACATTGTAGTTAAGATTGGGATGAGCACAGCAAAGAGAGCACTACTGATTTTGGAGTACATATGAGCAAGAGCAGAGCTAAAACAGTATAGAGATGAGAAAAGTATAGCAACTTTATCTTCATTTGCGGAGTCAAATGAAGAGAAAGTGCTAGAGAGTTCAGTAAAGTAATTGGGCTGGTAAAGGAAGAGTATACCATTTAATTTCAAATGTTATCAATCTATTCTTTAAATACTGTAGAAAGAAAGATCTTCTGCATGGAGAGTAGCTTTTGGGTTGCAGGTGGGAGGGGTAAGAAGTGCAAATGTTGCTTGGGTATAGAAGCTTGAGCAGAGATGACAGATTGCAAAAATATTTGTTTGCCTGTGTCCAGAACAATATGATAAGAATGATATGTCTTATATGTGAAACAGCCACCTGGAGTACAATATTTTTACCACTGAGGTTTTACTTTAGTTTTTGTAAGTGTCCTATTATTTTACATAGAGATAGTGTACTATCAATAGGGATATAGTCATTATTCATTACGATTGTTGGGATGTC
Source organism: Pseudophryne corroboree (assembly GCF_028390025.1). Classification (NCBI taxonomy): domain Eukaryota; kingdom Metazoa; phylum Chordata; class Amphibia; order Anura; family Myobatrachidae; genus Pseudophryne; species Pseudophryne corroboree. The sequence goes on along the minus strand of NC_086444.1, from coordinate 762,424,156 downwards.
AGATGATAAGAAGTGAGAGAGCCAGGCAAAAATATGTTCACAAAATTATTGTTGTGGCTGATCTCTTTCAGCTTCTCTAGCTGCTTTTCCAGTACTTTAATTATGGGTATGACTTGACTCAGGCTGGCAGTGTCTGTCTTCACTTAATTTCAAATGGTTTTCAGTAGCTTGTATAAAACTGAGAGTGTGCTGCAGTAAGGTAACATGCCCGCAACATCATCTCCCTTTCTCGTGGCTTGATGTGTACATTTTGATGGCTTGTTGTGTTCCTGTTTCTGAAGCATAAACGGGGTGGAATTCTGCCTAGTTCCTATCTCTTGCTTCAGTTGGTGGCATGGAAAATTTAACTTTTCTTGCAGCTGCTGCAATGTTGTACATGCCACAGCCAGCATATTCTGCATGGACCTATCACTTTTTAAGAAATTCTGCACCACCAAGTTTATTGTTTGCAAAACATGGAATGTGTTAAAATTCACTCAGATAATATAACATGCATTATTGGAAAGAACAAATTGTTTGCTAGGCAAATCATAACTTTTTGTTTAATGTCCAGCAATTTTCAGTTGGTAAAATGGAATCAAGATGGAATGTAGGAGTATAGACAAATTACTTTAATGAATGGGCTATACCCAGATGCATTGATGGTGGATATTAAATGTAGATTTAATGCTAACATTGCTGTCATAGCACCAGTGCTCCACTGTTTTACAGACAATTGTCTGAAACTACTAGTCTTCTTGGACTACTTCTGTTTCAACCCCAGTAACAGTGCACAAAGATTTTTCTTGGAAATCGTAAAATGCATTAGGTGAATCAGTTTGCTTTACAAATTGGATGCATGAGGACTACCTCTAATATCTAATGAGACAGTTGATGCTGAAGTTGTTGGTAGTGGAGAGATGTGCTGGTGTCTATCCATCCTTCTAGTAACTGATGTACTGCTTGTTACAATATATAGAATTTTCCAGTTTTTTCTAAATAACTTGAATCATGCTCCTGAATTTTATTAACTTGTTCTTGTCCAGCACATTCTTCATCATTAGTGTCAGGTACACAATTGCACACCTCGTCCTGTTGCACATCCAAAGTTGCATCCACAGTTTCAATTTCTAAACCACCAGCATCATTACTTACTTACTAATACTTATCTTAAAGCATTCCCAGTTTAAGACTTGCAAGGTTTAGTATGTAGATTTTAATTAGTTTGTGATAATCAAAACCTTTTAGCTATTTTGAATAGGCACATTGATTTTATAATGTAAACAAAATATAATAAATGTAAAAAGAATTTGAGAGAGGAACAGAACCACTTGGCCCATCCCTAAACACTTGTACACTTACACATTAGGGTTACTTTTTTTTTTTTGGGGGGGGCAATTAATCTACAAGTCTATTTTTGGAATGTGGGAGGAAACTGGAGTACCCATAGGAAACCCACACAAGCACGGGGATAAACTTCACACAGTTAGGGCCATGGTGGGAATTGAACATAAGACCTTATTGCTGTGAGGCAGTAATGCTAACCATTACACCAACCATACTGCCATGCATGCTTTGCGAAACCTATTTTTTTTCCATTTCTATTTTGGGGCTTCAAGGAAACATTGGCAAAAAAATGATGGTACTTTTCCAAATGTTATAGCGAGCAACACTATAAGTTTACATATCTTTTTTTGCAAACATAAACATTACAATCAATAACAAAAAATGCATCAAATGTCACTAATTACAAAACAGATTATAAAAATGCATATTGGGATAAAACAATCATTTTGTTTCTAATACAAAGATGTCACAAAAGAAAAATTCTGTGTTACTCTTTGGACAACAGTAAGAAATACTTGTAAATTTATTTACAGATTGGTATTATACCCTAATAGATTATTAAATTTTGACATAGTTTCCCTTTTAACTGTGATAAAATACATTTTTCCTCTAGAGAATATCTATATTAATAGTAATGAAAAATCCCACAGATAAGCCAGCAGATATACATGATTTACTTGCTACATCTAGAAGGAACCAAGACATACTTAGTTTAAAAAAATGGCGCTACAGCCGTTAAAAAATAAAACAAAACACATAAACCACAAAACCCACATTGTTAATAACACATATACTGATTTATATTTTCAAACTGTCTTTCAATAACCTTGGATGGCAATTAATTCTATTTATTTCCATTTTAAAGCCATAATCCAAAAAATGGTAAAATAGCTTGAGACTGTAAGCTACAATTTTATTAAAGCTATGTGCATTCACTGTGGGAATAAATAAATGGTTGTTTATTAATAAAACTGCTGGAAACTGGAGAGCTTAGGCTGTGGGAATATAGCAGAAAGTTACACATTACCATCCAAGCAACATAAGATAATGTCTTGCTGTGACAGCAAACGACTTTGAGTGTAACTATGTAATTATGCGTACAAAACAAACAATGTAGAATGATTAAACCACTCATTTTAGTGTGCTGTTTAATAACAAAATAAAAACCTGCACTGACATAGCAAAGCATTAGCACTTGCGTTTTTTTAGGTGAAAAATGACCTTATAAAAAATTATTATAAAGAAAATCAACTGAAAATATTACATGGTAAATTGATTGACTCATATTCATCAACTATTAAGAAAGCTGTATAATCACTGAAATACTGAAATGCCCAGGGTAAAATATATTTTCCTGCTGACTTGAACCAAGATTAAGGACCAATTTGGTGAAATATATAAATATGAAACTACAGGCCTACAGTGGATGGTCATTTAAACTTGGAACAATGGAGAAGTCAAAGCAAGCATAACTCTTTATTAGAGTGTATTTTGTTTGTTTTTATATAGTGCACAATACATTTGACTACCGAAAATAAAGTAACATAGATTGATACAACATGGAAGTTTGCTATGGAAATGCAACTACAGATGTAGCCACACTTATCATTACTGTGATGCTTATGCAGGGGAATGTGCATCACAGCAAGCTGCCATGTACAGGATACAAATAGAGCAGTCAGAGGGAAGACATCATTTCCTTTGATGAAGCCGTACGCTGAATGTTGGAGAAATTCATCAGGAATTTTAGAAGACAGTTGTTAGAACAAGTTCTGCATATGGAGCATCTTTACAGCATTCTGTCAGACAGGCAGTCCCAAATTGACATCTTTAATCAACTCATAGTTGAAGGTTAACGCCACAGAACTGCCATCAGAGCTGTCTACAGCAGAGTTTTTTCTTTATTATTGTTGGTGGTACTTTCCATTTGCAATTTATTGCCTTTATGGTCTTGTGAGATTTTCAATACATTAAGTTCATGAAGCCAGTGGCGCTGACAGCTCTGCCTGGGGCGGGCTCTGTGAGAGGCATCATGGCCAATGCAGTGAGGTGTGGCCCACCCCCTCCTTAGGAAATATTCTAAAAATAAGTTTCTGTGCTGGCGAGAAGCAGGCATGGGCTGCACAGGAGGAGGGGGTGGGTGCTTATGCCCCCACACATCATGTGGGGAGACATTGCTCATGCCCCACACATTATGTTGGGAGAATGCCCCCCATTCCCCATTCTATACAGTGGCAGCAAGGAGAGAGAAGACACTGCTTCTGCAGCTGCCACTCTCCCCAGCGCAGCACACAGCAGTGTGTGTGCGGCACTGGGGAGATAGGCTAAAAAAAAGTGTCCTTTCTCTCCCTGCTGCCAATGTCTAGTATGGGGAATGGGGGGGGAGTGGGACCCGGGACTCTCCAACAGGCCCAGGCCCTCTCACCCTCTCAGCGCTACATCATGAAGTTGAACTGTTTCCTTACTAACTAGTTCTCAACCAAGTATTGTTTGCTACATTTCATGCTTTTATTTACTTTGGAACATGCCAGTATAGGTTTTCTGATATTTTACATGTTGTATAAGCATTTATACCTACAACAGGTAGTAGATACAGTGTTTGGATTATACTGATTTGCATCAAATTCACAAGTATAAGATTATTTCTACCATATTCACATCAAGTTTGATCTTGCAAGACTGTATAGTATTTTTAGTAATTTTTTGACACGTGGATATGTCATTTTTGGCCTCACATTGTATTCTATGCAGTGATGTTACCTGATTTATAACTTAATGTAGAATTTAGTGTACAGTGGCAGAACTAGTGAGTGGTTGGCCCTGGTGCAAAAAACATTTTGTGCCCCCACCCCCCACCCTTCCCACTAAAGAAAAACAAGAGGCTAACCACACCTTCCTGAAATGAATGCGTGTGTCCTCTCTACAGCAGTGTTTTTCCCCATAACTCAAATGCCCCCAGCATCTCCCTGACATGCTCCATCAACAGCAGCATGATCCCCACATGCCCCCGTGTGCCCAAAATGCTCCTACACTTCTGGCACATGACCCCCCCCCACCAGCAGCATGTTTCTCACATGCCACCATGTGCCCTTATCTTCTACCACATGTCTTCCATAAGCTATAGCATGCACCCCTTATATCTCCCACACTCATATGTTCCAATATATTTCATAGGTTGCAGAGCGAATAGATAATGGAATAATAGATCCACTAAGGAAATGAAGTTCTGAAAAAGGAAAATGAGGGGAGCACTCACCAGTATGATAAAAAAAACTATTTCACTTTTATTGGACTTTGATAGCAACACATCCATTTACCAACATTTCTGTCCTCTCCAGGGACCTTTAAACAGGACCCTTCTCAAATACCAAATAAACCCTCCCAGCAATTATAAAAAAATATCCACCATAACCTAAAGAAACAAAAAAAGCAATCATAAGAAAAATCTATAATTGCTACATTTGAAATATATATAATGTACAATAATAAGATCCATGTTTAGCTATCAGAAGGCATACAAATACATAATAGGATTGAGGACATGCTACTGGAAGCGGGACACAGTAGAGGAGGTGGCAAGCCAGTACTATGTGGTGTGGGGAGGGAAGGTGGGACAGGATGGACCAGTGTAAAAGCAGGTCAGGGAAGAGGCAGGATAACTCAGGCGAAGAAAGGAATGTAGCAAAAATTGAAGGGTTGGGCTGGCAGAGCTGTAAAGAATGTAGTATAAAATATATGGCTGTATACATATTGACTAGTGACATGGGCAGCAGATGTAGCCAGCGTGTCCTGTGGGCCTTTTTCATGAAAGGCATGGAGCTGTAGCACTAAACCTCTCCATTATAAATCTGACCCTGCACAGACCCCATGTATGGGCATGCAGAAGAAAGCCATTTCTGTGTTCTGGCATCACTCACAACCAAACAGGGGCTCAGTATGCCTGCTGCATGAGGGATGTCTGGGACTCCATGCATCTCCTCTGCTAGTGTATGACTGCAGCAGTCATCACTTGGCTTCATTCAATTACAAGGTTTTTTTTTAAATCATCTAAATCCAATATGATTCAAATCAACAAATTATGTTTTATATTCTTGTTTTGGGATTATCACTTTTCTAGTTCATTTAATGCTGAAAGCCGGAAAGCAAATATTTCACTAGTCTCCATAGAAGAGCTACAATATTAGTATGATTAAGTAAGGCATTAAATTAAGGAACTTCTAATAACTATACTGCAGATATTTAAGGTGGACCTTTGTTTGAATCAAAAAAAAACTTTTTTAGTCTCTTCAAAACCCATTGCATTTAAAATAGTTGAAAATATACCTTTTAGTAAATATAGATCCTCCTATCACTAAACCTATTACTGTACATGAAACTTCTAATAATTTTTCATAACATTGAAACACATAAAAGGCTTGCAAAAGCACTATCTTAAATTTAATGCCAATGGTGGTTTGCCAATTTCCCAAGTTTGGTGTTCATACTGAATTTACTGTTACTCTAAATGTAAATATTAGATGTGATATAGTTCCATTTTAGAGCTGAATAATTTCAAATGTGAAATACACTACTGTAAGTAGTATTATTCACTTTTGATGACCTCACAACTCACAATATTGTCCACTGATATTGGATAAAGGCTGGCTGGCAAAACTAAGCAAAAGAGGAGATGCGCAAACACACCTCACTGTAAAAGTATAAAATTGTTGCACAGCAGTGGCAGACAGGATTGCAGTTTCATAAACTATAAATAAAAATGATTTTCTATACAAAAATAACTATCTACAATGCTCCCCAAAAACACTATAATAAATTATTATTCATTAATTAATGTTTTTTTTTTTTTTTTTTTTGCTGCAAGTCAAGCACACACAAGACAGCATAAGAACAAAGCATGAGCTGGTAAAGGATTGACTTGTGAGAGACAGAAGACCATCACCAATGCTCCTGAAAATACAGCCAATAGTGAAAATCAAAGTAGTGCATGATGGAAATGTCCTTGGGACTACTCACCGATCTTTATGTTGAATATTAAAAAGGACATACGTATTTTAACAAACCAAGCACTTCAGTTACATAAACAGACTTTTGTGGCTGAAGTGCTTGGTTTTTTTGGGCCCCCACAAACCAAGCTACCAATAGACTTATGTTGGCTAAGAGTTTTGTTATTCCACAACATATTTGGAACATGTCAGACTAATCACCCTCCTTACCAACACCCTCCTTAATATTGTTAATATACTTATCACACAATATTAGCTCATCTCCACTGGAAGCCATCATTACTGAAGAAGATTGTTAGTTTTAATTAACAGAACAGCTCTTCCTTCTATAATGTGTAATTCATTTTAATGACTATAATGTTTACCATATTTTTGGAAGTAGTCTCCTATGCCAATTGTTCACAAGGTTCCCAACTGTGCTAAAAACGCTTTCCAAATACACACTGGAGGGTGGGCAACATAAGCATACCGAGCAAGTTTGTAGAAGGGACTCTAAATTGCCTTTTTTCCTTCCAGAATTCAAAGGGACTGTGTGACATACTAATTTGTATATTGTCAGGAAAATAATACTTGATCATCCTATTGATGCTTATTATATCAAAATAATCACAGCAGCATAGTTGTCAATTGTGGGTTATTCTTTTAAGCTTGAACAGATGTCATAATGTTGACTCATCATCATCATTGCCACCACCAGTGGTTAACTAGGGAAAGGACAGTAGCAGTTGGAGCGGCAGAAGCTGAAGAATGAGATGTTATTATGTCATGTGCCACTTAAATTGACCACTTGCACACATTGAGCTCTTTGCACATCTTAATACAGGCATTCCCAAATTCTGTCCTAAAGGCACACTAACAGTGCAGGTTTTAACAATATCCAGGCTTAAGCAAAGGTGATTAAATCAAAGTAACTGAGGTAATAATTAAGTCACATGTGCTCAAGTATTGTATCACTTAAAACTGGACTGGTAGTGTGCCATGAGGAGTGAGGTTGGGAATGCCTGTCTTAGGATCTGGGTCATTTGGAAAGAAAGATGTTGCATAGGAGTTTAATTTAGGATCTAGCATGCTTTCCAAAATGTAATGATCCAATGTCAAGATGTTGGAAACCTTGAGTCATGGCAAAGTGAAAAAAGTACTTAATCTGCAAGCCCAACATACTAAGCGGAATCATTTTGTTTATTCTCTTCTTTCAGCTTCTCTAGCTGCTTTAAACAGAACAAAATAGAAGCATAGAATTTGACGGCAGATAAGAAACACTTGGCCCATCTAGTCTGACTCTTTACCAGTAGTTTAAGTGAGTGAATCTGAGTCAGTATGGCAGTGTCTGAACTCACTTTGTTGGTTACAATTTCAATTAATTGCATCTAACTGAGAGTATTCCTTATTGTGCTGCACTAAGAAAACTTGTTTCCCTTTTCCCTATCTCATGCTCCGATATGTAGGCTTGTTGCTGTTCCTCCAGTTGCTGAAGCACACAGGGGGTGGAATTCCACTTGGTTCTACCTCTTCCTTTAGTTGGCATGAAAAATATAAGTTTTCTTGCAGCTGCTGCAATTTTCAACATGCAGTTTGCTGAATGCAAAAAATGATCAGACATTTTTCAGGATAAAAACAGCATTTCCTGCATGCACCTGCATTTTTTTACTGAAACTCTGAACAAAAACATGTGCTCAAAACATGGTATGTGTTCAAATTCACCCACTCATAATGCTTTTACTGTGTTACTTGCATTATCAGAAATTACAAATACTGAGTAGAGTTGTAGAGGGGTAAGCCATTTTGCTATCAAAACAGATTGGCAACGGTATCACTTTTAGTGAAGCCAGGGATAGTCTGCCTCTGAATGAGCTAGCTTTGTGTATTAGGTACTGCTTCTGATCCTATTGAAATCTATACATAGCATGAGCATACGCATAGCATACACCCTACTATACTGCAACCAGTGTGCTGGGATGCCTACGCATCACAGAAACACTGTACACAGACACATCTGTACTTGTTTACTCCTGCATATGCTTGTTTCATAATCAATTCTTGTTTAAAATGACTAGTATTATTGGTTTCTTTCTAGGAAGAAGAGTCATCCCAGCAGCAGCATTGTCATCAGTGGGAAGAATTGCTACCACTGGCGGCTGACTTACTTTTGCACAAACAACGTCCTCTTCCTGAAGTTGACCGACTAATTCTCTAAAACATTCATCATCAACATCCTTATTAGCATCAGATATACAAATATGCCCCTCAATATGTAGTTTGTCCACAGTGGCATTCTGAATTTCCATTTGTAAACCATAACCATCCTTACTTTTACTACTGCACATCCCCACTTTTGCACAGTGTTCAGAAATGGTAGAAGGAGGCTTCTCTAGGATTAAAGTGTCAGAATAAGAAATGTCAGGCTCAGACATACGTTAGACACTCGTCAGGGATTTGTGAAGTTTCTGTTTGTTCTTCAGCCTTAGTGGTCTTTGTTTGGGCACTGGTTTGTTTGTTTTAAAGGTAACACATCTAGGTGTTGACTGCAAGGTTAAAGAAAATGCATGACTGTGATTGACCCTGGCTTTTTATTTAGCACTATGATCTGAGCCTTTCCTTGCCACTGCATGTTGCCAATTTTACATTTTTGTCAGTAAATTTTCTTCTCATATTTAGAGGTAAAAAAAAATTCTTAACCATTGTTAAATGTTTATATTTGAGGTGCCCTTTTGTACACCTTCTGGATAATGCTGGGGATATTAATGAATAGAAACAGAGCTTAGGATGACAAGGACAAATGCTAGGTGAACTACTGTATATAAATAAACAAAGTCCAGGAAGGCTTCTAGCTGTACTTTGTAGATGCAGATTAGTACTAGTGATGAGCGGATTCGGTTTTACTCGGTTTTACTCGGTTCTCAAAACGGCATCTTATTGGCTCACGGATGTCACGTGTTTTGGATAGCCAATAAGATGCCGTTTTGAGAACCGAGTAAAACCGAATCCGCTCATCACTAATTAGTACCCCAGATAACTTTATTTATTTATTAGCAGTTTCTTATATAGCACTGCAAATTCCGTTGCGCTTTGCAATTAGAACAGTAATAGAACAAAACTGGGCAAAAACAGACAGACATAGAGGTAGGAAGGCCCTGCTCACAAGCCTACAATCTATAGGGAAAAAGGTATTGATACACAAGGATAGATGCTACCTATTGCATAATTGTCCACCAGATTGCTAGGTTCTTAATGGGTTGTATGATATGATCAACCAGCAATGTTGGAAGACAAAATATGTGAGGTTATGTGGACTGTACAGAGAGGATGTAATTAGATAGGGAAGCATTGAAGGTCAGGTGGGTGGGTCTGGAATTTGATAGGCTTGTCTGAAGAGGTGCATTTTGAGGAAACATTTAAAGGTTTGGAGACTAGAGGTGAGTCTTATTGTGCATGGGAGGGCATTCCACAGAGTGAGGGAAGCCTGGATAAAGTCCTGTAATTTTGAGTGGAAAGAAATAATACATGTGAATGAGAGACGCAGATATTGTGAAGAGCAGAGAGGTCTGGTAGGGAGATATTTTGAGATGAGTGGAGAAATGTATGACAGTGAAATTTGGTTAATAGCCTTGTATGTAATTAAAAGTATTTTATTTTGACATGGTAAAATACCGGTAACCAATGGAGGGACTGACAGAGCTGGTTAGCAGACAAAGAATGTCTAGTGAGGAAAATTAGCCTTCCAGCTGCTTTTAAAATGGATTGTAGTTGTAAGAGCCTATGTTTGGGAAGATCAGTAAGGAGACTATTACAATAATCAATGCGGGAGATGATGAGTGCATGGATTAGAGTTTTTGTAGTGTCTTGTGTAAGATAAGGACGTATTTTGGATATGTTTTTTAGGTGCATGTAACATGATTTAGAGACAGATTAAATGTGTGGAACAAAGGACAGTTCAGAGACAAGTACGATACCTAGGCAGCACGTGTGTGGGGTAGGGTGGATAGTCGCATTGTCAACAGCTATGGAAATATTGGTGGATGTTTGTGAGTGTTTATTATGGTAGCCAATTGTGGTTGTCAAAGTACTTGCAGGTAAGTAAGTATAAAGCTCATGAGTGTTTAGAAGAGGGGAGTGAAGAATAGAAGCTGTACTATGCACAGAGGGGTGAGGAGTAGGGTGAGTGTAGAATGTGTTAAATTCGGTGAGAATTCCATGAATTGAAATAAGAAATAGTAGTATGATGAACATGCTGTGGTAGTTTGTGAGTTAATTTTGTTTTACGTGGTGAAGGAATGAGTTGTTTAAATTACAGTTACCTTTCCTTGATGTTGTTCAATGGTTGTTAAACTGTTTTTTTAACTGTTCATATAGCTCGCTTCATTAATCCACACTTCGTTAATTCCACGCAAGCAGAACCCCCAGCAAGTTTACCCCTTGACTGAATCTAAAGAAATACTGTGTCTGATACAGTCCTACCTCTGAATATTTGGTCACCTGATTGAAATGCTAATTTATCAAAGAACATATATTGCACTGGGTGGGTAAACAGGCAAAAGCCTACTCTAAACTAATCCACAATAAATTCCATCATATATGTAGGTAATGACAAGAAACACATTATATCACATACATTCAAACTGATGAGAAGTATAAGGCTTGATGTAGTTTGCACGCAGCATGTGGGTTAATGTGAGACTTGTAGTGCAGTAGAAATTATTTCACATACATTCAAACAGATAAAAAGCATAAGTCTTGATGTCGTTTGCACGCAGCAGGTGGGTTAATCTGAGACTTGTAGTGAAATAGAAATTATTTCACATACATTTAAACAGAACTTACTTGAGGAAGGCACAAGGAAATTAGTTTAGAAACTGACAAGTCCCAGAAAACTGGTGAATGTAATAAATGAGCAACGTCCTGGATGGCTGATAAATTGAGCAATGAGGATACAGCATAGTTCCCAGGTAACTTACTTGAGGAAAACAGGTTGCAATGGTCCAGGACCTAGAGCTAGCAGACAATCACAGTGAACACTTGCTCTTACAATTGGAAATGTGATCTAGAGCACAGGCACATTGGTAGATATGACCTAATGAACTGGCACAGGGAAGGCTTGTGATTCAGGTTTACATATGTAATACAGGTGATGCCTACAGCTGCTACATCAGCTCATTACCACAATCCACTGGGACGCTGACCAAGGTGTGCTAGAAGCACCAGGGCAGGGAACAACACTACATGCAGGTAAAAGGAAATACATAGGTTGTGACAGTACCCTCACCCAAAAGAGCATATTCCAGACAGTCAACAAAAATCCAAGTTTGAGTCAATGGGTAAACGGCATAACAGAGAATCATCATGTTGATAAGGAAGCCCAACAGAGACCCTCAATTTGAGTGCTTTCTTTTCCTTCTTTCTCCTCCTCGCAGACTTCCCAGCAGGAACCATAGACTGAAGCTGGAGGGATGCTACTGTATGTGCAAGCCTATTGCTGATGCAATGGGTATCTGGGGTGGGAAAATTTGATGGTGAAAAGTCTCTAAAGACATGGCACTGGAGACTCTGGAGGACAGAGAAGAAAATGCCCTGTAATCCCCGATGTACTGGCACAAGGTTACTTGAATCTCCTACAGAATCATAAATGGGAGCTGAGCAGTTGCCTGGCACTTAAAGGATTGAGTTGGTGCTGTATACTCAGGAGGATGGACTGAAAGTGGACACATGAATGGCGCCAGCTGGCCAGGAATCTAAAATGGCCCCAGCTGGGTAGAAACCTCAGTTGGCCCCGGCTGGACAGAAAATGGCAATCACAAGGGAGGGACTTATATAGAATCCAAAACATGTGAGATTCAACTCTGGGGAAATACAAAACATGCAAAATCTCACACTGGGAACTGAATGTTTTGCTATCCCCTAAACTCACCAATTTTTGTATTTTGAAAATCCAAACTGCATATCTTAAATTCTGAATTGAATTACATTGTTTACTTTTTTACGTGACCTTATTATTTTAGCTGAAAGTATATTTATTCTAAATATATGCAGGGTACTGTATATATACTGTATAGTGTGTTTAAATAAGGAATCATTGTACAGATGTACTTGTTAAAGAACACATTCCAGAGTGGAAATATCTAAAACCCTAACAAGAAAGATAAATGTTCGTGTTACTCTGCAGTAATTACAAATGCATGCCATATAAATCAATTAAATATATATTTTCACTTTAGCACAGTTTGATTAGCAATTGTAAATCTTTCTTAATCTGCAATCTGGGAAAATGGTTTAAAAAAACCTGCTTCAAGTTATTTCATTTCAAATTTTCACATTCCTAATGAGCCAATTTTACTTTTTGTAAATACAATGTGTTAGGTTTAATTTAGATATATAATTGTAAGACTTTTGTTTTACTGTAGTTTTCATCAACCACAAAATGTCATTACATTCTCGTGAAAACAAAATCTGCATGAATGTTAACGTTCATTAAATGAGTGTTTTTAATGTTCAATACCTTAATTTTGTCTGCTTGATAATATTGCACATTGATTTCCAACTCTAAGGGACTAATTCTGAGTTGATCGCAGTAGCAAATTTGTTAGCAGTTGTGCAAAACCATGTGCACTGCAGGGGAGGACAGATATAACATGTTCAGAGAGAGTTAGATTTGGGTGGGGTGTATTCAAACTGAAATCTAAATTGCAGTGTAAAAATAAAGCAGCCAGTATTTACCCTGCACAGAAACAAAATAACCCACCCAAATCTAACTCTCTCTGCAAATGTTATATCTGTCCCCCTGCAGTGCACATGGGGGGTAATTCCAAGTTGATTGCAGCAGGATTTTTGATAGCAATTGGGCAAAACCATGTGCACTGCAGGGGAGGAAGATATAACATGTGCAGAAAGAGTTAGATTTGGGTGGGTTATTTTATTTCTGTGCAGGGTAAATACTGGCTGCTTTATTTTTACACTGCAATTTAGATTTCAGTTTGAATACACCCCACCCAAATCTAACTCTCTCTGAACATGTTATATCTGTCCTCCCCTGCAGTGCACATGGTTTTGCACAACTGCTAACAAATTTGCTGCTGCGATCAACTTGGAATTACCCCCATGGTTTTGCCCAATTGCTAACAAACTTGCTGCTGCGATCAACTCAGAATTACCCCCTAAGAACGGAATATCATTGAGACATGCTATTGCTAGCAGTGAAATACCTACAGTAAATAGCCTCAACTAATGCAAATCATGTTTTATTTTTTTGACCTTGTGGTTAAAAATAGAATTACACATGTGATTTGCAAATAAATTGTTCTCCCTCTTTTCTGGTGCAGGATTTATCCTCATGATGCAGATATCTTTCACAACTTAAGTAAGAAGATCTTGGAAATTCCCACAGCCAGTACTAGGGGTTGAAAAACTAGATCAGGGAAACATGTAGCTTGGAATTTCCTTTGATATTGTCAACCAGCCCTAGATTATTAAAAATATTGATGTATTACCTATGCAGTTTCTGCCCACCCCCCAAAAAAAATTGCCAACCCCACATTCCCACACTAGGAAAAGCAGCCCAGTGCCGAAAGTGCTTGATGTGGTTTCATTTGTATTTAAAGTGCACTACAGCATGCATCTTTGAATGGTTAGGCATACAGGCATTTATACAACTATAAGTTTTAATGAAACAATGGCTGTAAGGACATGCTGGCACTTGGTAAACCACAAGTGTCAGCATACCCTGGCATCCTTGGCACGCTAGGTAATGTAGTGCAACTAGGAGAAATTCTGAAAGTAAAAGAGTGACATTGACAAATGTTAAAACAAAATTATGAGAAATAAAAATGACATCACATTATTATCATTATCCAATTTATTGATTTTAAGTATCCTGGGGCTGTTTTTTGATAAACACCTTCACAAATAAAATACCCTTTACAGTGATGTCTGGCTCCTTAGAGATCCCCTATTTGAAGAAGTAAGAAGTGCTAAAGCCATTTTATTTTAGTAGACACTGTGGCTTTCCCATGGTCAGATAGTGAGGATTCAAACAATAATTAACATTGGAAAATATGGTGCTGGAGCTGTTCATTTTGTTATCTGAAATTCCCGCACTTTATATGACAATTAATCAATATAGTTCCTTCAGCCTCTCCTTGTCTTTTCTTAATTTCTGTTTTTCTTTTCTTATTATGACTTCTAATATTGTACTTACTTGACTTCAGGGAACCAAAGAACATACAGTTTATTCTTTATTGTAACAGCGCTCAATATGGATCTGGAATTCCTCATCTGTCCATGCAGTGTGTCTCCAACCTGTGCTTTCCCGTGTATTCAACTATCTTCAAATTGTTTGTCTCTCCCAATCCACATTCACTTCACTGTAATTTGTTGATAATCTGAGGGTTCTCCAATATTAACAGCATATACATATACAGCTGGACAGGAATGAGAAAAAATACATATAGCGCATCTAGCGCATTAAAAGTGACACCATTTATTTCACACACAATATAAAATTAAATCCAATAAAAAACATAATAAATAAATAAAACTAAAGATACCCTCTTGCAAGGAGGCAGACTGAATATAGGGTGGTTCACAATGTTATGAACATACAAAGCGTGATAGAAAAATCTCCCGGAATCACATTTCCTGCTACCGCAGTATCACCAGTCTATTTGGGCAACTTTACTGTATATGAGGGGGAAAGTTTCCACCTGTCTGCCGATGCATTTCTACCATAGCAGGTCTTTCTCAAGGCACAGGTGGAAACTAATTAGGTTATGATGTTTATATGCATAGAAGGATTTCCGGATATGTGTATTTGCTCCAAGGGTACATACATATTTTTACAGTGTTCACATCAATACAAAACAATTTATATACAAGCATGCAAACTGCTACACCCAATAATAAACACATAACTCTACAGGAAACCGTTTCATTCATAATAGGATTGTAACCCCTCGCACTAAAAGTGCCCATGTCATAAATTCATATCATCTCTGTGGTTGCCAAAGCTGTTTCGATATTTAGATACCTCCAGTTACGCTTTACTTGTTCTATCACCTTAAAGCTTATTAATTCACTAGTGGAGCATTTATGATAGTTTTTAAAATGTTTTGACAGTGAATGATTTTCCACAACCTTCTTAATATTGAGGAGGTGTTCCCCCAAATGTTTTTTTTTTAAGTAACATTTTTTTTTGTAGAGATGAGATATAATACAGAAATTTTCAGCTGAAGCCCGCAACAGGATTCCTAGTACATTGACAGACATTTCAGAAATTACAATATTTGTAAAGGCGATATCTGATATAGAAAAATTTCTGAAAACATAGTCATCTGTAAACAGTTAAACAGTCTCATCATATTTTTAGTATAAGAAACAGCGTATGAACTAAGAGTAGAAAGGAAAAAGGAGAGATAGGGAAAGAAATTGAAAGTGGTAACAGTTAAAGATAAAGTAGGAGAGAGGTAGATAAGAGGAGTGGAAAGAAAGAACCTTGACTGGTCATATCTCTAGGTAACAACCTAGAGAACACTGTATTGGCATTTCTACAGCTAGTGTAGATAGGAGATAAGAGGTTGTTCAGTTAAAGGAGGGGGGGGGTGAAAAAAAGTCCACAGCTCCCAGACTTTGATAAAACTTTTGAAGGATTCCTCTAAAATGTTGGTAATATGTTCCATAGAGTAAATGTGCCAAATTTTCCCTATAATTTCCCCCATGGTGGGAACCTCTGTAGATTTCCAGACTGAGGCTATGACACATCTAGCTGCCAGGACTATATGGGTAAATAATTTGTTTTGACATTGAGAGGCTTCAGGTAGGAACACTGCAAGAAGACAATATTTAAGGCATAAAGGAATCTGAATACCTAAAATAGAGGTAATCAAACACCCTATTTCTTTCCATAAAAGCAATATTTTTGAGCAATCCCACCAACTATGTGACAATGTTCCGTCCGACGTGTTGCACCTCCAACATAAGGGACAGAGGTCAGGATGCATTTTGTTAAGGTGGATGGGAACATAATACCATCTATAAAAGCTTATACACATTTTCCTTCGCTCGTACACAGATGGAACTTGACGCTATATTTGAGTAAATATCAGACCATTCGTCATTATCTAGTATTTCTCCTAAATCCAATTCCCATGCTCTTTCGTGAGGATCTCTGTACGTTTGTGAGGGGAGCAAAAGAGATGCATATATAGTGGAAATTAGCCCTTTAGTTGAGCCCTTGTATAGAGTAAGGACTTCTCAAGTTGTAAGGGATCTATGATTAAGTTGTGATACTATTGTAGAGTGAAAGTGTCAAATTTGCATATATTGGAAGAAAAACTTATGAGGGATAGAATCTTTGGATTGGATATCTAGAAAAGAGTAAAGTAGGAAACAATGAGTCTGGCATGATGTCGTTCAGCAACCTTATACCACCTTCCTGCCAGTGTGCAAAGGCAGCTGGTTGACAACCTGGTCTAAAAGTGGGATTATCAAACAACAGAATTAGGGGACTCGGGGGTGGGGCTATATTATATTGACGATTAGCCAAGTCTCAAACATCTAGGGAGTGGGATACCACGGGATAAAGTTGGATAATTCTGAGTCAGGCTGGCCTAGGAAGCCACAAAAGTAAGGAAATTTAATGCAATTTAAGAGCGTCAGTTTCTATCGAGACCCAAACCCTCTCATCCTTAGGACTGTTACATTGTGCTAGTCTGGCTGCTAAATAGTAGGATTTGAAGTTCGGGACCCCAAGTCCACCACCTGAGGTGTGTTTTTGTATTATTGTGCGCTTCACTCTGGGACGCTTCTTGGACCATATAAACTGTGATGTCATGTGTTGAAGCGGCTTGAAAATGTAGCGGGGCAATCGGATTGGGAGTGTTTGGAATAAGTATAGAAGTCTTGGCAATAGGTTCATTTTAACGGCATTGATATGGCCAATACAAGATATATAGCGACTCCTCCATTTTTCAAAATCCCTCTGAAATTGCACAAGTAGTTTGGGGTAGTTGGCTTGAAAAAGATGGTGGTAATTTTTGGTAATGGAAACCCCGAGATATGCTAACTGTCGCGTGTTCTATCTAAATTGAAAAGTCTGTTCCAGGATATCCTTAGAGCTTTGCAGAATATAAAAGTCAAGAACCTCAGTTTTGTCTGTGTTCATTTTGTAGCCAGAGAGTACCCCAAATTCATCTATTTCCCCGAAAAGATGGAGCAGAGAGTACATGAGGTCGGAAATTGTAAGTAAAACATCATCTGAATAAAGTGCAATTTTGTGTTCAAGAGAACCTATTTTTATACCCTTTATATGTGGGTTTGCACATATCCGCGCTGCAAGTGACTCTATAGACAGGGCAAATATAAGGGGTGACAAAGGGCAACCATGTCGAGTCCCATTGGAAATCAGGAAGGATGGTGACATCACCCCGTTGGCAAGTACAATAGCCCTAGGATTATCATAAAAGGCGGATATTCCTTGAAAGAAATGGTCTGTGAGACCTACATACTGGAGAGTGTGAAACATGAAAGGCCATTGGATTCGATCGAATGCCTTTTTGGCGTTTAACCCCAGGACCAGAACTGGCAGTTTTTGTCTGTGTATTTCGTGAATTAGATAAATCTTCCTGCACGTATTGTCAAGCGCCTGTCGTCCAGGTATAAAACCGACCTGGTTGGGATGGATCAGCTTAGGAAGTAAGGGGCCCAGTCTGTTTGATAATA
This sequence comes from Pseudophryne corroboree, assembly GCF_028390025.1. Taxonomy (NCBI): domain Eukaryota; kingdom Metazoa; phylum Chordata; class Amphibia; order Anura; family Myobatrachidae; genus Pseudophryne; species Pseudophryne corroboree. The sequence continues at coordinate 762,406,124 of NC_086444.1, read as the reverse complement.
TCTTCGCTTAAACTTTAATGTCAACGTTCAATAACAAAATAGGTCTATAGATAGTGACTAAGCTCGGGTCCCAGTTGGGCTTCGGTATAACAACTATACTTGCCAAGGAGATCATAATATCAAGAGATGCAACATTTAACAGGTCGTTAAAGAAAGTCTTAAGAAAGGGGATAAGAACAATAGCACATTTTTTATAGTATTGAGGAGTGAATCCATCTGGACCTGGAGCTGCAGATCTCCAAACGGGTTTTTAAACTGATAACTTGTTCTCCCAATATATTGTTTATTACAGCTTCATTGCAGTAAAAAACAAAATTTTTATTATTGTATGTTAAAAATGTCTACATTTTATAATGTTTCCCATCTTACATGAGGTAAACTCGGTTATTTTATTACCTTCCATATTTTTTATATTTCTACTACAACCCTGACACATACTGCACCTAAAAAACTCTTTATATTTTATGGTAGTCATACAGTATTCATAACTTTAGTGTAAACTGCCCTTTGAACCAAGTGGTCTCTCCTATAAATTACCACCAGTTTGTAAAATCTGTTTCAAAATAGGATCTCTTGTAAATACATTCCAATGTTTGTATATCACTTTCTCCAGGTCTTTAAAGTTACTATTATATTATACTATTATATTTTGTGATGAATGCACACAAGAAATTCATACGTCTTATTTTTATCTTTCTTCTCCAAAAGCTTTTTCCTATCCATCATTTTTAATTTGATGATGGTGTACTAGCAGGAAATGCGATTCCTGGGAGATTTTTAGTCACACTTTCTATGCTCATAATATTGTGAGACACCTTATATTCAGTATGGCTATTTTTTATATTTTTATTGGTCATAATTTGAAATTGTGTGTGAAATACATTTTGTCACTTTTAATGTGCTATATATTTTTTTTTCTCAATCCTTTCTTGCTGTGTATATGCTGCTAATATTTGAGGACCTTCAGATTATCTGCAGATAACAGGGAAATGAATGTGGATCAGGAGAGACGCACAACTTGAAGATATTTGAACCCACTGAAAAGCACAGAACAGAGACCAACTGCATGGTCAGATGAGGCAATCCAGATCCATATTGAATGCTGTTGAAATAAAGAACATATGTTCTTTGTTTCCCTGAAATCAAGTAAGTGCAATATTAGAAGCGGTCACGAATGAGGAAAGAAAGAAAAACAATTTAAGAAAAGACAAAGGAAGGATAAAGGAAATATATTGATGTATTATCATATAAACTGTGTAAGAAAATGAACAATATTTTCCAGTGTTAATTTATAATTTGAACTTGTTTGCTCAGTAAAATGATAATGGACATTGGGAAGGGCTGCAGGTTTTACTAAGAATTATCTGGGGATTCGACCATGAGGATTCCCTTTTGCAATACACTGTAAAGATTCAGTGATAGTATAAAACAAATTATAATTTATCATTGTTACTGTATCGGATGCAAATTTTGTAACTTATTCAATCAACATACATTATCAGTAAGGTGCAATTTTGCAGACTATTCATAATCATAGGCAACATCATGTAAGAAGCCTGCAGCTCTGTAAATTTGACAAATTGGCAATTTTGTATGAATGCAACTACTGACTACATTTTTTACAATTGAATACAACTCTACATTTTCACGAGTATGTTCAATGAACTACAATATAGACATCTGAGTTTTACTGACAATATGATTCTTATATCATAGGAATCAAAAGTTGAAATAAAGGCATATTTATTTTCAATTTTAAATATAATCCTTACCATAGTTATTAATCCTTACCATATTTTTCAATAATTTTTGTATAGTAAAAAAATGTATATACACTGTTTTCATTCACAAATAAAATGTTAATATTTTTGATTTTGTGATTTTTTTTTTTAAATTGCAATTATGTATGTTTTACTTTCTCCTTTATTTCATACATATTTCGTATACAGGATATATAAATCATCAAATGTATAAAATATTGTGCTTATAATAAGGATGGTTGTGCATACGGCAAAATATGCAAGAGTTGTAGTTTATAATGGTGAAATATATATATATATATATATACTTTGCAAACCATTAAGAATTAAACTTCCTGTAGTAATAGAATCTATAATTGTACTATTAAGGCAGGTATATGAGCTTCCAATTGATTAGAGAAGATTGTGGCTACAGTTCAGTATATCTATAAATTTCATTCTAAACTTAACAGCAAATTAATGTTATGTTAACAAACCAATAATTGTTTCACAAGTAAGTGTTTGCTCTGTCAAGGGAATGAAAGGAAAGAAAAGTCTATGTTGTTATAGCGGGTTGTGTGTAACACCCACCTAATAACTGTACAACATGAGTAATAATTATTGCTAAGAACAGCCAACTAAATAAAAAACATAGTTTACATAAAAGCATAATATATCCCTACCATAAACACACTGAAATAATTATACTTATTAAATATAAAGGGACCACAAGTTTTTACATTTTTAATACATAAGCTTGCTGTAGGAAGAAGTGGTCTCAGAGCAATGAAACCTACAGTGCAGAATAATTACTTACTCAAAAACATTAGTCTACAAACAGTGTATGTGAGGTCATCTGGTGACGAACTGGTTGAGCCAATACTGATAAAGATAAATGGATAGAAGTTTCCAGTCTGGCCACACAATTAAAGTAATATTAAACATAGATTCAGTCAACCAACAATCAGATAAAACTATTTGTTCTTTTCTGGATCTCACTGATGTTTTTCAGGTATTTAATGTTTCCTGGTATAGTTTATTAAAGTTAGTTAACACACCTGTGAGCTACTGCTCTAGGAAGTTGAGTCTCCCATTTCTGAAATTTCAATATACAGTATTGGGAAGTCCAAACTTTTGGGGGTGCAACTAACATAGTGGTATTATTAACATTAGTGGTACATATTAAAAATATGTATTGTATAAAACTACCTTCAGGCTATGTGCATAAGGTATATAAGAAAAATAAATGCATGTTATAGTGAGACTTGAGTCCAATCCCCAAAATATTGCATTAAGCTATGCTAATATTCCAAAATATAGACACATGAAATCCAAAATACTTCTAGTCTCACGCTTTTCAGATATGGGAGACAACCTGTACCGAATTTTACAGTGTGTGTGCTTTGTATGCATTTCATCTTCTAAAGCTAGGATTCAAAATAGTAAATAGATTTATAAATATAAAAATAATTATTCTAAAAATGTAATCTGCATACCATGCATGGCAATTTGCAAACCACCAAACCTGCAGTTTTTCATAAGCTTCTGATTCTACCCCTCATTAAAAATGTAACCTAATCAGCATCATAGGAGAGAGGGAAGAGGGGTGGGTGCACACAGAAATGAGCCACTATTATTTGGGAGCAGGGAAAATATCTTTTTTTTCAAGTTTCCCCCTCAGAGAATTGGGCATGATGCTGAGAAGAGTATGAACTTACAGAATTAAATGATGCTGCTTTTTTTTAACTAAAATATGCCAGATTGTAGTACAGTTATGCAATCCATCACTGTAATGCATTGGAAGATTTTAAAATCTTTCATCTATAAAAATCTGGATTACGAATTCAAATAATGTGCTAAGTGGTTTGGTCTTTAGTAAATTGTTTAGATTTTCATCAAAATGTCAAAAACTTTGACATAAAAACACTTACTGTTTAGTACTAAGACCAAAATTCTGGAGACCCACAGTGCAGTAGACGTCTACTCCTAGCTATGCCATGGAGCACTAGGGAGTGGAAGCTGTTGAATAAATGTTTCTAGAACACGTTAGTGCCCCTTACATTCCCATCTGATATGGTATAATGCAATGTTTTATTTTAAAAAAAGGTATACAATAGGCCTGGAATAATACTGTAATAAACCTTTTAGCAATGTCCACATAACATAATTTATTTTTGCAATATGGAGGGGGCAAAAATACTAGATCTCAGTTTATTTTTTATAATCCTACTTAATTCCTTTTGGTGCCAGGTGCAATCCACCAGTCTGTGTGACAAGAACTTTTATTAATGGATACCCGATAACAAGTATTCTTAGGAGGAACAGTCAGTAAAATGCACATACTGAAGACACAATGACCATAAATTAAATCTCATGGTCATTCTAAGGTCTCATAATTCACCTTATGTATACCCTAAATACTATCACAAGTACATTAAGGTATTGAACTGAGATCAGAGAGGGTATGGTTTGGATATATTTTTACTTCTGCTATCTGACATATGCTCTATTGCATTGGATGACATTTGAGAGCATTACACATACATAAACTCAATTTCCACAGAAACAGCAAGGGGTAGGGTGTTTTTAAAACTACTTATAGATAAGTATTCATCCCAAGTGATTGAGAAACCAACTAGAAACAACACCATACTAGATCTGTGGATAACAAATAATGTAGATACAATAACTGACATTGATGTAAGGGAGCCCTTGGCAAATAGAGATCACAATATGATCACATTCGTAATATGTCCCAAAAAAATGCATTATAAGGGTTTGAATAATACTTTTAATTTTAGTAAAGTGAATTTTACCTTGCTCAGACAATCGATAAAGGATGTAGATTGGGACCAAATTTTTAATGGTAAGAGTATTATAGAAATGTGGGTCACCTTTAATTTATGCATAAATACATTCTAATGGGTAGCAAATGTAAGAGTAGCAGGTTCAAACCTATATGGCTAAATAAGAAGGTAAAGAAAATGATGGACAAAAAAAGTGGAGCATTTAAGGCATTTAAATAAGATGGGATATGGAGACCTTCCGCTACTACAAAGAGTGTAATAAACTATGCAAAAAGGAAATTAGAGCAGCTAAAAAAGAAAATGAAAAACTAATTGTGAAGAAAGTTAAATCTATCCCCATTTTTTTAAGTATATCAATGGTAAAAGGATAAAAAAGACAGCATAGGACCCCTAAAAAAATGAACTTAGGGGGTCATTCCGAGTTGTTCGCTTACAAGCTGCTTTTAGCAGCTTTGCACACGCTAAGCCGCCGCCTACTGGGAGTGAATCTTAGCTTATCAAAATTGCGAACGAAAGATTAGCAGAATTGCGAATAGACACTTCTTAGCAGTTTCTGAGTAGCTCCAGACTTACTCGGCATCTGCGATCAGTTCAGTGCTTGTCGTTCCTGGTTTGACGTCACAAACACACCCAGCGTTCGCCCAGACACTCCTCCGTTTCTCCAGCCACTCCCGCGTTTTTCCGAGAAACTGTAGCGTTTTTTTCGCACACACCCATAAAACGGACAGTTTCCGCCCAGAAACACCCACTTCCTGTCAATCACATTACGATCACCAGAACAAAGAAAAAACCTCGTAATGCCGTTAGTAAAAAACCTAACTGCATAGCAAATTTACTTGGCGCAGTCGCACTGCGGACATTGCGCATGCGCATTAGCGACTAATCGCTCCGTTGCGAGAAAAAAATAACGAGCGAACAACTCGGAATGACCCCCTTTGTGAATTGTTAAATAGTGACTATGAAAAAGCAGAGTTATTGAATAAATTCTTCGCATCGGTATTTACTAGAGAGGAAAAAATGGTAGGAATAGAACAAGATAAAAGTAAGGTAAGGACCAAAATTACTTCTCGTGTTTAAGTGAAGATGTAGTCAAAGAACAACTGAATAAAATTGAGATCAATAAATCACCAGGTCTGGATGGAGTGCACCCAAGGGTTCTTAAGGAGCTAGGCTCAGCAATAGCAATGTCATTACATTTAATCTTTAAATCTTCCATCATAACAGGCGTGGTTCCAAGGGAATGGCAAATTGCAGATGTGGTGCCACTTTTTAAAAAGGGAACTAAATCTAATCCTGGGAATTATGGACCAGTAAACCTAACATCTATAGTGGGGAAAATAATGGAAGGAGTATTAAGGGATAGCATTCAGGAGTATTTGGGAGCCTTAACATAATTAGTGAGAACCAGCATGGGTTTGTGAAAAATAGGTCACGTCAAACTAAATTAACTTCTATGAAGAAGTAAGTGCAAATTTAGACAAGGGAAATGCTGTGGATGTGGTCTTTTTAGATTTTGCAAAAGCCTTCTACACAGTACCTCACATGAGGATGTGTCTTAAATTAAGAGAGCTGGGGCTTGGAGACAGCATTTGTACTTGGGTCAAAAATTGGTTGGAAAATAGAGAACAGCGAGTGGTAGTCAATGGAACATTTTCGAGTTGGACTAAAGTATTAAGTGGTGTACTTCAAGGGTCTGTGCTAGGCCCACAGCTGTTTAATATATTTATAAATGTTATAGGAAATGGTATTGATAGTAAAGTATCAATTTTTGAGGATGATACTAAACTGTGTAGGATAATTACATCAGATCAGGATATTGACTCTCTTCAGTACGATTGAACTAAGCTGAGAGGTTGGGCATCAAAGTGGAATATGAGGTTCAGTGTAGAGAAATGTAAAGTTATGCATTTCGGGATCAAAAACAAACAGGCAATCTATACATTAAATAGGGTAATTGTTAGAAAATCATTATTGGAGAAAGATTTGGGTGTGATCATTGACAATAGACTTAGCAGTAGTCTGCAATGTCGAGATGCTGCAGTAAAGGCCAATAGGTTATTAGCATGCATAAAACAGGGAATAGAGACAATGGGCCATATGTAATAGAGTGATAGTTTCAAAAATTTAGAGATTTGGTAAGGTTTTGCAGTTTTTTTTTTTAAAAGTGACAATCATTTACACAGAAAGATCAGCCTGGTTTTGCAGTGTAAATGATTGCCACTTTAAAAAAAAACCTGAAAAAACTTACCAAATCTCTCACTTTCTGAAACGCTCACTCTATTACATTTGGCCCCAGGGATGAAAGTATAATCCTGCCACTGTATAAAGTGTTAGTACAGCCCCATCTAGAATACTGTGTAAAATATTGGGCTCCACACTATAAAAAAGACATAGTTGAACTAGAAAGGGTTCAGAAAACAGCTACAAAATTAGTTAAGGGCCTAGAGTCATTGGATTATGAAGATAGACTACTTTGGCTCGGTATCTTTACACTGGAAAAAAGGCGCATAAGAGGGGACATGATTAATATCTTCAAATATACAGTGAAGATTGAAAGTTTGGGCACCCCAGGCAAAAATTCATTTTAATGTGCAAAAAGAAGCCAAGGAAAGATGGAAAAATCTTCAAAAGGAATCAAATTATAGATTAGACATTCTTATAACATGTCAAAAAAAGTTTGATTTTATTTCCATCATTTACACTTTCAAAAGAACAGAAAACAAAAAATGGTGTCTGCAAAAGTTTGGGCACCCTGCATAGTTAATACCTTGTACTGCCCCCTTTGGCAAGAATCACAGCTTGTAAACGGTTTTTGTAGCCAGCCAAGAGTCTTTCAATTCTTGTTTGAGGTATCTTCACCCATTCTTCCTTACAAAAGTCTTCCAGTTCTTTGAGATTCCTGGCCTGTCTGTGACGCACTGCTCTTTTAAGGTCTATCCATAGATTTTCAATTATGTTGAGGTCAGGAGATTGCTAAGGCCATGGCAAAACCTTCAGTTTGCGCCTCTTGATGTAATCCACCGTGGATTTTGAGGTGTTTTAGGATCATTATTTGTAGAAGCCAGCCTCTCTTTAACTTCAGCTTTTACACAGATGGCATCAAGTTAGCATCCAAAATTTGCTGGAATCTTATTGAATCCATTATTCCTTCTACTCGTGAAATGTTCTCTGTGCCACTGGCTGCAATACAACCCCAAAGCATGATTGTTCCCCCCACATGCTTAACAGTTGGACAGAGGTTCTTTTCATTAAATTCTGTGCCCTTCCTTCTCCAAACGTACCTTTGCTCATTCCGGCCAAAAAGTTTGATTTTAACCTCATCGGTCCACAGAACTTTATTCCAAAATGCATCAGGCTTGTCTATATGTTCATTTGCAAACTTGAAATGCTGATTTTTGTGGTGAGGACGTAGACGAGGTTTTCTTCTGATGACTCTTCCATGAAGACCATATTTGTACAAGCATCTGTTTATAGTGGAATAGTGTACCACAATTCCAGTGTCTGCCAGATCTTCCTGGAGGGATCGTGCAGTCAAACGTGGATTTTGACTTGCTTTTCTCACAATCCTGCGAGCTGTTCTGTCTGATATTTTTCTTGGTCTTCCAGATCTTGCTTTAACTTCCACCGTTCCTGATGACTGCCATTTCTTAATTACAATCTGAACAGAGGATATGGGCATCTGATATAGCTTTGCTATCTTCTTATAGCCTTCTCCAGCTTTGTGAGCGTCAACTATTCTCAGTTTCAGTGTTCTACACAACTGCTTAGAGGAACCCATGGTGCTGATTGTTGGAGCAAGGTCAGATGAGTACGGGCTTTTAAAACCTTTGAGATTGACATCACCTGGTCTTTCCAGATGATGATTGAGAACAATCCATGACACTGCCAGGTCTCAGCTGTCCAAAGGGGGCAGTACAAGGTATTAACTCGGCAGGGTGCCCAAACTTTTGCAGATGCCATTTTTTGTTTTCTATTGTTTTGAAAGTGTAAATGATGAAAATAAAATCAAACTTTTTTTGACATGTTATAAGAATGTCTAATCTGTAATTTGATGCCTTTTGGAGATTTTTCCATCTTTCCTTGGCTTCTTTTTGCACATTAAAATGAATTTTTGCCTTGGGTGCCCAAACTTTCAATCCCCACTGTATCAAGGGGCAATATAAGGAACTTTTAGGTTATTTACTTATTAAGAGCTCTATACACAGGACACTTGGTCATCCCCTTAGGTTAAAGGGGAGGAAGTTTAAGACCAAGTGAAGGAAAGGTTTCTTCACAGTGCGGACAGTGAGTTTATGGAATTTACTGCCAGAGAGAGTGAAAATGTCAGATTCAATTGAGGCATTTAAGAAAGGATTAGACAAATTTTTAGAGGAAAATAGCATCAAAGGTTATAAGTAAATTGGAGATAATACAGCATATCGCACTATAGGTTGAACTCGATGTACAATTGTCTTTTTTCAACCTTGACAACTATGTATATGTAACTATGTATGTATGTATGTATGTATGTATGTATGTATGTATGTATGACATGCACCATTTAACAAAATAAGCACTTCAGTGACAGGAACTGACACATTTGTGGCTGATGTGCTTTGTTTGTTTTGGCCACCACAAAACAAGCTACATTTAGGCTTAAAGTTGCTAACAGTGTTGTTATTCATTTCCACATTTGGAACATGTCAGAATCATCATTATCCTCATCATCACCCTCCTAACCTTGTTAATATCATCATCATCATCACACAATATTGGCTAATCCACACTGGAATCCACCATTACAGCAGAAGTTTGTTTATTGTAATTCGTGACCCAGGTCTTACTCATATAAATTTGAATTCATTTTAATAAGCATCAGTTTTCCACATTTGTTGGAAGTAGCCTCCTATGCTGATCACTCACAAAGTTCCCATCTACGCTAAAAACTCTCTGCAAATATACACTGGGGAGTCTGCAGCTTAAGTACACCAAAGTGAGTATTTACAAGTTGCTCCAAATTGGCTTTTTTCCCTCCCAGTGTTCAGAGGAACTGTGTAACATGCTAATTTGTGCATTGTCATTAAAATAATTCTCCATCCTCCTATTGATGCTTACTGTATTAGATTGAGTCATGGTACAGAGGTCAATAATTGTGGGCAAGTCACAACTTCCGGTTCTGGTTTCATGGAGTGAGGAGCTCCGTGTCCGAGCTCCGTCTCCCGCTCCACGGCACTCACCGTTTACAAGGCACATACGCCTCCCACTGGCTTCGGTGCCCTCCACATTGTCTCCAGCTCCACCAGTGCTCCTGATGGATCGATCCATGGCCCCGAAAATTCCGCTCATACATCCTCCCCAGCAGCCGCCACAGCCTCCATGCCAGGAGAAATGGCGTGCTGCGGAGACCATGGAGCTGGACACAGCTGCTGAGAACGCTCTCACTCTACATAAGAAGCCCACAGCAGAGGGGTATTCAGCAGGAGGTCATGTGAGTCTGGGCTCTGATGCCTCAGTAACATATAAGGATGTGGTAGATGCCATTACAGCCACCATGTCCCCATTACTATCTAAAGCAGTGGCTGATATAACTGGCCAGCTGCAACAGCTTAATCACAGGGTCTTTGATACAGAGCAGCATTTTGCTGTAGTCTCCCATGATGTTGATGACCTGCAGCATTCAGTTAAACGCCTTACCATTGAAAACTTCCAGCTGTGGAACAAGATAGACGATTTAGAAAATCGTTCGCGTCGTAATAACATTAGGCTGTTTGGTCTGCCTGATTCTATCAAGGGGACAGCTTTGTCCGATTTTGTCCGCAACACTCTCCCCTCGCTCTTAGGCATAGAGGCGGTTTGTCAAGACATGGTTATTTAGAGGGTCCATAGGGTGGGCCCAACACGTCCCCTAACAGGCCGAGACCACGTGTTACCCTGTTCCGCTGCCTGAACTATTTACATAAAATGGAAATTTGGTCAGCTTCCCGCAAGGTGAAGTCTCTATCCTGGGAAGGTCACAAACTTCACATATTTCAAGACTACTCCGCTGAGCTATTAAGGGCCAGAAAATCCTTTCCCCTGTTTGCTCCCGTCTCGTGGCTGAAGGGCACAAATTTGGTCTTTTGTACCCTGCCAGATTGCGTATATACGATGGTACATCTTTTAAGGATTTCTCCAACCCCTCTGATGCTATGGCGTTTCTCCAGGAACTTGGTCATACTAAAGATTCTGATATCACTGATACTGCAGATTGATTTATATGGACTGCTATGTGTCCATTCCTGGCTATTTTTCTCTATGCTAGTATGATCACTTGCCTGTTGAATGTGCCCGCTATATGTTAAAGTTCATTGTTTACATTCCGTTTTGTTATGAGCACCATAAGGGTGCCTTTCTATGCTCTTTGCCGCATTTCTACTGTTTTTGAGATGTTATATAGCTAAGTTCGTATTATTTATTCCTCTTCTATTTAGGTCTACTTCATGTTAACAATGTGGAGGTTTCCGGGCCTCAGTAACTCTGGTCATGTGCTCGGGGAATGGAAACGGAGCTATTGTTCTCCCCCTGGATGTTTATTACTGGTATTTCCTTGATGTTTTTGGTGGGTCTAGGAAGTCTAGCAGCTCTCCGCCGTGGGTGCCTGCTATCTCCCCCATTGGTTTCTGTACCCCCCCCTCTCCCCTTACTGGTATCCCTACCTTCTCCCCCCTCTACCTTTGTGCACTGTCCCATGCTCTCCTGATGTGATTGGTGTTGGTACAGTGTGCTGGCTCTATGTTATAGCGGCCTACTTGCATTACCCATTCGTTCCTTGAATAATGCCCGATCTATGCTGCGTCACTTGGAATGTTGGAGGCATTAACTCCCCAGCCAAGAGGAGAAAGCTCTTGCTGTATTTACAAAAGAGCGAGGTGGATGTGGCATTTCTTCAAGAAATGAACCTGACTGCTCTGGAAACTGCTAAGTTGGGTATGTTCGGGTGGTCTGTTTTGGCTTCATCTTCTTACAATTCCAGAGCCCGTGGGGTGGTTATCTTAATACGATGCTCTCTTTCCTTCGAAGTTACACATACTACTTCTGATCCCAATGGCAGGTATGTTATAATGTCCGCCAATATACTGGGTAATCCACTCACATTAGCTAATATATATGCTCCCACTCCCTATTCTAGGACCTACTTCCAGCGACTGATGACTCTCCTGACCCCCTTTATGGGTGATAATTTAATTATTGGCGGGGACTTCAATCTGATTTCCTCAGCTTTACTAGATAAATCTATGACGTGTGGAATCCCACCCACCCTTCCCAAGGTAGGCATACCATTCTTCTCTAAAACACTGCAGGTTGTGGACTTGTGGCGAGCTTTACACCCAACCGATAGGGATTATACCTGTCTCTCAGCGGCTCATGGCACCCTCTCCCGCATAGACTACCTCTTTGCCTCCCATACTCTGTCCCCCCTCATCACCGCTTGCACTATAGCTCCCATGTCTCTCTCTGACCATGCGTTGGTCACGACCACTATCCACTTTCCGATGAGCAGGGCTTCTCTAAACTATGGAATTTTCCCTCCAGACTCTGCCACTCCTCCATGTTTAAATCCATGTTGGAGGCTGCGTGGGATGATTTCAGCGTGTCCAACTCTGAGCACATTCAGGTGGACCCTCCCTTATTCTGGATGTCGGCAAAGACTGTGCTTCGGGGGGTGATCATCTCATTCACCACATCCTCTAACAAGCAGTATTCAGCCCACTACCTTTCACTACAAGATGCCTTATCCGAAGCATTCCAAACTTACAAACTAGCTCCATCTACCTCCACAAAACAAGCCTACCTTTTGTCTAAAACCAACTTCGAGGAATATCTGACTGAAATGGGTGACAAATACCTCTTTTCGATCCATCACAAGTTTCACAGATTCAGAAATAAAACGGGGCACCTGCTCTCTAACCTACTATGAGGTACTTACTCCCCGGCTACTGTTCACCCCCTCCGCACTCCTTAGGATCCATTGACTACAACCAATAAACAGATAGCACATATCATGCAGAATTTTTCCAAGTTGCTTTACTCTCCAACTTCTCCTGTTGCCTCCAGGCTCTCCTCCATCCAGACTCATACCTGCCCGCCTTCTACTTCCTCACATCCCTCTACTCCTTCTCCTACTCCTGGTTCATATTCTCTTCCTCCCTTCTGGAATGACCTCCCCTTCCCTACTCTCGAGGCCGATATGATCTCGTCACTCCAAACCCCTATCACCCTAACAGGTTCAAAAAGCGATTAGACAACTGAAACCCAACAAAGCGCCAGGCCCTGACGGTTACAGTGGCGACTTCTACAAGTTGCTGCTTCCCCACATCAGTCCTATTCTTGTTGATGTATTTAATTCAATAATGTCATCGAATTCCCCACCTCCGCATTTTAACTCAGCCGTTATTAAAGTCCTCCCCAAACCAGGCAGGAATATTTCACTCCCGGGCTCTTACTGCCCAATATCGCTGCTCAACCTCGACTACAAACTACTGGCCAAGATACTAGCAGAATGCCTTAAGGTCCTACTTCCCCACATTGTCCACTTGGACCAGACTGGGTTCATAACAGGCAGACACTCCGTGGTCAATGTGAGGAGGGTGATAGCGGCCCTTTATGCTTGCAAGAATCCTACATCCCCTGATGGAAATGCTATAATTTCACTAGATGCAGAAAAGGCCTTTGACCTCGTCGAATGGCCTCACCTATATGCCACCCTACGTCATTTCCTTTTCCCAGACTCCTTCATTCATGCCATTTGGGCACTTTACTCGTCTCCTACCTCATATGTTTCCTGCAGTGGTTTTTTGTCTGAAGCCTTCAAACTAGGTAGGGGCACACGATCTTAATTTCTCTCCAGTGATTAGAGACACAATTACCAAATTGGAGGGATGGCTTAACTTGCCCCTATCATTGCTGGGCAGAGTTGCTGTCCTTAAGTCTGTGATCTTCCCGCAAATATTCTACATTATCCAATCCCTCCCAATACGCCTACGTGACCCGGATGGGCAAAGATTGAGAAAGGCGATGACCCGTTTTCTGTGGCAGGGAAAGAAACCTAAAATTGCTTTCCCTAAGCTTGTGATGGATCGATCAGAGGGTGGATCTGGCGTTCCTGACCTTATTTCTTACTCATTAGTGGTGTTTCCCCGATACGCTGCTGACTGGCTGTTTGGAAAAAGCACATACACTGACCTGCCCTTGGATTCTTCAATTTTCCACCCCTTCTCCCCTTGCGCACTACTACATTCCAAACAATCCACTATCCCCCCTTTCATCTTGCATCACCCTCTCTTCAGAGATACTTACCTTAGCTGGGTGAAGTTGCACAAAAAACTACATAGTGACCACACGTCTTCCCCATACATAACTTTATGGGGGAACCCCTCTTTCACGCCTTCCTTTCACAATGCTCTCTTCCTCCGTTGGCGGGAGAGGGTGCTATGCTCTGCCACTCAGGTATTTGACCCTGGGGGCCACACCTCCCAGTTTACCACGCTGAGAGACAGGTACTCCCTCCCCTCCTCACACTTCTTCATGTTTCTCCAAACTAGGCATTATGTTTCTTCCTTGAAACTTGAGTCCTATGTTCCTATCCCCACCTCTCCTTTGGCAAAAGTCCTTAAATATTGGGAATCTCACCCCTACAAACTGAAACATGTCTACACTCTCATAGTCAACAGTCCCGCCACACCTCATTTACGAAAACTGATCACATCTTGGAAAGCAGATATTCCTGATATACCCTCATATGACTCTCTCATTCAACACTTTCTATCTACCATGACTACCTTGAGTTCGGCATATTTACAAGAGGTACACCTCAAGTCCCTTCACAGGGCCTACCTACCTCCCTGTACCCAATCGTACATTAATCCATCTATTTCTGACAGATGTCCAAAATGTAGTGGGGCGAGAGCCGACTTTTATCACTGTCTCTGGGATTGTACAAAGATCAGGCACTTCTGGAACAAACTATTTGGGTTCATCAACAGTCATTTCTCGCTCTCCTTGAGACCCGACCCCTTAGCATGTCTATGTATAAACTTTTCACAGTGGAATGATATTAAGGGCCTTAAGTCCTTGATCCCCATGCTTACTATGCTCTTTACGGTCACAAAAAAAAATATTTTGAAACACTGGACTGTTAGGTCTGCCCCTTCACTAATGGAAGTATCCAAAGTTATGCTACAAAATCTCTACCTAGGCCGCAGAACCATGACACTACCTGGTCACCCTAGCCTCGCGAATTATTTCAAGAAATGGGACCCTTATATTTCCACACTAGACCCAGCGACTCACTCTAAGTTTGTTCAGACCTTCAAAAATACTTCCTGGAGAATGGTCAGATAACTTCGGTGTCTGGACCCTCATCATTCTTACCCCTGTCAAATCTCACTTTTTCCTTTTCTCTCCTTCCCTACTGGTCCCCCCCCCCCCCCCAACTTAACGCCAGTCTTGGAGTTAAGTAATATCTTCCTGCTTTTGGTCTAATGTATTGCTTTCCTGTATGTTTCTACTCTCCCTTTTCTTTAACCTGATAGTTTTATGTCAATTTTCTCTTTACAGCTGTATTGTTCAAGTATTGCCTTCAATATGCTCTGTTTGTGAACATGCTGTTATCATCACCATGTTGTTCATTAGTTTACTCTCTCTTACCATGTGGTGCCATTCCCCCCTCCCCTCCCTCATCCCTACCTTTGCCCTTCCCTGGTGAATAATGTTTCTGTCTTTTTGGAGACAGTTGATGATGTATATTATTGTTTGAGATCTGTTATGCCCAATTTCATCGAGTATTCACACATATTTGTTTGACCTTTATTGGCTGTCCGTATTACTGAACTGTCTGTTTATTCGCCTTTATTGAAAAAACTATAATAAAACAGTTTTTGAAAAAAAAATTGTGGCCAAGTATTTTAAATCTGACCAGATGTCAGAATATTCTTTAACTCTGGTGCACTGATTTGACAAATCATCACCCTCATCATCACTACCACCATCACCACCACCACCAGTAGATCCCTTGGAAAAGTGATTTTTTTCTGGCAGCAACAGTGGGAGAAGCTGTAGCAGTAGACATCCTTGTATCATGTGCTACTCGAGCAGACAACTTGCTCACAATGAGCAGTTATCTCTTAAGATATGGGTCATATGGAAAGAAAGATGTTGACTATGACTTAAGCATAGGATCTAGCATAGTTGCCAAACTGTAATAATCCGATGTCAAGATGTTAGAAACCCTTGTGTTCTGGCAAAACAAAAAATGTACTTGATCTACAAGTCCAACATACTTAGCAGAATCACTTTTTTTCTTCTCTTATTTCAGCTTGTCTAGCTGCTTTACCAGTAGTTTAATTATGTGAATCACCTGACTCTGATTAGCAGTGTCTAAACTCACTTAATTTGTTGCAATTTCAAATAGTTTCAGTAGAATGCATAACACAGCTGGTATAAGCAAGAAATCCATATGATCCAGAGGAAATGCCAACAGATCTTAGGTGTAATTGTGTAATACTGTAAGTAAACTAAAATGAATATGTCTGTAGCTTTATAAATAGGCACACACTTACTGACTTTTAAGTTAGATCACCACAGAGGAAAATGGCCAACCATTACAGAGGACATGCAAAAAACATGGCTACTTCATAAAGGAGGGTATAGCAGTGGACCAACCACTTTGATTGTCATGATGGCTAAACTTGGATCTTGATATATTTTCCATGGGGACAAATCAAGCATCTAAATTCATCCATGATACTGTCTGCTAGAGTAGCAGTGGGGCCCTGTACATCTGTGGGCCAGTCCAGCACTGCAAAGGACACTAGAAGTTCTCCATGAACATTGTCATGTAACCAGACTGCAATACAGTCCCATATCCATCCAGAAACTTCCAAACAGGTGTTTGAGAATAGACATAACCAGCACACTGCTCAATTCATAGCATATTTACTCCATCAGAATTTAACATATACACAGCACATGGCAGAGACAATACTCATCAGTGTCATTGCATTTAGCCACTTGTATGATCCCAAACAGCCATTTTCAGATACCATCATTCCTCAGGGGAACAACCATTGTTAAAGTGACACAGTGCCAATGCAAGAAAGTGCCTGCGTGCAATGTCATACTCACACCTCCCAGGAGTTCTACTTGTACTCCTGGACCACCATTCCCGCCACCTCCTGGAAATCACACAAACCACGTGATGCCAACCCGGAAGTTCCAGTCAGTGGAATGCAGTCTCCATGCCCAAACACCAGGAAGCAGCCAAAGGTTCCCAGGTGCCTGGAAATGATGGCAATCATAGTGCGAAAAATTGTAACATTAAAGCAAAAGCAAATACATAAATAACAATTAAAAACAGCGAGATCATGGTAGTTATCATTCATATATAAGCCCTACCAGATACTAATTCATTAATGATTACATAATGGGCTATATTAGGTGGAGTCATTTATGCCCCTCCTAATTATCATCAAACAAAAGGTACTATCATGGTCCACACTGTCATTATATGGTAACAAATTCACACACATAAGAAAAGACATCATAAGAAGATAGCATACAGTGTGTTTGCCCAAGGTCCAATATGTCAAAGAATAATGTCAAAAAGTACAAGAAGCATCATTCATTAAAGACAACCATGTAGGTCCATCAGTTACTAATTGCCCCAATTCTAAAAAAGGACCAAAGGAAAATTCTTAATTCTGCCCAGGCGGGAACATGGCATCCAATCGATAAATCCATCTACATTCTTGTTGTAACAAACGTTTGTGCCTATCTCCTCCCCTCCTCTGGGGGGCACATGATCAATCAGCATGTAGGTAAAGTCCTTTAACTTGTGTCCATAAACGACAAAGTGCCTAGCTACAGATGGTGAACTACCGTCAAGCTTTACAAATGCTTTTTTAATGGAGAACCTGTGCATAGCGATCCTCTCCTTAAGCATGCGGATAGTCTTCCCTATGTATACTTTTTTGCTTGGGCAGATAAAGATGTACGTAACAAACTGTGTCTCACACATCATACGATGACTTAAAGGGTAACTAATCCCCTTTAAGGGGTGGCAACAGGTTTTTCCCATCAATATAAATCTAGAGTTTACACAACCTAAACACTTGAAGTCACCAACTTGTAAACAAAGCCAGTTAGCTCCTCTACCCGCACGTAGGCTAATGTCAGAAAAAGCCACATTTTCTTTCAAGTTGCGACTATGTCAGCAGCAAAACAGGGACGGCTTATTGCAGAATGTACTGAGTGTAGGATCAGACTGCAGAATATGCCAGTTTTTAAGGATAAATTGGCATGCAGTTCCTGATGAGATAGAGCAAGTGCTGGCAAAGACCAAACGGTCCAACTCTGTGTCCTTAGCATGTGGTACAAGCAAATTCTCATGTGTGAGTTGTATGCACTTGTCAATTACTTGTTGGACTTCATTTTTGTCATAACCCCTCACCAAGAAATTGTTACACATCCAGGTCAATGTCTCTAGCACTAAATTGCAATCCAAGGTAATTACCCTGATAAGTTGTGAGTAGGGTAGACTCCTCTTTAATGCTACTGGATAGAAACTTGAAGCTAGTAAGAAAGAGATTTTTGTCAGTGGACTTCCTGAAGATATCTGTTGAGAGAATCCTATCTTTAACACAGATAGGCACATCCAAAAATTTGATAGAAAAAGCATTGTGGGCACTGGTAAATCTGATGGACCCAGTTAGACTATTAAGTTTCTTCACAAAGTCTAGCAGTAGTCATTCACCCCCAGTCCACAGCATGAACAGGTCATCAATAAACCAAATGGTTTATTTGTATTACTCCATGAGTAATAAAAGAAATTCCAAAGGGGGACCCGCATACTGTGGACTGGAGCTAATGACACTCCTGATGGCAGAAATTTCTTCATAATGCCCAATTTTGATGTACAAGCTGGTGACATCCATAGTCACCAGTATGCACTCAGTGGGCAATGGACCAATGGCATTCAATTTGCAAAGAAAATCTTTGGTGTCTCTGATAAAGTATGGAGTGGATTGCACTATTGTCTGTAAATAGAAATCAATGTATAGTGACATCCCCTGACCCAGAGACCCTCGTGATGAAATGATGGGTCTGCCTGGAGGCTTCTCAAAAGAGTTGTGCACCTTAGTTAAGATGTATAATAATGGAATCTTGGGAAATTATTGTGTTAAAAAACAACTGTATCTTCATCTATCCAACCATTGCCTAATCCCAGGTTAATGATGGAATCTATTTCTTGCTAGTAGCATTCAGTCAGATCAGTGCCGTAACTAGACATTTTAGCGCTGTGTGCAAGAAACAGCATCGGCGCCCCCCCCCCAACCCACACACATATACAAAACAGGTGCCAAAAGTATAGAGGCGTAGCTTCATGGAGAAGTGGCATGGCCACAAAATAATACCAATTCATATTATTCTGTACAGAAGTCTCCATTATTCAAATTACACCGCACAGTAGCGCCACTTACACATATTACTCCAGGTAGAGCCTCTATCACAAATTAGGCAGCAGAGTCCCCCTTTTTGCACATTAGACATTAGAGTCCCCCTTTTTGCACATTAGACAGCAGTCCCCCTTTTTACACGTGTGTGTTTGTGTTACAGTCCTGCCTTAAACATTATGCAACATATTTTGCCCCTCACACTTCTGCCACACATGCCTATGCCCCTTACAAATCCAGCCACACATTACGCACTTACACTTTATGCCACACATGCCCTTACACATTCTCTTTCTCCCCCTCCCTCCCCCCCATATCCTAGCCAGCAAGGAGCAATCCTTTAGCTCTCCAGACCCCAAGCCTAGCAGTGGCTGAGCTCTCTTACCGGTGGAAGTTGCTCTCCCCCCGCAGCAGTGGCTGGCTATGCTAGCAGCAGCGACTCCCTCCCGGCGGCAGCAGCTCTTCCCCAGTGGCAGCGGTTCTCTCCTGGTGGCAGTGGCTCTCCCCCCGGCGGAAGCGGCTCACCTGGAGGCAACGGCTCTCTCCCGGTGGCAGTGGCTCTCCCCCCGGCAGAATCAGCTCTTCCCTGGCGGCAGCGGCACACTCCTGGCAGCAGCGGCTCTCCCTGGGCGGAAGCGGATAACCTGGAGGCAGCGGCTCTTTTCCGGCGACGACTGCGGCGGCGGCTTCAGGAGCGGGTCACTGAAGTTGAAGTATGATCGCTCCTGCTTCCCCATGGTCTCTCCGTCGCCTGCACAGTACACAGGGGCCAAGAGAGGGAGCGGGCCGCAGGAGCGCAGGGGGAATATGCGCTTTAACTAGGCAATGCCCCTTCTGCACACATCTAGTTACGGCGCTGATAAATAGCAGTTATTCACAAACTCAGCTCCACATTCATTTAATAACTCCCAAACCATCTCCGCCTTTAACAAATAGTCCAATCACATTAATGTAATTAATAGGCAAATATATTACACCTCTTTTAACTTAAACAGCACCCATTATCAAATAAGCTGCCCTCCCCAATAAATTAATCCGTTTTTCACACTGTTAAAAGTCTAGCCACATCATTAAATGTACAGCCCACACATCCAGCTACATTACATTACAAGACTATCTTTTCTGGCTCTCCCCCCGATGGCAGCGGCTCACCTGGAGGCAACGGCTCTCCCCCCCGGCGGCAGCGGCTCTCCCCCCCGGCGGCAGCGGCTCTCCCCCCCGGCGGCAGCGGTTCACCTGGAGGCAACGGCAATCCCCCCGGCGGCAGCGGCTCATCTGGAGGCAGCGGCTCTCCCCCCGGCGGCAGCAGCTCATCTGGAGGCAGCGGCTCTCCCCCCGGCGGCAGCAGCTCATCTGGAGGCAACGGCTCTCCCCCCGGCGGCAGCGGCTCTCCCCCCAGCGGCAGCGGCACTCTCCTTGCAGCAGCGGCTGTCCCTGGGCAGAAGCGGATAACTCGGAGGCAGCGGATCTATTCCGGTGGCGGATTCAGGAGCGGGTGCGGGCAGCGGTAGCGCAGGGGGAATATGCGCTCTAACTAGGTGTGCGCTGTGGGCAATGCCCCTTCTGCACACACCTAGTTACGGCGCTGAGTCAGATCAAAGTATAGGAGTTTGTAGCACTCTGAGTTAGAGAGTTGACATAACACCTCATTAGTGTAATCCTGGTGATTCATCAGCACTATTGCCCCGCCTTGATCGCGCATGGTCCTAACTGCTTCTTTTTAATCTTTAGTCATATTGGAAAAATACAACCTGCGTTTCTTAATGTTGGATTGGGTGTCTAAACATACCAGTCTCATAAATGTCTCGATGGAGGCATTATTCAGTGGAGAATCAAAGGTACTTTTACCTCTAAAGTGGGGCTGTTGCCCAGTCATTACGCCCTTCTTGGAAAAATAATCTTTCAAATGTAATTGACATTGGAATTTATACAATTTAGTGAATAAATACAATTTATTTTGATGGTAGGTCTGTACATACTGTAAGAGAGACCCCTTGACAAAACAGAAGATTGCAATACTTTGGGCATATAGCTGGCCAAATTGATTACTGTTATTTCTTGTTATATTTGGGTTGGGTACGGGATCCCGGCTGTCGGGATAACAGCAGTCAGCATACCGATGTCGGCAGGGGTACAAGCACAATGAAGCACCCTTGTGGATTCACTGTGCTCAACACGCTGCAGTCTTAATGTCTTACTATGTTCGCCACAGGTTCTATTACCAATTGATGGATGGACACGCAGAAGTGGGAATAGATGTGGCAGTGCTGCCGGCATTCTGGCGGTTGGGTTCCCGGCGTCGTTATTCTGACTGCCGGGATCCCGACTGCCAGGATCCTGACTACAACCCATATATACTGTATATATTTTTTTTATATATATATATATATATATATATATATATATATATATATGAAAGCCCTTACTGACTCATCACTAATTTTCTTACCAATATTTCAGGAAGATAAAATTTAACATAGGCATTCTTCAATTGGGTAATAGGCAAACTACATAAATAGAACTTCCCTAAGGGGATGAAAAGGTTGTTTACATAATGACATCATTACCGATGCATGGCTTGCAGTGCAGAAATGATTACTTCCAAATGGACAATTGAATCAAAATTTGAAATGCAACTCAAGTGTGTACAATTTCACTACAAAAATGCAAAATCCCTCACTCACTCACTGACTGACTCAATGACAAAATGGTCCTGTCACTTTTCACCATATCAGCTACGGCTGCTCTTCTGGTAAGACCAACAACCATAGATTAATATTTACCTACATTACTTACATGAAGACGTCTCAAATTTACAGCTCTATAGATTTACCAAATTTTTAACACTCATTTATATTTACAACCATAAAAATCAGATACTCCCGTGAAAAGAATGGGTAGAATAGCTAGTACAGATGGAGTTATGCTATTTGTGGCTCCGTCTGTGACTAGGTGCACCCGGGGAAGTGCACCGCCAGAAACAAATGGGACATGCATGCTAGAAAGGGGGAGGGGTCACAGACAAACAGTAGACAGAGGGGGGGTGCTTTTTCCTCCCCCTGGTATCCCCCAGTACACTAAAAATATTACCTGTAACCATAGCTGAACATATCTGGTAATAGAATTTCAGAGAATTGGTCACATGCATTTGCAAAGAAATGTTTAGCTGCTGAACCGCGCCAATGGTTCTCCGATATCAGCAGTCCTAACACTACATAATAGCAGTGTCCATATAGGGCCATGTGATTTGTCTACAGTAAGGCCTCATTACAAAGGCTCATACTAAAACCCATCCAGACAGAGAGCTAACGTACCCAGGAGCCACCCTCAGGATCTGCCATTATCACTACAAGGAACAACATGCCTTCCAAATACTGCTCCCATTCAATGCCTTTCTCACACATGCAGACAAACAGTGGCAGTTGCGCTATCATTCCTGGAGATAATTATATATCAGGTGGTAGAAAGGGGGAGGGGTCACAGACAAACAGCAGACAGAGAGGGGGGCTGCTTTTTCACCCCTGGTATCCTATAAATATATTATTACAAAGATATACAGTTGTGCTTTTAGTCCACATAATATAAATATCTTTTCCCAAGAATAGGATTATGCAGATTCAATGTCACAAAGAACTGCATCCTGCACTAGATCCTCTTAATGAACCGCATCTCCTCTTTATATAATCTCCAGACCCCAGGAGATTAATTTATCTGGTAAAGATGGATGAACAGAGGGAACCCATAGTGCAAATACATTTTATTCACTTAAAAACTGTTTTTTGTAAAACACCACAATACAAATTGCAGCCTCGTACCAAATATCTCAACGCTGTCGGATGGAAACCAAAAGATATACAGTAAAACAGAAAACCACAGCAATACTGGAACACTTTACTAGGGAAAGGAGTCAGGACCATACACCATATCCACTGTTCACCATCCGTCTGGACACTGTTCACAACCAGCATAAAGGACAATATTCTGGGCACATTTCACGCTGGATAGGCCAAGTCCCTATGCATGTAATCACTTTGTCAGCCCTCTTTTGAACACATTCCAGTACCCAATAAAGGAGGTGCTGTATACCTGTTTCTGTGGATATACAGATTGGATACCGTGAACCAGAGTGGCCTTAATGAAAATGTAGGTCTTTCCTGCTTTTTGCAAGAGTTCTATGTGATAGTGTATATATGTCACTATCAGCATCTGTGTATATAAGCTCTGCCCAATTATCTGATATATATATATATATATATACATACAATTGTGCTCATAAGTTTACGTACCCTAGCAGAATTTGATTTTGCTCTCATATGACCACATTACATTCTCCCAACCCTCCTCTGGATCATCCAGATGATCACTGGCAAACTTTATATGGGCCTGGACATGTGCTGGCTTAAGCAGGGGGACCTTTCGGGTGCTGCATGATTTCAATCCATGACGACGTAGTATGTTACTAATGGTAACCTTTGTGACTGTGGTCCCAGCTCTCTTGAGGTCATTGACCAGGTCCCCCCGTGTAGTTTTGGGCTGATTCCTCACTGTTCTCAAGATCATTGATACTCCACGAGGTGGGATCTTTCATGGAGCCCCAGATCGAGGGAGATTGTCAGTGATCTTGTATTTCTTCCATTTTTTTTTATAATTGCGCCAACAGTTGATCTCTTCACACCAAGCTGCTCGCCTATTGTTGAGTAGCTCATCTCAGCCTTGTGCAGCTCTACAATTTTGTCCCTGGTGTCCTTATACAGCTCTCTCTCTCTCTCTTGGCCATGGTGGAGAGGTAGCAGTCTGACTGTTTGAGGGTGTGGACAGGTGTCTTTTATACAGATAACCAGTTCAAACAGGTGCCATTAATACAGGTAACGAGTGGAGGATAGAAGAGCTTCTTAAAGAAGAAGTAACAGGTCTGTGAGAGCCAGAAATTTTGCTGCTTGGTAGGTGTCCAAATATTTATTTTCCACAAGAATATACAAGGAAATTGTTTAAAAACCATACAATGTGATTTCCTGTTTTGTTTTTTTCAGATTCTGTCTCTCACAGTTGAAATGTACCTATGATGGAAATTACAGATCTCTCTTATCTTTTTAAGTGGGTCTACTTGCACAACCGGTGGCTGTCCAAATACTTTTTTGCCCCACTGTATGTATATATATATATATATATATATATATATATAAATATAAATATATATATATATATATATATATATATATAGGAGGATTGGTGCGGCACTCGGCATAAAAGGTACAGAATGTCTCGTTTGATTATACCAATAATCAAATTAGATTATTGTGTCCTCTGCTGCCATATGTCCAGTGTAGCTATATAAATCCAGTGCAGTTGTTTTGTTTTGTTCTGCATCAGTCCAGTGGTGGTGTCTTGTGCTGTATCAGTCCAGTCACAGTGGGGGTGTCCTCTGCTGCCATATGTCCAGTGCTGCAGTATAAGTCCAGTCCAGTGGTGCATTGTTGTGCTGCATCAGTTCAGTGGTGGTGTATTGTGCTGCATCAGTCCAGTAACAGTGGTGGTGTCCAGTGCTGCAGTATTAGTCCAGTCCAGTGGTGCAGTGTTGTGCTGCATCAGTTCAGTGGTGGTGGATTGTGCTGCATCAGTCCAGTCACAGTGGTGGTGTCCTCTGCTGCCATATGTGCAGTGCTGCAGTATAAGTCCAGTCCATTGCAGTGGTGCTGTGTTGTCCTGCATCAGTACAGTGGTAGTGTCTTGTGCTACATTATTTTGATGGGTGAAGGTAGGTTGTTTATTTCTTCCATAAGGATTTCAAATGCCTGTACTTCACCATTCCACAGCATATATAGGTCATCTATGAATCTATTGAATAGTAGTATGTGATCTCTGTGTCCAGCTGATAAAAACATGGATTTTTCCCGTTGAAACTTGAACACATTGGCATAAGCCAGTTACACTGCCTTCCTGTATGTAGATGTCACCATCATAGAAGAAGTAATTACGGGTAAGTACCAAATGTAAGAGATGTAAAAACAAACCCTTGTCCATAGATAGTTCTCCAGTGAGATTGGTCAAGGATGATTTCATAGCAGATGTTCCCAATTCATGCGGATCGACGTGTATAAACTTTTCACGTCCATTACACACATAATTGTGTGTTCCTGTATCCCTCTAGTGTTATTAATCAGATTCAAGACATTGGTTGTGTCTTTCAGGTAAGTATCTTGTATGATTACATGTGGCTGGATGACAATGTCCAATAGTTGGGAAATTGGTTGATACAAACTGCCCCTTGCTGAGATTATAGGTTGACCGGAGGGATTACTTGAATCTTTATGAGTTTTTGGGACTATGTACAAGACTGGAATTGTAGGAGCTTCTTGTTTAAGAGCTACCAAAGTTTTTTCATCTAATAGATTTGCATATTTGGCTTGTTGTAAACATGTATGTAGTTCCATTTGGAATCTGGCAATGGGGTCACCTGCTAATTTAGTGTAAACTGTGGTAGCCTTAAATTGGTTCGAAATGTCTGTTTTATATACACTGAGATCTTGAATTACTATGGCTCCACCTTTGTCCACCAGCCTGATGGTAATGCTTTTATCACTGCTAAGAGTTTTGAGTGCACGTATTTCTTCTTTTGATAAGTTTGATTTATGTGAGGTGGATGTTTGTGCATATTTACACATCAAATTATCCAGAAGTCTTGTATATGTTTTTATAGAAGAATTTTTCAATGGTGGATCAAACTTAGATCTTAAAAATTGTGGTAGACATATATCACCAGCTATTGAAATTACTGAAAAAAAGAAATTGACTTCCTATTCCATGGTCAATCATTATCTGACTATTTAAGACAAAAATTGATTTGTATTTGCCTACTATTGGCAGAATCATCCCTGAATTTTCTAGTAGATGGACTTCAGTTCTAAATAAATGCAGCTTAGATTTAATGCTGCTGGTAATCAAACAGGCTGGAAAAGAATACAAAAAACACCACAAGTACCAACTCAAAGAAAAATGAGTGATCAATTTATCATCCCTCCCTCTATTGCCTGTTGAGGAACATCTATTAGGATTGTCGTTTATTTCTACAACAGACCACAATGAATTTGAATGGCAAATTGATCTACATAGAATGAACAAAAAAATAAGACATAAGAAATTCTTTCAAAACTCACCACCCAGTGAAGACCTGGGCCCCCTTAATTAATTTCATCAACAACATCTAAGATCTAAGTTTGATCCACCATAGCAAAATGCTTGTACAAAAACATACACGAGACTTATAGATAATTTAATGTGTAAATATACACAAGCATCCACCTCACATAAATCAAACTTGTTAAAAGAAGAATTATGTGCTCTCAAAACTAGAGATCACTACCCGAGCCCAGATTCGAGTAAGGCTTGGGTTTTCCCGCCTGACTCGGAAACCAGAATAATGCAAAACATCTTGATCCCGCTGTCAGATTCTTGTGGGGTTTGGATTCCATATAAGGAGCCAAGCGTCCCTGCCATTTTCACTCTGGCATTGGAGAGAGAAGAGAGTGGATGTGTCTCCGTCCTCAGTGTTCTCAGTGGTAGTGTCTTATGCTGCATCTGTCCAGTCACAGTGGTGGTGTCCTCTGCTTCCATATGTCCAGTGCTGCTGTATAAGTCCAGTCCAGTGGTGAAGTGTTGTGCTGCATCAGTCCAGTGGTGGTGTCTTGTGCTGCATCAGTCCAGTCACAGTGGTGGTGTCCTCTGCTGCCATATGACCAGTGATGCTGTATAAGTCTAGTCCAGTGGTGCTGTGTTGTGCTCCATCAGTCCAGTGGTGGTGTGTTGTGCTGCATCAGTCCAGTCACAGTGGTGGTGTCCTCTGCTGCCATATGTCCAGTGCTGCTGTATAAATCCAGTCCATTGTAGTGGTGCTGTGTTGCCCTGCATCAGTCACAGTGGTGGTGTCTTATGCCGTATCAGCCCAGTCATAGTGGAGGTGTCCTCTGCTGCCATATGTCCAGTGCTGCTGTATAAGTCCAGTCCATTGCAGTGGTGCTGTGTTGTCCTCCATCAGTCCAGTGGTGGTGTCCCTGTGCTGCTGTATAAGTCCTGTAATACTGCCGTATATGTCCAGTGATACTGCTGTATATGTCCAGCGGTACTGCCGTATAAATCCTGTGATCCTGCCATATAATTCCAGTGATCCTGCCGTATAATTCCAGTGGTACTGGCGTATAAATCCAGAGATCCTGAAATATAATTCCAGTGGTACTGGCGTATAAGTCCAGTCCAGTGATACTGCCGTATATGTCCAGTGGTACTACCATATAATTCCAGTGATCCTGCCGTATAATTCCAGTGATCCTGCCGTATAATTCCAGTGGTACTGCCGTATAAATCCAGTGATCCTGCCATATAATTCCAGTGGTACTGGCGTATAAGTCCAGTCCAGTGATACTGCCGTATATGTCCAGTGGTACTGTTGCATATGTCCAGTGATACTGCCGTATATGTCCATTGATACTGACATATATGTACAGTGGTACTGCCATATAATTCCAGTGATTCTGTCATATAATTCCAGTGATCCTGCCATATAATTCCATTGGTACTGGCGTATAAATCCAGTGATCCTGCTGTATAATTCCAGTGGTACTGGCGTATAAGTCCAGTCCAGTGATACTGCTGTATATGTCCAGTGGTACTGCCATTTAATTCCAGGGATCCTGCCGTATAATTCCAGTGATCCTGCCATATAATTCCAGTGGTACTGGCGTATAAGTCCAGTCCAGTAATACTGCCGTATACGTCCAGTGATAATGCCATATGTGTCCATTGATACTGCCGTATATGTCCAACGGTACTGCCGTATAATTCCAGTGATCCTGCCGTATAATTCCAGGGGTACTGGTGTATAAGTCCAGTGATCCAGCTATATAATTCCAGTGGTACTAGCATATAAATCCAGACCAGTGATACCACCGTATATGTCCAGCGGTACTGCCGTATAAATCCAGTGATCCTGCCATATAATTCCCGTGATCCTGCCGTATAATTCCAGTGGTACTGGCGTATAGGTCCAGTCCAGTGATACTGCTGTATATGTCCAGTGGTACTGCCATTTAATTCCAGGGATCCTGCCGTATAATTCCAGTGATCCTGCCATATAATTCCAGTGGGACTGGCGTATAAGTCCAGTCCAGTAATACTGCCGTATACGTCCAGTGATAATGCCATATGTGTCCATTGATACTGCCGTATATGTCCAGCGGTACTGCCGTATAAATCCAGTGATCCTGCCATATAATTCCCGTGATCCTGCTGTATAATTCCAGTGATCCTGCCATATAATTCCAGTGGTACTGGTGTATAAATTCAGTCCAGTGATACTGCCGTATATGTCCAGTGGTACTGTTGCATATGTCCAGTGATACTGCCGTATATGTCCATTGATACTGACATATATGTACAGTGGTACTGCCATATAATTCCAGTGATTCTGTCATATAATTCCAGTGATCCTGCCATATAATTCCATTGGTACTGGCGTATAAATCCAGTGATCCTGCTGTATAATTCCAGTGGTACTGGCGTATAAGTCCAGTCCAGTGATACGGCTGTATATGTCCAGTGGTACTGCCATTTAATTCCAGGGATCCTGCCGTATAATTCCAGTGATCCTGCCATATAATTCCAGTGGTACTGGCGTATAAGTCCAGTCCAGTAATACTGCCGTATACGTCCAGTGATAATGCCATATGTGTCCATTGATACTGCCGTATATGTCCAGCGGTACTGCCGTATAATTCCAGTGATCCTGCCGTATAATTCCAGGGGTACTGGTGTATAAATCCAGTGATCCAGCTTTATAATTCCAGTGGTACTAGCATATAAATCCAGACCAGTGATACTGCCGTATATGTCCAGCGGTACTGCCGTATAAATCCAGTGATCCTGCCATATAATTCCCGTGATCCTGCCGTATAATTCCAGTGGTACTGGCGTATAGGTCCAGTCCAGTGATACTGCCGTATATGTCCAGTGGTACTGCCATTTAATTCCAGTGATCCTGCCCTATAATTCCAGTGATCCTGCCATATAATTCCAGTGGGACTGGTGTATAAATCCAGTCCAGTAATACTGCCGTATATGTGCATGATAATGTCAAATATGTCCATTGATACTGCTGTATATGTCCAGCGGTACTGCCGTATAATTCCAGTGATCCTGCCATATAATTCCAGTGGTACTGGCGTATAAGTCCAGTGATCCTGCCATATAATTCCAGTGGTACTAGCGTATAAATTCAGTCCAGTGATACTGCTGTATATGTCCAGTGATACTGCCATATATGTCCAGTTATACTGCTGTATAATTCCAGTGATCCTGCTGTATAATTCCAGTGATCCTGCCATATAATTCCAGTGGTACTGGCGTATAAGTCCAGTCCAGTGATACTGAGTATATGTCCAGTGGTACTGCTGTTTAATTCCAGTGATCCTGTCATATAATTCCAGTGATCCTGCCATATAATTCCAGTGGTACTGGCATATAAATCCAGTCCAGTGATACCGCCGTATATGTCCAGTGGTACTGCCGTATAATTCCAGTGATCCTGCTGTATAATTCCAGTGATCATGCCGTATAATTCCAGTGGTACTGGCGTATAAGTAGAGTGAACCTGCCATATAATTCCAGTGGTACTGGCGTATAAATCCAGTCCAGTGATACTGCCATATATGTCCAGTGGTACTGCTGTATAATTCCAGTGATCCTGCCATATAATTCCAGTGATTCTGCCGTATAATTCCAGTGTTCCTGCCGTACAATTCCAATGGTACTGGTGAATAAGTCCAGTGATCCTGCCACATAATTCCAGTGGTACTGGTGTATTAGTCCAGTCCAGTGATATTGCTGTATATGTCCAGTGGTACTGCTATATATGTCCAGTGATACTGACATATATGTCCAGCGGTACTGCCATATAAATCCAGTGATCCTGCCATAAAATTCCAGTGATCCTGCCATATAATTACAGTGGTACTGGCATATAAATCCATTGATCCTGCCGTATAATTACAGTGGTACAGGCGTATAAGTCCAGTTCAGTGATACTGCTGTATATGTCCAGTGGTGCTGCCATATATGTTCAGTGGTGCTGCTGTATAATTCCAGTGATCCTGCCATATAATTCCAGTTATCCTGCCATATAATTCCAGTGATCCTGCCATATAATTCCAGTGATCCTGGCATATAAATCCAGTGATCCTGCCGTATAATTCCTGTGGTACTGGCGTATAAATCCAGTCCAGTGATACTGATGTATATGTCCAGTGGTACTGCCATATATGTCCAGTGATACTGTCGTATATGTACAGTGGTACTGTCGTATAAATCCAGTTATCCTGCCGTATAATTCCAGTGATCCTGCCGTATAATTCCAGTGATTCTGCTGTATAATTCCAGTGGTACTGGTGTATAAATCCAGTGATCCTGCTGTATAATTCCAGTGGTACTGGCATATAACTCCAGTCCAGTGATACTGCCGTATATGTCCAGTAGTACTGCTGTGTATGTCCAGTGATACTGCTGCATATGTCCATTGATACTGCCGTATATGTGCAGCAGTACTGTCATATAAATACAATGATCCTGCTGTATAATTCCAGTGATCTTGCTGTACAATTCCAGTGGTACTGGCGTATAAATCCAGTGATCCTGCCGTATAAGTCCAGTGGTATTGGTGTATAAATCCAGTCCAGTGGTACTGCCATATATATCAAGTGGTACTGCCATATAATTCCAGTGATCCTGCTGTATAATTCCAGTGATCCTGCCATATAATTCCAGTGGTACTGGCATATAAAACCAGTGATCCTGCTGCATAATTCCAATGGTACTGGCATATAAATGCAGTCCAGTGATACTGCCATATATGTCCAGTGGTACTACCGTATAATTCCAGTGATCCTGCCATATAATTCCAGAGATCCTGCCGTATAATTTCAGTAGTACTGGCATATAAATCCAGTCCAGTGATACTGCCTTATATGTCCAGTGTTACTGCCATATAAGTCCAGTGATACTGCTGTATATGTCCATTGATACTGCCGTATATGTCCAGTGGTACTGCCATATAAATACAGTGATCCTGCCATATAATTTCAGTGATCTTGCCATACAATTTCAGTGGTACTGGCGTATAAGTCCAGTGATCCTGACATATAATTCCAGTGGTTCTGGTGTATAAATACAGTCCAGTGACACTGCTGTATATATCCAGTGGTACTGCCATGTAATTCCAGTGGTACTGGTGTATAATTCCAGAGATCTTGCCGAATAATTCCATATACATCCATATAATTCTGTATAAGTCCAGTCCAGTGGTGCTGCCATATAAGTTCAGTGATGCTGTCATGTGCTGTATATTATTTACTCCAAATAAAGGGGTTATTAATATTTAATCCAAATCATTGTCACAGGGTTTGCCCTGTGTTGTAGAGGTACGCTCTCCTGTACCGCATGTTGTTATATAACTCCAGAAAAATAATGGAGAACAAAAATTTGGAGGATACAGTAGGGAAAGATCAAGAACCACTTTCTCCTAGTGCTAAAGCTGCTGCCACTAGTCATGACATAGACAATAAAATGCCATCAACGTCATCTGCCAAGTCCAATGACCAATGTAATAGTAGAGGGCATGTAAAATCCAAAAAGCCAAAGTTCAGTATAAAGATCCAAAAAAAAGAAAATTAAATGGTGTGAGGAGAAACGTAAACTTGCCAATATGCCATTTACAACACAGAGTGGCAAGTAACGGCTAAGGTCCAGGCATATGTTCATGACTAGTGGTTCAGCTTCACATGATGATGGAAGCCCTCATCCTCCCACTAGAAAAATGATGAGTTAAGCTAGAAAAAGCACAGCAAAAAACTGTGCGTTCTAAGATGGTATCACAAATCCCCAAGGAGAGTCCAAGTGTGTCGGCAGTTGCGATGCCTAACCTTCCCAACACTGGACGGGAAGAGGTGGCTCCTTCCAACATTTGCACGCCCTCTGCAAGTGCTGGAAGGAGCACCCACAGTCCAGTTTCTGATATTCAAATTGAAGATGTCACTGTTGAAGAACACCAGGATGAGGATATGGGTGTTGCTGGTGCTGAGGAGGAAGTTGTTTGTGCCGCACACTTGTGTCGCTTAGCTTAGTCATCCAGCCACCTTGGTGCAACCTTTTGGCCTAAAAACAATATTGTGAGGTGTGAGGTGTTCAGAAATGAAATCAGTGGAAATGAATGTTATTGAGGTTAATAATACCGCATGATCAAAATTACTGCCAAATTCTGTGATTTTAGCTGTTGTTATGTTTTTTTTTTAAATCATCCAGATCCAAAACCAAAACACGAAAGGGTGGTTTTGGCTAAACCAATCCAAAACCAAAACACGAGTGGGGAATTAGAACCAAAACCAAACACAAAACACGAAAAGTGCCCACCGCACATCTCTACTCAAAAATTTCAGCAAGGGGCAGTTTGTTTCAACCAATTTTTTATCTATTGGACATTGTCATCCAACCACTCATAATCATACAAGATACTTATCTGAAAGACACAACCAATTTCATCAGAAATGAAATTAGTGGAAATGAATGTTATTGAGGTTAATAATACCGCATGATCAAAATTACTGCCAAATTCTGTGATTTTAGCTGTTGTTATGTTTTTTTTTTAAATCATCCAGATCCAAAACCAAAACACGAAAGGGTGGTTTTGGCTAAACCAATCCAAAACCAAAACACGAGTGGAGAATTAGAACCAAAACCAAACACAAAACACGAAAAGTGCCCACCGCACATCTCTACTCAAAAATTTCAGCAAGGGGCAGTTTGTTTCAACCAATTTTTTATCTATTGGACATTGTCATCCAACCACACATAATCATACAAGATACTTATCTGAAAGACACAACCAATTTCATGAATCTGATTAAAAATGCCAGAGTGCTACAGGAACACACAATTATGTGTTTAATGGACGTGACGTGTTTATACATGTCGATCCCACAAGAATTGGGAATATCTGCGATGGAATCATTTTTGACTGATCTCACTGGAGAACTATTTATGGACAAGGTTTTTTTTTTACATCTCTTACGTTTGGTACTTACCTGTAATTACTTCCTCTTTGACGGTGACATCTACATACACGAAGCCGGGTGTGCGATAGGATCAGCAGTGACACCGGCTAATGCCAATGTGTTCATGTTTAAACAGGAGAAATCCATGTTTTTCTCAGCTGGACACAGAGATCACATACTACTATTCGATAGATTCATAGATGACCTATTTATGTTGTGGAATGGTGAAGCACAGGCATTTGAAATCGTTATGGAAGAAATAAACAACCTAGCATCACCCATCTAATTTTCATATGAGTGGAGTGCAGAAACCATAGACTTCCTTGATGTTAAGGTTTGATTAAGAAACAACATTGAGACATCTTTATTTTCTAAAGACACTACCAGAAATATACTGCTACTAGCCAGTAGCTATCATCCTCCTCCTT
This sequence comes from Pseudophryne corroboree, assembly GCF_028390025.1. NCBI lineage: Eukaryota > Metazoa > Chordata > Amphibia > Anura > Myobatrachidae > Pseudophryne > Pseudophryne corroboree. Next base: position 762,372,592 of record NC_086444.1, on the reverse strand, counting down.
TAAAGAAACAATTACAGTACCTTTCTTGCAAATGTTAAGAGCAGCATGAATTTTAGTGAGCATAGTGAGCTACCCATGCAACTTGACAAAATCATTTCTAAATTGCATCAAAGGGGTTATAATGTACAGATGCTAGAGGGCTGTAAAGTGATAACTCTGGGTTTAAAATGTGAAGAACTCCTATGTCCAACATCTAGGATTAACAAAAAGACAAAACTTTCCCTTGGGTCACTACTTTTGCCACCTCTAGTGCCATAATTCCAAAGGCCAGTAGCACTGGATAAGGAGTTATCTGTATTCCACAGAGTACGTCCAGTGACCTGTTATAGAAGAGGCCTCTTGGTCCACTCATATTATATGGGCTTCAATAGCTCTGTAGCTAACATCACCCACAAACGCCCAGGATGTTACACATGCCCAAATTGCACGACATGTAATTTTCTCGTAACTGGACACACTTTCAAACATCCACACTCTGCAAAGATATTTACCATCCACCATGTTCTTTCCTGTGAAACAAGATTTGTAGTATATATCATCGTGTGTCCTTTTGGTTTTAACTATGTAGGAAAGACCACAGAAAATATTCAGAGAAAGAATGGCTCTCCATAGGTCACCTATCAAAGCAGCATTACCAGGTAAAAAAATGGATCAACCTGTGGCAGTGCACGTCAATGACAATGGACATCAACTCACTTCGCTCTGTTACTAAATAATTGATCATATCCCGAGTACAAACAGGGGTGGATACTGCAATAAGGCTCTTTTAAAATTAGAAACCTCGTGGATTTACTGTCTCGATACAGTGGCCCCAAAAGGATTGAAAGAATTTATCTCTTGGAACACTCTACTTTGATTTTAGTAATTCTCTTTGAATACAGTATTATTATATTTTCTCTTATTATGCTGTGTAGAATAGACTTATCTGAACTGAGCAAATAGCAGCAATTGTACTAGTTACTATATTTACTATGGATACTAATACTGTTTATATCTGATAGGAATGTAACTGCATCCATCTTGTGCGAGTTCAGTATCTATCTTAATGCAGGATCTTTAATATAATCTATATATAACTAGTATATACAAATATGTTCACTTATGCATATTTTTTAATAACAACACATGGTTGTACATTTTAAGTATGTTATCACTCCTGCCTATGCAGCTGGCCACGGCCGGGAGGATGCAACAGTGTTGCCATGGTAACAGCCGGGATTACATCATCGGTAGGCGACACATCGTTCATCCTGGTGGCGGAGTCTCAGCGAGTGGCACAGTGGGCGAAAGGAGGACCTCACTTGGGATAGAAGGGTTCAAAAGGTAAGCATGCTCTCTGTTCTGTTTGTTGCTTCACTTCTGAGGATGGGGCGTTTGTAGCCCCAAAATGTCAATAATAAATAGCTTCATTTGGAAATCCTGCAGTGCAGTGACTTTACACCCGGACCCGGGCGTTTACCACAGGACTATAAAAAATAAAAAACAAAGTCCTGCAAAAAGTCCTGCACTCTATCCAGCACAGTGGTCGCCCGAAGGGGTGCACTTTTAAGTAAAATCTCAAAGAAAGTCCAAATCAAAGTACATTAGGTACAGCATTGTTCCACAATGTGGAATAAAAGGCACTCACTAGCCTTATCCAATTTAGATCAACAAAAGTCACAGGGTTTAGTGGTGCAAGTCCATAATATATATACTTTTGTTGATATACCTGTATACTATACCAGTTTTAAGGGATAGTATGGTAAGCCTACCTATATACTATGAGTTCATTGGGTGTTTTGTTCACTTTACTGTACCTTTTTCTTTTTTTTTTGTGTATATCTGCTGGAATCATAAACATGCCACACTATGAAGTAAAAGACTCACATTTGCAAGAATCTTTATCTGTGTTGGACATACAGTATTTGGTGCTGTCTATATCTGCCCTGCTTTTAGTTGTACTTTCTCTTGGATACAAATTTGAACTATTAACCATAATCTGTGGTGACTGATTTACACCTTGAGTGATAAATACTTATGAGGCGGTGCACACAAGCAAAGGCAGCGACCCTCTTGATCCTGGAGTTGTGGCTTACAGTATATCTGCACGGATCTAAATATATATATATGTATATATATATATATATATATATATATATATATATATATATACATTGAACAGTGAGAAATCCTGCTAAGTCTGCAACCATAGTGGTTTGGAGTCCATGCTGATTACTGTGTGTTGCCTACAGGGTTCCTGTGTTCGCACATGAAAACACCGGCACAGCATCCGATTGACAGCCTGAGTTACTAATACTTATGAGGTGATGTATGCTTAAGCGGAGGCAGAGACTCCATTTTTTTATTCCGGAGCTGTAACTGATTCTTACATGGACCTGTATATACACGGATATTTGCCAGCGAGCTTGTGCCTAGATACCACACTTAATCCTGTTAAATAATCAGCAGGGAGGACATTTAATTTGAGAAGCACTGTATCTGTATTGATCGTTATCACTATGGAAAAAACCATATATGAGGCCGTGAGTATATAACGCTATCTCACCACACTGGGTCTATAGATTCAAAACAACAGTTTATATCAGCGATCCTCACTATGAGATTTAGCTTTATTTGAACAGTTGTCTATTGATAGTAACATTATAAACTCTGACGAGGGCGTGGCCATCCACGTTGAACACTGGATTGTCTTCTATATTACAAATGGCTCCATTAGCATCTGTATGAATTGTTTAAACAGATATAATGATTGATTGACATCTATCATGTTTTCTGAGATTCTGACACTACATGCTTTCTTGAAGCATTTGGTGCGCTGGTAGAGTCGCTATTCATCATGGAGAATGCTGAGGGTATCCATCAATGGATAGCATTAAAGCATGGGGCTATATTTAGCTTTTCAAAATCCAAAGCAGAGGCGATATTATTTATGGAAGATCTACATGCACGTTCTGCCTCTCCCTCGTTACAAGATTTTTTTAATAAAGCTCTAAAAATAAAGAAACGTGAAATTGATTTCTTGTATCATGGACTCATATAGTACTTTCTGCCTCCTACAAAGATAAAACATCCCTTGAGGGTTCCGGATAAAAAACCCACCCACCATCGGTCAATATACAGTAACATCGATATTTGCAAGAAATGGACATATATTTTAAATAAGTGCTTTTTTGATGTATTACACTTCACTTTCCTACATTACTAAGTGATAAACAGGGTGACTGGTTAAATAAGCTAAAGGCACAATTGTCAACGAATAAGAATATTCTCAGAAAATGTAAGAATGAGAAGAGAAAAAAAGTTGATTTAGATTACGAGCACCAACTGGCCTATAATTGGCTTACTTGTGCTTACCCGAAGGACGATAAGAGACCGTTATTTGGATGTACATACAGGCTCTATGACCAATCAGAGGATTCTGGCACTACTGGTAGTGAAAGTGAGAATTATCAGCAAGGTTGTTTTAAAAGTCAAAACAGCTCTCCTGTCGGACAACACACAAGAAATAGAGCTATTTTTTTTTTAGATTTGGACCTACATACGCCAGACAAGGGCAACAAAATAAAAGGCAATGGAAAACAGGGGATACCCCAAAGGGGTTTCAGGACCTAATTTTCAATTTATCAAATCATGTTTTGTCTCCAGATGAGGAATAGGTGTTAAGGAGGGGACTGTCTTTTGTGCCCATGGTTCCATTTTATCCTGTACAGTTGAAAGTGGAACTTTTCAAATTGAATAGGAGCCTTCGATTAAAAGAACATTTTGGGGCAATGAACGGCAACCTACAGATGTTCCACCACAAGTGTTTCAATTACAACAGAGGTCTGATTATGATCCAGTAAGCTATAATGCCTTAGTCAATAAATACTTTCACAAGATTGTTGGATTTGAACATTAGGCATGATGCATATAATAAAAAACCTAAACATTGAAATTTGTCTATCAGTGAGAGATCTGCACTAAAAAATTAGCAGGCTACACTGATATTGTGATCCGCCAGGCGGATAAGGGAGGAGCATTGGTTATCCTTAACATTGATGATTATAGAGCAGATGCTTGTAAACTGTTGAGTGATGTGGGCACATATAAGAAATTACCAGGTGACCCAACAAGCATTTTTAAAAAGGAACTTGATCAATTAGTGATGTCAGCCTGCACACAGGGCCTAATATCAACAGCGGTCAAGAAAGCTTTAATAGTTGAATTTCCTAAAAGACCACTGTTTTATCTAATTCCAAAAATTCACAAGGAGCTGGTCCATCCACCAGGGCATCCCACACCAAACTGTATCTACATATCTTGATGCATATATGCAGGCATGTGTGCAGGCACGACCCACTTACTGTATTTGAAAGATACAAGTAGCCTCTTAAAATCATTAGCATTGTTGCCAGAGTTACCCATGGAATGTATCTTGTGTTTAGTTGATGTTTGCAGCCTGTATACCTGCATCCCACATGCTTTGGACTGCTTCTTACTAATAATCATCATTTATATGAAGGTCCATGTTTGGAATTCTTTATGTCTTTGCTAGAACTAGTACTAATAAGAAATTACTTTCTGTATGATGGAGGTTGATACCTACAAACATCCAGGTGTGCGATGGGGTTGAATGTGGCCCCATCGTATGTGAACGCTTTCATGACAGCATTGAACAAGATATATTTTTCAGCAAAAAAAGAAATTGCCAAAAAAGTTTTGGCATTCTATCACTACATTGATGACCTCCTCATTATATGGGGAGGCAATCAGAATGAGATTGTACAATTAATTGAGGCCCATAACATTACTGATAGCCCAGTTTAATTTATGTGCATAACAGACAATGTTAGCGTAAACTTTCTATAACGTATATACTATGAGTTCATTGGGTTTTTTGTTCACTTTACTGTACATTTTTCTTATTTTGGTGTATATCTACTGGAATCATAAACATGCTACACTATGGAGTAAAAGACTCACATTTGCAATAATCTTTATCTGTGTTGGTTTCTCTTGGATACAAAATGAGTTAGTTTCTGATGGTAATTGACAGCTACCACATAAAGACAGTGTCTTGGAGGTACAACAACTCTGTAATGGTGTATTCTGTCAGATGGTGGATTACTCAGTAAGGTAAGTCCTGTTTCCATTGTCCCTAGAAAAAGTGCTGTTTATATAAGATTCCAGCAGATATGCACCAAAATAAGAAAAATGTACATTAAAGTGAATAAAACACCCAGTGAAGTCATAGTATATAGGTAGGCTTACCAATACCATACTATCCCTTTAAACTGGTATAGTATACAGGTGTATCAACAAAAGTATATATATTCTGGACTTGTACCAATAAACCCTGTGACTTTTGTTGAACTAAATTGGATAGTACCGATGAGTGCCTTTTATTCCATGTTGTGGTACAATACTGTATATTCGTAGGCTTACCATACTATCCTTTTAAACCAGGATACTCATGAATTACACAGGTTTTATGGCTGGCTGACGTCAAGCTTGCATTTCAAATGGCTTTAATCAGCCACAGAACCTGTCAATCTCATGAATGTCTTAGTTTAAAGGGATAGTATAGTAAGCCTATATATAGGTACACATTATAGGTAAGCAAAACAAATAAAAATTGTGGGGTATACACCCCTGAGATACTGTATTTGCGCTTACACAAAACAAGATGACACAGACATTGGGAATATCTCTTAAACACTCTGTACTCCAATGTTTCTCACTTTCACAGCTTCCAATATATAGGCATAAGGGAATAAAAGACAAACTTGCAATAGTGCATAAATCATTTAAAAATGGAAAGGGGATATTAATTCCTGAGGTAATTGCACTTACACAGATAAAGATGGCACCAGCTTTGTATATCCTATATGTACTGCTCTGCAACTTTTACAACTTTCACAATCTCCAATACATGGGCATAAGGGAATCAAAGGTAGACTTGCAATAGTGTATGAACCATTTTAAAAACATAAACACATTTAAACATACATATAAATATATAACTTCATTTAATTGAATGCTTCAATAAACATGAATGAGTAGGTGGATCTCATTAAGCAGCGTAGTGGATGAAAAGATGATAAGGAGCGGTCAGTACAAACATGCTGAGCGAGGTTCGGTTTTACTCGGTTTTACTCGGTTTTACTCGGTTCTCAAAACGGCATCTTATTGGCTATCCAAAACACGTGACATCCGTGAGCCAATAAGATGCCGTTTTGAGAACCGAGTAAAACCGAGTAAAACCGAGTAAAACCGAATCCGCTCATCACTAACATGCATGGGTTGCAGATCTAATTCTGGGCCCAACAAACTCCTCCATAATATTATGCAGGTACTATGATATTGGATTGATATTAGGTATAGGTTTGTTTGTTTGTTTGTTTGTTTGTTTGTTTTTACACCACTTTAAAAATAGCTTTTCCTAACGCATAACATTTAGTTGGAAATCTAAATGCTTTAAGTTTCTACACATTTGTTAAGAATAGTCTCTGCACAAATATTCTCAACTTGGAATTTTTTTTGTATACCTTTTGTATTTCCTTCTTCAAAAAGTATGAAACTAGGATTCACATATACTTTTTTTAAGTAATTCAGGTTAAATGATGACATAAAAAATATTTATTTTAGTATACAGTGGATCCAGCTATTACAGCAGATGTCTAAATCTCTTTTTCTAGATTGCAATCACAGTGAAAGGTGATTAACCTTTTAAAATGTTACTGATGAAATAGAAGAGGTCTAATTCTTCATAATTCATAGGATGAAGTGGCTCCTTTTAAATATTGAGCAAAATAAAATGTTCTCTTTCATTGTATCTCACTGTATCACCTAGCGTGACATTTGAAAAGAATCTTTAATGAGCCATTATTGGAGATATTGGTTTGTTGTATTTATTTTTTTTTTCACTCTGGACAAAACCTGAATATCAATCTACCACTAGAAATAAAAGATTCCTAGTCTACAGTTGACTTTATATTTTAAAAGGTTTTGAATCTATTTTCTAGAATTCTTAAGGCTTAAGTTTTCTGAATAAGAGTATATTTTCTTTATTTGGAGCAAAAGCACAAATTACTAAAACACATGTAAAAAAAATCATCCTTTACATAAAACATTTTCACAGAGCTCCTCAAAATGACTGTAGGCAGGGACATCTCAAGAGCATTGTAGGCCCTGGGCAAAGTAATGCACTGGGGCCCCTACACAACCATTTATTGAAAACAATAAAACAATCATAATATGCTTCTCCTTGCATCATCTCACTACATACTGTACTTCCATAAGGAGAATGGCTGGCGGCACTCTGGTGCATAGCTCCACCCATTTACCAATCAACATGCTGTTAGCCATTCATTAACTGGCTGCAGGCTGGGAGGCAGGTAGAGAATGCTGCCTTGATGCTCTGATTGTGTGACCAGCACCCATCCCTGCTTGAAGGGCCCTATAATTGTGGGGCCCTGGGCAGCTGCCCAGTGAGCCTATACATTAAGATGGCCATGACTGTAGGATGTGACAGTTGGCCATCCTATATAAGTATTTGATAGAATCACTGAAACACAGTAATAGGTTAGTTTATTTTATCAGAATCAGCTTTATTGGTCAGGTACACTTGCGTATACTAGGAATTTGTTTTCGGTTTACAGTGCAGCCAGGGGGGAACACGTAGACAAGAGGGGGGGGGGGAATATATGTAGTATACAGATTAAGTAAAAATACACAGTGTTCGTTCCAATCAGAAGATCAGAATAAAGAGACTGGAGAGTTAGTCAACCCGGTGATTTGTCAGGAGTTCAGCAGGTGGACTGCTTGAGGAAAGAAGCTTTTGAGGCTTCTATTGGTTCTGGTGGGAATAGCCCTGTATCTTTTCCTGGATGGCAGTAGGTTGATCTCGCCATAGTCTGAGTATGGCGGATCATTGACTATCCTAGTAGCCCGTTTTTTGGCTCGGGACCGGTACAGGTCATAGACAGGTGGGATATTTGCTTTCAGTATCATACATTGGATGAGAGGTCCCATGCATGTAAAATAATTTGTATGTGCCACTTTAAGAGAGATATAACTGACATAAAATTGCAGCAGATATTACAGGGGGTTGAGTAAATGGAATAAATTGTTCTTGCTTGGCTTCTATGTTTTTCTAAGTTGTGTCAAATCAATACTAAAGCTGTAATTATTCCTTGTTTTCTTTTCAAGAATATAACTTAAATAACATCACAGACCAAGCATGTCCATGTTCAAGATTTCACTCCCTTGCCACTGTTATTGCCTATTCATGTAATCAATATTTTATTACACTTTTTCTGGTGAAACAGTAATTCTGCCTTAAATTATATTTATACTGTAGATTAACAATGGAAGGTTGTCTTGCACTAATAAATATCAGTAATACATTTTCTGTCTGTTTCTTCTAAGACATCATAAAAATGTTTCCATTCAGTTGCTTACAGGTTATTTCTGTTAACTAGGAAATGATAATTACAACACTATTTCTAGAACAATAATTTACTTTATAAAAAAATATATTTCTTTGAATTTAAAGAAAAAAAGCAATTCAATCATCACAACATAAAAACTAGGTTATACCCACCGCATCAAGGTAGCCTCTCATTGGGTAAGTCCCTAACACTAACTATAGGGGTTCAGGTCCGGGGGGCAGGACACCCCAGAGCCACCCAGCCAGACAACCCCAGGGCATCGCAGGAGTGATAAAAATATAGGGTTAAAGAGGTAGGAGCAGCTGCTGCATGTGTGAATAATGTGAGGAGTAAAAGAAAATTATGTGAAGGTGTAACATATATATAAAACAAACTATAAGTGACAAGGAGTGATGAAATAGTGTTAAATTGCGATGCCCCAGGGACACCCAGCCACGGCAGGCACAGGGAGCCCCGCACCCCAGAGAATTCCCCCCATTATGGACTGCCCCCCGGACCTGAACCCCTATAGTTAGTGTTAGGGACTTACCCAATGAGAGGCTACCTTGATGCGGTGGGTAAGCTCAAAGCCCTGGCCAGGAATATGCTAAGTGCCTCTGGTTACTACAGGTTGAGCTAGTGTGAGATAGTGCACCTGCTACCTTTTCCCTCTGTATGAAGTAAGGACCCCTCAATAAAAATGTCCCCCCTCCAGTGCACACAAGGCTTGGGCTAATGCCCCAGGCTATCCCAAGCACCCCTGGATGGTGAGTCTCGAGTTGATAGCAATTCAAGTTAGTTAGAAGTAATATTGCATTTTATAGGTGTACTTCAGGTCCCAGCAAGCCTCCTCTGCATGCTTGTACTTGGAGAACTACAAGTTCCAGCATGTACAGCATTAAGGGACTGCTGGTACCTATAATCCCCCTGTTAAAGACATTTTAAAATAAACACAAGACACACACATCATGACAGTATAACTTTAATACAAGCATGCATTTACACTCACATAATGTATACTTACCTTGTCCCTGGTAAAGAATCTGCTACATGGGGTATGGGGGTACCATACTAACCTATCCCATGTGTAGATTGGGTCCTCTTTTCCAGTAGGCATCCAGGGGGTTAAAAATAAAAAAGTGTTTCCAATTCAGTCAGACATAGAGGAGTTACATTTGAACAGTATACGCATATAGGGGGTCATTCCGAGTTGATCACTCGCTAGCTAGTTTTAGCAGCCGTGCAAACGCTATGCCGCCACTCACTGGGGAGTGTATTTTAGCTTAGCAGAAGTGCGAACGCATGTGCAGCCGAGCTCTGCAAAAACAGTATGTGCAGTTTCTGAGTAGCTCTGAACCTACTCAGTGCTTGCGATCACTTCAGCCTATTCGTGTCCGGATTTGACATCATACACCCGCCCAGCGAACGCCCAGCCACGCTTACGTTTTTTCAGACATGCCTGCATTTTTGCAAATACTCCCTGAAAACAGTCAGTTGACACCCAGAAACACCCCTTTCCTGACAATCTTCTTGCATCCGTCAGTGCGACTGAAAAGTTTGCAGAAGCTGTGCACAAACACATAGGGCTTTGTACCCGTACAGAGTGCGTGCGCATTGCGGGGCATACGCATGCGCAAAAATGCCAATTTTTAGCCTGATTGCTGTGCTGCGAACAACGGCAGCTAGTGATCAACTAGGAATGACCCCCATAGCTCCTATTTATGAATTATGTAACCTTAATGGTTTCTATCATTTGCTGGGCCACCAGCAATTCAGTGCCTTTTTCCATGGGAATAAGACACTGATTGGCATTGACTGCCAATCAACAGCCAGACTGCTGTTGATTGACAGTCATGCTGCTCACAGCCAATCAGCAGTCCTTTCCCATGGTAATAGGTGCTGATTGACTGGCAGCCCTGAAAATCACGGAATCCATGAGAGTTCCGTTATTCACAAAAAAGGCATTATATGCATTATGTATACACAAATAGCTCCTCTTTGTCCAGCTGGATTGGGTAACAATTTTTTTTTTAATTTTTAACCCCCTGGATGCCTACTGGAGAAGAGGACCTGATTTGCACATGGCATATGTGAGTATGCCTCCCATGAAGTGGAATTTACTGTATGTGAGAGCATGTATTTATTAAATTTATACAGTGGGGCATATTCAATTGGTGTCGAATCCCTTATTTTGTCGGAAAATGGCCCATTTTTGACAAAAAACACTGTCGAATTGCTTTCGACGATTCAATAAGCCACTTTTCGACAAAATTATTGTCGAATCCATTCCGACATTTGACTTTTCGAAATTTGAGTGTCCGTAATGGTAAAAAAACGGGTTTTCTAAAAATACATATTCAATTGAAGATTGTTGAATCAGTGTCAGTGGTTTTTGATGTGACTTTTGATAATTTCACTCTGACAAGTTTTTCTGTCATGAGCTGAAATTTTTTACACTTGCATTTTTTTCATTTCTTCTAGCATATATATTTATATTTTTAATAATTATATTATTGGGTTTTGTATTTGTATTTATGACCCATATCATTAGATTTTGATTTTTTTCGGAATATCTTTTTCTTTACTGGGCTGAGGGAAGGAATGTACCCATAATTTACCATTTTCCCAGGTTACACTTCACCAAAGCCACTCCAATTTTTGAGACTTCAGGGAGAAGAGCAGCCAATACAGTCAGCTGTCTTGTGGAATCATTTTTTTAGGGCAATCTGCTTTTTTAACTTATATTTAGATTTTTTTACACTGACTACAATAATGGAGCCTTTTTCTGACCAGATTGTGATGTACATGATCCAGGCAAGTGTGGAGGAGGAACATGATCTTGAAGATCAGGATCGTGGTCAGCAAATGTCTGCATTGGGTGAGTCAGTGCGAGCATCATTTCCATGTCCATGCCAGTATCGCACTAGGCGTGCACTGGAGGATCTCTCTGAGTTCGAGGTGGTACAAAATTATCGCTTATCGGCTCTTGAAATATATTCGCTGTACGATCTGTTCGAGCCTGACCTGGAACCTTGGGCACGGACAAATCACACAGTTAGTGGTTTCCAGAAACTGCTGGCTACGTTAAATTTTTTGGCGTCAGGCACATTCCAGCCTACTTTGTCTCAAAAATGTAGTTTTTCACAGCTGACACTGTTGTGCTGTTTAACCCAGGTCATTAAGGCGTTTGGCAAATTAATGGCCCAGTTCATTAAATTACCAGATACAGACAAGATGGAATGAGATCAAAATTGGCTTTTACAATGAATTAAAAATTTCCAATGTTCTGGGGGCGATCGACTCTATGCATGTGCAATTCAGACCACCCAGGAATTCAGAAGAATGTTTTCGGAATCGAAAATGCTTCCATTCCATGAATGTTCAGGCAGTCTGTGATGCAAAAATGATTTTTACCAAAATTTTTGTGTCCTGGGTCATCTCATGACTCTTCATCCTAAGCCAATCATCACTGTATCATGAATTTGAGACAGGTAAAATGCCTGATGGCTGGCTGTTAGGTAAGTATCATTTTTTGTCGGGATTTCATTTTTTTTTATATTAACCAGCATTTTTTTCCCATAGGCGATGCGGGTTACCCTAACAAACCTTGGCTCTTGACCCCATTGTCTAATCTTGTAGGTGAAGCCCAAGAACGATACCAAGAGGCACACATTACATCATGGGGAGTAATTGAGCGTGCCTTCAGTGTACTCAAAAGCCGGTTTCGAAGTTTAGACTCTTCCGGTGGTGCTCTTTTATACTCCCCAGCGAAGGTTTATGCATAGTTAATGCATGTTGTATCCTACACAACATTTGTGTCACAAACCGTTTGCTGGTGACTATTCGTCGCAGGGCTTTCCGTGACGGGAACCGTTCTTCTGCTCCACCTGTGGGTATGGATGAAGGCGATGAAAAGAGAAGCCATCTAATCAGGACATACTTTTCTTCAACCTGTGAGTAAAATTGTTATTATTTTTTGTGGTAAATCATTAATTTATAAATTTTAACAAAAATTACAGAGTTCTGTCCTGTTGACAGCCAGCACCCAGTTTTTCCAGTTTCATCAAGTTGAAGGTGTCCCGTTGACAACTATTTGCAAGTTACCATTTGGGTGTGTTTACCCGTTTGAATCCTGTTCTGTGTAAAGTGGCCTTCTACCATGATGGCCTACTTGTGATGTCCCCACTGGGATGTTATACCCTCAGGTGAGATGCTGGACCCCAGCCTCCCTGATGTCAGTGTTACCTGTGTGTTGTTGCCTGCAGCTGCTCCTCTTTTTCAGGAGGGCTGTCACACAGTGAAGTACCTTGCAACTAATACTATTTTTCTCTTCCACAGGTTTCACGGAAATGGCCCTTCAAATACCCTCTCTGGTGTAAAGTGATGCTACAGTCCCCCCTCTATCATGACAACCTACTTGTGATATGGACCTTCCCCCACTGGGATGTTATACACTCAGGTGAGATGCTGGATTCCAACCTCCTTGATGTCAGTGTTACCTGTATGTTGTTGCCTGCAGCAGCTTTTCTTCTTTTTCAGGAGGGATGTCAAGCTGTGAAGTACCTTGCAACTAATACTATTTTTCTCTTCCACAGGTTTCACGGAGTAGCCCTTCCAAGTACCCTCTCCAGTGTAAAGTGATCCTATAGTCCCCCCTCTACCATGACGGCCTACTTGTGATGTGGACCTTCCCACCACTGCATTGTTACCAAAGATATTCAAGTGAGATGCTGGACCCCAACCTCCCTGATGTCAGTGTTACCTGTGTGTTGTTGACTGCAGCTGTTCTTCTTTTTCAGGAGGGATGTCATGCTGTGAAGTACCTTCTAAATTAATACTTTCTCTCTTCCACAGGTTTTCCCTGGAATGTACCTCCTTGACCTTGATCACCAAAGTAGACAGAGGAGCTAAGACCCTCACCCCCACTACCATGCCAGCCTACCTCAAGACCTTCAATACCCCCACATCCCTTAAATGCCCACTTGTAAATTACATTTACTATATTTTAAAGAGAAACACAAAACTTCTCAATTTAAAATTTTATTGAAGAAAATTACAGTTGTATTTTTTATAGTTCATTTCAAAAAAAATTTGTAATAAAAAAAGTGTTTGTTCTTCATACAGTACATTCCTTGTTCTTGAGAAGATATCTGAAGAAAATCAGACTTAAGTAAAGGGCACTGTAATGATGTAACGTTCACATTCCTTTCCCAAGAACACTTGTGGAACCACACATCCCAGCCAAAACCCATTGCTGGACTGTGTTGCTCCACAAGTGCAGGTGTGTCAAGGTGGAGGAGATGTGGGGTCAGTGGTCCCGCCTCCACTTGTGGAACCATACAGTTTAGCCAAAACCCATAGCTGGACTGTGTGGCTCCACAAGTGCAGGTGGGTCAAGGTTTGTGCGTCTGTAAAGTGAACCATGCCATTACTCACTATTGTAGTCAAGTCAAGTGGAAGTGGATTGTACAAGTCAAGTAGAACAACGCTATCCACGCCTCTTTTTCGACCATCCCTGAAGAATTTAAAAACTATGTGAATGCTCAATTTACACAATTTTTACAGAGGAGTAATTCTTAATAAATAAAGGTGGTATCAGATTGCTCTTTGGCCCATCATATATATGTAACCACAAGGAGCTTTCATCCTTCACCACAATCATATATGCCCGTGCATGTATGGCTACATGTACTGTAGCTCCTTGGTAGTACCAGCTCAGGTGGTGGTGGTGGGGGTAATACATATAAATAACAATACAAAGAAAAAAACAAACTAATGGGAGGGAAAAAAAGGAAAGCACAGAAAAATAACATTTTAAATAATGAAAAAATACGACTGCGCTATTGTGTGTTGGACAGCGGCATTTCTAGAGAGGAGGGGACCCATGTTCAGACTCCGTGTGCAGGCCCCTTCCTGTCCTGTAGCTGTCACCACCACTGCTAGTGCTTTCAGCGCTGAGACTCTGGCACTGAGACTCTGAAAAATGGCCGCCGCGCCATTTTTCTGGAGACCTGCGCATGCGCTGTAGACTCTGGCACTGTGCTAGAGTCTCTAGCGCTCAGTGCGCTAACAGCGGTGGTGATGGCTATGGGAGAGGAGGGTGCTCACACACTGTCAGCGATGGACTCCAGAAAGGTAAGTATAGGAGAAATGGGTGCAGTGTGCACCCCCCTGGACTCAGGAGCCCAGGTGCACAGCACACACTGCACCCATTATAGATACGCCAGTGGTGTGGGGGATATCCTGATCCTCTTCCTCCGAAGGGGGCAACAGTGTCCTTGGTGGCTGTAGAGTGCATTGCGTAGGCCTTGATGGGCATGCTGGTGTTGCTGTTGTGGCTGGTGTCCGCAATGGTGGTGGAGGCATCTGGTAAACAGGGTACATCCCTGCATTCGCTTGGGACTGCTGTGGCTGTCTGTACCAGGGTTGTGGTGAAGCAAGGGCAGGAGGCGTCAGTGTGGCTGGTGGTGGCAGAGGTGGTGGTTGAATGACATGTTCTTGACCTGTCCCTGGGAGTTTGTCGTAGATCAACTGGAGAACCATTGTGATGAGCTGTGAGTTGGAAGCTGTCTGTCGCTGGCTCTCCAACATGTTCTGGAAGCTTTGTGACTCACAGGCCGTGTTCTCCACCAGCTTGTTCATGGATGTTGCCATAATGTTGAGGACGTCCATAATCACCATGTGTTCTTCATGCCTAGACTTTGCCATTTCAGCCATGTTGTTGGCCATGTTCTTCTGCATTGCAGCCATACTGTAGGCCATCTTCTCCATTGTCTTCTCAATGGCTTCCAGTCTGGTGTTGACGACATCCCGAAAAGTGTCCTGGCTCTGCTGCATCTCTGATGCCAGGTTGCTACCCTTTGAACTCTTGAGGGTGCCTGCCCTTGCTGAATGTCTCTCACCAATTGCACTTGTGCAGCTGTAGAAAATGTAAAAAAATTAGAAGTCCATTTTAACATATGTTTAAGGATCAGAAACTTTTCAATTTATTAAAAAAGTTATTACTTACAAATGGGTGTAGAAACTAGGGGCTGCTGCACATCCACCTCACTGTCCGACTCTTCCTGTAACAGATCCGGCCTGAGTTAGGGACCGATCCCTGACGCGAATCTGCTGCTGGTCTGTGGCATCTCTGTTTAACCAAAAGTATAAAAAAATTTTTGGGGGAAAGTTATTAAATAATAGAAAATATGGAAAAGATCAAAATGGATTAATATATTATTAATATATTAACCTTCTGCATCCTGTGGTGCCGATGCTCCAGGAGATTCTCAAATCTCAAATCTTGAGACATTTCTTGGTTTGGGATTAACGCATCAGCACGGCTGGCATCAAACCCTTGAAAAGTCTCATCCTTTAATCTTGCGGACTCAAACAGGTTTGTTGAATGATCCACAGTATAAAGAGTCACACTTTCTTGAGGCTCTTGTGTCACAGTCTCTGAGCGCCTGGAGGATTGGTCCCGAGCTGATGATGCTCTGCGCGCAGGTGAAGATCTGCGTACTGATGATGTTTGGTGCCCAGGTGATGATCTGTATGCTGATGATGTTTGGCGTGCAGGAGATGATCTGTGTGCTGATGATGTTCGGCGCACAGGTGATGTCTGGCGCGCTGTTGATGTCCAATGCACAGGTGATGGTCTGCACGCTGGTGATGTCCGGTGCGCAGATGAAGTCCTCTGGGCAGGTGTGTCTAGGGGAAAGGTGAAACACACTTTTAGCAACGAAAATGAATAATAGTTTAGCACAGCACATTTGAATTAATTCTTACCATCACGCCTCCTTTTGGACTGCTGGGCTCCCGCCATCTTCCGTCTTCTGGGCAGTTCTTCCTCCTCGGGAAAGCCAGCAGGGAAGGTGGAGTCCACCCTGCCTGGAACTCCTTGGACCATGACAGGATTCATGCTCCTTTTTGATGACTTGAAATTCAATGCTGGACCACCTCCGGTTGCTGTCTCATGTCGGCGCTGAATTCCCATCTTTTTCTTGGTCTGTCTACAGCAGTCACTCTAAAGCTTCATGCAATTTCTGGTGTCTAGACGGTTTCCAGAACCTGCAGTGACTTTATCGTGATGGCCTCCCGGATCTTCCTCTTTGCCTTCACTGCTGTTGTCTGTGCCTTTGGTCCATACAGAATGTCGTAGGACCGGTCGATGCCATCCAACTAGGACACAGTTTTTCACCTCGGTGTACTGGGGTCCACACAGAATCTTCTGCCCTGTTTCTTCTCCAGAGGCTTCCTCGTCTGACTGATCCTCTGGCTGGCTTGTTGGCTTTTAGGAAAATAAATTACATACAATTAACAATGACCTGTAGGTGTTCCTCAGGGTGTGTCAGTGTCCCTGGCAGTGCGCAAAGTGGCCCATGGGCATGGTAAAGTGTATGCTAGTGTGGCTGCAGGTGCAAAAAGTAACTTATAATTACCTGTCTTCGCCTTTTCTTTTTCCTCCTACTGCCTTGATCCCTGGATGACGTCGGCTGCTCGCTCGATGACCTTACCTTGTCACCCATCTCCTCCTCCTGGGTCAGGACCAACTCCTCATTGCTGTTCAGTGAGTTTTCTGAGGAGTGGGGGGATGGGGGGGCTTGCTTTTCCATGGACATTCCTGTTTTAAATAAATTGACAAAAAGACCACACCTAGCACATCAAAAAATGTAAAACACCACCCTAAAGTCCACTAAAGCCACCCCTGCACCACTACATGGCATGCTGCAATAAAACTAGTGGTCAAGCATGACAAAAAAAACACATTAGCACATAAAAAAACAGTAAAACCCTACCATAAACTCCACTAAAGCCACCCCTGCACCACCACATGGCATGCTGCAATTAAATCTGTGGTCAAGCATGACCCAAAAAACACATTTGCACATCAAAAAACAGTAAAACCCACCCTAAAGTCCAATAAAGCCACCCCTGCACCACCACATGGCATGCTGCAATAAAACCAGTAGCCAAGCATGACCCGAAAAAACACATTAGCACATAAAAAAAATGTTGAATTTGGAACAAAAACGAATCTCCTCCGGGCTGGCTGAAGGTCTTCTGTCCATCCTAGATGAAAGTCTGCTGGGTGTAGCTTCACAAAAGTGCACGATACCACAGCAAGGAAAGCCAAATTGTTCACTCTGCAGCTCCTCACTCTGCTGTGCAGGTTCCCAAAATGGCTGCTGAGCACGCAGCAAACAAGCCCTTTAAGCTGTCGAGGGGCGCGGGAAGTTAAATCCGGGCCGCCCACCATCCGACCTTTGGTCACTTGCCGACCGGAGGCATGTCCACTTCATATTGAATATGTCGAATTCAGTGCCTGGGAAGGAGGGTTTCAACAGTCGAATGCTGTCAAATTTGAAAACTGTCGAATCCACTGCGGGATTTGAAACCAATTGAATATACCCCTGTGCGTCTTGTATTTATTTTAATATTTAATTTACTGGGTGAGTATAGGTATCAGCGGGCCCTTAAGGCCCTGCATGCTGGTACTTGTGGACAATCTGATGCAGTTTCGGGGGCAAGGAGAGGGTAGCGACGGGCTCCATTTGGAAAAACAGAGGCATGTCACTGCCGTTTAGAGGATGGGAAGAGGCCAGGGATCTCCATCGTAGGATGGAGATGTCGCGACTAGTGGCTTGTACGGCACCATGGGTGCCTCACGTTGCCCAGTGGTGGGTTCTTTTATCCAATGCTGTGTCCTACACAGCTTGGATCACTAATGCAGCAGGAGGCGTCTGTATGTAATAGACACCTCCTGCTGCATTTGCATACAGCACTACCACTGCTTCTTCTAAGGAAGCAGCAGTAATAGCAAATGCAAACACAACTGAATGACCCAGTAAGTATTAACTTTGGGTAAACCTTTGTCTAAACACTTCTGCAGTTATTAGAAGTAATAGTATTTTAGATAAGTCTAACTTTGAACACCTGTACCATCTGTCCATCACTCACTGAAAAATTACTCAAACTGTGGGGTACTGCAGATTAACTAAAAATTCCATAAAATAAAATTGGTGGTCTTGCTCATAGCAACCAATCAGATTCTATAAATTTCTAGAGTGCAAAAGAGAATGATAACTAGAATCTGATTGGTTGCTATTGACAAAACAACCACTTTTCATTTTTAGACACTTTAGTAAATCTACCCATTGGTTTAGGTTAGTATGTGAGTGTGTCTTGCCCCCGTTTTCTGGGAGTGGTGAGGCCAAGGTCTGTATCTTCAGGTGCAGCTGCTGTATGAACCACACCTATAGATGTAGCCTTGCTCAGCTTGGCAGTGCCTAGGCACACTTGCAAATCGTTTGCCATGGGGCATGTGCGGCTGCGCATATACACATGTATATAATCATTCTCGCACCCACATAGGCTTTCTATGGTGTGATTGTGGGCTGAAGGAGTGCAGCTACATCTGTAACTCTGAATCAGGTCCACTCTCTGGACAATGGAATGACATCTGTTTAATATAGACCACTACAGTGTTGCACTTTATTTATTTATTTATTATATTTATTTATTTATTTATTGCATTTATTCACTGCTTTCTGAAAGAAACATATTTTATTACATCAAAAGTTTTTATTGGAACAAAAAGAAAATTAGGGAATACTTTGTCAAAAGGGTACAGAAAGAAGAAAGGGGACGTTAAAGGATAAAGAGAGGGGGGGTACAAGCATTCGAAACAAGTATACATTATTCCATTAGCGTATACAGAGTTATTGTACATTCACATATGACTGTATATACAATAGTATCAAAATGCAAATGATACATACAAACAAACATATAGGGGGTCATTCAATTTGAGAAGAATAAAACACTCTCGTTAACACTGAATGGCATTGAATCAGATTGGGAAACTGTAGGGAAGTATTGCGTTCCTTCTCCTTCCGTAACATAGTCATGCCAAAGTGACCAAAGTAGCAGGGGAGATGAGGGCGAGTACGAGTAAGGTATATATGTCGTCTCCATGGTAAAATGGAACTGAGTTTTATGCATAACTTTTAGTAGAGAAGGAGGAATTGGTTGTTTCCATAATTGTGCTATTGTAGCTCTTGCAGCTATAAGAATTTTTCCAAGAACATAGCGATTATGCAGAAAAATATAGTCAGGGAACAAATTCAATAATGCCATGGAGGGGGGGAGAGAGTGTTAAGTTCAGCACGTTATTAATTAATTTATAAACGTCAGACCAGAAGTGACCAAGGACATTGCATGACCAGAATACATGAAAAATGTGGCCTATCTCACCGCATTGGAGCCAGCAATATTTAGAACAAGTGGGCCAAATAGTATGTAGTCTATCTGGAGTCAGATATAGCCTATGGAGTAATTTTACATGCATCTCAGTGCAATACAAACATCTGGAGATTTTAAAGGAAGAGGTAAATATTTTACTCCATTGTGCCACAGACAAATGTAATTCCCAAATCCTCTTCCCACTTTTTTTGAGCTTTATATTCAGGAAGAGGAGCTAAATCTATAAGGATCTTATACCAAAAAGAAATGTCTCCTTTGGATTTGGTTTGAGAGAGATGGGCTAATATTGAGGGTGTTAGGGAATTAGTAGAACAAGGTGGCTTGGGTAAATTCATCCACCAATGGTGTATTTGGTAATAATATAGCAATTCTGCATCAGGGATTCAGAATTTGTGTTGTAACGCGGAGAATGGTAAAAGTACTGAACCACCTAACATGTCGCCAAGTGTTTTCACACCACAGGAGACCCATTTTGCAAGATTCAAGTTAGATATTAATTTAGATAGCGATCTCAGAGTAATGTTTGAAATGGTGAGCAATGGAATATGTAGTTTACCAGCTAATTTGTCCCATATTTTCAACAATGTTTGTATATAAGGTAGTAAGGAAGAGGGGAGTGGACGTAAAGGAAAGAAACATATTTTAAATTTTTTTTGCAGACTAACAGGTTTTGGTCCAAAATTTTCTAATGTGTACCATAAATCTTTTCCATCAACACTGAAAATGTTGACAGTGTTGTTGCTGATAAACTCTTCCCTAAAATGATAATTTGACATATATACTACTAGTGGCAAAAGCAGTATTTCAAGAAAGTGGGTTTCCAAATGTTTGAATTTGTAGTGAGTGTGGCCAGCCCATGTAAAGAGCATAATCAGCAATTAATAAGCAACAGTCTGCCTCATACGAAGTACAGAGTACAGTATATAATACATTAGACACATACAGAATAGATATTATGGAAAGCCATTGATTGGGGGGACCCCATTTTCAATTTGGGGTGCTCACTTTCTGAGGAATTCCAGCCCTGGACTGACCAGTTTGGGGTTGGTTGCCATCTTGCTGTGTTTCTCCTCCATTCTATAGCATCAGCCCTCCAGTTTTTTCAGCCTGGCTCTGATTATTGGAAAACAGATGGAACACCATACCATTTTTCCATATTTTCAAATGCCAGCTCAGGCTAAGAAAACTGGGGTTGGTTACAGTTTGGAAGTAGATTTGTGCGCAGGTCCAAATCTTGGGTTTTGTGTTTAAGATTTGGATCTCTATCTCCTTCATGTTTTGAATCTTTACTGGTTTAGTCAAAACCGCCCTTGTGGGTTTAGGTTTTGGTTTTGGATATTTTTTTAATTCATAAAAACAGTAAAATATCAGAATTTGGGGGTGCTTTTGCTCCCACAGTATTATTGACTTCAATAACATTAATTTCCAGTAATTTCCAGTCTATTTTGAACACATCACAGCTTACAATATTGCTTATATCCAGTTTAGGCCAGAAGATTGCACTGAGGTAGTTGGACGGAGCAGCAGCAGCCCTTGGATGTATATAGTAGGAGGATGGACACAGAACAAAATATTAAGAAAAATAATGTGTTTTAAAAAACAATGCATTATGCAAGGCTCGAGATTTCAGTTCACAAAAAGATGATTAAGGTAAAGAAGACTAAAAAAAGACAATATTTTAGATGATGTAATCATAATTTTAATTTATTATTTTCCTCAAAGATATATTTGATATGCAGAAGGTTTTCTATACAAGTGTGGATAAAAAAGATGATTAAGGCAAAGAATAATAAAAAATATTTTAAATGCTGTAATGTTAATGTATTATTTTGGATCAAATTCTTCATTTCCTCAAAGATTTATTTGATATGCAGAAGGTATTCTATACAAGTGTGGAGAGTTTAGTTATATTAATTGAATTTAAATTTTGTTAATTTATAATTACTATGACTAATAATATTAATTTGAATAAATCACAATGTGGTGGTAAGAAGAATTGTGAAAATAAGAAAATAAGTTATAACATAATTTATAACATAAGAATATGAATTACGGACACAGCCCCCTGAAATGAACGGAGCATGCCTGAATGTGTACTGGGAGGATACATCACAAAATATTAATATTATTTTTTACAGATGGGTCCACATTTATCTTGACCTTTAATAAGATTAACTGAGACTGGCCAGTCAGACTTAATTCCCTGCTGTATTTTTCTCTGTATTGTATTGCAGCTGAGAACAATAGATGAAGGTTTTATGCTAATAAGTCATGCTGTGCCTAGGCGCAGAAAACTAGTCAAGATAACCGTGGACCCATCTGTATAACACACACTGTGGTTACAGTGTCACACAAATGAGTCAGAAATACATATAATAATTACACACAGCGGTTGACTTCACTAACAGCTTTGCATAAATGAGTCAGAAATATATAGAAGTATTTTTATATCACACACTGGCGGGTACAGTGTCATACAAATGAGTCAGAAATATATATAATAATTACACACTGCGGATTACTTCACCAACAGCATCGCACAATACGTGTATTAGTAGGACATAATATACTGTGGTCTGACTGGCAGTGTCACAGTATTTATGAAAATAGATGCAGCAGACAGAGAGAGCACCCCTTTCAGATACAGCAGACAGAGCACCCACCCCACACCACACCAGGTAACACAATACTGAAGACTGACACGTCTTTCCAGTACCCTCTCCACGGAGTGAAGATTGAGCCGATGCACTGGACTTATATACAGGGTGATTCAAAAGTCGCAGTACACCCTTTTGTTTAAAAAAATGTGCAGGAAATGGGAAAACTGAATACTCCAGTGAGGTATGGGTGAGGTTGGCTATCTTTTAGGGTATGTACTGAACATGGGTGCCATTTTGAAATTGGCCATCTTGAATCTAAGTCAGTTTTTTCAAATAGAAAGGGGGTCGTGTAACATGTCAAACAACATCAGAGTTTGATGAAACGTTTATTGCTGCAAACAGATTTGAAATACACTTTTTTGTTGGAATTACAGGCTGAACTGTTCTCCATAAAGGACAGTCTATTAATGTGTTTAACATGTTGTCCCTCAAAATGCTGCAAGAAGTGGTGTTCCCCTCAGTTCTGAATGAAGATGGCAGCTTCCCCTGTTACTTTCTACGGGATGGGGCTACACCAAACTATGGAGCAGTTGCTCGTCGGTGGTTAGATGATCAATTTCCCCCTTTGCAATCTAAAAACCTGACTTAGATTCAAGATGGCCAATTTCAAGCTGGTGCCCATGTTCAGTACATACACTAAAAGAAAGCCCACCTCGCCCATACCTTACTTGGGTATTCAGTTTTCCCATTTCCTGCACAGTTTTTGAAACAAAAGGGTGTACTGTGACTTAAAAATCACCCTGTAGAATCCAAAACCCACAAGAATCTGACAGCAGGAAGATGACATTTTGACCTTGCTTTGGGATCCGAGTAAGGTGGGAAGTTCAGAGCTAGACTCAGATCCTGCCTCAGATCGCAATGTTCGAGTGGCTTCCACTCATCCATATTTGGAAGGGGACTCCATTCATTTTTTTATTACCATTAAATCTATTTGAACACATAATTAAGTATGCACAGGTCAGCATAATCTGTGCAGCGCTTTTAGTGTCCCACAAAGGCAGCACTAATGCTGGAGGAGCATTGGCAGAAGAATCAGATAGACCGGTCTGCAGTGTGTACACACTTCACTTTTTTCCAATATTTACCATTGAATCTGATGAAAATTAAACTGTACATAAGACATATGCAACCTGTATTGCCACCTGTATTTATCCAATAATACATGATTGAAGTTGCAAACACACTCTTGCAATATTTCATGAACAATACAGTAATCAAAAGAATGGTCCTATGATTGTACAGGTGTGTACCCAACTTAAGATGCCAGTTTCACTCATATTAGATAAACTAATGCACTCTTTCTGATGATTTATTTCAAGAGTAACCTAGATAGTCAGGCTATGTAACTAGCCCCACTGATGTTGCTTACATTTTAGAAGAGGAGGTTCATTCCATTACAGTAGCATTGGGAGAAGGTATAAATTTACATCAATAATGGTGCTGGAGAGCCTAAATTACTCCCTGCAGAGTAATGTTGTATTGGTGAAATTACCAAACCCTATGAGCAGTGCTGCAGAATTGTAAAACTCAAGGTACAAAGATTTTGTAATGTCATCACATCAAAAAATGATCAAGGACGTCATCAAGAATTGCCTTGATTTTCATGTAATGTAGTTTGAAGATGAGGTCATTCTTTGGTTTCAGATTATAAATTCTCATGGTCATTTTTGCCTACAGAATTTTGAGTCATTTTTGAATTTGCTAAACTCATCATGTTACATCCCCTAACATTAAAATAGAACACAGATCTTTAGGAGTGAGTAGATGTAATTTATTTTACAATACAAATTATAGCATAACTTACATCTCAGTAAGGAGATAACAGAATTGTAAATCAGACAATGTGTAGTCCTCTCCAGTTGCTGTATTATTCCGAGCTCCAGGACTATAATTCCAGATGGCTGCAGGGGATTCTTGTGTATAACAGGACTTTCCAACAAATCACTCTGTAACACAGAACTGTGATGTATAAAAATAGGATTGTTTTGTTAAACACAAAGCAGTTTAGACACCTTTGATGTAGTGCAGTGTTAATCTTTTATTGTTTAGACTGCATTTAGTAATACAGACAAACAGGTATTTACTGCCATAGAATTACTGTTTATAGAGGACAGTTATCTCTCAACAGTGTACAATCACTTCACATAAAGCATCCTGTATGACCTCTGTTATCCATTGCTGTGTCCCACATTATGTTTACTTACAGTATCTTTTTTTTTGTTAACTGTTTTGTCATGCATTTATACACTATTAGCATTAGTATGGTGTTATTTTAAAAAATAGTTATTTATCCTTGCATCCTGTGATTGGACAAGCAGGTTGGGATTATTAGAGATATAGTAAACTGTATACAAATATGTTTTCCTAGTCTCCAACACCATGCAATAAGCAAAATAAAAGTAGAATCATCAGATACAAACCACTTTAGCAGTCCAGGTGACAGTCTCAAGGACATGGACGTCTGGTATTCTAAGCGAACATTCAATCTCAGAGAGATAGAAAGATCAGGAGTATACACTTAAGACAACATTTGATATATTAAAAATAGGATCTATTTTAAGCCCTGGCTATACTGAATGTCCTATTGTGAGTCGTATAAAGATGAATTGCGCACATCTCCTCAGATTCTTAAATATATATTAAAAGGCCATAGATTTACATACCACTTATCTTGGGTAAAGTATTGAACACAACATATTTTGATTTCAAATATTTGATAAGCCTCTTCATGTCAATTCCTATCAATCATATTTGAATCCTGATAGAAAAAGGCACCATATAAGTATTATCTTTTCAATTACTTCTTAAGATTTTATATTTACAGCTGTTTGTGATAGATTTATAATTTGACAAAAGTACAGTTTGCATACAAATATACCATAAATAAACACTTGTGTGTAAAAGGGGTTCATTTGCGCAACGGAATATGCTGCGCTATATAAGAAACTGTTAATAAATAAATAAATATTTGGATTTAATATAGAGAGTTTATACCAGTGAATATAGTGTTGTCAATGCTGTACTATTGGACTTTTAATGATTTGGAAAGCAGTGAGGAAACTGCTTTAAAGTTAGCCTAGAAGTGAGGTTCACTTTTGCTCTCTCGTGCGACGAGTGGTAAAAGTCTAATTGTTTATTTTATGGCAAGTGAATTTATTAAACATTTTACTGCAATATTTTTTTTTATTTGACTGCTATCAATTTAGATTACATTACAAATGTCTGTTTAGTTCTTCTGTATGTAATATATTCTTTAACAATAATTTTTATAGAATTATAAAATATAGGTATACAAAAAAATAAATAAAGGAAGGTAAAGGGGTCAGGCGTGATGAGCACAAACATAGCATAAAAACATCAAGTAACAAATAAAAGGCAGCACAAGGGCAATTTAGTTTATACTGATTGGGGGAGGCTCAGAAACATGGAAGTTTGACCTATCGAAATGTAAACATTTGGTATTCATTCACAGAAACCATCTGTAGAATTTACATGCAAATGTTCCACATCATCAAATTGGAGTTAGCTGAAGTGGAGTAGGGGCAATTTAGTGTCTCCACCTGGAAACAGTTTCATTTTGAATATAATTACAGTAAATGAAGAAGGAATATTCCTGCTTCCAAAACTCAGCAATGGCAGCATCCATGTAGATAAAATGATTGCCTACAATGTATCTTGAATGTTGTGGAATATAATCTGGCAATAGATATAGATGGGCTATAGCAAAGTAAAGAGACACTCTCAATTCCAATTAAGTCAATCCAGGAATTTGACCTGTGTACAAGAAAAGAGAAAGTATACTTGCGCACTGTGATATACACATTGTACATGTCATATTCTACAACTAGCTGAAAAAAAGGCCTTCAACAGAATCAAATTAAAAGAGAGACCCCTATTCCTGGTGGTATTAGAGTTGTCTATTTTAGTTTCAGATACCAAATTAAAGTAACCCATGAGAAGGATTAATCCATAACAGACTTTCTAAATACCTTACAAAATGTGGAATGTTTTTCTCCTTTGTCTGTGATAATGGTTACACTGTATTTGTTCTAAAGTAGTAAATCCATGTCAAACTATGTCTAAAAAAATTCAACAAAATGGGTGGCCTGTCAAAATTAAAACTATTTTGTACATACATTGATTGTAGATTGTCATAAAACATTTCACACAGTAAGACAAAGTAAAAAGTTATTGGTTATACTGTAATAACTTAAAGTAACTTAAAACTCCAAATTTCCCCTTTCATTCAAAACCTTATTTAACAGTTCTGTTGTTAAAACTTTAATCCTTTTTTAATAAATAAAGTACAATACAATACAGGTAAGTATTAACTGGGTGAAGCATTAAATAATTGTGCTACCAATCCAATTGCTTTTCACATTAACTGTTTTAGATATCTGAATTAAATGAAATTCAGTTTTCCATTAAAGGAAATGGTTAACAAATTAGGTGAAAGAAAATGGCAGTTAATATTCTTAACATCTGGCTAGACCCATGCTTTAAAGGAATTTGTTTTCATAGCTAATATCATAGAGACGGTTTACCAAAAATAACTTTAATAGAAGGAAAAGTTTCATTGTTCTTGAGAATTAAAATACATACATGAGTTTTGCAGATGTCTAATCCTTACATTTCTTACACTCTATCCACCACTTGCAATAGGATAAATATAAGACTCATCAATGCTGTAAGACCTTTTATTAATTCTACACGATTGAAATAAACCATGTAAATTAATATTTAGCTGCAAAAATCTGAAATAATATAAAAAAATATGATATGGCTTCATTAATACAGGTTATAAATTACTGGAATTTATGACTGTATAGAGGCACTTATAGATAACTACAGTATACTGAAATGTCAATTCAGTGTTGTGGGATTACAATTAGCAGTCTCAAATATAACAGCAACATTGATCATATACTAGAGATGTGTGGTTCAGTTCTCCAGAAATCCTATCCCCACAAGTTTTGTGGATTTGAAGCAAACCAAAACCCAATCTGGATCCTCCGAGGAAATTCAATCGAAATTGAGTGCTGATTAAAATCTAACCACAGTTTGGAATTCATATGTAGGTTTTTTTTATTGTAAAAATTACACAATTTTAGCTGTTTGTATTGATTTTTATGGATTTTTATCATTGATTTTTTTACTTTTTATCAATTTAAATTGAACCAAAATCCGAATCTGAACCAAAATACTTGAACATGGTTTTGCCAAAACCTACACCAAAACACTATGATGAATAACAACCAAGACCAAACCAGGGGGAGCCACATTAAATATGAGCCATTTCAATATTTTTAAACTCTGACACTGATGAATACTATTTGTAGCTTTAATAAATACATGTTGCTATTGTTTAATCATTTTAATTCAGTTTGGGGATGCTCCTCATTTCTTTCTTATTTTTGTTAAGATTTTTTTATACATAAAATCATCTACAGTCTGGGACATGAAATGATTTGTGTTTAGATTCAACCATTTGCTAGATTTAGTGTTCAACTGAAAGATAATAAATTCAAATAAAACATTAACTAAATTAAACATAATAAATTAAGCAAAGTAATTTAAACATAAGCACATTCTGCAAGTGATGCAATAAATGTATGGTCCCAATTATCAGGACACATACTGTATTATTTGGACTCCATATGCACTTTTGGGTAGATAACTAATGTTTATTGCATGCAACATACTGTATAGTGTTAAATAGTTTCTTGTGTATGATTTCTTATACTTTTCATGAGACACTGCATTAAAACCATTGCTTGGTTGCTTATTACCATATGTGGTAGTATATAGAGATCTGCGTGGACCCCATGTTTTGGTTTTGTGAAAACCACCCTAAAAGTCTTTTGGTTTGCCTTTGGTATCGGATTCTTTAAAATTGAAATGACAGTGAAAACCATATAATTTTTGGACCTGTTGTTGCTACGGTATTATTATCATCAATAACATTAATTTCCAGTCATTTCCATTGTAAAATGGCACCTTAAGTCATGAGGGAGGTACTTACATGCCACCAAAAACATAAGAGATTTGCTTTTTGTAAATCTGAGATCCATCCCCAAATTGACCTAAGCCAGGACTTGGTTTGATTTGAAACTCCAAAGTTCAGATGTGTTCAGTTTTCAATAAAACTAAAATACTCAGCACTATTAGTGTATATTTTTTACAGAGATACAGTATATCTAGGAAGAACACTACATCCTGTCTAGTCTATATAAGCCCTAGATGTCATATGACCTGTTAGCTTCATCTGAGGACTACGATACAGAAAGTATGCAGTGCCCAGAATTGATATGAGAAATTTGGTCTAAACCTGATGGTACTGGAGATGTAACATTGGAAACTTGCTCTGCATTTCCATGCATGAAATGCCAGCTGATATGATCACCAGTATTGGAATTCGCTGGAAAGTGAATGTTGTCTTGTGCTAATAAACAGAGCTGAGGTTGAATATGCTACTTTTATTCTAGCAGTGTTTGATCTTTCATCAATACACTGGTGTGTCTTACTCATTAATTAACACAAAATTGTGCATCCAACAGATTTCAATTGTAAGAGTTGAATTATATTTTATCTTATTTTTATTACATTATTTACTTTATATCTATGTTCAGGCTATAATCTAACTTAGTGTTGTGAAAGTCTTCACTTTGTCACTGTTCTCAGTCATTTTTAGATACTGTTCAAAAGGAAGAGCTCTATCACTTACAGTATTGCCAGCATTAGACTAATAATACCATTTTTTTATTTGATATTCTTTAATTATTTATTAATTGCCTGGTATCCTGGCCACCAGAATAATATTTGTATCCTGGTGGTCATTTTAGGCCAATACTCATATATACAGTATGTCAGCAAGTGACAAAGCAAATATACAGTACTTTATAGTTGTTTATATCCTTACTTCCTCTCTTCCTGCTACTACTGTATGTTACATTTTCTAGATGTTACAATAACCAAAAAACTCATATACTGTATATGCAGCACCTGCTCCACCCTTATGGTTTCCCTCATGAAGCTGCCTGTCAGAGAATGCTGCCACAAAACACAGCTACAGTATATGACAGGCTGACAGGTTTTGTTTCTCAAATAAAAATAAAAAGGCAACTGAAGCTAAATATATAAATATACCAAAATTTAAGTCTATAAACTGAAAAAATAACTTTTTAAATGTGTCTTCAATACTGCACACTTCACATAACATTTTCCTGCCATTTACAGAAGCTGGGACTTTTTCACCCCAAAAATGACAAAATTGATTGCAACAAACACAACATGGGTATACTCAATTGCTGGCGGGTCCTTTCCGACCTTTCCTTTTCCTTTCCTTTCAATTGCTGGCGGGTCCTTTTTGCCGTGCCAAACCCGACAGGTTTGGCCCATTCCAGACAGTGTCAATCCGACTTTTTTTAAAGTCGGATTGACATTGTCGGAAGCTGTGCTAAAATTTGTCTGGTTTGTCCCCGATTCTGACAATACACGCAGCTCGGCGGCTGAAGCCACCGATCCGTGTGTCTTCCAATAGCATTCCATCAAGTTGTATTTCCTGACTTGTCGTAAAAACTGAGCCCGGATTGAATAGGTTGGAACCCCTTCCGGCTTATTCCAGTCGAAAACTACCATCTTTCCGACAAGACGGCAGTTTCCGACTCTAATTGAATATACCTCATATTGTTGTTGCATCACAAATTAGAAGGATCCTGCACAATCCAACTCCTTGTTTCAGATATGGGGCAAAGAATGGCCTAGGGGACAAGGTGACAAGCCAATATCACTTTACCTTGTGCTTTGTTTTGGGCATATAGAGGTTACTCTAAAGCTATTTACACAAAGTCAGATTTTTTTCGGTCGGCCCTACAATTGGAACATTTTTCAGGAAATATCTGACCTACACACCAAAAATATGTTTTTTCATAAAGTTACCAAGTTTCTGCCACATCAAACTGCATTTGCTTATGTCTGCCCACAAGGAAGATGACATAGTGACAGGAAAACATAAAATATGGGTTGATTATTGAGAATGCACACACCCTGCTCGACATTGGGATATTGTGGCCAAGATTTTTGCTTTTCTGACAACAGATCGCAAAATTGATTACTCTTGTGTGAGGGCAAGATTTTCCCAGAATTATCAGCAAAATGCCTAAGCAATCTCTCATACACACTATATGATAAATCAGGCAGATATCCCAATTATTGGCAAATCAGCCCAAAAATTGTTTAGTGTGTACTTATCTTAAGATCATTTACTTATACTCATCAGTAGTCTATTAGCCTGATGATGATGATGATGATGGTGATGATAATAATAATATTCTATATTATATTTTATGCATAAGTAAGACATTTTGGCAGGGCCGGTGCCACAATTAGGCACCTTTAGGCAGCTGCCAAGGGTGCCTACAAACTGGAGGGCAGCACGCTCCTGAGTCCTGGTAAAATTAATAAAATAACTGCATTTGGAGGATGCGGTCAAAGATGACATGGGACAGGCTCTCTGCTGTTTGACTTGGAGCAGACGGCAGAGGAGGTGGTGGTGGGAGCAACAGCAGCAGAGCCAAGTGTGCTGCTATGTGCAGAAGTGACAGGTTCAAGGGATGCCAGGGTGCAACTTCTCTGAATGGAGACGCTGAGGAGCAAAGGAGGTGATGGCAGTGAATTTGAGCATGCTGCTACTGTGTGTTGAAGTGACGGACTCAGGGGATGCCGGGGTGCAGCTTCTCTGGACAGAGACGCTGGGGAGCAGAGGTAACTCTGTGGTGGATCAGCTGCCCAAATCCTGGAGATCAGGTCACACAGCTGGTAAGAGCAGTGAAACAAGTGTTCAGAGGGCGAACAGGAGAGCAGTAGTCTTGCTGCACATTATGTGTGTGTATATGTGCATGATGTATGTGTGTGTGTGATATGTACATGTGCATGTTGTATGTGTGTATATATGGAAGCTGTATATTACCCTATCACAGACACATTGCTCTCAGTTTCTGAGACCCTATGAGGAGCTGCATTAACAATTGCAGGCTTTGCAGATCCTAGTATTATTAATATTTAGATATAGTGCCTATCTATAATATAAACAACAGACTGTTGTACAGTATTATACCTTATCTGATTTTGGGACAGGGTTCTATTTAACATGTAATTTATGTATACTGTATATGTGCTGGTTATGTAATGCTGGCGGTCGGGATCCTGGAGGTCCGCATGCCAACCCCGGGATCCCATATTCCAGAATGTCGTGGGGGGGAGCTCAACGAAGCCCCTTGCGGGCTTGCTGCACTCGCCACACAGTGGGCTCAGTGGCTTGCTGCACTCACAACAGGTTCTATTCCCACTCTATGGGTGTCGTGGACACCCAGGAGTGGGAAAAGACCCTGTTAGCCAGAATAGTGGCTGTTGGAATTGTCAGCAGTTGGGATTCTGCTGTCAGTGTCCTGACCGCCGTGATTCCAACCGCCGGCAAATAAACTACATCCTCTGTATATATAATACGTTTTTTTCTGCTATTTGCTGCCTGAGGAAGATCAGAATCAGACTGTTACACAGCTTCTAGAACATTATCACACCTCACACTTCATGGGTGGGATGTAATGACGCCCAAGATCGCTGGAGGTGCAGGATGCCGGCTGATCTCGGATGTTTTTTTAAAGGGGCAGCCACTTACAAGGGCTTGCCTTGTAAGTGATTGCCCCTTTAAAAAACATCTGAGCACTTCCAGCGATCTCGGCTGTCATTGCATCAAGTCTTTATTAGAACTTGATTTCACTAATATTAGTAGAAGGAGGAGGGATGGCAGGCAGGCAGTAGGCTGAACTTTTGCCTAGGGTATCGAGAAACCTTGCACTGGTACTGCAGTTTGGTCACTCTAATGATTGTATATAAAACTTGTGTAGATATATTCAGATCATTATTAACACATCCCTGCCGAGTTCTCTATTTGCACAGCAGTCACTCAGCTCAGAGGAAGCATAACACATTAGCAGAGAAAGAAAGAAGAGGGTGAAAAAAATCACAATATTTCTATCTCCAAAAATCTCTGCTGGCCTAGATGTCTTTATGATGAAAGATATGTTTTGAGTGCAACAGAAAAATAACAATATCCTGTTTTCTCATTTCTTCCACAGTGCAATTTCATTCATAACATAAAACTAGCCCATAAAAAAGACTTTAGGATTTTCCCTGTTATTATGAAGTCATAAAGCCGTAAAATCAATTATTTTGATAATTTTGATATTTTGATTAAATGCCCCATATTGAAGCTTCTGGCAAAAGAAAATAAATAAATGCATTGTTCTGGTTAACCCAATTGTGAAAACAACTATATATGCTGAGGTGTACAAATGTTAAATGTACATGTAAAAATATACAACATGTTAATTCAAGGACAATGTCTCTGTTATACTATTGTAAACCATTAAGATTCTATTTTTAAACATCCAGTGGCTGAATAATTAGTGTCTTTTTCATGTTTTGCCCAAGTTTGGTTTTAATATATAATTTTTTTTAATTATAGTTCTTTCATTTGGAAAAGTATTTGAAAACTAAGAATAGCCCCAAACAGTCCTTATAATAAGAAAGGGATCATATCACTGAATATGTGGATATGTTTAGTGAAATTATACATTATTGAAAGAAATAAAGGCATGTAAGGATACTTACACACTATATTTAAGCTTAAAATTAATCCATAAACAAATAAATAGTTGAAAATACAATGTTGGCTTTAATAATAATAGAATACTTACAGTGCATCCAGAAATTATTCACAGCGCTTCACTTTTTCCACTTTTTGTTATGTTACAGCCTTAATTATTTTTTCCCTCAAAATTCTACACTCAATACCCCATAATGAGAACGTGCAAAAAGTTTTTTCTAGATTTTTGCAAATTTATTAAAAATAAAAAAAACCTTCTCGACAGAGGAATGCTGTAGCTCTGACACAGTGACCATCGGGTTCTTGGTAACCACCCTGACTAGGGCCCTTCTCCCAGATTGCTCAGTTTAGATGGCCAGCCAGCTCTAGGAAGAGTCCAGGTGGTTCTGAACTTCTTCCATTTACGGATGATGGAGGCCACTGTGCTCATTGGGACCTTCAAAGCAGCAGATATTTTTCTCTACCCTTCCCCAGATTTGTGCCTCGAGACAATCCTGTCTCAGAGATCTACAGACAATTCCTTTGACTTCATGCTTGGTTTGTGCTCATACATGCACTCTCAAGTGTGGGACCTTATATAGACAGGTGTGTGCCTTTCTAAATCATGTTCAATCAACTGAATTTACCACAGTTGGACTCCAATTAAGCTGTAGGAACATCTCAAGGATGATCAGTGGAAACAGGATGGACCTGTGCTCAATTTTGAGTTTTGTTGAAAAGGTTGTGAATACTTATGTACAGATGTGTCCACTTACATCTTTGCTTTTTTGCTAAATTTGGCACAACATGCAAAACACGGCTAAGCTGTTTTTCATGAGTAGTGAGTGGATGGATTATAAAATTTTTGTTTGCCATAATAGAATATGTATATAGTAACATATTAAATAAGCAAATTAAGAAAAATTACAAGACATGGCTAAATCTCTGAGTCTATGGCATGCAAAACCAAGCTATACATGGCGGGATATAGCAAAGATGTATGTGGACACATCTGTACATGTGATTTCTTCATTTTTAATTTTTAATAAATTATCAAAAATCTAAAAAATTTTTTTTTCATGTTGTCATTATGGGGTATTGTGTGTAGAATTTGGAGGGAAAAAAAATATTTATTCCATTTTGGAATAAGGCTGTAACATAACAAAATGTGGAAACAGTTAAGCGCTGTGAATACTTTCTGGATGCACTGTAATTCAGCATGCAAAGACACTGATACTACATATATTATAAAGGTCTTAAATAGAGATTAGAAAAGCTGGTGGAATTTGTGGGGACACAATCTTTGCATTCATCTTTTGTCTCACCATTCTGTGTATGAGTTTACTTAAACTTCACACTGTTGTCCGTGTGTTTCAACGTTCTTGGTTATGTCTGACATTTGAACTCCATTCTTATCATCTACTGTAGTTTGGAAACAACAAGTGAAAAAAAATTGAATAGGTGTCTCATCATCAATTTGGGATGCAGTCATGATTCAGCACTTGGAATCCTAGTGCTGGAATCCCAATACAAAATACTGCTGCACAGTCAAAATCCTGATATCCGGCATCCCGATCGTTAGTATGCTGCCCCACTGTAGTGTTAGCCCGCAGGGGGGAGGTTAGGTTTAGGCACATCCTCAATTATCTGAGGGGGACCAGTTATTGAATGATACACAGAATTGATGGTCCATTTCACCGCAGATGCCCTAAGTACAAATACAGTACATATTGCATGGTTCTCTGTGTTAGTCAAATCCCAATTTCATACAGTGATATACTATAATTTCTGCTTACAAAGCTAGATTTTCTGCTTATGGGCTATTCCCTCTAATTCTGTTTTAACTGGTATTTCAACCTAATGCTCAGTATACCCACTATATGTTCCAACACCATCTTAAAGATCTGTTATATTCTGTTTCAAGTATGTGTACAAACTTCTTATCAGGGCCTCATTCTGGCCACACAGTAAACTCCAGGGCATCTACAGTAGAAAATCTGTTTTGTCATTCTGTTACAAAAACAAGTTTGGTGTACAGCGATGTGATTACTACTACTCTGGGTCTCACACAAGAAATACATGTTTCATGCAGAAACACTGTAATTTTAAGCCACTGGTGACATTATTAAATATAACTAATTTGATGATAGTGTCAATTGATTCTGTGATGTAGTGTGTTTTGGATTTAATAAAGGAGAAGTAAAACAAAACCAAAATGTTAAGGGAAATCTAAATGTAAAAAAAAGGATTCCGGAATGATTGGAATATTTAGGAAAATAGTATTTTATGCAAGCACATCTTCCCCCAGCTCCCTGCTTGTGAGGAAAGCCATTATCACTATTATCTGGACATATAAATATATAGGAGACCCTCATCTCAAATTGGATTGATCCCTGCATTCATTCACCTCTGAATGGGATGCAGCTCTGTACTCAACCATGACACACTCAAAGCAAATGTCTCCAATGTGTGAATGCCCTGTTACCAATCCTTTACCATTCAGTACTGCCCAACCAGCCACAAGTAAATGGCAACCAATATGCATATAAATGGCACATACCTGTAAGTACATTTAGATGCATACATAGACAGTGACGTATGTGGAGTTTGAAAAAGAATCACTTAGTATGTCCACATTTACAAATAGTTGCAAATCAGAAACAGGCTCTTTGTGTTTCACTTCCAAAAACAATATATATTTTTTTCTTTAGCATATATCTGAGGCCCTCAATATAAGAATACCATCTTCTTCTTCATCATCAACTGTAATTTTGTCCCTCAATGGGTTGTGTTCCAATTTGTAAAACATGTAATGGGAATTATTACTACAACAGCATAGTGCATTCACCCTCTCAGAACAACATACATACAGTAATTATTCTTAGTAATTCCGATAGTAAAGCTACATCCACACATATGTACCTCTCTTTGAATCATAGTTAAAGAACTTTGGTGCTTCAAATATTGGGAAGCTCATGTAGAGTTGGTTGTATGTCTAACATTGAAGCACAAAATGTGTATTTCAGTACAGCAACCAGCATTTGTGCTCATAACCTAGGCTGGTAGCAGTAAAATCATGGGAATGTGAAGCACAGGATCCACCTGAAATTCAGGACTAGTGGCACTGTAGCAGGGTACTCCAACATATGTTTTAATATTACCTAGTCTACTCAGCATGGAGCTGCATTCCTTAGTGGGACTGGGGCTGAAAAACATGCTAGAAAAATAATCTAAATGATTGTACCAGGGTTATATGCACACCCTGGTTATACAGTGTGGGTTAATGTGAGATGTAATATTTTTTTTTTTATCTGATACACTGTACTCTATGTACCAGTATATCCAGGATACTTTCAAGTGGTTGGATAAGTTGGAGTATATAATACTTGAAGCTCCACATACCCATTGTGGTCAAAGTATGCTGGCATGTAAGTGATTAAATGTTCCAGTTTCACCAAAAATACACTGCCATGGATATTGGGCAATCAGTACTCACTCTGGTACTCTTTAATGTCTGCAGTGAAGCCTAAGCAGGCCTAACTTCTCAGTAACAATCTGTGTGTAGGCTCCTTCTTTTTGAAACAGTGGTATGATGATGATGTGAGATGCCTGCTGTGACAGTTCAAGTAGAGCTCAGAGAGTGCAGTATGATAATCAATGGTATCAGTGTTTCTGCCCTGGAATAGTGTTACAGTAAGTCCGTGCTATGAATCTACAAATTGGTAGAGTTTTTGGGAAAAAGTGCAATATTGTAAATCCTTCATAAATATTTCAAGCACTTGTTGTTCTTCAGGGAGTATGGATATTAGCTGTGTGGGAAAAGTGTCTGCTGGTTGGCATGCTGACCGTTAGGATAGTGAGGGTGCAGGATGTAGGTGAGGTATTGTGACCGGTGGTCTCCTGACTGCTGGTCACATAACTACATCCCATACACACTCATTGAAGAAGACCACCACTGCAGATTAATTATGATAAAATAATATACAAATCAGTTCTTATATACATTGGTGCTCTTTGAGATGCAGTAATGTCATCCATAAGGGTTTTTATTAGTGATGAGCGGATTCGGTTTTACTCGGTTTTACTCGGTTCTCAAAACCGAATCTTATTGGCTATCCAAAACACGTGACATCAGTGAGCCAATAAGATTCGGTTTTGAGAACCGAGTAAAACCGAGTAAAACCGAATCCGCTCATCACTAGTTTTTATATTTATGCAAAATGTCAAAATGCTACATGGACTGAAGAGAAGTCTTCCCTATAGATAGAGTAAGTAAAAAAATGGGAAACATGGGTGTGGGAAGATATTTCAATAATATTTTTACTAGAGATGTGCGGCTGGCACTTTTCGTGTTTTGTGTTTTAGTTTTGGTTCTAATCCCACTTTGCCAAAACCACCCTTTCGTGTTTTGGTTTTGGATCTGGATGATTTAAAAAAAAAAAACCAGCTAAAAACACAGAATTTGTGAGTAATTTTGTTCCTACTGTATTATTAACCTCAATAACATTAATTTCCACTCATTTCCAGACTATTCTGAGCACCTCACACCTCGCAATATTGTTTTTAGGCCTAAAAGTTGCACCTAGGTGGCTGTATGACCAAGCTAAGCGACACAAATGTGCGGCACAAACACCTGGCCCATCTAGGAGTGGCACTGCAGTTGCAGACAAGATGGCACTATTCAAAAACTAGTCCTCAAACAGCACATGATGCAAAGAAGAAAAAGAGTTGCCCTTTTTTCGAAGGAGTATCATAATTTCTGCCATTACCTTGGTAAACACCCTCGGTGCCGTGGACAGTCCAAACGGTAGTGTCTGGAATTGGTAATGGCAATCCTGTACCACAAATCTGAGGTACTCCTGGTGAGGAAGGTAAATTGGGACATGCAGGTAAGCATCCTTGATGTCCAGGGATACCATGTAATCCCCCTCGTCCAGGCTTGCAATAACCGCCCTGAGCGATTCCATCTTGAACTTGAATCTTTTTATGTATGTGTTCAAGGATTTCAAATTTAAAATGGGTCTCACCGAACCGTCCGGTTTCGGTACCACAAACAGTGTGGAATAGTAACCCCGTCCTTGTTGAAGTAGGGGTACTTTGACTATCACCTGCTGGGAATACAGCTTGTGAATTGCCTCTAGTACAGCCTCCCTGCCCGAGGGAGTTGTCGGTAAGGCCGATTTGAGGAAACGGCGGGGGGGAGGTGCCTCGAATTCCAGCTTGTACCCCTGAGATACTACTTGAAGGATCCAGGGGTCCACCCGTGAGCGAACCCACTGATCGCTGAAATTTTTGAGGCGGCCCCCCACCCTACCTGGCTCCGCCTGTGGAGCCCCACCGTCATGCGGCGGATTTGGAAGAAGCGGGGGAGGACTTTTGTTCCTGGGAACCTGCTGCGTGGTGCAGCTTTTTTCCCCTTCCTCTGCCTCTAGACAGAAAGGACCCGCCTTTTCCCCGCCTGTTTTTCTGGGGTCGAAAGGACTGTACCTGATAATATGGCGCTTTCTTAGGCTGTGAGGGGACATGGGGCAAAAATGCTGACTTCCCAGCTGTTGCTGTGGAAACAAGGTCTGAGAGACCATCCCCGAATAACTCCTCACCCTTATAAGGCAAAACTTCCATGTGCCTTTTAGAATCTGCATCCCCTGTCCACTGCCGAGTCCATAAGCCTCTCCTAGCAGAAATGGACAATGCACTTATTCTAGATGCCAGCCGGCAGATCTCCCTCTGTGCATCTCTCATGTACAAGACTGAGTCTTTTATATGCTCTACGGTTAGCAATATAGTGTCCCTGTCCAGGGTGTCAATATTTTCTGACAGGGAATCTGACCAAGCAGCAGCAGCACTGCACATCCACGCTGAAGCAATAGCTGGTCTCAGTATAACACCAGTGTGTGTATATATAGACTTTAGGATAGCCTCCTGCTTTCTATCAGCAGGTTCCTTTAGGGCGGCCGTATCCGGAGACGGTAGTGCCACCTTTTTAGACAAACGTGTGAGCGCTTTATCCACCCTAGGGGGAGTTTCCCAACGTGACCTATCCTCTGGCGAGAAAGGGAAAACCATTAGTAATTCTTTTGAAATCACCAATTTTTTATCAGGGAAAGCCCACGCTTCTTCACACACTTCATTAAATTCTTCAGATGGGGGAAAAACTATTGGTAGTTTTTTCTCCCCAAACATAATACCCTTTTTTGAGGTACCTGGGTTTATATCAGAAATGTGTAAAACCTCTTTCATTGCCTCAATCATGCAACGAATGGCCCTAGTGGACATTAAATTTGACTCATCGTCGTCGACACTGGTATCAGTATCCGTGTCGACATCTGTGTCTGCCATCTGAGGTAATGGGCGTTTTAGAGCCCCTGATGGCCTTTGAATTGCCTGGGCAGGCACGAGCTGAGAAGCCGGCTGTCCCGCATTTGGCATGTCGTCAATTTTTTTATGTAAGGAGTCGACACTTGCACGTAATTCCTTCCATAAGTCCATCCACTCAGGTGTCTGCCCCACAGGGGGTGACATCACATTTATAGGCATCTGCTCCGCCTCCACATAAGTCTCCTCATCAAACATGTCGACACAGCCGTACCGACACACCGCACACACACACAGGGAATGCTCTTAAAGGAGACAGGACCCCACAAAAGCCCTTTGGGGAGACAGAGAGAGAGTATGCCAGCACACACCAGAGCGCTATATAATGCAGGGACTAACTGAATTATGTCCCCTATAGCTGCTATAATATTTACCGTGCCTCAAATTGTGCCCCCCCCTCTCTTTTTTACCCTTTTCTGTAGTGTAGACTGCAGGGGAGAGTCAGGGAGCTTCCTTCCAGCGGAACTGTGAGGGAGAAATGGCGCCAGTGTGCTGAGGGAGATGGCTCCGCCCCTTTTTCGGCGGACTTTTCTCCCGCTTTTTTCTGTATTCTGGCAGGGGTAATTACCACATATATAGCCTCTGGGGCTATATATTGTGGTTATTTTGCCAGCCAAGGTGATTTTATTGCTGCTCAGGGCGCCCCCCCCCCAGCGCCCTGCACCCTCAGTGACTGGAGTGTGAAGTGTGTATGAGGAGCAATGGCGCACAGCTGCAGTGCTGTGCGCTACCTTGGTGAAGACTGAAGTCTTCTGCCGCCGATTTTCCGGACCATCTTCTTGCTTCTGGCTCTGTAAGGGGGACGACGGCGCGGCTCCGGGAACGAACACCAAGGACGGGTCCTGCGGTCGATCCCTCTGGAGCTAATGGTGTCCAGTAGCCTAAGAAGCCCAAGCTAGCTGCAAGCAGGTAGGTTCGCTTCTTCTCCCCTTAGTCCCTCGTTGCAGTGAGCCTGTTGCCAGCAGGTCTCACTGTAAAATAAAAAACCTAACATATACTTTCTTTCTAGGAGCTCAGGAGAGCCCCTAGTGTGCATCCAGCTCGGCCGGGCACAGAAATCTAACTGAGGTCTGGAGGAGGGGCATAGAGGGAGGAGCCAGTGCACACCAGGTAGTACCAAATCTTTCTTATAGTGTGCCCAGTCTCCTGCGGAGCCCATCTATCCCCCATGGTCCTTACGGAGTCCCCAGCATCCACTAGGACATCAGAGAAAAGGTGCATAGAGTTTGCTGTATGACTAAGCTAAGCAACACAACCACCTGGCCCATCTAGTAGTGTCTCACAGTGGCTGAATGTTGAGAGTGGGCCGCAATTGTTCAGTCCACTGACAGCATCTCCTGCACGCCCGTAATTTAAAAAAAATTCTGCAAATGGTGGACTTATACAGCAGTAACCAAGGACTAATACAGCAGTACCCCATGACTCATATGGCAGTGTCAGACAGGATGGCACTTTTCAAAAACTAGGCCCCAAACAGCACCTCATGCAAAGATTTCGAAGAGGTGCAATGAAGTAGCTGTATGACTAAGCCAAGCGACACAAACAATTCCCACTGGAATTATACATCAAAATCACTGGAATTATACGGCCAAATCACTAGAATTAAATGGCAAAATCACTGGAATTATACTGCAAAATCACTGGAATTATATGTCTAAATACTGGAATTATACTGCAAAATCACTGTAATAAAACGTCCAAATCACTGGAATTAAATGGCAAAATCACTGGAATTAAATGGCAAAATCACTAAAATTATACTGCAAAATCACTGGAATTATACTGCAAAATCACTATAATTATATGTCCGATTCAGTGGAATTATACTGCAAAATCACTGTAATTATAAGTCCAAATCATTGGAATTATAAATCCAAATCACTGGAATTATACTGCAAAATCACTGGAATTAAATGGCAGTACCACTGGACATACAGTATACGGAAGTGTCAGACAGGATGGCAGAATAGTCCCCAAACATCACATCATGCTAAGAAGTAAAAGAGGGCAGTGAGGTAACTGTATGACTAAGATTAGCGACACAAGTGTGTGGTACAAACACCTGGCCTATCTAGGGTTGGCACTGCAGTCCTACTGCACTAATGGTGGATACCGGACGCACGTCTAACACCAGCATAGTTGTTATGGCCTCAGTAATCGGCTCTGCAACAGGGTATATATATATATACGGCAGTATCACTGGACTGGACTTATACGCCAGTACCACTGTAATTATACGGCAGGATCACTGGATTTATACAGTAGGATCACTGGATTTATACGGCAGGATCACTGTAATTATACGCCAATATCACTGTAATTATACGGCAGGATTACTGGAATTATACGACAGGATCACTGGATTTAAATGGCAAAATCACTGGAATTATATGGCCAAATCACTGGAATTAAATAGCAAAATCACTGGAATTATACGTCAAAATCACTGAAATTATACAGCCAAATCACTGGAATTATATGTTCAAATCACTGGAATTATACTGCCAAATCACTGGAATTATACTGCAAAATCACTGGAATTATATGTCCAAATCACTGGAATTAAATGGCAAAATCACTGGAATTATATGTCCAAATCACTGGAATTATATGGCAAAATCACTGGAATTATATGTCCAAATCACTGGAATTATACGTCCAAATCACTGGAATTAATTGGCAAAATGGAGGTTGAGGGATTCCATCATCTTGTGAAGCTGAACCACTAGTCATGAACATAGGCCAGGGCCTTAGCCGTTCCTTGCCACTCCGTGTTGTAAATGGCATATTGGCAAGTTTGTGTTTCTCCTCAGAACATTTAAATTTATTTTTTGGGGTCTTTTTACTGAACTTTGCCTTTTTGGATTTTACATGCCCTCTACTATCACATTGGGCATTGGCCTTGGCAGACGACATTGATGGCATTTCATCATCTATGTCATGACTAGTGGCAGCAGCTTCAGCACTAGGAGGAAGTGGTACTTGATCTTTCCCTATTTTATCCTCCAAATTTTCGTTCTCCATTATTTTTCTGGAGTTATATAACACAATATGCGGCACAGGAGAGCATACCCATACACCTCACAGGGCAAACCCTGTAAAAATTATTTGGATTAAATATTAATAACCCCTTTATTTGGAGTAAATAATATTCAGCACAGGACAACATCACTGAACTAATATGGCAGCACCACTGGACTGGATTTATACGAAATTATATGGATTTATATGGAATTATACGGCAGGATAACTGGAATTATATAGCAGTATCATGGGAATTATATGGCAATATCACTGGAATTATACGGCAATATCACAGGAATTACACGCCAGTATCACAGGAATTATATGGCAATATCACTGGAATTATATGGCAATATCACAGGAATTATACGGCAATATCACAGGAATTATACGACAGTATTCCAAGAATTATACGCCAATATCACAGGAATTATACGCCAATATCACAGGAATTATATGGCAATATCACTGGAATTATATGGCAATATCACAGGAATTATATGGCAATATCACAGGAATTATATGGCAATATCACAGGAATTATACGCCAGTATCACAGGAATTATATGGCAATATCACTGGAATTGTACGGCAATATCACAGGAATTATACGCCAGTATCCCGAGAATTATACGACAAAATCACTGTAATTATATGCCAGTATCACAGGAATTATACA
Organism: Pseudophryne corroboree; assembly: GCF_028390025.1. Lineage (NCBI taxonomy): Eukaryota > Metazoa > Chordata > Amphibia > Anura > Myobatrachidae > Pseudophryne > Pseudophryne corroboree. The sequence continues at coordinate 762,329,551 of NC_086444.1, read as the reverse complement.
GAAATATCACAGTAATTATATGGCAATATCACTAGTATTATACGCCAGTAACACTGGATATATGGCAGCAGAGGACACCACCACTGTGACTGGTCACTGGATTGATGCTGTATGAGAGAGACACTACCCCTCGTCTGATGCAAGACAACACAGCAAAACAGCAAGGTACTTATACAGCAGCACTGGGGACATATAGCAGCAGAGGACACCAACACTGTGACTGGCTGGACTGATGCAGCATAAGACACTGACTACACTGGACTGAGCAGCAAAAGACAGCACTAGAATTGCCTCCCCACTTTCCCGCCCCGACACAGACACTGAGGATGGAGACATGTCCTCTCACTACACTCTCCGAGACTGGAGTGAAAATGGCAGCGACGTGCGGAACCTTATATGGAATACAAATCCCGCGAGAATCCGACAGCGGGATGATGACGTTTTGCCTCGTTCTGGTTTCCGAATCAGGTGGGAAAACCCGAACCTGACTCGGAACCGGACTCGAATGGTAAAGTCCGGTAGGGTTCAGTTCTCAGTGATCCGAACCCGCTCATCCCTAAGTTTTACAAGGTTTGTAAGGTGTGTACTATTAATTTTTTTGAGGAGATTACCAGTTCTAGCAGGTCCTTGATCCTTAGGCATGCAGGCACTCATGCTTTTACAATTTAAAAAGGATGCAGATAGCTCAAAAACACTAGATGAGACAGATATAAATATAAACGGACACTTAGCAAATTAATTTCTTCTAAAAAATAATATATATATATATATATATATATATATACATACATACAGTATATCCATTAGGTCCACACTCACTGCTGCAGTCCACAACATGGGCGGTGCTCCATAAAGGGCTCCCAAGAAGTCCAAAATATATCCAGAGAAAATACAGGCACTCACCACTTCCTTAATGATGAAGAAATTTATTACCACTCACAGGTGTGTCTCACATAGAGACGGTCAACAGCATGTCAGCATATCATGTCGACGTTTTGGCTCCATCTGAGCCTTTTTCAAGACAGATAAGATCACAACAGGTACATACCCAGCAGCCCATAACACACACTACACCCTGGATCACCTATATAGCAAAAGCACATCACAAACCCCGCCCATCAATTATCCAACAGGAAGTGGCTATAACAATCGATGTGTGGTATCTAGTTTATATTAAACTAGAGGACCATCGACTGTATCATAACATCAAGTAAGCGTGCTGCTTATAGGTGTAAATACGACTGCTATACACCACAAGAACGGCTGATCGCGGCTAATTGCCACGGTGCCGGAAGTGACGTGCGTTCCATTGACCGTGGAACGCACACGTGACGCACGTACTTCCGGAAGCGGTATGCGTTCCACTGCCGTGGAGCGCAACCACGAGACCGGAACATCGGGGCTGCGTGAGACGGCTGCCAGCCGTTGCTAAGCAGCCAAGTTAAATAAACACAATAGCTTAATATAACTACACCTGCACGTTACCAAACGGATAAATAGATAGTTGAAACGTCTTTAGGCTCATAAAACTAATAGTTGAATATGCTGAATACGCATATGAACCACATAATAATCCCAGGTGCATAATATACTGCAATAGTTAATATAGATGTATTTGCTCAATATACATATGAACTTGACATTTATATCTTAATGAAACAACTATTTATTCAGTTAGGTACTACCACAACATAGAAAGACCATACTCTATAATAGATCATTATTGTCATCAGATATTATCAAGATGGCCTGCCCACATTCCCCTATAAGTAAGAGCCCACCAAGACAAAAAGGAGAAAATGGGATAAACAGTAAATAACATGGGTATATGCACCCCAGGACAGAATGTGGTTCACTTAAGGCTTGTGATGTAACCTCTGTCAGAAAAGCGATCCAGGGTGAACACCAACACAGAAAAGACTATAAAAAACAAAGGACAAACATATATATCATCATGCATTTGATAAGGTGCATAATGAACCCAAAAAAAACTCGATGAAAAAATATTTGATAAAAAAATATTAAAAATAATTCAATGGTAGCCCTATCCGAGAAAAATATTAAATGGGTTAGCCTCGTTTAACCCCCGAGGAGCTAGAGTATCCAGCTCATAGATCCATTTAGCTTCTCGTTGTCGTAATTGCCTTTCCCAGTCACCCCCACATGAGGGTCTCGGTACGTGATCTATCAACATACACTTCAAACTAGATATCGAATGCCCTCTAGTTGCGAAGTGTTGTGCCACCGGTTTGTCAGATACCTTAGAGACCAATGCAGCTCGAATAGATGTGCGATGGTTGGCCATCCTGTCTCGAGAATTTCTTGTTGTCATGCCAACATAGTAGTATCCGCAGGGACAGACAATGATGTAAATTACATGGTCCATAGTACAGTGTAACCGATGACGGATCTTAATATATTAATATATATATATATATTAATATTAATATTAAGATCCGTCGACTACTGCATCTATGTTCCTCAACATTGCCCATTTCTTTGTGCTTCTTCAAAAGAGCTTAATCAGCTGATCTTGAAAACCCAGTCTGGTTTAAAATCTTTGCCTGGGAGAGACCTTGCTGATACAATATAACTACCTTGTGTCTTGTTGCTGTGCTCAGTAGTGTCTAACCCTAAATCTAACCCTAAGCTTATCTCCAATACTACAGTATAGAAAACAAAGGTTCCATATTGCAGCAGGAACAGAATAAATAGACAAATGATACATTTTGGTCATTTTATTTATTTTTATTCAAATAAAGTTTGTATTTTTTTTCTCTTAGTTACTATAGTGGAAGTTAAAGTTTCTGTAAGTATTGTAACAACTATTTCTACCATCTCCAGCATAATGTAGGAGCCAGAGATTTGCAGTGTGGTCATTAGCTGGTGAGGCACTGGCTAGTACTAGTAACAGATTTACTGCACATACGACACCCTCCCAGTGATATTTGGGAATATGGTGCATGTGCAATAGAGAGTAAAGTCTCTGGCACAGTACAGTGCTGCGCCATCTTTGAAGTTTTCATTGGGAAGATGACACTGCTGCGAAGGAGAGATCAGTATTCCATAATAAGCTAAGTATACTCAGGAGGGACGGGGGACCTGGGCTCCTGCCTTGACCCTCCAGCAATCCTGGGCCCAGATAATTAATACTCCCCTAAGTACCAGTGCCCACAAGATGCAAGTACCAGTGCCCACAAGATGCACTATACAGCAGGACCCCTTTATTCAGCAACACCTGATTATCAACACAGCACAGCTGGAGGACACTACAATATCCATTCTACTGACACCTGTGTACCCACACATACAGAGAAGTACAAGCACACATATACTACATATTATAATACTGTGTATATGTGTGCTTGTATCACCCTGTATACATTACACCTGTATATGACCAAAAGACACCTACAGATTGGGGACGTGTGGTGAGATCAATGACTGAGGAGGCACTGACTAGTAGCATAGTCAAATTTACTAAGGTGGGAGTGTTTTTAGAACTGGTGATGTTGCCCATAGTAACCAATCAGATTCTACTTAACACTTATCTAGCTTCTTCTAGAAGATGATAGAATCTGATTGGTTGCTATGGGCAACATCACCAGTTCTGAAAACACTCCCACCTTAGTAAATTTGACTATGCTACTAGTCAGTGCCTCCTCAGTCATTGATCTCACCACACGTCCCCAATCTGTAGGTGTCTTTTGGTCATATACAGGTGTAATGTATACAGGGTGATACAAGCACACATATACACAGTATTATAATATGTAGTATATGTGTGCTTGTACTTCTCTGTATGTGTAAAACTCCCACCTTAGTAAATTTACCCCTAAATATGTGGCCATTATATAAAGGTGCAGCAGTATATACAGTACTGCAGGAAATTTAGTGAGTTTTGATCAATGATGTGCATAAAAAGGTTAGCAGGTGAGGCAGTGGTTATATACTTTTTACTCCAGAGTTTTGACTGTAAAAATAATTAGAATAATACAAAGAAGATATTTACAATATATTATTTGTATGTTGCATATACTTTATATAGTCAGTACTCTTGTATTGTAAACATTTTGACATGAAAGGCTTCACCTCATCACACGTCACTACTACAGATATGAGATAGATAGATAGATAGATAGATAGATAGATAGATAGATAGATAGATAGATAGATGCATGTGACGATTACCTTTCTGAAAAAAGTATCATGGCCTGCCGTTCATGACACTAGATAAGCTTTCCTCCCAAGATATACATGGCAGGCCATGTGCAAATCATCTGAAATATAGTGCAGTACCACTTTTGAGACAGCAGGTGGCATTTTCAGAAACTGAGTAAGCAGAAAGTCTGAGAGAAAGATTCCAGAGGGGTAATTCAGACCTGATCGTAGCAGCATTTTTGTTAGCAGATGGGCAAAACCATGAGGGCCATTCCGACCTGATCGCATGCTAGGTTTTTTTGCTGTGGTGCGATCAGGTCAAAACTGCGCATGCGCAGCGAAAAAACCTAGTGTGCAATCAGGTCTGAATGAGCCCCATGGTTTTGCCAATCTGCTAACAAAATTGCTGCTATGATCCGTATGTGCAGGGCAATTTATCCATTATGCACACGGGAACATCAGCTGCGGCAGCTAATTGTGAAGTATTAATATATCTCCAATACATCTCTCATACTAACTTCCAGCAGGTACCTAGCTTAATGTTGCCTATATGTTTGAAAAAATCTTTTCCCTTATGATTGATAATGTGCTGATGGAGAGTTCATACAAACTACGCACAGAGATTCAATATGGAAATTATGATACTAATTAAAAGGCACTATTGATACTTGTTATTTTTTGCAATTGTTTGGTGGTTAAGATGTGAGTATAGAGAGATTTTTTTTGGTATTTCAAAACCGCATATTGGGGGTAATTCTGAGTTAATCGCAGCAGGAACTTTGTTAGCAGTTGGGCAAAACCATGTGCACTGCAGGGGAGGCAGATATAACATGTGCAGAGAGAGAGAGATTTGGGTGTGGTGTATTCAATCTGCAATCTAAATTGCAGTGTAAAAATAAAGCAGACAGTATTTACCCTGCACAGAAACAAAATAATCCACCCAAATTTAACTCTCCCTGCACATGTTATATTTGCCTCCCCTGCAGTGCACATGGTTTTGCCCAACTGCTAAAAAAATTTCATGCTGCAATCAACTTGGAATTACCCCCATATTTCACTATAATACATTGGATTACCTTATCAAAAAATTAGTGATTACAAATTTTGATTACTGTACCAAAAGTTTTTGATTACACTTTTTACATGTCGCCATGTCGCTTTGTGAGATGATCTATTTTAATTGTGAATATTAAAAGTTATTTTTTATTAATAATTTTTGACAAGTGTGGCCCAGGATAGACTTAAAGTCTCCTTTTGTCTTTATCTCCTATGTAAAGATTTTCCATTTATACAGTTTATTGAATTATTTTTTGTGAGAGCACCACCAACCAAGTGCCAGGAGTATTTGACCCTTTATTGCCTTTATGTTGGTTTTTTGAATTTCTAACTAATCATAGTGTGAACCAAACACAGGTCATGTGAGGTTTCAAAACCTCCCTTTTTACCTATCAAATTAATATGCATGTGACTTGAGCATTGTGTCTCAATAAAGAACACTACAAATACACCATTGTACACTCCTGATAATGTGCGGAGTTTGTATATTCTCCCCGTACTTGAGTGGGTTTCCTCCGGGTACTCCGGTTTCCTCCCACAATCCAAAAATATAGTGATAGGTTAATTGGTTCCTAACAAAATTAACCCTTGCGCGAATGTGTGTGTAGGGAATATAAAGTGTAAGCTCCACTGGGGAAGGGACTGATGTGAATGGCTGAATATTCTCTGTAAAGCACTGCGGAATATGTGTGCACTATATAAATAACTGGTAATAATGTAAGACACATACACCTAGACATCAGGTGAGCGCAGGTATCACCACCCCTGAAACTACATAATTCTACCATGAGCTTGGACAGCCCATTATATACTGGCTGTTCCCAAATCAGGAAACAACTACTCACAGCAGCAAATGGTCGACATGGAAATGGTCAACACACACATATGGTCGACACAAGGTTTTTGGAATTTTTTCATATTTTTTCCTTTTTCCATCCTTGTCTATACATGTCACAAATCATAACCTTTAGTATCCTTGTAGTGAGTGATGCATTTAATGCAGGTCTGAGCACCAGGCATTATGCAGCTCTATGTGCTCTTCTCCCCAAAAAGAATGATAGCAATCACTCACAGTGCACACAGCTCAAGCAATTCCCATCCCCCACCCTCCCCGATCACAGCAGTGGCAGCATTGTGTGATAGCAATCACTCTACACTAGTGATGTGCACCGGAAATTTTTCGGGTTTTGTGTTTTGGTTTTGGATTTGGTTCCGCGGCCGTATTTTGGATTCAGACTTTTTTTTTGGCAAAACCTCCCTGAAATTTTTTTGTCAGATTCGGGTGTGTTTTGGATTCGGGTGTTTTTTTACAAAAACCCCTCAAAAACAGCTTAAATCATAGAATTTGGGGGTCATTTTGATCCCATAGTATTATTAACCTCAATAACCATAATTTCCACTCATTTTCAGTCTATTCTGAACACCTCACACCTCACAATATTATTTTTAGTCCTAAAATTTGCACCAAGGTCGCTGGATGGCTAAGCTAAGCGACACAAGTGGCCGACACAAACACCTGGCCCATCTAGGAGTGGCACTGCAGTGTCAGACAGGATGGCACTTCAATAAAATTGTCCCCAAACAGCACATGATGCAAAGAAAAAAGAGGCGCACCAAGGTCGCTGTGTGACTAAGCTAAGCGACACAAGTGGCCGACACAAACACCTGGCACATCTAGGAGTGGCACTGCAGTGTCAGACAGGATGGCACTTCAAAAAAATAGTCCCCAAACAGCACATGATGCAAAGAAAAAAAGAGGCGCACCAAGGTCGCTGTGTGACTAAGCTAAGTGACACAAGTGGCCGACACAAACACCTGGCCCATCTAGTAGTGGTACTGCAGTGTCAGGCAGGATGGCACTTCAAAAAATTGTCCCCACACAGCACATGATGCAAAGAAAAAAAGAGGCGCACCAAGGTCGCTGTGTGACTAAGCTAAGCGACCCAAGTGGCCGACACAAACACCTGGCCCATCTAGGAGTGGCACTGCAGTTTTCTAGCGAGAGGATGAGTGCTTCCATCCTCATGTGAATCTGAACCACTAGCCATGAACATAGGCCTGGGCCTCAGCCGTTCCTTGCCACTCCGTGCCGTAAATGGCATATTGACAAGTTTACGCTTCTCATCAGACGCTTTCAAGTTTGATTTTTTGGGTCATTTTACTGAACTTTTGTTTTTTGGATTTTACATGCTCTCTACTATGACATTGGGCATCGTCCTTGGCAGACGACGTTGATGGCATTTCATCGTCTCGGCCATGACTAGTGGCAGCAGCTTCAGCACGAGGTGGAAGTGGATCTTGATCTTTCCCTATTTTAACCTCCACATTTTTGTTCTGCATTTTTTAATGTGTGGAATTATATGCCAGTGTCAATAGCAATGGCCTACTACTATATATACTGCGCACAACTGAAATGCACCACAGGTATGGATGGATAGTATACTTGACGACACAGAGGTAGGTAGAGCAGTGGCCTTCCGTACCGTACTGCTATATATACTGGTGGTCACTGTCAGCAAAACTCTGCACTGTACTCCTTCTATATAATATACTGGTGGTCCCCAGTCCCCACAATAAAGCAGTGTGAGCACAGATATATGCAGCACACTGAGCACAGATATGGAGTGTTTTTCAGGCAGACAACATATACTGGTGGTCACTGTCAGCAAAACTCTGCACTGTACTCCTCCTATATAATACAGCTGCTCCCCAGTCCCCACAATTAAACAGTGTGAGCACAGATATATGCAGCACACTGAGCACAGATATGGAGTGTTTTTCAGGCAGACAACGTATACTGGTGGTCACTGGTCAGCAAAACTCTGCACTGTGCTCCTCCTATATAATACAGCTGCTCCCCAGTCCCCACAATTAAGCAGTGTGAGCACAGATATATGCAGCACACTGAGCACAGATATGGAGTGTTTTTCAGGCAGACAACGTATACTGGTGGTCACTGTCAGCAAAACTCTGCACTGTACTCCTCCTATATAATACAGCTGCTCCCCAGTCCCCACAATTAAGCAATAAGCACAAATATTATTAATAAATGGAGAGGACGCCAGCCACGTCCTCTCCCTAACATTTCCAATGCACGAGTGAAAATGGCGGCGACGCGCGGCTGCTTATATAGAATCCGAATCTTGCGAGAATCCGACAGCGGGATGATGACGTTCGGGCGTGCTAGGGTTAACCGAGCCATACGGGAGAATCCGAGTATGCCTCGGACCCGTGTAAAATGGGTGAAGTTCGGGGGGTTTTGGTTTCAGAGGAACCGAACCCGCTCATCACTACTCTACACCAGGCATTCCCAACCATGGTCCTCAAAGCACACTAACAGTGCAGGTATTAGTAATATCCAGGCTGCAGCACAGATGGTTAAATCAAAATAACTGAGGTGCTAATTAAGTCACATGTGTTTAAGCCTGGATAGCACTAAACCTGCACTGTTAGTGTGCCTTGAGGACTGTGGTTGGGAATGCCTGCTCTACACAGTCACAGTGCACACAAAATAACTAATATTTTTTAAATGGACCAATGGGAAAGAATTATGCAGCGCTATATAAGAAACTGTAAATAAATAATTATGATGCTATATTTCTTAAACTGGAACCAGACTTCAACAGTGATTATGTGGCTGATAGGTACTGCATATCCCAAGTACACAGATGTTCAGATGTTGCTATCACCCGGCAATTAAGATCCTGCATGCAGGATATGGTAAATCTAGTCAGATCGCCTGTCAGGGCTAGTGTTCACTGGCCCTCTCAGATTGCTCAGCACACATTGTTGACACATTGCTGTGCAGTGCTGTGTGCTGAGCAATCTGGATGAGCAATCTAGCATCACTCAGATCAGTCACCCCGTATGTACTGTGTAGGCCCCTTTATACAGCAGATGCTGTGATGCTCACTCCCTACTCTCCTCTAAAGCATGGCACAGGCTCCTCTCACGCCAGGGGAGCATTACCTGAGCATTTTACATTATTTGACCAGTAATGAAGGCAGCTGAAGTAATTATATTTTTAAATACATACCGTATTTGTTTATTGCAAGGAACAAGAAATGTATAAAAAAAACTTTTGATATTGTAGCGGCATTCACTAAAGTTAGAAGCTGAAAAAACTTGTGGCATTAAATTGGCACTCAAAATGTATATTTTATATATTGTGTACAGTACATGAAATATACAATAGCTGCTTCAGGAAATACAGTATCTAGCAATGACTGCTGCAGGAAATACAGTATCTAACAATGTATTAGGATAGGCAGAGGCTGTGGTTCAATCCTTGGCTGGGGTTTGAAATTAGCAGAGTTCCCCGTTGGACATCATTATCCCAGGGCTGTACTCTGCGCATCCTTAGCAATGAATTCAAAGTACTATTAATCTTTGTAATATCATTGTTTATTAGTTGGAATTTCTCCCCACATCGCTTCAGGATATCCTCCTTCAGATTTACCTATGGCCTGTTGACCAATAGTGGTAGACCTATTGACTGCCACAACTCCAGTGAATTATCTCCAGTCCACTGCTACAGTGCCTCCAGACTGCTGCACCCAGCAGCTTCTCCACCATCCACATCAATGCCAGTGTCACCATCAGTTCCAATGCCAGCCTCATTCCTCGGGCTGCCAAATATCTTCCTGTGGGCTGCATACCTCCCAATATGACCCTCTCCAGGAGGGACACAATGCTCTGCTCCTGGATTTTCTCTTAATGTATGATTGCCGGCACCTGTGTTGAACAGGCTAATGGATAAGAAAGGTGTTTCAGCACAGGTGATGGTAATTACAACTTAAGAGGGAAGTCCAGAAGCAGAGCATTCTGTCCGTCCTGGAGAGGGTCATGTTGGGAGGTATGGGGCTGCATCATCAGATGTGTGTACGCAAACTAAAAATGTATAGAATTTGAATAAAGGGCCCTTTACCTATTGTACTCATCCTTTCTGAAAATGCTTGAAATATCAAAATTAGACTACCTGCTTAAATTAATTAATTTGTTATATTTTATCTGCAACATGTCCTTCACCCTAGTATTACATTTGTTATGGAATCTTGAAAATGGTTTGTAAAAAAAGTAGTCACCTATGCAACACTGTATACTGTAATTGTGTATGGTTTGTACAAAGCATCCAAGTGATTGCATTCATTTTCTCCACTTACAGTATATTTATATTCTATATTTGGAATTATTTTATCATTGCAAAATCTTATAATATGACCTGTTACTCTGTAGCACTATTAGATTTTTCTTAACTTATTCTTTAATGTCACTTTAGACTTCATTCACCTCTGTGCTCTGAGCAACAAGTACAGTAACTCCATTTATTGCATTATTAAACTGAAGCTCTGAATTGCTTAAAGGGCCATACTGACAAGTATATTTCCCCAGAGATGTGTGCTGATCGGTCTAGTACAGACCGCTCAGCACACATCTCTCCCCCTGCTCAGCACAGCGCGATGTGCTGAGTGAGGGGGATGAACACGGGGGGGCGCACATTTCACCCAGCAGTGAAATAAGTGACCTGCTACATTGTGCCTGCATGCAGGCTAATCTAGCACTGGTGATAGTGATGCGTGGTCTGTCACTGGCACCTCTACACACGGAGCGATGTTCAGCTAATTTTTAAGGAATCTAGTCAGATTGCTTAGAAATTAGCTGAACATCACTCCGTGTGTACCCCCATAAGGGTCACTCTTCATTACAAATCCCAGGACCCAAGCCATCCTCCAGACAGGATACAGTACATGCTACAGTATCTCTACACCCCAAGGAATCTACTTCAAAGGCTTCACACACTGAGATTTTTACACCTGCACAATTAGGAATTGGACTCTAAAGCCATGGCATGATTGCTACTTTCCTGTGTTTAATTGGACCCTCACTGTAGTCTGTAAACAGATCTTTGTAATATGCACTTTACTGCGCAGCTCCTTTATGGAGAATATTTGTTTTTTAGCTTGTGTTTTGCTGTGTGGCTGCTTACATTAAAATAAACTATCATTGTAATAGCAAACAACGTTTTCAATGTCATTGTACTGTAGAAACCTACTGATTGCAGTAGGTCAGCGACAGACTTATGCTAGCAATACATCAGGAAGATATTGTTTCAACCAACCAACTAGTTGGCTGGTTGGAACGATAATCTGGCAGTGCATGGGAGCAAACGATTATCAGCCATTTGCTCCCACACGCTGAAAAACGGTCAAAAACGGTTGGTCCAACTAGTTGGGAAAAGCAAACTTGTTTGATTTTCCCTACTAATCGTTCGGGTGTAGGGGGAACTTTCCCCCCAACTGAACGATAAGTAGGTGGACACTGGCCAGCAGTGTCCTCCTACTTCTGTCACACTACACCCTGGATCTCTGTCAGCAACAGCACTGTGGAGCAAGAGCTGGGAGGAGGTTCAGGGGCAGCTGAGGCAGTTCATCACTGCTGCCAAGCTGCCCCTGTCACACCGGGACCCCCAGCAGTGGCAGCAGAGTGGGAGGAGGACCTGGGGAAGCCACAGCAGTACATCACTGCTGCTACTATCACATCAGGACCCCCAGCAGTGGCACCCCTCCCACGATCACTGCACCCCAGCAATCGCGGCACCCCCCCCCCCCCCCCCGCACCCTACTTGTGATCGCCGGCACCCTGGGAACCTCAATGGCGGTGGAGATGGTGTGGGAACTGGGATGCTGCTGCTGTCAGGGGGATGGGGAATTTTCTGATGGGATTTACTGCCGGAACAGAACAGAAGACTGTCCCCCAGGTGAAACAGGCGCAGAGAAAGGTTGCCATACACTGCAGCGGGACACCGCCACCTCCCCTCCTCGCAGTACAGTACCTACTATTTAAACACTTGACTAGGTCGGACAGTTCACTGCTGCTATCCCAGTGGTGATCCAGCACCCTTCATCCTTCCTGCACCCTTCATCCTTCCTGTACTCAGTGCAGTTCACTAGTCTCAGATTGATCTACACAAATTGATTTATGACTCGAGGTGCCAATGCATGCTAAATAAAGTATGCATAATGACGCTTCCCCTTCCAGCAAGGATGTTCTTAAAAGGGATACTCACAGAGCGATCCCAGTTTAAAATCTAAGCAATCTGACTAGACTAGACTAGATTTTAAGCATGATCTCTCTGTGTGTACCCCCCACAGCAATAGCGATGCGCAGCCCCGTGCATCACTATCACTGGTGCTAGATTGGCCTGCATGCAGGCTCAATCTAGCAGGTCGCTCATTTCACACACTGGGTGAAATGAGTGTCCCCCCTGTCCTCCCCCTGCATGCTCAGCACACATTGCGCTGTGCTGAGCGGGGGGAGACACGTGTGAAGAATGGTTCACTCAGCACACATCTCTCCCCACATCTGCCCATGAATACGGGCCTTTAGTATAAACATTGCATATAAAGGCAGAGACAATGCATTGTATTAAATATGCTTTATCCATGCAAATTGCATAATAATAGTACAGGTTGAGAATCCCTTATCCAAAATTAAAAATTCCACATTTATGGGTCCTCTACTGAGATAATGACATATATATTATATATTATGTGTATATAGATATATTATATAGATATATAATATTATATATATATATATATATATATGTCATTATCTCATTAGGGGAACCAAAAATGTGTGATTTTGAATTTTAGATAAGGGATACTCAACCTGTAGTAATAATAATAATAATGATAATAATAATAATAATAATAATAATAATAAAATGGAGAAACCATGCAACTTTATTAGGATTTACCATTACAACAGAAGAAACAAAAGGAAATCTTTTAATGATTTTTATGTAAATAATAAATCTCTGAATATTACAGTGATTCATTGCAGTTACCATAAAACATTTTTAATCAGGGCATTCTCTTTTTCTTTTTTCAATATATTTTTATTAAACCAATGAGTGAAATAACCAACAATGGAAATAATACCGAGCAAGATATACATATACACATATATACAGATGACATAATGGGGGTCATTCTGAGTTGATCGCTCTCCAGCAGTTTTTAGCAGCTATGCAAACGCTATGCCGCCGCCAAAAGGGAGTGTATTTTTGCTTAGCAGAAATGCAAACAAATGTATCACAGAGCGGCTACAAAGTTTTTTTGTGCAGTTTAAGAGTAGCTCAAAACCTGCTCAGCACTTGCGATCACTTTAGACTTAGTTCCTGCTTTGACGTCACAAACCAGCCCAGCATTCGCCCAGCCACGCCTACATTTTTCCTGGCACGCCTGCTTTTTTCTGACCACTCCCTGAAAACGGTCAGTTGACACCCAGAAACGCCCATTTCATGTCAATTACTCTGCGGCCACCAGTGCGGCTGAAATGCTTCGCTAGACCCTGTGCAAAACTACATCGTTCGTTGTGCCCATACAATATGTGTGCACATTGCACCACATACGCATGCATAGAACTGCCGTTTTTTAGCCTGATCGCTGCGCTGCGAACAAATGCAGCCAGCGATCAACTCGTAATGACCCCCAATGAGCGAAGATGCATTAAGAGAAATCATAGTGCACAATCAGCAAAGAGAAATATACATTTTGTGGCATAGAGATACAGGTTGAGTATCCCTTATCCAAAATGCTTGGGACCAGAGGTATTTTGGATATGGGATTTTTCCGTATTTTGGAATAATTGCATACCATAATGAGATATCATGGTGATGGGACCCAAGTCTAAGCACAGAATGCATCTATGTTTCATATACACCTTATACATACAGCCTGAAGGTCATTTTAGCCAAATATTTTTTATAACTTTGTGCATTAAACAAAGTGTGTCTACATTCACACAATTCATTTATGTTTCACATACACCTTATACACACAGCCTGAAGGTCATTTAATACAATATTTTTAATAACTTTGTGTATTAAACAAAGTTTGTATACATTGAGCCATTAAAAAACAAAGGTTTCACTATCTCACTCTCACTCAAAAAAGTCCGTATTTCGGAATATTCCGTATTTCGGAATATATGGATATGGGATACTCAACCTGTACTGTATTTCAAGAGACAGGCATTACCAAGGCCCATGAGACAAACAAGAAAAGTAATAAAAATAAAACTGCCAGTGAGTCAGTTTGAAATGACAGTGGGTGGCAGTTGGTGTGGTTCCCCTATTTGATATATGAACATTCCCACTATAATGCTCATTTAGGATGACCATATGATTTCTCTTATCTGGGACGCTCATGGATTTCACAGGTTCTGCGGCTGATTTTAACTGGAGATGTGCAGCGGGCACTTTTCATGTTTTGGTTTTGGATCTGCATCCCCGCACTTGTTTTGGATCTGGATTGGTTTTACCAAAACCACCCTTTCGGGTTTTGGTTTTGGATCTGGATCCCTTTGGAAAAAACATAAAAACAGCTACAGTCATAGAATTTGGGGGTAATTTTTTCCAGTCTATTCTGAACACCTCAGACCTCACAATATTGTTTTTAGGACAAAAGGTTGAACAAGGTCACTGGATGACTAAGCTGAACAACATATGTGGGTGGTACAAACACTTGGCCCATCTAGGAGTGGCACTGCAGTGTCAGACAGGATGGCACTTTTAAACTAGGCCCCAAACAGCACATCATGCAAAGAAGAAAAAGAAGTGCAACGAGGTAGCTGGATGACTAGACTAAGCAACCCAAGTGTGCGGCACAAACACCTGGCCCATCAAGGAGTGGCACTGCAGTGTCAGACAGGATGGCAGTTTTAAAAACTAGGCACCAAAGAGCACATAATGCAAAGAAAAAAAAGAGGTGCACCGAGCTTGCTGGATGACTAAGCTAAGCGATCCAAGTGGGTGGCACAAACACCTGGCCCATCTAGGAGTGGCACGCAGTGGCTGAATGTCAAAATTGGCCCCCAATTTTTCAGGCCACTGACAGCATCTCCTACATGCTCCTGTCATTTAAAAAAAAATTCTGCACCACCAAATTAATTGTATGTGCAAAACATGGGACGTGCTGGAATTTGCCCAGATGTAATGCACGCACAATGGTGGTCATTCCAAGTTGTTCTCTCGCTAGCTAATTTTAGCAGCATTGCACACGCTAGGCCGCCGCCCTCTGGGAGTGTATCTTAGCTTAGCAGAAATGCAAATGAAAGGTTAGCAAAACTGCTACTAAATAATTCTTTGCAGTTTCTGAGTAGCTCCGGACCTACTTACAGATTGCGATCAGTTCAGTCCATTTAGTTCCTGGTTTGACATCACAAACACGCCCTGCGTTCAGCCAGCCACTCCTCCATTTCTCCAGCCACACCTGTGTTTTTTCCTGACACGCCTGTGTTTTTTGGCAAACGCTGGGAAAACGCTGAGTTGCCACCCAGAAACGCCCCTTTCCTGTCAATCACACGATCAGCAGTGCGACTGAAAAGTGCTGCTGAAGCCACAGCAAAACTGCTAAGTTTTTAGTAAAATAACTAAGCGAATGCGCTCTGAGTAGTTAGCAACAAATCGCAGCATAGCGAAAATCTGCAACGAGCGAACAACTCGGAATGACACCCAATATTGGTGGCGTTGTCCGATATCACAAATCCCCAGGATAGTCTAAGTGGGGTAAGCCATTGTGCGATGATGTCCCTCAGTTTCCGTAAGAGGTTGTCAGCGGTGTGCCTCTTACAGAAACCGGTGATACACAGTGTAGCCTGCCTCGAAATGAGCTGACATTTGTGAGATGCTGCTACTGGTGCTGCTGCTGTTGTTGCTGCGGGAGGCAATTCATCTACCCAGTGGGCTGTCACAGTCATGTAGTCCTTAGTTTGCCCTACTCCACTTGTCCACATGTGCGTGGTTAAGTGGACACTTGGTACATCCCTATTTTTCAGGGCACTGAGAACACTTTTCGTAATGTCCCAGTACAGTCCAGGAATCGCTTTCCTAGTGAAGTGGAATCTAGATGGGATTTGATACTGAGGACACACTACCTCCATCAATTGTCGAAATCCCACTGCACTAATTGCGGATACCGGACGCATGTCTAACACCAACATAGCTGTCAAGGCCTCAGTTATCCACTTTGCAACAGGATGACTGCTGTCATATATTTTATCTTCCACGCAAAGGACTGTTGGACAGTCAATTGCTTAGTTGAAGTAGTACAAGTGGTTTTCCGACTTCACCTCTGGGATAACGATCGACTCCCAGCAGCAACAACAGCAGCAGTAGCAGGAAGTGGTTCTTGATCTTTTCATATTTTATCCTCCAAATTTTTGTTCTCCATAATTTTTCTGGAGTTATATAACAATATGCAGCACAGGAGAGTGTATCCCTACACCATACAGGGCAAACCCTGTAAAAATAATTTGGATTAAATATTAATAACCCCTTTATTTGGCATTTATTTAACTATTTTTTCTGGGAGCACCACCAACCAAGTGCCAGGAGTATTTGACCCTTTAGAGCGCATGTGCTACTTTGTGAGTAAGAGACTGTACAAAAGTCTCAATACAACATCAATTAGTATTACCAAAATGGAAACCTAATTAGTTGCCTGTCTGGGGACGGTGCACTGGGCCTGGTGTACTAAGCTTAAAAAAGTGATAAAATGGAGAGTAATAATAAAGTACCATCCAATCAGCTCCTTACTGCCATGTCACAGGCTGTGTTTGAAAAATGACAGTTAGGAGCAGATTGGTTGGCGGTTTATCACCCTCCACTTTATCACTTTTTAAGGCTTAGTACATCTTACCAACTGTCTCCAAATTCATTTCTCATTCACCCTGTGTGCTGAGGCAAACAAAAAGCAGGGGTGCTTTAAGAGAGCAGGAGGCCCATGTGATCGCTGACATCGCTGGGCTAAAAATCACTCCTGCCCAGCGATGTCAGCGGGGGTGACTTGCTTTCCATAGCAGGAGCGCTGTGTGCTGACTGATCTTGCTGACTGATCTGAGCGATCTAGTATCGCTCAGATCGCTGACGGCAGTCACCCCGTGTGAAGGCCCCATTATTCAGCAGCAGAAAAGTTTAATATATCCATTGGATTAAAGAGAAGCAATAGGTTATAGCAATACAGTAACTGAGACAATTTAGGCTCTGTTCATGAACCCATAATAATTTCTGAATTACACACTGAATTGGAAAAAAAACTGCTTTCTCTCCCTCTTTCAGCATCAAATGCTGTTCATACTTATAGTAGGTAGGGATGAGCGGGCTCAGATCTACAAGATCTGAGCCCACCCGAACTTCCTGATCCGAGCCGGATCAGAGTCCAGCTCTGGTTTTCCTGACAGACTCGGATCCCGGATTGAGGCAAAACTTCATCATCCCACTGTCGGATTCTTGCGAGATCCAGACTCTATACTATTCCACACTTCTTGCCGCAATTATCACTCCAGAATTGGAGAGGGAGCAGGATGGATGTGTCTGTTGTCTGTCTGTGGGTGGGTGGTGGGAAGGGTGGCGTGGGGTGGGTGCTGGTTCTGCTGTCGGTGCTGTTGTCCTGTGTTGTCACAAATCAGTCCAGTGCTGGGGCTGTGCTGCCATAATAAGTCACCGGGTACTCTGCCATACAAGTGGGTGCTACGTCTGTCTGCCACAAATCAGTCCAGTGCTTGGGCTGTGTTGCCATAATAAGTCACTGGGTGCTCCGTCTGCCATTCAAGTGAGTGCTGCATCTGTCTGCCACAAATCAGTCCAGTGCTGGGGCTGTGCTGCCATCATAAGTCACTGGGTGATCTGTCTGCCATACAAGTGGGTGCTGCACCTGTCTGCCACAAATCAGTCCAGTGCTGGGGCATTGCTCCATAATAAGTCACTCAGTGCTCTGTCTACCATACAAGCGGGTGAGGAAACATGAGACCCAGGGCCTGATCAACCAATAGGCTGGTCAGGCTGCGAGCCTTGAGGGCTGGGTCTTGGGGGGCATAGCCCCGGCACAATAGATGCTTAGGCTCTACCTACTACTGGAAGCCGCAGTGGTATGAGGGGGCCAGGTCTCTGCAGATTTCATGCATATGTCATGGAAGATGGCCCTTTAAAAATGGCAGCTGCCTTCTAGATGACAGATGCTAGAGGTATTACTAGACCATTAGCACTACCCGGAATGAGCATGTAACCCCCTGGCACTGAGCATGTAACATCTATGGCAATGATTTAAAAAAAAGTAAGTTCACCTCAGCACACAACCCTCCTCCCATTCAGCACAGCACGATGTGTGCTGAGCATGCGGGGGAGGACGGGGGGCGCTCATTTCACTCAGCGGGTGAAATAAGTGACCTGCTAGATTCAGCCTGCATGCAGGCCAATCTAGCACCAGTGATAACGATGCGCGGGGTTGCGCATCGCTATTGCTGTGGGGGTACACACAGAGAGATTATGCTTAAAATCTATGCAATCTAGTCAGATTGCTTAGATTTTAGGATGGGATCACTCCGTGAGTACCCCCTAAATTGTGTATGGATTGAACAAAGCATCCAAGTGATTGCATTCATTTTCTCCACTTACAGTATGTTTATACTCTTTTTTGGGGGGGAAATATTTAATCATTGTAAAATCTTATAATATGTTCTGTTACTCTGTATCACTATTAGGTTTTTCTTAACATATTCTTTAATTTCACTTTAGACTTCCTTCACCTCTGTACTCTGTGCAACATAACATCTCCCAGCCAATATACTGTACATGTTATCTGTACTGCCAAGGAGTCTACTTCAAAGGCCTCTCACACTGACATTTTCACACCCACACAATTAGGAATTAGACTCTAAAGCTGGCCATACTGTACATCAGAATGACCTGCATACGAACAGATTACTGTGGAAAGCTATGTTATGTGATGCACTAGCCACCCAGTGGTGAAACTATGAATTATCATGGCACAAGATCAAAGCACAACAACACAAGGTATTTATGTCATGCCAAATTTAGTGCCACGGCACTGTTTTCAGAAAGGTAATCGTGGACACATCTGTATGTTCTACATCCATACACACAATCAGAATGTCATTCTCTCCTCAGGCTGGGCTCTGATTGGGCTCCCCTGCATATCACCCTTTGCCTCATTGAATCTCAGCAGGAACATGCAGCACAAGCATTCCCAAATGCAGTGCCACCTGTACTCTTGTATCTTAACTTTCCTCAGACCAGTTGTGTTCTCCCTGTTCAGGCAGTGTCCAAGATGATGATGAATGGGGCAACCTGATACTCACAGGGGAGCCCTCTGTCCAGAACTCCTGCTGCTCTGCCCAAGCTCTGGTGCGGCTGTCTGGGTGGCGATTAATACTGTTTCTCTCCATCCTCTGTTGCAGCCTGCCTGTATTAGTTCTCCCAACATCAGTGCTCTGGCCGGGGCTTCCATCTCTGCACACGGGTACACTCATATGTACAGTATCTCAAACCTGAAACATATATGTGTCTGGCAGCACTGGTAGCCTGTCCCCTCTATCAGTCACAACCGCCCCAGCCTCACCTGATGTGATCTGGGATTGCCCATCCTAGTATCTGGTTGCATGGCACAGAGTGGGGGGAGCCTGTTGACACATCAGATACTCAAAGACCTGGTGATCACCATTAAATTCTCTCTTCTCTTTTCTTTGACAGGGGTGAGGGTGAGTTATAGGGGTGTGCTTTGACGTGGGCTGTAGACATGGCCTTGCCACTGATTCAGCTGTG
Organism: Pseudophryne corroboree; assembly: GCF_028390025.1. Taxonomy (NCBI): domain Eukaryota; kingdom Metazoa; phylum Chordata; class Amphibia; order Anura; family Myobatrachidae; genus Pseudophryne; species Pseudophryne corroboree. Next base: position 762,309,708 of record NC_086444.1, on the reverse strand, counting down.
CAGCTGCCTCTTCTTATTTTTTTAATGGGCTTTTCCTGCCCTTGGCATGTACCTCCCCCCTGCTTCAGCTGATTTACTATTTTCAGTGAGAGGCAGAGCTCTTGATGCCTCCCACCCACATTTTCACAGCCAAAATTATTAGTATAAGGTAAAGAAGATATTTATAACACAGAAAATGTGGCCCTCCCCGCTGGGATCCCGGCGTCTTTATGCTGCAAGGATGTCGGCATTGGTATTCTGACCAGCGGTCTCCCCTTGTCCGGTGGTCAGCCATACCACACCCATAAATAACTTCTTTGTATTTTTTTATCATTGTGAAAGGTGAGACTCTGCCTCACCTGCCTCCCCTGACTGAACATCCTTGGTGGCAGTTGCAGGCAGTAATGGGCATGTTGGAATTTTTAGTTTTACAAGAGCTAGTATACAGCATTGGATAGAAAGAGAAAAATACTGTATGATTGCATGTATAACAGTGCACACAGGGCAATGACACTGTATTGAAATATTAGTCTTTACTGCTATTCTTTACACACACACATACAATTCAGGGACACTGGATTTCTAGAGATGGTTTGCAAGTATTTGATTTTAGAGCTAGTGTTGCCAGCCCACAAATAGGACAAAATTAACGTTAAGGGGGTATTTAATTAGCCATAGAAGTGGCTTTTGTCCTGAAAACTCGCGGTCATGTGGTCTTGTTTTCATGCGTTTCATGTGTTTTTGAGTGATTGCCAGTTGATTTCACCCGATAATGATTCAAAATAGTAAAATTCAGGCATAACGTGGAAATGGTATTCAATTACAGAATAGATATAATTTTCGGACAGTATGACCTGCATTTATCCCCAATTCCATTTCATCAACTCAGAGCAGGTGAAAACTCTTTTTTTTTGTTTTATCATTTTGTAAATGAGTATCTTTTTTGAAGACTTTTTTTCAGCCTCCTACATGATTTTTTTTTAATTAATATCCTTTATTTTTTTATTTTTTTTAAAAATTACCAGGATGCATTGCTTGAATCTGACAGGAGGAAGTTGTCACTCCTTTCTTGGGACTTCTGTGTAAAACACAGCATTGTACAGTCTGCTGTTAGCTCGTTTTGTTTCTTTTTTGTTAATTTGCAGTTTTCTAACTAGCCAACTTTTTTTCCCTGTATACAATCATGGAGCCTTTCACTGACACTATATTGATGTACATGATCCAAGCTGCCGCTGAGACACAGGAGGACATAACAGATTATAAATGCGATCAGGCAATTGCTTCATGTGGTGAGTCAGTGCACGTTTCCATTCCACGTCCACACCAGTATCATACAAGGCGTATACTAGAAAGTTTCTCAGAGGTGGAGATGATACAGAACTATCATTTATCCTCTCGTACAATCCATTTGTTGTTTGATCTGATGGAGCCGGACCTTTAACCTCAGGTGTCCACTAACCACGCAGTCAGTGGTTTATCTAAACTTATGGTTGTTACATTATTTAGTGTCAGGCAGTTTCCAGCCTCTTTTGTCCCAAACAGTCAGTTTTTCCCAGCCCTCTTTGTCGCATATTTCAAACTAGGTCCTTAATGCTTTCCGTAAATTAATGACACAGTTTATCCATTCCCCATACAATGACAGCGAATGGAGAGAGACCAAATTGGCTTTTATTTAGGAAACACATTTCCCCAATGTTCTCGATTGCACTCATGTGGCACTTGCACCACTAAGGCATATGGAAGAATGTTTTTGAAACTGAAAACTCTTCCATTCCTTGAATGTTCAGATGATGAGTGATGCCAATATGAAAATCAGTAATCTTTTTGTGGGCTTTCCTGGGTCAGCATAAGGCTCCTTCATTTTGAGCCAGTCATCTTTGGCCCATGATTTTGAAAGTGGTAAAATCCCAGTTGGCTGGCTGTTGGGTGAGTATTTTTTATTTGGCTTCTTACCCCATACAACAATCTTCCTCATACAAAGTGCGAGTGTGCGGTTTATGTAATATGACTAACATACAGGGCCAGCAATCACAATAAATTGTTAGATGCGGAAGTAGGAAAAGCCTACATGAGATGGATATTTTTTTCTGGATATAGGCATCATTCCATAGTTCAAGTTCCCATGCTTTGCAGAGTATTGGTGCAAGTCCAGGAGACTTATAGAGCAACATAATATCATGGGCTATATTTTTGAAGTGGCAACTTTCTAAGCCACCACTTGTTGAAGGTTTTGGTGTTGAATACTTAAAGCAGTGCTCACATTCAGTGCAGAGCCTGGCATGCCTTATATTGAATGTGAGTGATTTAAATTTTCAGCTCCAAACCACCAGGAAGTGGCAACTTAAAAATCTTACTACCACTCCTTAAATATAGCCCCTTGTGTCCAGTGCCAACCATGGAAAAACAGTATACATGATATAGACATTGGTCTCCTTATGCAATACTGTAGTGTACATATTTAGGCCCAAATTCAGGTTGGAATGCAGATTACCAAAAAATGAATGATTTTCAGCAATCTGGGCATGCGCAGCATCCACAATGCACATGTGTGTATCCTCACAGTGTGATCGCATCCTGGAAGGATGCAATCACACTTTCATTAACACTAGTGATGTGCACCGGAAATTATTCGGGTTTTGTGTTTTGGTTTTGGGTTCGGTTCCGCGGCCGTGTTTTGGGTTCGAACGCGTTTTGGCAAAACCTCACCGAATTTTCTTTGTCGGATTCGGTTGTGTTTTGGATTCGGGTGTTTAAAAAAAAAAAAACTAAAAAGCAGCTTAAATCATAGAATTTGGGGGTCATTTTGATCCCATAGTATTATTAACCTCAATAACCATAATTTACACTCATTTCCAGTCTATTCTGAACACCTCACACCTCACAATATTATTTTTAGTCCTAAAACTTGCACCGAGGTCGCTGGATGGCTAAGCTAAGCAACCCTAGTGGCCGACACAAACACCTGGCCGATCTAGGAGTGGCACTGCAGTGTCACGCAGGATGGCCCTTCAAAAAAATACTCCCCAAACAGCACATGACGCAAAGAAAAAAAGAGGCGCAATGAGGTAGCTGTGTGACTAAGCTAAGCGACCCTAGTGGCCGACACATAGACCTGGCCCATCTAGGAGTGGCACTGCAGTGTCAGGCAGGATGGCCCTTCAAAAAAATACTCCCCAAACAGCACATGACGCAAAGAAAAAAAGAGGCGCAATGAGGTAGCTGTGTGATTAAGCTAAGCAACCCAAGTGGCCGACACAAACACCTGGCCCATCTAGGAGTGGCACTGCAGTGTCACGCAGGATGGCCCTTCAAAAAAATACTCCCCAAACAGCACATGACGCAAAGAAAAAAAGAGGCGCACTTGCAGGGGGCGTGCAAATGGTGGATGGCGCAAGCTCTTCCCTTCCAGTGTTGGGAAGGTCAGGCATCGCAACCGACACAATTGGACTCTCCTTGGGGATTTGTGATTTCGAAGAACGCACAGTTCTTTGCTGTGCTTTTGCCAGCTTAAGTATTTTCTTTTTTCTAGCGAGAGGATGAGTGCTTCCATCCTCATGTGAAGCTGAACCACTAGCCATGAACATAGGCCAGGGCCTCAGCCGTTCCTTGCCACTCCGTGTCGTAAATGGCATATTGGCAAGTTTACGCTTCTCCTCAGACGCTTTTAATTTTGATTTTTGGGTCATTTTACTGATCTTTTGTGTTTTGGATTTTACATGCTCTGTACTATGACATTGGGCATCGGCCTTGGCAGACGATGTTGATGGCATTTCATCGTCTCGGCCATGACTAGTGGCAGCAGCTTCAGCACAAGGTGGAAGTGGATCTTGATCTTTCCCTATTTTTTTAACCTCCACATTTTTGTTCTCCATATTTTAATGCGCACAACTAAAAGCCACCACAGGTATACAATGTAGATGGATGGATAGTATAGTATTATATTACTTATGGACGACGAGTGCACTGACGACACAGAGGTAGGTACAGCCGTGGCCTACCGTACTGCTTATATATATATAATATACTGTATAATATAATAACGGACCTGGTGGACACTGTCAGCAGACTGCTAAACTAGTATGAAGAAAAAAAAAGCCACCACAGGTATACAATGTAGATGGATGGATAGTATAGTATTATATTACTTATGGACGATGAGTGCACTGACGACACAGAGGTAGGTACAGCCGTGGCCTACCGTACTGCTAGATATATATAAAATAAATATAATATACTGTATAATAAATAAAAACGGACCTGGTGGACACTGTCAGCAGACTGCTAAACTAGTATGAAGAAAAAAAAAGCCACCACAGACAGGAGTGTTTTTCAGGCAGACAAACGTATACTGGACTGGTGGTCACTGTCAGCAAAACTGTGCACTGTACTCCTGCTATAACTGCTCCCCAGTCCCCACAATTAGGCAGTGTGAGCAGTGCACTCAGCACAGATATATCATGCAGCAGTGCAGCACACTGAGTGAGCACAGACATGGTGGAGCGTTTTTTTCAGGCAGAGAAACAAACAAAGGATTAAACTCACTGGTGGTATAATCAAAACCCTGCACTGTACTCCCTAACAGCTGCTCCCCGTCCCCAATCCTCCCCACAATTATAAGTAAGTCACTCAGTCTTTTTCTACTATAACGGAGAGGACGCCAGCCACGTCCTCTCCCTATCAATCTCAATGCACGTGTGAAAATGGCGGCGACGCGCGGCTCCTTATATAGAATCTGAATCTCGCGAGAATCCGACAGTGGGATGATGACATTCGGGCGCGCTCGGGTTAACCGAGCAAGGCGGGAGGATCCGAGTCGCTCGGACCTGTGAAAAAAAAGGTGAAGTTCGGGCGGGTTCGGATCCCGAGGATCCGAACCCGCTCATCACTAATTAACACAGGGGCTGTCGGGTGGAGGCATTGACAATGCATTTTCAGGGCAGCGGCATGATGTCACATGCAGCCGCTCCGAATAAATAGATGCTGGCGGTGCGTATGCATATACAGCATGACTGTGTATGCAGGGGTCTACCATTATTTCCTGGAAATGCGTTGCAATCGCAATTGAATTGCGATCACAACACATGGTGGCACTTTGCATGCTGGGTGGCCGCCAGCATGCGATAGGAAGCAGAGAGAGTTTAAAATATTATATTTCTGTATCAGACATATTTACTAGAGATGAGCGCCGGAAATTTTTCGGGTTTTGTGTTTTGGTTTTGGGTTCGGTTCCGCGGCCGTGTTTTGGGTTCGACCGCGTTTTGGCAAAACCTCACCGAATTTTTTTTGTCGGATTCGGGTGTGTTTTGGATTCGGGTGTTTTTTTCAAAAAACCCTAAAAAACAGCTTAAATCATAGAATTTGGGGGTAATTTTGATCCCAAAGTATTATTAACCTCAAAAAACATAATTTACACTCATTTTCAGCCTATTCTGAACACATCACACCTCACAATATTATTTTTAGTCCTAAAATTTGCACCGAGGTCGCTGTGTGAGTAAGATAAGCGACCCTAGTGGCCGACACAAACACCGGGCCCATCTAGGAGTGGCACTGCAGTGTCACGCAGGATGTCCCTTCCAAAAAACCCTCCCCAAACAGCACATGACGCAAAGAAAAAAAGAGGCGCAATGAGGTAGCTGTGTGAGTAAGATTAGCGACCCTAGTGGCCGACACAAACACCGGGCCCATCTAGGAGTGGCACTGCAGTGTCACGCAGGATGTCCCTTCCAAAAAACCCTCCCCAAACAGCACATGACGCAAAGAAAAAAAGAGGCGCAATGAGGTAGCTGACTGTGTGAGAAAGATAAGCGACCCTAGTGGCCGACACAAACACCGGGCCCATCTAGGAGTGGTACTGCAGTGTCACGCAGGATGTCCCTTCCAAAAAACCCTCCCCAAACAGCACATGACGCAAAGAAAAAAAGAGGCGCAATGAGGTAGCTGACTGTGTGAGAAAGATAAGCGACCCTAGTGGCCGACACAAACACCGGGCCCATCTAGGAGTGGCACTGCAGTGTCACGCAGGATGTCCCTTCCAAAAAACCCTCCCCAAACAGCACATGACGCAAAGAAAAAAAGAGGCGCAATGAGGTAGCTGTGTGAGTAAGATTAGCGACCCTAGTGGCCGACACAAACACCGGGCCCATCTAGGAGTGGCACTGCAGTGTCACGCAGGATGTCCCTTCCAAAAAACCCTCCCCAAACAGCACATGACGCAAAGAAAAAAAGAGGCGCAATGAGGTAGCTGACTGTGTGAGAAAGATAAGCGACCCTAGTGGCCGACACAAACACCGGGCCCATCTAGGAGTGGCACTGCAGTGTCACGCAGGATGTCCCTTCCAAAAAACCCTCCCCAAACAGCACATGACGCAAAGAAAAAAAGAGGCGCAATGAGGTAGCTGTGTGAGAAAGATAAGCGACCCTAGTGGCCGACACAAACACCGGGCCCATCTAGGAGTGGCACTGCAGTGTCACGCAGGATGTCCCTTCCAAAAAACCCTCCCCAAACAGCACATGACGCAAAGAAAAATAAAAGAAAAAAGAGGTGCAAGATGGAATTGTCCTTGGGCCCTTCCCACCCACCCTTATGTTGTATAAACAAAACAGGACATGCACACTTTAACCAACCCATCATTTCAGTGACAGGGTCTGCCACACGACTGTGACTGAAATGACGGGTTGGTTTGGACCCCCACCAAAAAAGAAGCAATTAATCTCTCCTTGCACAAACTGGCTCTACAGAGGCAAGATGTCCACCTCATCATCATCCTCCGATATATCACCGTGTACATCCCCCTCCTCACAGATTATCAATTCGTCCCCACTGGAATCCACCATGTCAGCTCCCTGTGTACTTTGTGGAGGCAATTGCTGCTGGTCAATGTCTCCGCGGAGGAATTGATTATAATTCATTTTAATGAACATCATCTTCTCCACATTTTCTGGATGTAACCTCGTACGCCGATTGCTGACAAGGTGAGCGGCGGCACTAAACACTCTTTCGGAGTACACACTTGTGGGAGGGCAACTTAGGTAGAATAAAGCCAGTTTGTGCAAGGGCCTCCAAATTGCCTCTTTTTCCTGCCAGTATAAGTACGGACTGTGTGACGTGCCTACTTGGATGCGGTCACTCATATAATCCTCCACCATTCTATCAATGGTGATAGAATCATATGCAGTGACAGTAGACGACATGTCCGTAATGGTTGTCAGGTCCTTCAGTCCGGACCAGATGTCAGCATCAGCAGTCGCTCCAGACTGCCCTGCATCACCGCCAGCGGGTGGGCTCGGAATTCTGAGCCTTTTCCTCGCACCCCCAGTTGCGGGAGAATGTGAAGGAGGAGATGTTGACAGGTCGCGTTCCGCTTGACTTGACAATTTTCTCACCAGCAGGTCTTTGAAACCCAGCAGACTTGTGTGCGCCGGAAAGAGAGATCCAAGGTAGGTTTTAAATCTAGGATCGAGCACGGTGGCCAAAATGTAGTGCTCTGATTTCAACAGATTGACCACCCGTGAATCCTTGTTAAGCGAATTAAGGGCTCCATCCACAAGTCCCACATGCCTAGCGGAATCGCTCTGTCTTAGCTCCTCCTTCAATGTCTCCAGCTTCTTCTGCAAAAGCCTGATGAGGGGAATGACCTGACTCAGGCTGGCAGTGTCTGAACTGACTTCACGTGTGGCAAGTTCAAAAGGTTGCAGAACCTTGCACAACGTTGAAATCATTCTCCACTGCGCTTGAGACAGGTGCATTCCACCTCCTATATCGTGGTCAGTTGTATAGGCTTGAATGGCCTTTTGCTGCTCCTCCAACCTCTGAAGCATATAGAGGGTTGAATTCCACCTCGTTACCACCTCCTGCTTCAGATGATGGCAGGGCAGGTTCAGGCGTTTTTGGTGGTGCTCCAGTCTTCTGTACGTGCTGCCTGTACGCCGAAAGTGTCCCGCAATTTTTCTGGCCACCGACAGCATCTCTTGCACGCCCCTGTCGTTTTTTAAAAAATTCTGCACCACCAAATTCAAGGTATGTGCAAAACATGGGACGTGCTGGAATTTGCCCAGATGTAATGCACGCACAATATTGCTGGCGTTGTCCGATGCCACAAATCCACAGGAGAGTCCAATTGGGGTAAGCCATTCCGCGATGATCTTCCTCAGTTGCCGTAAGAGGTTTTCAGCTGTGTGCGTATTCTGGAAACCGGTGATACAAAGCGTAGCCTGCCTAGGAACGAGTTGGCGTTTGCGAGATGCTGCTACTGGTGCCGCCGCTGCTGTTCTTGCGGCGGGAGTCCATACATCTACCCAGTGGGCTGTCACAGTCATATAGTCCTGACCCTGCCCTGCTCCACTTGTCCACATGTCCGTGGTTAAGTGGACATTGGGTACAGCTGCATTTTTTAGGACACTGGTGACTCTTTTTCTGAGGTCTGTGTACATTTTCGGTATCGCAACCCTAGAGAAATGGAACCTAGATGGTATTTGGTACCGGGGACACAGTACCTCCAACAAGTCTTTAGTTGGCTCTGCAGTAATGATGGATACCGGAACCACGTTTCTCACCACCAAGGATGTCAAGGCCTCAGTTATCCGCTTTGCAGTAGGATGACTGCTGTGATATTTAATCTTCCTCGCAAATGACTGTTGGACAGTCAATTGCTTGGTGGAAGTAGTAAAAGTGGTCTTACGACTTCCTCTCTGGGATGACCATCGACTCCCAGCAGCAACAACAGCAGCGCCAGCAGCAGTAGGCGTTACACGCAAGGATGCATCGGAGGAATCCCAGGCAGTAGAGGAATCGTCAGAATTGCCAGTGACATGGCCTGCAGGACTATTGGCATTCCTGGGGAAGGAGGAAATTGACACTGAGGGAGTTGGTGGGGTGGTTTGCGTGAGCTTGGTTACAAGAGGAAGGGATTTACTGGTCAGTGGAGTGCTTCCGCTGTCACCCAAAGTTTTTGAACTTGTCACTGACTTATTATGAATGCGCTGCAGGTGACGTATAAGGGAGGATGTTCCGAGGTGGTTAACGTCCTTACCCCTACTTATTACAGCTTGACAAAGGGAACACACGGCTTGACACCTGTTGTCCGCATTTCTGGTGAAATACCTCCACACCGAAGAGCTGATTTTTTTGGTATTTTCACCTGGCATGTCAACGGCCATATTCGTCCCACGGACAACAGGTGTCTCCCCGGGTGCCTGACTTAAACAAACCACCTCACCATCAGAATCCTCCTTGTCAATTTCCTCCCCAGCGCCAGCAACACCCATATCCTCCTCATCCTGGTGGACTTCAACACTGACATCTTCAATCTCACTATCAGGAACTGGACTGCGGGTGCTCCTTCCAGCACTTGCAGGGGGCGTGCAAATGGTGGAAGGCGCATGCTCTTCACATCCAGTGTTGGGAAGGTCAGGCATCGCAACCGACACAATTGGACTCTCCTTGTGGATTTGGGATTTCGAAGAACGCACAGTTCTTTGCTGTGCTTTTGCCAGCTTGAGTCGTTTCATTTTTCTAGCGAGAGGCTGAGTGCTTCCATCCTCATGTGAAGCTGAACCACTAGCCATGAACATAGGCCAGGGCCTCAGCCGTTCCTTGCCACTCCGTGTGGTAAATGGCATATTGGCAAGTTTACGCTTCTCCTCCGACAATTTTAGTTTAGGTTTTGGAGTCCTTTTTTTTCTGATATTTGGTGTTTTGGATTTGACATGCTCTGTACTATGACATTGGGCATCGGCCTTGGCAGACGACGTTGCTGGCATTTCATCGTCTCGGCCATGACTAGTGGCAGCAGCTTCAGCACGAGGTGGAAGTGGATCTTGATCTTTCCCTAATTTTGGAACCTCAACTTTTTTGTTCTCCATATTTTATAGGCAGAACTAAAAGGCACCTCAGGTAAACAATGGAGATGGATGGATTGGATACTAGTATACAATTATGGACGGACTGCCACGGTTAGGTGGTATAAAAAAACCACGGTTAGGTGGTATATATTATAATAATAATACAATTATGGATGGACGGACTGCCTGCCGACTGCCGACACAGAGGTAGCCACAGCCGTGAACTACCGCACTGTACACTGGTTGATAAAGAGATAGTAGTATACTCGTAACAACTAGTATGACACTATGACGACGGTATAAAGAAAGAAAAAAAAATACCACGGTTAGGTGGTATATATTATAATAATAATACAATTATGGATGGACGGACTGCCTGCTGACTGCCGACACAGAGGTAGCCACAGCCGTGAACTACCGCACTGTACACTGGTTGATAAAGAGATAGTAGTATACTCGTAACAACTAGTATGACACTATGACGACGGTATAAAGAATGAAAAAAAAACCACGGTTAGGTGGTATATATTATAATAATAATACAATTATGGATGGACGGACTGCCTGCCGACTGCCGACACAGAGGTAGCCACAGCCGTGAACTACCGCACTGTACACTGGTTGATAAAGAGATAGTAGTATACTCGTAACAACTAGTATGACACTATGACGACGGTATAAAGAATGAAAAAAAAACCACGGTTAGGTGGTATATATTATAATAATAATACAATTATGGATGGACGGACTGCCTGCCGACTGCCGACACAGAGGTAGCCACAGCCGTGAACTACCGCACTGTACACTGGTTGATAAAGAGATAGTAGTATACTCGTAACAACTAGTATGACACTATGACGACGGTATAAAGAATGAAAAAAAAACCACGGTTAGGTGGTATATATTATAATAATAATACAATTATGGATGGACGGACTGCCTGCCGACTGCCGACACAGAGGTAGCCACAGCCGTGAACTACCGCACTGTACACTGGTTGATAAAGAGATAGTAGTATACTCGTAACAACTAGTATGACACTATGACGACGGTATAAAGAATGAAAAAAAAACCACGGTTAGGTGGTATATATTATAATAATAATACAATTATGGATGGACGGACTGCCTGCCGACTGCCGACACAGAGGTAGCCACAGCCGTGAACTACCGCACTGTACACTGGTTGATAAAGAGATAGTAGTATACTCGTAACAACTAGTATGACACTATGACGACGGTATAAAGAATGAAAAAAAAACCACGGTTAGGTGGTATATATTATAATAATAATACAATTATGGATGGACGGACTGCCTGCCGACTGCCGACACAGAGGTAGCCACAGCCGTGAACTACCGCACTGTACACTGGTTGATAAAGAGATAGTAGTATACTCGTAACAACTAGTATGACACTATGACGACGGTATAAAGAATGAAAAAAAAACCACGGTTAGGTGGTATATATTATAATAATAATACAATTATGGATGGACGGACTGCCTGCCGACTGCCGACACAGAGGTAGCCACAGCCGTGAACTACCGCACTGTACACTGGTTGATAAAGAGATAGTAGTATACTCGTAACAACTAGTATGACACTATGACGACGGTATAAAGAATGAAAAAAAAACCACGGTTAGGTGGTATATATTATAATAATAATACAATTATGGATGGACGGACTGCCTGCCGACTGCCGACACAGAGGTAGCCACAGCCGTGAACTACCGCACTGTACACTGGTTGATAAAGAGATAGTAGTATACTCGTAACAACTAGTATGACACTATGACGGTATAAAGAATGAAAAAAAAAACCACGGTTAGGTGGTATATATTATAATAATAATACAATTATGGATGGACGGACTGCCTGCCGACTGCCGACACAGAGGTAGCCACAGCCGTGAACTACCGCACTGTACACTGGTTGATAAAGAGATAGTAGTATACTCGTAACAACTAGTATGACACTATGACGACGGTATAAAGAAAGAAAAAAAAATACCACAGTTAGGTGGTATATATTATAATAATAATACAATTATGGATGGACGGACTGCCTGCCGACTGCCGACACAGAGGTAGCCACAGCCGTAAACTACCGCACTGTACACTGGTTGATAAAGAGATAGTAGTATACTCGTAACAACTAGTATGACACTATGACGACGGTATAAAGAATGAAAAAAAAACCACGGTTAGGTGGTATATATTATAATAATAATACAATTATGGATGGACGGACTGCCTGCCGACTGCCGACACAGAGGTAGCCACAGCTGTGAACTACCGCACTGTACACTGGTTGATAAAGAGATAGTAGTATACTCGTAACAACTAGTATGACACTATGACGACGGTATAAAGAATGAAAAAAAAACCACGGTTAGGTGGTATATATTATAATAATAATACAATTATGGATGGACGGACTGCCTGCCGACTGCCGACACAGAGGTAGCCACAGCCGTGAACTACCGCACTGTACACTGGTTGATAAAGAGATAGTAGTATACTCGTAACAACTAGTATGACACTATGACGGTATAAAGAATGAAAAAAAAAACCACGGTTAGGTGGTATATATTATAATAATAATACAATTATGGATGGACGGACTGCCTGCCGACTGCCGACACAGAGGTAGCCACAGCCGTGAACTACCGCACTGTACACTGGTTGATAAAGAGATAGTAGTATACTCGTAACAACTAGTATGACACTATGACGACGGTATAAAGAAAGAAAAAAAAATACCACGGTTAGGTGGTATATATTGTAATACAATTATGGATGGACGGACTGCCTGCCGAGTTCCGACTGCCGACACAGAGGTAGCCACAGCCGTGAACTACCGCACTGTACTGTGTCTGCTGCTAATATAGACTGGTTGATAAAGAGATAGTATACAATACATACAACAATATACTACTATACTGGTGGTCAGGCACTGGTCACCACTAGTCACACTGGCAGTGGCACTCCTGCAGCAAAAGTGTGCACTGTTTAATTTTAAATTAATATAATATTATGTACTCCTGGGGGCTCCTGCTATAACAACCTGCAGTGCTCCCCAGTCTCCCCCACAATTATTATAAGCTTTGCCTTTTATACATTGATGTGCAGCACACTGGGCTGAGCTGAGTGCACACAGACTGAGTCACACTGTGTGACTGGCTGCTGCTGTGTATCGTTTTTTTTCAGGCAGAGAACGGATATAGCAGAGAACGGATATATTATATTAAAATAAATAAAAGTTAACTAACAACAACTGCACTGGTCACTGTGGTAAACTCTGTCTGACTCTGCACAATCTCTCTCTCTCTTCTAATCTAATTTCTAATGGAGAGGACGCCAGCCACGTCCTCTCCCTATCAATCTCAATGCACGTGTGAAAATGGCGGCGACGCGCGGCTCCTTATATAGAATCCGAGTCTCGCGAGAATCCGACAGCGTCATGATGACGTTCGGGCGCGCTCGGGTTAACCGAGCAAGGCGGGAGGATCCGAGTCTGCTCGGACCCGTGAAAAAAACATGAAGTTCGTGCGGGTTCGGTTTCAGAGAAACCGAACCCGCTCATCTCTAATATTTACCTCATAAAATTAGCAGTCAGGAAACCAGCCCATAATAAATATACGTACATATTATAACCACTGGGAGACAAAATTTAGCTTACTAAGCACACATTTTCCCACCTCATGTTTAGCCACCTGTCACTTCTTGCTGGCAGCTGCTTACTGTTCTCTGATTCAGTGCACTGATTATGTGTTCAGGTTCACACACACAGCAGACATATCACATTCACAGGTATCTTCTTGTCTTCCATACTGAAACAATTCAGTAGGGATAAAAAAAACTATACCAAAACCCTGTCAGACGAAAGCGACCTGCACCTAGAAGGTGCCTATTACTGTTTTAATTTATGTACAACACATTATCCATATGTTATAGAACAATACAGTAGCTTACATTTTTATATTATAATCTTATGTGTGTGTATATCCATAGTATGTCTATTATACAGCATTTATGTGAAGCTGCTTAGCAGTGTTCTCGTTTTAGCTTGTTAACTTATTTGACATTTTTTACTTTAAGATATATATTTTCCTTGTTAATTTATATGCTCCAAATATTCACTTATTGCTGTTAAAATGGAAAACTGACATCTTTCTTGATAACATGGTTTTCTAAGTCTTGCAAAGGCACTTTCTTTTTAACAAACACTTCCTTAATAACAAGTAGATGGCAGTGATGCATACTGTACTGGGCTGGTGCAAGTTCCGATGCCGATCCATTCAGACACATGGATCCATACCATTTAAGGATTCTGTAGGGTTACTAGCATAAAGAGGGAGATGCAACTGCAGCAAAAGATGCATGTTTGGCTGTGCATCTGACTAAAAATGAGCTCTATTTTCTGTACCATAAGCTACACTGTAAATATTACTGTACAATAGTTATATACTGTAGCAAGAATATTTAATAAACTTCACAATAAAAAAGTGTTTCAGATGTTGCTTGGTGTTACAACAGCTTTATTATAAACAGCTATAGTACTCTTCCTTCCACTTCGGCTATAATATCTTAATACAGTACATCATTAATTCCAATTAGCAAGGCCATACGTATTATACTCATTTTGAATTTCTGAAGGCTTGGTCTAAATCATTTAGGTAAGCTATTGGGTATTGGATTCTGTGGTGTCTTGAGGTTATCTTAGGCACCTTTATAGTGAGGTTGTTGTGATTCTTATTTGGTGTCTAACTGTTTCTCTGCAGGTGGCACAGCTAGTCACTCTGTGAAGCATACTGGCACCCCTGGATCTGTCTTCCATAGTGTTAGCACTATTTTTAAGGCCCAATCACACAGTCTAAGCAGACAATGGGGGTAATTCTGAGTTGATCGCAGCAGGAAATTTTTTAGCAATTGGGCAAAATCATGTGCACTGCAGGGAGGCAGATATAACATGTGCAGAGAGAGTTAGATTTGGGTGTGGTGTGTTCAATCTACAATCTAAATTGCAGTGTAAAAATAAAGCAGCCAGTATTTACCCTGCACAGAAACAAAATAATCCACCCAAATCTAACTCTCTCTGCAAATGTTATATCTGCCCCCCCTGCAGTGCACATGGTTTGGCCAACTGCTAAAAATGTTCCTGCTGCGATCAACTTGGAATTACCCCCAATGTTAGTACATATTTTAAGGGCCAATCACACAGTGCAAGCAGACTCTCTCCTGAGACTGACAACATTTTAGAAGCTGCTAATATCAAACCATTGTTGGCTAGTATCTTGACTCCCCAGCTATTGGATCATGGATCTAACTCTCTAGAAGGTCTCCTTGGTTTATATTTATCTGACACTGCATCTGTGTTGCTTTTGCCATTGGAAAACCTCTGTTTTGTTTTTTTACCAGCATTATTTTCAGTTATAGAAAGTGCTTGCTGGCTCATTCTTTGCATGTTAACCAGAAGCTTTGGCTACTTGCTGCTATTGCAGTTTTTTGAGAGTTTGCTTTTTCACTAAAATGGGCATTAAATTAAAAAAATGAAACACCTTGTAGGTATTTTGTTTTATTTCTGGCCTGCTTACGAACACAACCCTTGCTTTGCTGTGTTCTGATCAATTTCGGCTATTTTTGTCCATATGGATTGTTGGGCAATCTTTTGTTTATTGGTTGTTTGTGTCATACTACAGTATATATGGCCCATGATTTTGTTCCCTTCCCTCACACTGTTCTTGTTTATTAGTTGAGTTATAGGTGTATGTTGAGGGACTCTTTACAAAGTTGGATGATGGATGATTGTCACCTATGAGGCAATAATCTTGCCAACGCACATCCTTAGACATTCTGTTGGACATTATCTGGGATATGGATTAGATTAAATGGGATTAGCTATTTTATAAAATTGTTTGGTTGTACATTATACCTCAAAAGCTTGACAGTCCCTGAAGTCTGGTGTCTTTATGGATAAGGCAAGATGAAATATTAACTCTGTGATTGTCCATAATGTATTATTGCACTTTGAATTAGTAATTGAGCATTGGTTAATCTCTTTCAGTGATAATTACTTGTTCAAACTGGTGAAGTCTTTTTTTTTTCATGGAAGGTTTGTTTAGCTTTATTATGGAGTTGATTTCAGCTGTTTGATTTTGCACTGTTAGTTAGGTAAACTCTCTGAATCAGTTATTATTAGGCTAATTATCCATACCGAAAAATTCTGACACACATCCAGGTGCGGGGATGTTTTATTAACTGGAGAGTTGAACAAAAATGTTTGTGTTATTGAATGCATGTCTTTGCAACATCTGTTCTATTCTTCTTGTTAACATCAATAAATTAATTAATTGAGTCCAATGTCATAATAATTTTGACCTACTTAGAAACTGTGTTTTTATTATTAGATACGTGGTTATTGTCATCTTATGTTTTACTAATTAGATAAACAATTATTGTCTGGATGATGTTCATTATTAAAATGGATTAAGAAGAAACTTGAACTATTTGAGAGATTTATTGTCTACTACATAGGAGCATATAACATTAAACTGATTAATGTCTCATTTATCATAACAGACCCTTAATACTCTGCTAATGTCAGGGTGGTATCCAAGTTTCAGTTAAGAATGAATAGCTTTAAAGGAAAGGTGACACATATATAAAAATGTGGATTCTTGTTCTAATGGCTTGTCAGAAGCATATGCTATTATTCATAACAGAGTGGAAAAGTTGTCTATAGCTACCAATTGAATTCTAAAATGCTGCTGTAACTTGAAACGGATTGGTTGATATTGTCCACTTCGCCACTCTTCCATTTCTCCACCCTCTTCACTGCTTGATACATCACCTTCTATATTTTATATTGCAAGGATTGCTGAACTTTAACGGTCTTGGAACAACATAACTGATGATCGATTAAAGACCACACATGTATTCCTCTACTATGTTTGGATTTAATTTATTCTCACCTTTTTAGTGTAGTAAATGAGTATTCTACAAATGATAATTGTGAAGTAAATGAGTAGAGAACGAGAAGCTACTGTATATGAGATCTACGCATAATAAATGCTATAAATTCAGGATTATATTCTGGCTTTACCCTTCATAAGGGAACTTTTTTTATTAATGATTCTTGCTAACTTTAGAAATAGGTTACTCACAGTTAGTATGGCCAATTAGGCTGGACAAATCGGGTACAGTTAATTATAGCTACAGTATGGCAAGGAGCAATTAAATACAAATACTTCATTTCATAAAAGGTCAAATACCATAGAAAGTTAAGACACAGAACTCTAGTACATACAAAATGAAGATTAAACTGGAAAAATTACATGCAATCATCACTTTCTCTACTTGAAAATAATACCTAATTAATGAGTATGGTTAGAGAGTGACCTTGGAAAGAAAAGAAAAAAAACATCTGCAACCGCTAAAACAGGACATTTCTTACAGTAGCTGAAAGCATTCTTTCTTCGGCTTGTTCATCTTTTTCTTTCCAAACAAGCCAAGAATTATACATTCAAGAAAAAGGTAAAATGAAATTAATCAGGTGCAAAACAATGAAAAGAGAATGATGTTAATTTAACTATGTTTTGTAGCTATGTTTCAGTGCACTTAGAAAGTATTCCACAGGCTGTTAATATATTAGCGACTATTAATTTCAGAGTATTTTGCATCATGTTTTCATTTTATTTTTTAGAACAGTGCCATAATACTAATTTGAAAAAAAATGTGAACATTTTATGCATGTATATAATTAATGATAAGGGTGAAAGTCTATTCTACACAAGGAAGGAAAGAAAGAAAAAACACAAAAGGTCCCCCAGCACACTGCAGTAAGCCAGCAAAAATGTATGCACTGTACATGATAATAAACTGTAGAAGACTCAGTTATACACATTTCAAATATACGTTAAACCACCCGCCATGGATACACATACAAATGCAAACTCGTTGTGCAAAATTACTGATGCAGCACTCATTTTAGGATTTTGCTTTAGTTTTTTACTTTTATGCAGCCTTGAAATAATGATGCCTAGACATCCTGACATCTGAAATGGCAGCCAGCAGGTTCTGAGCTGTTTCTTTCCTGTCTTTTGATATGCTATCTGGCATTATACTTGTAGCAACTAGCAATATCATGGTATGATTTGCAAATGCTGCAATTATTGATGTGAAATGGTGTCTCTGTATGGTGCATTTAAATTGTGCAATTTAATATTTCAATTCTAGATGCTGTGTTAAACTTGCTTTATATGGAAGATTCTGCAAATCCTTAAATGAGTGATGCATTAGTTATTTTGCATATGTAATCTGCATATGTGTATAAATAGTGCGAGGGCACCAAGGTATTTAAACTATTCATATAGATATATAACCTGTAAATATATATATACAGCAAATCGAACAAGCAGCGGCACTCAGCGGCTCATCTCAATATCAACACAGCGTGAAGATGTATTCCATATCACAGCAAATACAGGCCAACATTTTGGGGCACATTCGCCTCTTTGTCAAGGTGAAACAAAAGTGAAAAAAAGTAAAAATTTTTTCACTTTTGTTTCACCTTGACAAAGGGGCGAATGTGTCCCGAAACGTTGGCCTGTATTTGCTTTGATATGGAATAAATCTTCACGCCGTTCATATTGAGATGAGCCTCCGAGTGCTGCTGCTTGTTCGATTTGCTGTATATTGGTTGATTCCAGAGGGCACCAGAGAGGTTAATATTGGAGGGGTGAGTGCCGATCCAATGAACAGTATCTATCTATCTATATATATATATATATATATATATATACCGTGTGGTCGGGTGGCATTCAAGGGGACTTATTTATCAGAAATAAACACAGAGACAATGCTCCTCAGATGCGGTAACGTTTCAGTTGTATTATAACTTTCGTCAGACCCAAACATACAATAGAAAAATACAGACATTATATACCTTACCCACCACCTCATGCAGCGTCTTCTCCGGCCCGGTGTGCTGGCGGGGATAGATGACGTCATCGCGCACTTGCTGTGCGGCGCGTTTCCGCCCCTATATATATATATATATTAGAGATGTGCGGCGGGCACTTTTCATGTTTTGTGTGTTGGTCTTGGATCTGGATCCTTGCTCATGTTTTTGATCTGGATTGGTTTTGCCAAAACCACCCTTTCGGGTTTTTGTTTTGGATCTGGATAATTTTTGAAAAAAAACACAAAAACACCAAAAATCACAGAATTTGGTGGTAATTTTGATCCTACGGTATTATTAACTTCAATAACATTCATTTCCAGTCTATTCTAAACACTGAACACCTCACAATATTGTTTTTAGGCCAAAAGGTTGCACCGAGGTAGGTGGAAACTTTTTGAAAACTATGCCCCAAGCAGCACATCATGCAAAGAAGAAAAAGAGGTGCAATGAAGTAGCTGGATGACTTTGCTAATTTGGGGGTATTTTTTTCCAGTCTATTCTGAACACCTCAGACCTCACAATATTGTTTTTAGGCCAAAAGGTTGAACGAGGTCGCTGGATGACTAAGCTAAATGACACAAGTGGGCGGCACAAACACCTGTCCCATCTAGGAGTAGCATTGCAGTGTGAGACAGGATGGCACATTTATAAACTAGGTCCCAAACAGCACACCATGCAAAAAGAAAAAGAGGTGCAATGAGGTCGCTGGGTGACTAAGCTAAGTTGCTTAGCTTAGTCACCCAGCGACCTCATTGCACCTCTTTGCAAGTGTGTGGCACAAACCCCTGGCCCATCTAAGAGTGGCATGCAGTGGCTTAATGTCGAAAGTGGCCCGCAATTTTTCAGGCCACCAACAGCATCTCCTGCACGCCCCTATTATTTTTCAAAAAATTCTTCACCACCAAATTAATTGTTTGTGCAAAACATAGGACATGCTGGAATTTGCCCAGATGTAATGCACGTACAATATAGGTGGACTAATACGGCAGTACCCCATGACTTATATGGCAGTACCGCTGGACTTATATGGCAATACCACTGGACTTATACGGCAGTACCCCTGGACTTATACGGCAGTACCATTGGACTTATACGGCAGTAACGCTGGACTTTTACGGCTGCACCACCGGACTGGACTTATATGACAGTACCACTGAATTTATATGGCACTACCCCTGGACTAATATGGCAGTACCACTGGACATATAAGGCAGTACCATTGGACTTATATGGCAGTACCACTGGACTGGACTTATATGGCAGTACCCCTGAACTTATATGGCAGTACCCCAGCACTTATACAGCAGTACCCTTGGACTTATATGGCAGTACCACTGGACTTATACGGCAGTACCCCTGGACTTATACGGCAGTACCATGGACTTCTATGGCTGCACAACTGGACTTATATGGCAGTACCCCTGGAATTATATGTCAGTACCCTTGGACTTATACAGCAGTAACCCTGGACTTATACGGCAGTACCACTGGACTTATACAGCAGTACCACTGGACTTATATGGCTGCACCACTGGACTTATGGCAACACAGGACACCACCTCTGGATTTAGGGCAGCACAAGACACCATCACTGGACTGATGCAGCACAAAACAGCACCACTGGACTGGACATATACAGCAGCACTACTGAACTTATATAGCAGTACCCCTGCACTTATACGGCAGTAACCTTGGACTTCAATGGAAGTACCACTGGACTTATGCAGCAGTACCCCTGGACTTATATGGCAGTACCACTGGACTTATATGGCAGTACCCCAGGACTTATAAAACAGTACCACTGGATTTATATAGCAGTACCCCTGGACTTATACGGAAGTACCTATGGACTTTTACGGCAGTACCACTGGACTTATACGGCAGTTCCACTGGACTTCTATGGCAGTACTACTAGCCTTATACGGCAGTACCCCTGGACTTATACGGCAGTACCACTGGACTTATACAGCAGTGCCACTGGACTTATATGGCTGAACCACTGGACTGGACTTATATGGCAGTACCCATGGACTTATAAAGCAGCACCACTGGACTTACACAGGACACCACCACTGGAATTATGGCAGAACAGGACACCACCACTGGACTGATGTAGCACAACACAGCACCCCTTGACTGGACATATACAGTAGCAGCACAGGACACCACCACTGGATTTATGGCAGCAAAGGACACCACCACTGCACTGATGCAGTACAAGACAGCACCACTACACTGGACTGGACTTATACAGAAGCACTGGACTTATGGCAGCCCAGGACTCCACCACTGTGACTGGACTGATGCAGCACAAGACACCACCACTGGACTGATGCCGAACAAGACAACACTGGAATGACACAAAAGATCAGGTCGCCACCCCACGCAACCACACAATTTTCCCACACAGACACTAAGGAGACACTTCCTCTCGCTATACTCACCAAGACTGGAGTAAAAATGGCAGTGACATGCAGCTTCTTATATGGAATCCAAAACCCATTAGAATCCGACTTATAGATATATAAGGAAACCCTGCAGGCCTGATTTGTCAGGCAATTGAGCATGTCAGGTTGGGGGAAAGAGGTGGTGTAAAGACACCCTTCTGTCCCAGCATGAGATGTTCTGGATCTTCACTTTAGATTATCTTTCTCCTAGTGGTCTTAATGACTATTACGAGATGGCTCCTTTTGTGTGAATTAATAGTATCAAATTGTTATTTTATAGCATTTCTGCACATTAAGGTGGAAATTTACCAAGTTCCTGAATCCATTCAAGTTAGTCTTTTTTTTCTAAGTGTGATCTTGGTAATTTACAAAACACAAATCTCTGCAGTGATCGGGCTAGTCGTATTGAGATACATTGCTGTCCACAAAAATATGAATCAATAGACCATCGGTCAAACGCTGCTGTTATTTTATACAACATGGGAATTTACTAAAAATTCGTATTCTCAATCACTGCTGTCAATAGCCAAATACTGCCAGAATAGCATGGAATTCGTACAGAAATAGAACTTTCAAATAGATCTGCTTTTGGCTGGCGTGTTTGGAGAGTTATGCACGGATCAGTGAGATTGGATTACTTGTTTCATGTTATTTATGTATTCTGGATCTATATTAAAATCTTTTTGAGACATCTCAATTGTTTGGGACTTCATGTAAATCATTACAAGACCTCAGATTAGATGTCTTAATGAATTTTTATGGTACGGGTCCACTTTTATCCTTAACTATACACATTGGTTGTAATTTTATAATACTGCACTAGGAAGCACTTTGTGTCAGTTCTATGTTCCAGATTGGTTGGATCACCCAAAAAACTGAATCGCGTGTGGACCGTTCCGAGTGTTTGAGGTAAGCTGATTTATATTAGATATATACAGTAATACAGATACATTCCCACATTTCTTTATCACACACTGGTGCTGTTCATTTTCTATTGCACTAGGAGGCACTTTATACACTAAAGTCACTTTTTTTTGGTTTTCAAAGACTCTGAGTGCTGCCTCATTTGTTGCCTTATGGATATGGGGGTCATACCCTAGTGGAGGGCACCGGAGCAAGCCAGCCCTATGGGCAGTCCGAGTGCCGGCATTGTGTGCATGTATATATATATATATATATATATATATATATATATATATATATACATATATCCTTTATTCTACATCTTGCTCTAAAATTTAAAAATTCTCTTGTTTTCTTTTTGTTAGGCCCCTGCCAGTTCAGTTTTACATTAAGTCGCGTTTGCAAACAAACCCCAAGGGGATACTTACAGTGTTAAAACTTCAATAAACCATTAATGATGATTCAATAAGCATTATGTGTACTTTTTACAAACTTGAAATTTTTCCTTATCTGAATAGCTTTTCCACTGTAGACATCATCGTTTGACAGCTTCAATCCTTCTTCCACAATGTGTATTTGTGAGCATAGTGGAATTCTTAAACCTGTTTGGGTATCCTTCCAACGAGTGCTCCCAAGAGACACGATCCATAGGAAATCATTAAACAATATATCAATTCTTTAATGCAATTTTTTAAACAAGCTCTTACACTACTTAAAATACCTTAGCACAATACTGAGATCGTGCACGGTGATCCCGACAGTCAGAAGACCAACAATGGTATCCTGATGGCCAGAATCCTAACACATGCTTGTAAGTATTTTTACTTTTCCCCTAATACTAACCCTAACTTTCCCACAGCCTAGCCCTAACTTTCCCCCTCCTGCACCCTAACACTAACCACACTTCAGCTCATTCTAACACTAACCTACCCCACCACAGCAGCCTAACCTTAATCCACCACCTATTGCCTAACCCCAATCCCTGGATTTACCTCAAGGTGTGTTGGGATTCTGCCCATTGGGATCCCGCTGATAGTCTTCTTACTGCTACTACTATGCATTGCAGCAGGCAGTAGAGACAAAACTGATTCGTAAAACTTGCGCCCACAGTAAACATGGCCATGGCTGCAGTGTGTCTGGGGAGAGATCATGTTTCTGATTGGTGCAGGTACTGACTGGGAATATAGTTTAGCATAAACCACTGCTAGGATTAGCCTCCTTTAGATTCTGAGCTGCTGATTGGCAGAGAGAGGAGTTGTCATCCCCTGTGCATTTGTGCCCTTGTGTCTTTGGGGCTCTTTGGTGCTTCTTGGCTCCTGTGTTCTCCCCATGTAGTGAAACTCTACACAAGCCCCACTCTGGCCTCTGGTCATGATGACCATGAGGATAACATGTCCCATTCCTATGCCAGGGTGAGACCTCCACTTCTATACCTATCCACAGTGCGATTGTTACACACTATATGTACTATATTAGGTAAGACTCCCTTATATGCATATCTATAGTGTTATTGCTATATACTGTACTATATGTACTGTATGAGGTGATATCCTCTATATAACTATTTATACTATTATTTCTATTTACCATGGGTACTAAAAGGGATTTTACCAAAGCACTAACCAATGACGATTACAGGTCATCCTTGCCACATAAGGTGAAAGATGTCCCTAATGCAAGGGAAAATACTTATCTTAGTTGTATGTATGTAAATGCCAGAAGCATTACTGGTAAAAAGGGTGAACTAGAAATACTTGCAGCAAGCAAACAGTATGATATTATAGGCATTACTGAAACTTGGTGGGATGAATCTCATGACTGGACAGTCAATCTAGAGGGCTATACACTGTTTAGGAGAGACAGACTAAATAAAAAGGGTGGAGGGGTGTGTCTGTACGTAAAGCCGTTTTTAAAACCTAATATATGGGAAGATACTCAGGAGGGTACTGTAGACACTGTTGAGACACTATGGGTAGAAATTGCATGCGGGGAAAAAGGAACAAAAAAGTTAGTATTGGGTGTATGCTATAGGCCGCCTGGTATCAACGCATCTGATGATGAATTGCCCTATACTGGCTCAACTAGGACTTTAAATTTTAGCAAAGCAAATTTTGAAATGATGAGGGTATTTTTCAGGGATATTGAATGGGAAGGTTTGTTTTTAGGAAAAAATACTACGGAGAAATGGGAGGTACTAAAATTCCTGCTAGCTAAAAATACACTCAAATATATTCCTATGAGTAGCAAAAAAGGGAATAAAAATCATAAACCGATGTGGCTTAACAAAAAGATTAAGGAACTTATGGGCAAGAAAAGGCGAGCATTTAAAAAATACAAATCTGACGGGGAAGCAGAGTCATTTCAGCACTATAAGGAATGTAACAAAAATTGCAAAAAGGAAATAAGAGCGGCTAAAGTAGAAACTGAAAAACTAGTAGCAAAGGAAAGCAAAGCAAATCCCAAAAAATTATTTAAATACATCAATAGCAAGAGATTAAAAAAGGAGAGTATAGGCCCTTTGAAGGACACGTTGGGAGTCTTAAGCAAAAATGATAATGACTTAGCGAACACACTAAATGAGTTTTTTTCAACAGTATTCACTAGAGAGGACCCAATTCAGGGACTGACACACAATCTCAATAAGGACAATATCACACTGATAGGTACTTATTTAAGCGAGGAAGTAGTCTGTCACCGATTAAAACATTTAAAGATTAATAAATCACCAGGGCCCGATGGTATTCATCCAAGAGTTCTAATGGAGCTTCACTCTGAACTGGCAAAACCGCTATCTCTGATCTTTGAGGATTCAGTTATATCAGGTATGGTTCCCAAAGACTGGCGTATAGCGGAAGTAGTGCCTATATTCAAAAAGGGAAGTAAAGCTGAACCAGGTAATTATAGACCAGTTAGTCTTACATCTATAGTGGGGAAAGTATTGGAAGGTATTCTAAGAGATAGTATTCAGAAGTTCCTTGAAACCAATAAGGTCATTAAAAGGAATCAACATGGGTTTATGAAGGACAGATCCTGTCAAACCAACTTACTTGGCTTTTATGAAACAGTAAGCGCAAACCTAGATCAGGGTAAAGACGTGGATGTAATCTTTTTAGACTTTGCCAAAGCGTTTGATACTGTACCACACATGAGACTTATATACAAGCTACAAGAATCAGGGCTAGGAAGCACAATATGCACTTGGGTCAAAAACTGGTTAGATAATAGGAAGCAGCGCGTTGTGGTTAATGGATATTTTTCAACTTGGACTGAAGTGCTAAGTGGTGTGCCGCAAGGCTCAGTATTAGGACCGCTATTGTTCAATATTTTCATTAACGACCTAACAGAAGGTCTAGAGAGCATGGTGTCAATTTTTGCAGATGATACCAAATTGTGTAAGGCTATAAATACAGAGGAGGATGCCGAGTCTCTTCAGAACGACTTAGTTAAATTAGAAGCATGGGCAGCCAAATGGAGAATGCGCTTCAACACAGACAAGTGTAAGGTAATGCACTGTGGTAACAAGAACAAAAATTACACCTACCTACTAAATGGGGTAAAACTAGGGGATTCTGTACTGGAAAAGGACTTAGGTGTCCTCATAGATAGCAAGCTAAGCAGTAGTACCCAAAGTAGGACTGCAGCAAAGAAGGCTAATAAGATATTAGCATGCATAAAACGGGGTATTGATGCTAGGGACGAGAATATTATACTCCCATTATATAAATCACTAGTGAGGCCACACCTTGAATACTGTGTACAGTTCTGGGCACCGTACTACAAAAAGGATATCCTGGAGCTTGAAAAGGTACAAAGGAGGGCGACCAAACTAATTAAGGGCATGGAGACGATGGAATACAAGGAAAGGCTTGAAAGACTAGGCATGTTTACATTGGAAAAGCAGAGACTAAGAGGGGATATGATCAACATCTACAAATATATAAGGGGACAATACTCAGAGCTTGCGCGGGACCTGTTTTTGGTTAGATCAACACAGAGGACTCGTGGACACTCGCTCAGGTTAGAGGAGAGGAGATTCCGCACAATACGGCGTAAAGGCTTTTTCACGGTAAGGACAATACGTGTTTGGAATTCCCTGCCCGAGGGAGTTGTAATGGCGGAATCTGTCAACACCTTTAAGAATGGGTTAGATAAATTCCTATTGGATAAGGATATCCAAGGGTATGGTGCATAGTCATGCATTATAGTTACTATTTAGTCAAATCATCATGCAGAGGACACCACAAATAGGTTGAACTCGATGGACAATTGTCTTTTTTCAACCTCAGATACTATGTTACTATGTGTACTGTATGATGTGAGCCCCCTGTATATATCTATAGTGTTATTATTATGTAATGTGTACTGTATGAGGTGAGACCCTCCCATCTATAGGGCTATTGCTATATACCATATGTATTATTGAGTGGTCACTCCCCTTTCCCATGATACCATGCCCCTTTTATTGAATGTCTGCCATTGGCATGTTGTCCTTATTCAGAATATAGAAGGGAGGGGGATAGGAGGACAGGGTGCACCAGTACTCTTTATGGCACAGGATACCAAACTGTCTAGTTACAGCTCTGGTCCTCTGGGAGGGGGAATTCAATGTTTGGGTTCCCAATTTTAAGGGTTTTTCCCAGGTTAAGGAAGTGCCACAATATGTTCTTCTAACATCTGTTGCGGAAAGAGATCTGATTCCAAGACTTTATTATAGATCACCGTAAGAACTGGGACTAACGTATTTTTAAAGGTTTTATAGAGATCATTAATACTGTATTTCTTTCTGGACCATGATCTTTGTCTAGGGGTAATTAAGCAATAGCCTAAGCAATTTCCTCCTCTGACCAGGAATTGCTACTGAATTGACAATTAAGGGCGTCTAAAAAACTGACCAATCACTGCTGATGTTGGCTGATGTGGGTCATTAGACAGGTCAGCATTCTGCCTGCCCTGTCGCCTTGAACATAAAACTTCTGTTACAGCTTGATCAAATTATTATGTACAGTACATCATGCAAAGTAAAAAAAATTCAATTTATTCTTTGCTTGAAGCATTTTTTTTTTATATCATCATCATAAAGGGAACATTTAAGGCTTCCACTATTTAGACTTCCAACTCAATTTGGCACAGTAAATAAGCCTTCTTATTATGTGCTGCTGGTTGAATAGCTACACCTGTAACCACCACTTTTAGCACACCCAAAAAATTAAAAACATTAGTTTCCAGATATGTAGGAAGATCACGTGAAAGGGCCTGTCTAGATTCAGGATCACACAAAAGATAAGCCCCTAAATGCCAAGGCTTAAGTGGAATACAAGAGCATCCCACGGCCTATTCTAAGCTAAGAGGTGGTCAGACCATGCCATAGGGAGGATACATGTCTTCAAGATCTGTTGTAGAGTCCATTTTTCTGCCAGAGCTAAATCAATCCAGGAATAGGACCTTTGGACATGTGAACAAAATTTCTGGAAAGTCCGGATATGATCCTGCAGAGAGACCAACATCCATTTAACATTGGGAGAGGATTTGTCAATAGTCTGGTCAGAGACCATTTTAAAGTCCCCTAAAATCATAATAGCCCCTTTATAGCATTTTTGTAAAATAGTGCAAAATCTTCTACAGAATGCTACTTGCTTCATATTAGCGGTATAGACAGACCCAAGAGTTACTAACCTGGTCATCTAATTTACCAATTAACCCTCCATTAGGTGCACCTCTGGGACTCCCGGGTCAGGTGCAATGCGCCTGACAGGCGCCTGTTAGAAAATCGTCATAAGCACCTAATTAACTCATTAGGAAAAAAAAATGAGCGCTTTGTATGTGTGGTAATTCTGGGACTTGTAGTGCAGGAAGAGGGAGCAGGAAAGGAGGGTTTAGGCAAAATGGGAAAAGGTTAAATTCAATATAAAAACAAGTGTGTTTAAAAAAAAGAAACATTGAAACAAAAAGTAACAAAATAATAAATATGAGCAAACAAATGTTTAACAGCTTCTTTTTTGCAAAGTTGTAGCGGTGGGAGGTAAAAAAGGGGAAGGAGCTTCACTGCATGCCCATCTGGGCTAAAGTCGTTTGTATGCACTGACCCTGTCTTACCCTATCTTCCCATTGGTGGTGTTTGCAATACCGCTGTGTCTCTACGGGAGAGCTCCGGGACCTCAGATGTTCAGACGCTTAGTAGTGTTCTCTCCTGCCCGCTGCTGCTGTCTCCAACGCGTTTCAAATCATACTGATTCTTTTTCAAGGAGTGGATACTATCATTGCCTCTAAGTCGGCTATTTGTAGTAAAAAAAACTTTATTTAAAAACGTTGTTAAAAACGGACTATGCTGCCAGCAATAGACCCAATAAATATAAAAACTTTTCTGGGAAGTGTTAATATTTGTTATCCCCAAAAAAAAAAATGTACGGCCAAAGCAATAAAAAATAAAAAATAAAAAATAATAAATAAAAATAAAGAATAAAAAATTAAATAAAAAATAATAAAAATAACAAGAATTTAGAGGGAAATTGAAGGAAGGGACTAAGGATTAAACACAAAGAAAATTAAAATTAAAATAGTCAAGTCAAAAGAAATAATTGTGGGACTAAGTAAGTGGAGGAAAGTAAGGGGAGGGACTAAAGAAGAAAAAAATCATAATAATAGTGAGAGAACAAATTACTGAGATTAAAATGAAATTAAAAAATAATAAAGTAATATTGGGGGGGGGGGGGGGGGGAGGGTGGTAACAGCCCAGAAAAAGGGAAAAACAATATGATGTCAGTTTTGAAAATATGTTTACTGTTTTGGATATCCTGGTCTTCATGATGAAGCTTTTTTTTTTATTTCCTCATAAGAATACTTTCAGTTCAATGTCAATATTGAGACCCTCAGGCTTCAAAGTCTTGAGTTTGTAGATCCACTTCGTCTCGTTGATTTTCAAGGTGTTTACTATATCTTCACCTCTCCAATGGGGAGTTACTAATTGGATTCCTGTAAATGTGAGTCCATGTGGATTTTGATTATGTTTCTCCTGAAAATGTGCGGAAACACTGTGAGCTATTAAGGCCTCGTTTTATATTATAGACATGTTCTGCTATTCAAACTTTTAGCTTTTGTTTTGTTTGGCCTATGTATTGGATGCCGCAAGGGCATTCTAATAGGTATATGACTACTATAGAGTTACAGGAGATGTTTCCTTTGATTGTGAATTTTTGTCCCGTAATTCCTGATCATATTGTTTTTGTTGGTTTTGTTCCATTATTCAAATTTCTGCACCCCATACAATCTGTGCAATGGTAGAAACCATCTTGTTTTGTTTTTGTTTCTTGATGTTCTAGTTTCGGAAGGTAACTTTTTGTTAGAAAAAAGCAAAAGCAAAAACAAATCTGTTACAAGCGCCTAAAGTTATTAGTATCCGGTTCAAATAACACCAAAGCACTGCCAAAAAAGCACTGTGTATGTGCCTTTAATAGGAAAGAAAGAAAGAAAGAAAGAAAGAAAGAAAGAAAGAAAGAAAGAAAGAAAGAAAGAAAGAAAGAAAGAAAGAAAGAAAGGCTGCGCTTATAGTGTTATTAATAAGCCATATTTAAGGAGAGCTGACAAACGAAATATATAAAATATATTTATTAAAATAACACACCTATAAAATCTTGTACACAATGTATAGAAAAATTGTAAGATTGTATATACTCTGAATACTAGAATATTAGATCAGTGCAATATAAGTTGATAATACTGTTTAAGAAATATAACATTAATATGGCTGCTCACTAAAATTATAACACTTCAGGAGTAAACCCTTTATATTGGTAACAATTAGTCCATAGACTGACTGTAAGTGCAGAGGCAACATGCACTTAATAGCTGATGAACCATAGAAGTACCAGCAGCAAATTAGATGGCAGTTGTTAATAAGTGTATAATTACCTCTCCTGGGCTATTGACACCGAGCGTCCTCGGTGGAGTCCACTATAGCCCACTGATTTGTTGAAGAGGGAGAGGAGATGAGCTAGATGCTCTGACTGGGGCTGCTCCTGTATGTTAATCGGCGTTTTAATAATAATTACCAAAGGCGTTCCTATGATCTCCCGAGGGCTGGTAGAAATCCTTTGAAGTGCCCACTTAAATGAAGGAGAAAAATAAGCCGTCCGGTAATTAGAGATGAGCGGGTTCGGTTCCTCTGAATCCGAACCCGCCCGAACTTCAGTTTTTTTACACGGGTCCGAGCAGGCTCGGATCTTCCCGCCTTGCTCGGCTAACCCGAGCGCGCCAGAACGTCATCATCACGCTGTCGGATTCTCGCGAGGCTCGGATTCTATCGCGAGACTCGGATTCTATATAAGGAGCCGCGCGTCGCCGCCATTTTCACACGTGCATTGAGAGTCATAGGGAGAGGACGTGGCTGGCGTCCTCTCCGTTTAGAGAAGAGAGAGACACAGTATTTTGGGGAGCATTATTAGGAGGAGTACTACTATACTGTATACTACTATACTTACTACTTGCTGAAGTGATATTTATAGATTAGATAGTGTGACTGTAAGTGTATTATCTGACTTGAGGGGGAGACACTGACAGTGGGGAGCAGTTAGAGTCTGAGAGCAGGACTCAGGAGTACATATAACGTACAGTGCACACTTTTGCTGCCAGAGTCAGTGCCACACTGCCATTGTTGTGACCACACTGACCACCAGTATAATAATATATTTTGTGATTGTCTGCTTAGGCCTCGGAGTACTAGTTGCAAGTTGCAACGTGACCTGAAGTGACCACCAGTTTAATAATCAATCACCACCAGTTTAATATATATATATATATATATATAATTGTATATAATATATATATATATATAATATTGTATACCACCTACCCGTGGTTTTTTTTTTTTCATTCTTCTTTATACATACTACTATAGTAGCTTACTGTAGCAGTCTGCGGTGCTGTGCTGACCTGACAGTGTCCAGCAGGTCCGTCATCAGTCATTACATAATAAATATATATAGTACCTGTCCGGCTGCAGTACTAGTGATATTATATTGATTTCATCTCATTATCAATAATTTATCATCCAGTCTAGACTCTATATTAGCAGCAGACACAGTACGTTAGTCCACGGCTGTAGCTACCTCTGTGTCGGCACTCGGCAGTCCATCCATAATTGTATACCACCTACCCGTGTTTTTTTTTTTTTCTTTCTTCTTTGTACATACTACTATAGAGTATAGTAGCTTACTGTAGCAGTCTGCGGTGCTGCTGAGCTGACAGTGTCCAGCAGGTCCGTCATCAGTCATCATTACCTAATAAATATATTACCTACCTGTCCGGCTGCAGTACTAGTGATATTATATATACATACATATATATATTGATTTCATCTCATTATCAATCATCCAGTCTATATTAGCAGCAGACACAGTATGTTAGTCCACGGCTGTAGCTACCTCTGTGTCGGCACTCGGCAGTCCATCCATAATTGTATACCACCTACCCGTGTTTTTTTTTTTTCTTTCTTCTTTGTACATACTACTATAGAGTATAGTAGCTTACTGTAGCAGTCTGCGGTGCTGCTGAGCTGACAGTGTCCAGCAGGTCCGTCATCAGTCATCATTACCTAATAAATATATTATCTACCTGTCCGGCTGCAGTACTAGTGATATTATATATACATACATATATATATATTGATTTCATCTCATTATCAATCATCCAGTCTATATTAGCAGCAGACACAGTACGTTAGTCCACGGCTGTAGCTACCTCTGTGTCGGCACTCGGCAGTCCATCCATAATTGTATACCACCTACCCGTGGTTTTTTTCTTTTCTTTCTTCTTTGTACATACTACTATAGAGTATAGTAGCTTACTGTAGCAGTCTGCGGTGCTGCTGAGCTGACAGTGTCCAGCAGGTCCGTCATCAGTCATCATTACCTAATAAATATATTATCTACCTGTCCGGCTGCAGTACTAGTGATATTATATATACATACATATATATATTGATTTCATCTCATTATCAATCATCCAGTCTATATTAGCAGCAGACACAGTACGTTAGTCCACGGCTGTAGCTACCTCTGTGTCGGCACTCGGCAGTCCATCCATAATTGTATACCACCTACCCGTGGTTTTTTTTTTTTCTTTCTTCTTTGTACATACTACTATAGAGTATAGTAGCTTACTGTAGCAGTCTGCGGTGCTGCTGAGCTGACAGTGTCCAGCAGGTCCGTCATCAGTCATCATTACCTAATAAATATATTATCTACCTGTCCGGCTGCAGTACTAGTGATATTATATATACATACATATATATATTGATTTCATCTCATTATCAATCATCCAGTCTATATTAGCAGCAGACACAGTACGTTAGTCCACGGCTGTAGCTACCTCTGTGTCGGCACTCGGCAGTCCATCCATAATTGTATACCACCTACCCGTGGTTTTTTTTTTCTTTCTTCTTTGTACATACTACTATAGTATAGTAGCTTACTGTAGCAGTCTGCGGTGCTGCTGAGCTGACAGTGTCCAGCAGGTCCGTCATCAGTCATCATTACCTAATAAATATATTATCTACCTGTCCGGCTGCAGTACTAGTGATATTATATATACATACATATATATATATTGATTTCATCTCATTATCATCCAGTCTATATTAGCAGCAGACACAGTACGGTAGTCCACGGCTGTAGCTACCTCTGTGTCGGCACTCGGCAGTCCATCCATAAGTATACTAGTATCCATCCATCTCCATTGTTTACCTGAGGTGCCTTTTAGTTGTGCCTATTAAAATATGGAGAACAAAAATGTTGAGGTTCCAAAATTAGGGAAAGATCAAGATCCACTTCCACCTCGTGCTGAAGCTGCTGCCACTAGTCATGGCCGAGACGATGAAATGCCAGCAACGTCGTCTGCCAAGGCCGATGCCCAATGTCATAGTACAGAGCATGTCAAATCCAAAACACCAAATATCAGTAAAAAAAGGACTCCAAAACCTAAAATAAAATTGTCGGAGGAGAAGCGTAAACTTGCCAATATGCCATTTACCACACGGAGTGGCAAGGAACGGCTGAGGCCCTGGCCTATGTTCATGGCTAGTGGTTCAGCTTCACATGAGGATGGAAGCACTCAGCCTCTCGCTAGAAAACTGAAAAGACTCAAGCTGGCAAAAGCACCGCAAAGAACTGTGCGTTCTTCGAAATCCCAAATCCACAAGGAGAGTCCAATTGTGTCGGTTGCGATGCCTGACCTTCCCAACACTGGACGTGAAGAGCATGCGCCTTCCACCATTTGCACGCCCCCTGCAAGTGCTGGAAGGAGCACCCGCAGTCCAGTTCCTGATAGTCAGATTGAAGATGTCAGTGTTGAAGTACACCAGGATGAGGAGGATATGGGTGTTGCTGGCGCTGGGGAGGAAATTGACCAGGAGGATTCTGATGGTGAGGTGGTTTGTTTAAGTCAGGCACCCGGGGAGACACCTGTTGTCCGTGGGAGGAATATGGCCGTTGACATGCCTGGTGAAAATACCAAAAAAATCAGCTCTTCAGTGTGGAGGTATTTCAACAGAAAAGCGGACAACAGGTGTCAAGCCGTGTATTGCCTTTGTCAAGCTGTAATAAGTAGGGGTAAGGACGTTAACCACCTCGGAACATCCTCCCTTATACGTCACCTGCAGCGCATTCATAATAAGTCAGTGACAAGTTCAAAAACTTTGGGTGACAGCGGAAGCAGTCCACTGACCAGTAAATCCCTTCCTCTTGTAACCAAGCTCACGCAAACCACCCCACCAACTCCCTCAGTGTCAATTTCCTCCTTCCCCAGGAATGCCAATAGTCCTGCAGGCCATGTCACTGGCAATTCTGATGATTTCTCTCCTGCCTGGGATTCCTCCGATGCATCCTTGCGTGTAACGCCTACTGCTGCTGGCGCTGCTGTTGTTGCTGCTGGGAGTCGATGGTCATCCCAGAGGGGAAGTCGGAAGACCACTTGTACTACTTCCAGTAAGCAATTGACTGTCCAACAGTCCTTTGCGAGGAAGATGAAATATCACAGCAGTCATCCTGCTGCAAAGCGGATAACTGAGGCTTTGACAACTATGTTGGTGTTAGACGTGCGTCCGGTATCCGCCGTTAGTTCACAGGGAACTACACAATTTCTTGAGGTAGTGTGCCCCCGTTACCAAATACCATCTAGGTTCCACTTCTCTAGGCAGGCGATACCGAAAATGTACACAGACCTCAGAAAAAGACTCACCAGTGTCCTAAAAAATGCAGCTGTACCCAATGTCCACTTAACCACGGACATGTGGACAAGTGGAGCAGGGCAGGGTCAGGACTAAATGACTGTGACAGCCCACTAGGTAGATGTATGGACTCCCGCCGCAAGAACAGCAGCGGCGGCACCAGTAGCAGCATCTCGCAAACGCCAACTCTTTCCTAGGCAGGCTACGCTTTGTATCACCGCTTTCCAGAATACGCACACAGCTGAAAACATCTTACGGCAACTGAGGAAGATCATCGCGGAATGGCTTACCCCAATTGGACTCTCCTGTGGATTTGTGGCATCGGACAACGCCAGCAATATTGTGTGTGCATTAAATATGGGCAAATTCCAGCACGTCCCATGTTTTGCACATACCTTGAATTTGGTGGTGCAGAATTTTTTAAAAAACGACAGGGGCGTGCAAGAGATGCTGTCGGTGGCCAGAAGAATTGCGGGACACTTTCGGCGTACAGGCACCACGTACAGATGACTGGAGCACCACCAAAAACTACTGAACCTGCCCTGCCATCATCTGAAGCAAGAAGTGGTAACGAGGTGGAATTCAACCCTCTATATGCTTCAGAGGTTGGAGGAGCAGCAAAAGGCCATTCAAGCCTATACAATTGAGCACGATATAGGAGGTGGAATGCACCTGTCTCAAGCGCAGTGGAGAATGATTTCAACGTTGTGCAAGGTTCTGATGCCCTTTGAACTTGCCACACGTGAAGTCAGTTCAGACACTGCCAGCCTGAGTCAGGTCATTCCCCTCATCAGGCTTTTGCAGAAGAAGCTGGAGACATTGAAGGAGGAGCTAACACGGAGCGATTCCGCTAGGCATGTGGGACTTGTGGATGGAGCCCTTAATTCGCTTAACAAGGATTCACGGGTGGTCAATCTGTTGAAATCAGAGCACTACATTTTGGCCACCGTGCTCGATCCTAGATTTAAAGCCTACCTTGGATCTCTCTTTCCGGCAGACACAAGTCTGCTGGGGTTGAAAGACCTGCTGGTGAGAAAATTGTCAAGTCAAGCGGAACGCGACCTATCAACATCTCCTCCTTCACATTCTCCCGCAACTGGGGGTGCGAGGAAAAGGCTCAGAATTCCGAGCCCACCCGCTGGCGGTGATGCAGGGCAGTCTGGAGCGACTGCTGATGCTGACATCTGGTCCGGACTGAAGGACCTGACAATGATTACGAACATGTCGTCTACTGTCACTGCATATGATTCTCTCACCATTGAAAGAATGGTGGAGGATTATATGAGTGACCGCATCCAAGTAGGCACGTCACACAGTCCGTACTTATACTGGCAGGAAAAAGAGGCAATTTGGAGGCCCTTGCACAAACTGGCTTTATTCTACCTAAGTTGCCCTCCCACAAGTGTGTACTCCGAAAGAGTGTTTAGTGCCGCCGCTCACCTTGTCAGCAATCGGCGTACGAGGTTACATCCAGAAAATGTGGAGAAGATGATGTTCATTAAAATGAAGTATAATCAATTCCTCCGTGGAGACATTGACCAGCAGCAATTGCCTCCACAAAGTACACAGGGAGCTGAGATGGTGGATTCCAGTGGGGACGAATTGATAATCTGTGAGGAGGGGGATGTACACGGTGATATATCGGAGGATGATGATGAGGTGGACATCTTGCCTCTGTAGAGCCAGTTTGTGCAAGGAGAGATTAATTGCTTCTTTTTTGGTGGGGGTCCAAACCAACCCGTCATTTCAGTCACAGTCGTGTGGCAGACCCTGTCACTGAAATGATGGGTTGGTTAAAGTGTGCATGTCCTGTTTATACAACATAAGGGTGGGTGGAAGGGCCCAAGGACAATTCCATCTTGCACCTCTTTTTTCTTTAATTTTTCTTTGCGTCATGTGCTGTTTGGGGAGGGTTTTTTGGAAGGGACATCCTGCGTGACACTGCAGTGACACTCCTAGATGGGCCCGGTGTTTGTGTCGGCCACTAGGGTCGCTTATCTTACTCACACAGCTACCTCATTGCGCCTCTTTTTTTCTTTGCGTCATGTGCTGTTTGGGGAGGGTTTTTTGGAAGGGACATCCTGCGTGACACTGCAGTGCCACTCCTAGATGGGCCCGGTGTTTGTGTCGGCCACTAGGGTCGCTTATCTTACTCACACAGCTACCTCATTGCGCCTCTTTTTTTCTTTGCGTCATGTGCTGTTTGGGGAGGGTTTTTTGGAAGGGACATCCTGCGTGACACTGCAGTGACACTCCTAGATGGGCCCGGTGTTTGTGTCGGCCACTAGGGTCGCTTATCTTACTCACACAGCTACCTCATTGCGCCTCTTTTTTTCTTTGCGTCATGTGCTGTTTGGGGAGGGTTTTTTGGAAGGGACATCCTGCGTGACACTGCAGTGACACTCCTAGATGGGCCCGGTGTTTGTGTCGGCCACTAGGGTCGCTTATCTTACTCACACAGCTACCTCATTGCGCCTCTTTTTTTCTTTGCGTCATGTGCTGTTTGGGGAGGGTTTTTTGGAAGGGACATCCTGCGTGACACTGCAGTGACACTCCTAGATGGGCCCGGTGTTTGTGTCGGCCACTAGGGTCGCTTATCTTACTCACACAGCTACCTCATTGCGCCTCTTTTTTTCTTTGCGTCATGTGCTGTTTGGGGAGGGTTTTTTGGAAGGGACATCCTGCGTGACACTGCAGTGACACTCCTAGATGGGCCCGGTGTTTGTGTCGGCCACTAGGGTCGCTTATCTTACTCACACAGCTACCTCATTGCGCCTCTTTTTTTCTTTGCGTCATGTGCTGTTTGGGGAGGGTTTTTTGGAAGGGACATCCTGCGTGACACTGCAGTGACACTCCTAGATGGGCCCGGTGTTTGTGTCGGCCACTAGGGTCGCTTATCTTACTCACACAGCTACCTCATTGCGCCTCTTTTTTTCTTTGCGTCATGTGCTGTTTGGGGAGGGTTTTTTGGAAGGGACATCCTGCGTGACACTGCAGTGACACTCCTAGATGGGCCCGGTGTTTGTGTCGGCCACTAGGGTCGCTTAGCTTAGTCATCCAGCGACCTAGGTGCAAATTTTAGGACTAAAAATAATATTGTGAGGTGTGAGGTATTCAGAATAGACTGAAAATGAGTGTAAATTATGGTTTTTGAGGTTAATAATACTTTGGGATCAAAATGACCCCCAAATTCTATGATTTAAGCTGTTTTTTAGTGTTTTTTGAAAAAAACACCCGAATCCAAAACACACCCGAATCCGACAAAAAAAATTCGGTGAGGTTTTGCCAAAACGCGGTCGAACCCAAAACACGGCCGCGGAACCGAACCCAAAACCAAAACACAAAACCCGAAAAATTTCCGGCGCTCATCTCTACCGGTAATCCCAGTCAAATATGCTGCTGGTGGCCGCTGTTAGCTGAGAGTGCCGTGCAGTAGCGCTGGCCGGGGCCGCCATTAATTACAGGGAGAATACTCTGATGGCTGGAGGCGCCGTATGGTAGCGCTTGCCGAAGCCGTCTTTTATTGCCAGGAGAGTCCTCTGTTGGTTAGAAGTACCGTGCAGTGGCGCTGGCCGGAGCCACCGTAGGTTACTGGAGAAGTCCTCTGATGCTGGCAGTAGAGAGAGAGAGCGCTGTATGATAGCGCTAGCCAGAGCAGCCAATTGAGGGAGTATTCTAGTGAATAACGGGGAGCATCCCCGTGGGTGAGCAGTGCCAATAATTTATTCGGTCATCAGAGTATAAAGTGGGAGGAGCCTAACGTATTTCGTCATGGATCACGTGACTTTCTCAAAGGGATACCTCCTCTAGAACCTTTCTCCATATTTATAGCAACTGTGTGAATCAAATCAGGTGCAGCTAATACACAATTAACAAACAATTAAAAGTTCAAAAAGGTCAGCTCTCCACAAAATATCCACAAGGTTTAATCCTTAAGCATATATAGATAAATGGATGTATATAAACTTATATGCAAAAAAGAGAAGAAAGCAAAAATTAAAGATATATCAAGTAAATATCTAAACTACAAACGACTGCAATACATGGATGGCAAAGAGGGACAAGCATTAATTTAAAGGTATATCGGACAAATATACAAACTACAGACAGCTGCAGTACATAAGTGACAGAAAGACACACATTTGGCACTAATGTCCTAGTACTATATAATATAGGGCTTATAATCTATTTAGATCGAATCTTAAAAAAGCAGTAGACTATAGTTGGAACAATATACATCTTTTGGTTTGTCTGGAATTATTTAATTTGATTAATTAATACATTTCCCTATTAAAAGATTCAGTAGACTGGGAAAAAAAAGAAATTCTGATTTACCAGGAAAGATAACATAATTTTACCATAGCGCTGGAGATAAATCACGGACATGTAAACTAACATAATGAAAAAAAATGAAAATAAATGTCCTGCAAATTTAATTAGACATGAGCTAATAATCTAGTTTAAAAAATACTAAATAAAGCACAGAGCTAGAAAAAAACTCCACATCCAAATAGTAATATTAATACCTATGTGGAAAAATGAATACAAATAAATAATAATAAACGATGAAAAAATGGTAAAAAGAAAAAAAAAGTAGTAAAAAATGAAAAATAAATAAAAAGATGGAGATTGAACCATCGGGCCAGAGATCAAATCCCCAATATAGAACTAGAAAACCAGGGACCATTCATGAGGGACTAATTCATATACAACAGTGTAATAATATTATGTATATATTGTGATATATATTGATAGGAAAGGAAGAACTGATGGCATAAGGGAACAGAGATGAAAGACTAGAGACCACCATTTTATCTTCTTAGAAAAAATAAACCTAATGCTAGGGATCAAATTCTATAGTTTCATTAAGGCCTTCGGGAACAAGGGTCCTCAATTTGTGGATCCAGAAGTTTTCTCTTTGGCAAAGTTTCCTGTATCTATTGCATTGGAGTGGATAAGATCGTTAAGTGTTTGGAGACGCTATGAAAGAAGTGACCCTTAAGAATATTACACCTGTGTTCCAAGAAGCGAATTCTAAGTTTGTTCGTCCCACATAGATGAGTTTGCAACTACAAACTAATATATATAAAACAAAAACACTAGTACAATTAA
This sequence comes from Pseudophryne corroboree, assembly GCF_028390025.1. Taxonomy (NCBI): domain Eukaryota; kingdom Metazoa; phylum Chordata; class Amphibia; order Anura; family Myobatrachidae; genus Pseudophryne; species Pseudophryne corroboree. The sequence continues at coordinate 762,270,240 of NC_086444.1, read as the reverse complement.
TGAAGGAATTAATAGTGAATTGTGTATTATCTGTTGAAAAAAATGTTTTGGTTTTGTTTTGTATAAAGGAACATGTTATACAATGATTGGAACCACACTTGAAACACCCTTTTGTTTTTGTTAACCACTGTGAGGAATTAAGAGAAATACTTGATTGTCCTGATGTTCTTCTATCAACAAAAAAGCTAGGGGCAAGATGTTGTTGCAAATTAGTAGATCGTTTGAAAATAATTGACATTTTGTCACCAATTTCTGTTTTAAGAATGTGATCAGTGAGTAGAATAGGAAAATTGGTAGAGATAATATTCCTAATTTTTGTGGATGAATTATTATATTGTGAAAAAAGTGAGGTTGATCCTGTTTAAATTTAGAATCAGCCATTTTATATTGCAAAAGATCCTTCCTATCAATCTGATCAACTCGTGTCCGAGCTCCTTGAATCAATTCTAAGGGATAGCCTTTGTCACATAATGATCGAGATAATTCATCCACTTGTACCATATAGTTATGATGTTCACTACAGTTACGCCTAATGCGTCGTAGTTGACCATATGGAATATTTCTAATCCAAGGCTTATAATGTGAACTATCATAATGTAAAAAGTTATATTTATCTACCTCCTTCCTAAAGGTTTTTGTCGATATAATTCCATCTATTATGGTGAGGGAGATATCGAGGAAAGAGATGGAAGACCTATCTAACGTGCAAGTGAAATGTAAATTAAACTCATTATTGTTTAAGAAAGAAGTGAAATCGGAAAAATGATTAATATCTCCATCAAGAATAAAGAAAAGGTCATCTATGTAACGGCCATAGTATACGAGGTCCACGCCCAAGCTCCGCCCCCACACATGTGCGTCCTAAAACGCTCCCCTGTATAGGTTGGCGAAGCTGCGCGCGAACCTTGTCCCCATGGCCGTTCCTAGGATTTGCAAAAAAATTGGTGATTGAACAAAAAATAATTGTGCGACAATATAAATTCAATAGAAGCCAAAATGAATTCTTGTAGATCCTTAGATAAGATATCAGATTTAGAGAGATATTGAGCAACAACAGCGGTGCCTTTATTGTGCGGAATGTTTGAATATAAGGCCTGTACATCACAGGTCATAAAGAAATATGTATCCTTCCATTGTATTCTTGCGATGGAGTTTAAAAAAGCTGTGGTGTCTTTAATGTGTGAAGGAAGAGTGGAAACTAAAGGCTGTAAAAAATAATTTACAAAATGTGATAAATTAGAAGTGAGGGACCCAACACCAGAAATTATCGGTCTACCAGGAGGTGCAGTGAGTGCTTTATGAAGTTTAGGTAAATGATAATAAGTCAGTGTGATGGGGTGAGTAGGTATAAGGTATTTCATCTATTCCCTCGATATCGTTCCCCCCCTAAAAGCGTTCTCAACAAGTTTAGTAAGTGACCTATGGAAATCACTAGATGGATCTGTTGGTAATAGAGTATATACCTTTATATCATTTAATTGTCTATAAGCTTCAGATAGATAGTCATCTGTATCTTGTATTACAATGCCCCCTCCCTTGTCAGCTGGCTTAATGACAAGGGAGGGGTCATTGATTAGCTTTCGTTAGGAAATATTTTCTCTTACTGTTAAATTATGTTTATATTTTGATCTTTTATGTTCTTTTTGACACAAAGTATTGAATTCCTCCAAAGTTTTTTTATAAAAGATATCCATTGGGGGACTTCTATGGTGCAAAGGAAAGAATTGCGACTTGTTTTTAAACCGCAAACTGCGGTCATTAGTTCCTGCTACTGTATAAATAGGAATCATATCCTCTAAGGGATTACTCTCCAGAAAAAGTGATTCCAACATATCCATACCACTTTTATCACTGTTATCTAGGACAATTGGTGAACCATCTATTTTCTGCTGAGTTAATTTTTTAGAAGCAAAGTATTTCTTCCGTGCTAGAGTACGTATGTATCTGTTAAGCTCAACGAAAAGACTAAAAAATGCAGGGGGTTTTGAAGGGGCAAATTTAAGCCTTTGTTTAATAATTTAATATCTTGTTTTTCTAATTGGACTGAGGACAAATTGTGAATATTATTTCCTATGGCCTCAGATCTCTCTTTTTTCCTCTGCACCCGACGTCCTCCTCTGTGTCCTCTATGCTGTTTTCCCTTCCACTTTTCGGGGTGTCTATGCAAAGGAATTCGTAATGATTCTGTGTGTAATGATAAGGTGGCGGCATTTTGTGTCTCCTCTGGCCCTTCTCTAAAAAATCCGAGGTCACTGGCTTAGATGTAGAATGTGAAACAGATGTGTGAAATGAGTTTCTTAAGTTGGATTTTTTTGGTCTCACTGATGTGTCCTCATAGAGGGTATTAACCCTTTGAGGAGAATTAAATCTTTTAACAGATTTCTGGATATAAGGGGATCTTGATCTGTGGCCCGATGGCTGAAACCTCCGTCTGTTTGAATCATTATATCTATTTCTTTGTTGCCCAATATTTCTTGATCTCCAATTTGATGTGCTACGCTGTCTTTTTGTTGTGGAATGTTTTCTGTTATATGTCCGGACTAAATCCTGATTATAATCATCTGTGTCTCTGTCAAATTTCCTATTTTTTCCCTCTATGATCTCCCTTTCATAAAGCTCAAGTTTATGATTTAATTTCAAATCATTATGTTTGAACTGGGGTTGTTCTGAGAAATTACTTAAGGTTTTTTTTGTTTCCTCCATAGTGACAAAGAGAAAGAGTTCAATATGCTCTTTTATAGATTAGAAGATCAAATGAAAGCTGAAACCCGCCATTGGTGGGATATGGTTACTTTACAAAAATATGTCAAAACCAAAAAAATCCCCAGAGGTCTCAGAATCCTCAAAACACTGTCCTTCATAGATGACCCTTTGCTGAAGAAAAAATGGGACACTTTGTTGGATAATTGCTCTTTTTCCTTAATGGAACTTCTCATTAAATATCGGAGTGACAGAACCACACAGTTGGCACAAGAAATAGAGGAAACAAAAAAACTCTTAAGTAATTTCTCAGAACAACCCCAGTTCAAACATAATGATTTGAAATTAAATCATAAACTTGAGCTTTATGAAGGGGAGATCATAGAGGGGAAAAATAGGAAATTTGACAGAGACACAGATGATTATAATCAGGATTTAGTCCGGACATATAACAGAAAACATTCCACAACAAAAAGACAGCGTAGCACATCAAATTGGAGATCAAGAAATATTGGGCAACAAAGAAATAGATATAATGATTCAAACAGACGGAGGTATCAGCCATCGGGCCACAGATCAAGATCCCCTTATATCCAGAAATCTGTTAAAAGATTTAATTCTCCTCAAAGGGTTAATACCCTCTATGAGGACACATCAGTGAGACCAAAAAATTCCAAATTAAGAAACTCATTTCACACATCTGTTTCACATTCTACATCTAAGCCAGTGACCTCGGATTTTTTAGAGAAGGGCCAGAGGAGACACAAAACGCTGCCACCTTATCATTACACACAGAATCGTTATGAATTCCTTCGCATAGACACCCCGAAAAGAGGAAGGGAAAACAGCATAGAGGACACAGAGGAGGACGTCGGGTGCAGAGGAAAAAAGAGAGATCTGAGGCCATAGGAAATAATATTCACAATTTGTCCTCAGTCCAATTAGAAAAACAAGATATTAAATTATTAAACAAAGGCTTAAATTTGCCCCTTCAAAACCCCCTGCATTTTTTAGTCTTTTCGTTGAGCTTAACAGATACATACGTACTCTAGCACGGAAGAGATACTTTGCTTCTAAAAAATTAACTCGGCAGAAAATAGATGGTTCACCAATTGTCCTAGATAACAGTGATAAAAGTGGTATGGATATGTTGGAATCACTTTTTCTGGAGAGTAATCCCTTAGAGGATATGATTCCTATTTATACAGTAGCAGGAACTAATGACCGCAGTTTGCGGTTTAAAAACAAGTCGCAATTCTTTCCTTTGCACCATAGAAGTCCCCCAATGGATATATTTTATAAAAAAACTTTGGAGGAATTCAATACTTTGTGTCAAAAAGAACATAAAAGATCAGAATATAAACATAATTTAACAGTAAGAGAAAATATTTCCTAACGAAAGCTAATCAATGACCCCTCCCTTGTCATTAAGCCAGCTGACAAGGGAGGGGGCATTGTAATACTAGATACAGATGACTATCTATCTGAAGCTTATAGACAATTAAGTGATATAAAGGTATATACTCTATTACCAACAGATCCTTCTAGTGATTTCCATAGGTCACTTACTAAACTTGTTGAGAACGCTTTTAGGGGGGGAACGATATCGAGGGAAGAGATGAAATACCTTATACCTACTCACCCCATCACACCGACTTATTATCATTTACCTAAAATTCATAAATCACTCACTGCACCTCCTGGTAGACCGATAATTTCTGGTGTTGGGTCCCTCACTTCTAATTTATCACATTTTGTAGATTATTTTTTACAGCCTTTAGTTTCCACTCTTCCTTCACACATTAAAGACACCACAGCTTTTTTAAACTCCATCGCAAGAATACAATGGAAGGATACATATTTCTTTATGACCTGTGATGTACAGGCCTTATATTCAAACATTCCGCACAATAAAGGCATCGCTGTTGTTGCTCAATATCTCTCTAAATCTGATATCTTATCTAAGGATCTACAAGAATTCATTTTGGCTTCTATTGAGTTTATATTGTCGCACAATTATTTTTTGTTCAATCACCAAATTTTTTTGCAAATCCTAGGAACGACCATGGGGACGAGGTTCGCACCCAGCTTCGCCAACCTATACATGGGAGCGTTTGAGGACGCACATGTGTGGGGGCGGAGCTTTGGCGCGGACCTCGTAAACTATGGCTGTTACATAGATGACCTTTTCTTTATTCTTGATGGAGATATTAATCATTTTTCCGAATTCACTTCTTTCTTAAACAATAATGAGTTTAATCAACATTTCACTTGCACGTTAGATAGGTCTTCCATCTCTTTCCTCGATATCTCCCTCACCATAATAGATGGAATTATATCGACAAAAACCTTTAGGAAGGAGGTAGATAAATATAACTTTTTACATTATGATAGTTCACATTATAAGCCTTGGATTAGAAATATTCCATATGGTCAACTACGATGCATTATGCGTAACTGTAGTGTACATCATAACTATATGGTACAAGCGGATGAATTATCTCGATCATTATGTGACAAAGGCTATCCCCTAGAATTGATTCAAGGAGCTCGGACACGAGTTGATCAGATTGATAGGAAGGATCTTTTGCAATATAAAATGGCTGATTCTAAATTTAAACAGGATCAACCTCACTTTTTTTCACAATATAATAATTCATCCACAAAAATTAGGAATATTATCTCTACCAATTTTCCTATTCTACTCACTGATCACATTCTTAAAACAGAAATTGGTGACAAACCGTCAATTATTTTCAAACGATCTACTAATTTGCAACAACATCTTGCCCCTAGCTTTTTTGTTGATAGAAGAACATCTGGACAATCAAGTATTTCTCTTAATTCCTCACAGTGGTTAACAAAAACAAAAGTTTGTTTCAAGTGTGGTTCCAATCATTGTATGACATGTTCCTTTATACAAATCAAAACCAAAACATATTATTCAACAGATAATACACAATTCACTATTAATTCCTTCATTAATTGTAATAGTGTTTTTGTTGTATATATATATATATTAGTTTGCAGTTGCAAACTCATCTATGTGGGACGCACAACACGCAAACTTAGAATTCGCTTCTTGGAACACAGGCGTAATATTCTTAAGGGTCACTTCTTTCATAGCATCTCCAGACACTTTGCAGAATCTCATCATAAAGATCCACAAGACATTCATCTTATAGGTATTGAAACGATCTCATCCACTCCAAGGGGGGCGATAGATACAGGGAACTTTGCCATCAAGAAAACTTCTGGATCCACAAATTGAGGACCCTTGTTCCCGAAGGCCTTAATGAAACTATAGAATTTGATCCCTAGCATTAGGTTTATTTTTTCTAAGAAGATAAAATGGTGGTCTCTAGTCTTTCATCTCTGCTCCCTTATGCCATCAGTTCTTCCTTCCCTATCAATATATATCACAATATATATATATATATATATATATATATAATATTATTACACTGTTGTATATGAATTAGTCCCTCATGAATGGTCCCTGGTTTTCTAGTTCTATATTGGGGATTTGATCTCTGGCCCGATGGTTCAATCTCCATCTTTTTATTTATTTTTCATTTTTTACTACTTTTTTTTCTTTTTACCATTTTTTCATTGTTTATTATTATTTAATTTTATTCATTTTTTCACATAGGTACTAATATTACTGTTTGGATGTGGAGTTTTTTTCTAGCTCTGTGCTTTATTTAGTATTTTTTAAACTAGATTATTAGCTTATGTTTAATTAAATTTGCAGGACATTTATTTTAATTTTTTTCATTAGGTTAGTTTACATGTCCGTGATTTATCTCCAGCGCTATGGTAAAATTATGTTATCTTTCCTGGTAAATTATAGAGAGTTACCACCTGCGCACTGAGGCGATGCTGTCTAGTGAGTATGGCGAGCTGCTAGTGTTTGTAGGTGATCTATCCTACTATGTAAATTACAAAGTATATGAAACACTGCGCTCAGCCCCTGATGTCTGACTGTACAGAATGTCAGTGTTATCTCTATGCACATACAGTCTGATTTTTAATGTGTTGTGAATGGGAACCAAATGTTACATCAATTTATGTCAAACAGGTGAAAAAATGCACAGTGTGGGTACCAAAATAACCTTTTAATGAGGAGTCACAGTGCTCCTACCAGACAACTTATTAATGCTGTAAGTTATCCTGTTCACAATGAGAAGTTAATTATGTCCATGCACCTGGCGTTAATTAGTCCCATATAAAATCCCTTAAAAAGTCTCCAATCACTATTACTTGTCAGCAAAATTGCTGCACCTACATGATCCAATTACCAAAGTATGTAATCAAATGCTGATCACAAATGGATGTATTTTAAAGCTGGTATTGCACTCTGAACACACTACTCCCAGAGGAAGGCCAATTAAGGCTGAAACACGTTGGAGAAACAAGACATTCATTCACACAGACTATCCACAAAGAACCGCTCATAGCCTCCACCGACTTGTTCCCCCAGTCTCCTTCACTGGCCAGTGAAGTGGAGCCGCCGTCAGCGCTGCAGCGCGTCGGAGACTGAACACCCACACCAGGGTAACAGTACCCGGAAGTGCCGCAGCCGCCGGTGGTCTCGTTGTCCCGGAAAATCAGACTGTATGTGCATAGAGATAACACTGACATTCTGTACAGTCAGACATCAGGGGCTGAGCGCAGTTTTTCATATACTTTGTAAGTTCCTGGTTAATTAGAAAAAAAAAATGTCCCCAGTCTACTGAATCTATCAATAGGGAAATGTATTAATTAATCAAATTAAATAATTCCAGACAAACCAAAAGTTGTATATTGTTCCAACTATAGTCTACTGCTTTTTTAAGATTCGATCTAAATAGATTATAAGCCCTATATTATATAGTACTAGGACATTAGTGCCAAATGTGTGTCTTTCTGTCACTTATGTACTGCAGCTGTCTGTAGTTTGTATATGTGTCCGATATACCTTTAAATTAATGCTTGTCCCTCTTTGCCATCCATGTATTGCAGTCGTTTGTAGTTTAGATATTTACTTGATATATCTTTAATTTTTGCTTGCTTCTCTTTTTTGCATATAAGTTTATATACATCCATTTATCTATATATGCTTAAGGATTAAACCTTGTGGATATTTTTGTGGAGAGCTGACCTATTTTTTACTTTAAATTGTTTGTTTATTGTGTATTAGCCGCACCTGATTTGATTCACACAGTTGCTATAAATATGGAGAAAGGTTCTAGAGGAGGTATCCCTTTGAGAAAGTCACATGATCCGTGACGAAACGCGTTAGGCTCCTCCCACTTTATTCTCTGATGACAGAATAAATTATTGGCACTGCTCACCCACGGGGATGCTCCCCGTTATTCACTAGAATACTCCCTCAATTGGCTGCTCTGGCTAGCGCTATCATAAAGCGCTCTCTCTCTACTGCCAGCATCAGAGGACTTCTCCAGTAACCTATGGTGGCTCCGGCCAGCGCCACTGCACGGCGCTTCTAACCAACAGAGGACTAATTGTTACCAATATAAAGGGTTAACTCCTGAAGTGTTATAATTTTAGTGAGCAGCCATATTAATGTTATATTCCTTAAACAGTATTATCAACTTATATTGCACTGATCTAACGTTCTAGTATAACCATTTTATTTTGTGGATACTGTGGGGTATATTTACTAAGGTCCCGATTTTGACCGAGATGCCGTTTTTTCATCAAAGTGTCATCTCGGTAATTTACTAAGCAATAATCACGGCAGTGATGAGGGCATTCGTAATTTTTTGGAAGTCCAACAAAAAAATTACGAATGAATACACCATCGGTCAAAACGCGGCTGTTTTTAGTATGAATCTCGGTAATTTACTAAGAAGTGCAAAGCAAAAAAAAAAAAACACTGCCGTGAAAAATTACAACTCGTAAAAAAGTGCTAAAAAAAACCAGACCTGCTTTTTTAATCCGTGATTGTCTAGGCATGCAGGGATCCATGAGATCCGTGCATGTATATCAGTGGGAAGGGGTGGGAAAGTGGTTATTTTCTTTAAAAAAATTGCGTGGGGTCCCCCCTCCTAAGCATAACCAGCCTCGGGCTCTTTGAGCCGACCCTGGTTGCAGAAATATGGGGAAAAAATTGACAGGGGTTCCCCCATATTTAAGCAACCAGCATCGGGCTTTGCGCCTGGTCCTGGTTCCAAAAATACGGGGGACAAAAAGAGTAGGGGTCCCCCGTATTTCTAAAACCAGCACCGGGCTCCACTAGCTGGACAGATAATGCCACAGCCGGGGGTCACTTTTATATAGTGCCCTGCGGCCGTGGCATCAAAAATCCAACTAGTCACCCCTGGCCGGGGTACCCTGGGGGAGTGGGGACCCCTTCAATCAAGGGGTTACCCCCCCAGCCACCCAAGGGCCAGGGGTGAAGCCCGAGGCTGTCCCCCCATCCAATTGGCTGCGGATGGGGGGCTGATAGCCTTTTGTGAAAATGAAAAGATATTGTTTTTAGTAGCAGTACTACAAGGCCCAGCAAGCCTCCCCCGCATGCTGGTACTTGGAGAACCACAAGTACCAGCATGTGGCGGAAAAACGGGCCCGCTGGTACCTGTAGTACTACTACTAAAAAAATACCCAAAAAAAGACAAGACACACACACCTTGAAAGTAAAGATTTATTACATACATCCACACAAACATACATACATACTTACCTTATGTTCACACGAGGGTCTGTCCTCTTCTCCAGTAGAATCCATGGGGTACCTGTTGATTAAATTCTACTCACCAGATCCAGGGTCCCAAGCTCCTCGTAGCATCCATTTGTAATCCACGTACTTGAATAAAATAAAAAAACGGACAACCGAGCCACGCACTGAAAGGGGACCCATGTTTGCACATGGGCCCCCTTTCCCCGAATGCCAGAAACCCACTCTGACTGATGTCTAAGTGGGTTTCTTCAGCCAATCAGGGAGCGCCACGTTGTAGCACCCTCCTGATCGGCTGTGTGCTCCTGTACTGTCTGACAGGCGGCACACGGCAGTGTTACAATGTAGCGCCTATGCGCTCCATTGTAACCAATGGTGGGAACTTTGTGGTCAGCGGTGAGGTCACTTTCGGTCAACCGCTGACTACAAAGTTCCCACCATTGGTTACAATGGAGCGCATAGGCGCTACATTGTAACACTGCCGTGTGCCGCCTGTCAGACAGTACAGGAGCACACAGCCGATCAGGAGGGTGCTACAACGTGGCGCTCAGTGATTGGCTGAAGAAACCCACTTAGACATCAGTCAGAGTGGGTTTCTGGCATTCGGGGAAAGGGGGCCCATGTGCAAACATGGGTCCCCTTTCAGTGCGTGGCTCGGTTGTCTGTTTTTTTATTTTATTCAAGTACGTGGATTACAAATGGATGCTACGAGGAGCCTGGGACCCTGGATCTGGTGAGTAGAATTTAATCAACAGGTACCCCATGGATTCTACTGGAGAAGAGGACAGACCCTCGTGTGAACATAAGGTAAGTATGTATGTATGTTTGTGTGGATGTATGTAATAAATCTTTACTTTCAAGGTGTGTGTCTTGTCTTTTTTTGGGTATTTTTTTAGTAGTAGTACTACAGGTACCAGCGGGCCCGTTTTTCCGCCGCATGCTGGTACTTGTGGTTCTCCAAGTACCAGCATGCGGGGGAGGCTTGCTGGGCCTTGTAGTACTGCTACTAAAAACAATATCTTTTCATTTTCACAAAAGGCTATCAGCCCCCCATCCGCAGCCAATTGGATGGGGGGGACAGCCTCGGGCTTCACCCCTGGCCCTTGGGTGGCTGGGGGGGGACCCCTTGATTGAAGGGGTCCCCACTCCCCCAGGGTACCCCGGCCAGGGGTGACTAGTTGGATTTTTGATGCCACGGCCGCAGGGCACTATATAAAAGTGACCCCCGGCTGTGGCATTATCGGTCCAGCTAGTGGAGCCCGGTGCTGGTTTTAGAAATACGGGGGACCCCTACTCTTTTTGTCCCCGTATTTTTGGAACCAGGACCAGGCGCAGAGCCCGATGCTGGTTGCTTAAATATGGGGGAACCCCTGTCATTTTTTTCCCCATATTTCTGCAACCAGGGTCGGCTCAAAGAGCCCGAGGCTGGTTATGCTTAGGAGGAGGGACCCCACGCATTTTTTTTCTCCAATTTACAGTGTTTATTTTAAAAAAAAAAAAATGAACCCCAGCACGGATCACACAGATCCGGCCGAGATTCATTGTGATAAAGTCGGCAGTGTTTTGCTAATCACTGCCGTAAAAAACGGGAAAAAAACACGAATGACATCGACATCGGAACAAATGAAAAATCCGAATACGACAGCTTAGTAAATTAGGCGTAATAAATTCAAAAAGTTGCAGTTTTACACTGTCGATGTCATTCGTGATTGAACTTTGACCTTTTTCCGAAAATTACGAATGTTAGTAAATATACCCCTGTTTATCAAAAACGTTTATGGTTTTTCCAGAGTATATACAATCTTACAATTTTTCTATACATTGTGTATAAGATTTTATAGGTGTGTTATTATTTTAATAATTATATTTTATATATTTTGTTTGTCCGGTCTCCATAAATATGGCTTATTAATAACACTATAAGCGCAGCCATTCTTTCTTTCCTTCTTTCTTGCATAACTTTTTGTTAGAGTCTGTTTTAAATTTTTGCTTTGCGGTAAGTAACTTTTGGTTTTGAAGGTAGATCATTCTTTATGGTGTCGTCTTGGAGAAGAATGTGCCAATGGGTGTTTAGAATTCTTTCAATTTCTGCATGATTGCTGTTGTATTGAGTAATGAATGAAATGTCTCTTTCTGGTTCTTCCTTTTGTTTGTAGTGTATCAGGTCATTTCTTTCTAATTTGTTGATGGTCTCTATATGATGCTTTAATGTCGATTCTTTATATCCTTTTTGTAGAAATTTCTCTTTAATGCTTTCACTTTGTTGTTTAAAGATGGTGTCCTCCGTTCAATTTCTCCATAGTCTGCAGAATTGTCCTACAGGAATGTTCTCTATCCACTGTCTGTGGTGGTTACTGTGGTGTGATAATAAGGAATTCCCATTTACTTTCTTGATGTTTGTTCTTGATTGCAGTTTATTGTTTTTCACATAAATTTCTAGGTCCAGGAACATGACCATCTCTTCACTGGTTGTAAATTCTAAATTTAGGTTATTGGAATTAATTTTGTCAGAAATGCATTGAGCTCTTCTTTTGGGCCTGTCCAGATGAAAAAAAAATCATCTATATATCTTTTCTATATAAGTATTTTCTCAAGATGGGGGTTGTTGGTCCATATATTCTGATCCTCCCACCAAGCTACGAAGAGGTTAGCTTGATGCAAAAGATGTTCCCATCGCTGTCCCTTGGTCCAGTTCCCTTTATACCAGAAGTAATTGTGGCGGAGAATGTAATCTATATTTTCCATCAGGAAGTTAATCTCTGCATTTGGAATATTGCTTTGATTAGATAGATAGTGGCATGTTGCGTTACAGCTTGCTGTATGATCAATTACAGTATACAACGATTTTATGTCACTTGTGCAGAGTGTATAGGAATCTTTCCATTCTATAGTATTGAGTATTTGTAGAATGCTCATAGTATCTTTCAAGAAACTGCATTGTTTCGTGACTAAATCTTGTAGAAAATAATCTAGATATTTTTACAGATTAGATGAGATTGAGCCAATTCCTGAAACTATGGGTATTCCTGGCGGATTTTTCTGATTTTTATTATTTTTCTGAACACTACTAAGAGTCTGAACATCTGACGTCACCCACCAGCTGCCGCAGAGGTCCCCGGAGCTCTCCCGTAGAGACACAGCGGTATTGCAAACACCGCCAACGGGAAGATAGGGTAAGAAAGGGTCAGTGCATACAAACGACTTTAGCCCAGATGGGCATGCAGTGAAGCTCCTTCCCCTTTTTTTTACCTCCCACCACTACAACTTTGCAAAAAAGAAGCTGTTAAACATTTGCTTGCTCATATTTATTATTTTGTTACTTTTTGTTTCAATGTTTCTCCCTTTTTTAACACACTTGTTTTTATATTGCATTTAACCTTTTCCCATTTTGCCTAAACCCTCCTTTCCTTCTCCCGCTTCCCGCACTACAAGTCCCAGATTTACCACACAAACAAAGCGCTCATTTTTTTCCCTAATTGTTATTGTCTTTTAATAGTGAGCCGCTGAATACAAATTTAGCGCAGCATACTACATCACTTTTACAACCTAATTATCTCAATTCTAATGCTCTAAAAGTGATCAGTGACCTTCATTAGGATGTACAAACAGAGGAATCATAGGTTTTACGGGCCATTTCAGCAGAAAATCTGAAGCAAAAAAGAGAAAACACGAACATGAGTATAAGGGGGACATATACTAAGCAGTGATAAGAGCGTAGAAGTGAGCCAGTGGAGAAGTTGCGCCATCAACCAGTCAGCAGCTCTGTATCATTTTATAGTATGCAAATTATAGATGTTACTTCAGTGCTGATTGATTGCCATTGGCAACTTCTCCACTGGCTCACTTTTCTACTCTTATCATTGCTTAGTAAATGTCCCCCTAAGTTTGGATGCAGTGTGCCTGAGAAGCCACCCTGGACAAACATACATATTTCCGCAACTTATCCACAACCTTTGTAATTTTTATTCATAAAATGAGCAAAATAAATAATTAATAGATGAAAATAAAAGGAAAAACAAACTGTCAAAGTCAGAGGAGTTTGGGTGCAGTGTGTCTGAGAGGCCAGGAGGGTCAATACTGCACTCCATGCAGGCGGTGGGAAAACTGACTAGGGGGGTTTTGAACAACACCTAAAGATAGGAAGGTACTAGGAGGGAAAGGCCCCTGAGCCCACTTGGGGTGGAAAGAGGAGCGAGAACATCTTTGTGGCATCTGTCAGGCCCGCTGCGCCTGACTGATGGTTAAAATTAAATAGTGTTCACTTTTTTCTGCATATTTAGTAAGTAGGGTATAGTTACAGAACTGGTAAATAGTGGTGACTACTTCAGACTTCTTTGTCAGTCCAGTAGTAGTGTATAAATTAGGGTAATTACTGTATGATCAGAGAAACTAGGGTAGAAAGGTGCAGCAAAGTGGATTTCCTGTATGGCACAGTAGGCACATTAGCCTTGGAAAGTAGTGCAAAATAAGTATTCTTTTATTTGTGGAATTTAAACCCTTTACAATTAAAGATAACACATTAACCATAAACAGTAGTAATCAAAATAAAGAGCAATAGCATCCTAAACAGTCCATATAATTTAAAGTATGTGTACCCAAAATGGCACAGAACAGAACAAACAATGGGGGTCATTCTGACCTGATCGCATGCTGCAGAACTGCACATGCGCCGGTGCAACAGTGCGCCGGTGCATGGCCCCATCGCTGTGCTATGATCGCCTCTGTCTGACTGACAGGCAGAGGTGGTCGATGGGCTTAAGGGGGTGAAACAGCAGCATTTGGCTGCCATTTCGTGGGCACGGTCCGGTCAACGCAAACATGGCCGGACCATGCGGGGAGTGGCCCGCAGCAGCTGCGTGACGTCACACACAGCCACTGCGGGCCAGGGAGTGGCTCCCGGCCAGCATGCTACAGCTGCGCTGGTCGGGAGATACTCATGAAGTGCAAAGGCATCGCCGCTGTGCAATGCCTTTGCACTTCTGCGAGGGGGGGGGGGGGTGGCACTGACATGCGAGGTAGACTAGCCCTGTGCATGTCTGAGTTCATGATTGTAGCTGTGCTAATTTTAGCACACCTACGATCAATTCGGAATGACCCCCAATATATCTATATATTTTTTTCTTTTTTGAACTTGCAGCTTGGTTCAAACTGTGAGGTGTAACAGGACTTCGAACTAAGGGCACTAGGGTAAAGCGCACCAAGCAGTATAAACAATAGATCTGTATGTAGTCATTTTCTTCTGTTTATGAAGTTGGAGTTGATTCAAACTGTGTGGAGTCACAGGGCTCATAAATGCACATGAACAAAGAGCACTAGGGTATAGCACACCAAACAGTATAAACAATAGAACTCTATATATAAATTTTTCATTCTGTTTTTAAACTTGCAGCTCAGTTCACACTGTGGGGAATCACAGGGCTTATAGATGCACGTGAACAAATCGCACTATGGTAAAGTGCACCAAACAGTACAAACAATAAAATTATATATATTTTTATTTTTCTGTTTTGCAGCTTTGTTCAACCTGTATGGAGAGTCACAGAGCTATTGATGCACATAAACAAAGCACACTAAGGTAAAGCATACCAAACAATACAATTTACAGCAGAGTACTGCACAGCATACAGCAGCATGGCCACATACACAATTTATATACAGAGCACAGCCACATGTGAGTCTGGAAACCACACATCCAATAAAGCAGAGTAGAGTGCAGCATAGTGTAGCATGCAGCATGCACTTATACACAGTCACTTTATAGAGTGCAGCAGGGAGGTGCAGTGAGGCAAATGGCTCAGGAGGCACTGGCTAGTACCAGAGCCAGATTTACACACAATGTATGAGCCCAAGGGTTCATGTGGGCATTACACAAAGATGTAGCAGTATTTACTGCTTGAAATTTGGTGAATTTGATCAGAGATGTGTGGAAAAAGTAGGCAGGTGAGGCACTGTCATAGACTTTTTACACCAGAGTTTTAACTATAAAACTGATTACAAATAATACAAAGAAAATATTTCTTATAATTTCTTTGTATTTTTTATATACTTTGTATAGTCAAAACTCTGATGTATACATTAGCATGACAGGAAAGCTGCTTAAGGTGTTTCTGACTTTCAGTCCTTCATCACACTTCTGATGAAGGACTGAAAGTCAGAAATGCATGAAGTGTTTGTCCCTCTTTTTATGGACTAAACGGACCTGGCAATGATGCGGTGGTGTACCCTGTGAGGACCTCTCTGCCCAGGTTTGAGGTTTTACCATGTCCATTTTACAGCTAAAGGACCTCAGGGTCAGTTCAATGCCGAGTTGTGTTCCTTTTTGGGGATATCATGATATGCTTTTATAACCTACTTGTATTGTAAGTGCAATGTCAAATTAAATCATTTCCATTTAAAAAGTTTCACTGCTCTATATTTCCTCTTATTTTGTGTGTCTGCCTAACCTATGCTCATATGAGCATTGTGTGGAAAGGAGATACATTATATTCACATGATCTTCATCCATATAAAGAGGATCCAAAAGAGAATCAAAGGTTCTAAAAATATTCATCTGAACTCTAGAACTTTTATTTATATGGTGATTATCCCAGCACTGCATGTGTATTTTTTCTAGTAAGGTATTAATTTATCAAAAGAGCGCTGTTATGGTGATTGCAAGCTCTTATGTATTCTTGTCTGTGTAGAGTGTTTCTTTGGCTGTACTGTACACTTGTTTCAAAAATCTCCTTTTTATTGCATCAGGGAACATGACACTGAAATAATTCTCATGTTGGCAGAAACTGAGTGTTAACTGCTGTTGTAGGGAATATGGAGTAGAAAATAGTCTAAGAGAGGGAAAAGCATATGAGGTGAGTGGGTAGAGCCAGACCTAACCAATATGATGCCCTAGGCAAGATTTTGGCTGGTGCCCCCTAGCACAGCCGCTGGTTCCGCCTCTGACCTTGCACCTCTTTCCCAGCACCATCACCCCTCACCCATAGCAGTCCTTATTTTGGTGTTTGTACCCCCTATATTTTAAATAGGAACAGTTCGCACATTTGGCGCACAGCCCAAAAAGGGGTGTGTTTTTGCTGGCAAGGGGCATGGCCACACAATAGTAACCCCAATTCCAATTATGCCACACAGTACTGCAACTTTATTCACATTTGATCATGCGATAGTGTCCATAATTCATATTACATCCCACAGTAGTATCACTTTACCTTAAATGTTACTCCTCACAGTAGAGCCCCTTATTCACAATACATCACACTGAATTGCTCCTTATTCACATTACACCACACCCTATTTCTCTTTATTCACATTAGACAACACAGTAGTGCCCTTTCTATACGCAACGCCACATAGTAAGGCACCTTATACACATAATGCCACCCATTAGTAATGCATTATCCACATAATTCCAACCGGTAATGCCCCTTACACATATGAGACCCATTATTAATGTCCTTATAAACATAATGCGCCACCTTACACATTATGACAACCTTTAATAATGCCCTTTTACACATAATGTCCCTTACACATATGCCGCACATTATTAATGCCCTTATACACATAATGACACACATAGTGCCCCCTACACATTTGCTGCACATTATTAGTGCCCCTATACACATAATGACACACATACAGTAGTACCCTGTTACACACATGCCGCACATAATTAATGCCCTTATACACATAATGACACACATAGTGCCCCTTACACATATGTTGCACATTATTAATGCATTTTTACATGACACACATAATGCTCCTTACACATATTCTGAACACTCCTGCACAACCAACCCACTCACATACACACAGCACTCACACTGCCACTAACACTGTGAACTCTGTCTCTGCTTGGATACAGATGTGTCCTCCAAAATCTTGCCTCAATGCTAACGTCGGGCACCTTTTTTATGAAAATGCATCTTATTTGCATTACTATGTGGCTAGGATGCACAAGCAGCTTCTGCTGCTTAAAATGATATGCAGCATGCCTATATACTGTGTGAGACTGTGGCTGTATCTGCACATCATTTTAATCAGCAGAAGCCGCTGATGCCCCTAGGCATATCAAATGCCCTAGGCAATTGCCTAAATTGCCTATGCCTATGGCTGGCTCTGGGAGTGGGCCTGGCTCTTCTGGGTTTAATTATAAAGAGGAGGGGCAAAAGGACAGCTGTGACAGATGTGGTAGAAGTGAACATGAAAGAGGAAGTTAGAATGAGAGATGGCTAATTTTGATGAAGAAATGGGTCTTGAGAGCACATTTGAAGTTTTGTAAAGAGATAAATAGTTTGATAGGGAGACGTAGAGAATTCCAGGGGAAAGGAGCAGCACAGTCAAAATCTTGGAGGCAGGAATGGGAGGAAGTAATTAGTTGGCAGGAGAGTTGTCATGTATTTGTGTAGTGAAGAGAGCAGGTGGGAGTGTAAAGAGAGATACGTTCAGATATGTAAATGGGTGAGGAATGGTTGAGGGCATTGTAAGTAAGTGTAAGATGCTTGAATTGGATTCAGAAAGGGTAGTGGAGCCAATGTAGTGCTTGCAAGAGATGGGAGGTGGACGTATTACGTTTGGAGAGGAAGATGAGCCATGCAGCAGCATTGAGGATAGAGGCCAGATACGAGGACATTACAGTGGTCCAATCTGGAGATGACAAGTGATTGGATGAGGGTCTTAGTAGCATCTAGTGTGAGAAAGGGTCTGATCTTGGAACTATTATTTAGATGAAAATGGCATGACTGCCAGAGGTAAAGTGTGGTTTTAAGGAAAGGAAGGAATCAATGATAACTCCAAAATAGCATACTTGGGGGCTAGTAGAGGTAGTTGTGCCATCACTAGATAATGAAATTGTGGGGATTGAGGTTATGTGGGAGGGTGGGAAGATGATCAGAATATTTTCATCTTCCTTTCTAATTTTTAAGTGTAAGCCTCATTTATCAAGGTTGTGTTATGCACACCAGTGCCAGCAGGAATGTACTGGTGTCTGAACGGTGAGGGATGCAAAACAAATGAACTCACAGACAGACTGGGGAATATGACATTACATACACAGAAGGTGATAGGGTAACAAAATAAACACAAAGTGAACAGAGAAGCCCAAAGGCTAAGAGACTGGGTGTCTCCCTAGTATAAGGAATGCTCAGATGGAAAGAAGCAAGATGTAGTGATTCATTATGTAGAGAACCCGAAATGCTGTTGCTAAGGGCAACAGCAAAACCCTAAAGGGTTACCAACGGGTGTGGCAGTAAACTCCTTGGTCAGAGATGGAATAATAGACACAAGGAGAGTCTCCACAATCCTAGTCCTCACTTGCAGTGCACTGGTTCAGCTTACTGCCACTAAACTGACACCTGAACACCTTGCACAGTGAGAAAGGATTTTGGCAGGCAAGTCTGAGAATACAGACTTACTGCTAGGTCTGGATTGGCAGAGTGTAATACCAAATCCCAAGGCCTATTTGCAGTAAGCAACAAACAAATACAAAGTTTACACAGTACTAGCTAGCTCTCAGGAACTGACTAACCAACAAAGATTCAGCAGCATCTGCCTAACCTGAGAAGAGGGTTTATATAGCTGTCCACGCCCCACTCAGACCTCACAGACTGTGAGCACAAATACCAGCACCGGATCCCCTACCGTGCACAGAGCCTGTAACCACTGCACAGCAAAAGACCCGAACCGGAGTATCAGCTACGCTCAGGTTACTCCGCTAGCACTTGTCTCCCGGTTGCCATGATGACGTGGCAGCACAGAGCAGGAGACCCTAACAGTACCCCCCCCTCTGACGAGGGGTCAAAGAACCCCTACCACCGGGTTTATCGGGGAACTGCGAGAAGAAAGAGCGTAACAGTCTGGGGGCATGCAGATCACAACTGCGCACCCACGACCGCTCCTCCGGGCCATACCCCTTCCAGTGCACCAAAAATGACAGCCGACCCCGAACCATCTTGGAGTCAAGAATCCTTTCAACAACAAACTCCCTCTGGCCACGTATCAGAAGAGGGGAAGGTCTTCCACTGGAAGAAGGATTACTAATCGCCCGTTTTAAAAGGGAACAATGAAATGTTTTATTGATACCCAAAGAACGGGGTAGATCTAACTGAAATGCCACCGGATTGATAACCCTAGTGATCTTATAAGGACCGATGAACCGGGGGCCTAACTTATGAGATGGCTGTCTCAACTTCAAATTCTTGGTAGACAACCAGACGAAGTCTCCTAATTTGAAGCTGCAGGGTCTTTTCCGCTTATCAAAAACCCTTTTGGTCACTAATGACACAGACACAAGGGCTTTCTTCACTTTCCTCCAAATACCTCTAGGGACCGAAACCACAGAGGAACCACCAGGCGTGGAGTCCAGGGGGTCAAAAGAATTGGCCTTAGGATGATGCCCATGCACACAAAGGAAGGGAGAGATCCCTGTAGCAGAGTGAGCCGCGTTGTTATAGGCAAACTCCGCCATGGACAGATGAGCAACCCAGTCAGTCTGACACTTGGAGACATAACACCTGAGGAACTGCTCCAAGGACTGGTTCACCCTTTCAGTCTGCCCATTAGACTGCGGATGGTAGCCTGACAACAAGCTGACAGAAATCTGGAGATCGGAACAAAATGCCCTCCAGAATTTGGCCACAAACTGGGATCCGCGGTCAGAGACCACATCAAGTGGCAACCCGTGGAGGCGCACAACATGCAGCATAAATAATTCAGACAGGCGTCTGGCCGATGGCAGCCCAACCAATGGAACGAAGTGCACCATCTTCGAAAACCTGTCAACGACAACCCAGATGGCTGTCATCCCCGAGGATTTGGGCAAGTCCACCACAAAATCCATTGAAATGTGGGTCCATGGCTTAGATGGAATAGAGAGTGGATGTAATGGGCCAACAGGAACCCCTCTAGGAGTCTTATTTCGGGCACAGATGTCACATGCCCGAACCCACTGATCCACATTCCTAGCCACCGAGGGCCACCACACCGCCCTAGATAGCAACTCCCGAGTTCTGGCAATACCCGGGTGACCTGCCGACTTCTTGGCATGGAATTCCAGGAACACTCGCTGTCTTAACCTAGGAGGCACAAACAAAAGACCTACCGGAAGGTCTGGAGGAGCCTGCTCCTGTGCTCTAAGGACTAATGACAAGAGGTCCTGGGTAATGCCCACTTTAATACATGATGGGGACACAATGAGCAATGGCTCCTCGGTGGTCTCCTGGATTGGAGCAAAACTCCGCGAGAGCGCATCAGCCTTGATGTTTTTTGACCCAGGGCGATATGTTATCAAAAAATTAAAGCGAGCAAAAAACAAAGCGCATCGTGCCTGCCTGGCATTGAGGCGCTTCGCTGACTCTAAATATGCCAAATTCTTATGGTCGGTGAGAATTGAGACCACAAACTTAGCCCCCTCAAGCCAGTGTCTCCACTCCTCGAGTGCATCCTTAATAGCCAACAATTCCCGGTTACCCACGTCATAATTCATCTCGGCAGGCGAAAATTTACGGGAAAAGTAAGCACAGGGATGAAGGCGATTATCAGACACCCCCATCTGAGAGAGCACTGCTCCAATACCCATCTCAGAGGCATCCACCTCCACCACAAAAGGACGCTCTGGATCTGGGTGTCGCAGCACCTTGGCCGAGACAAATGCCCTTTTGAGACGGGCAAAAGCCGCTTTGGCCTCACAAGACCAGTGAGCAACATCCGCCCCTTTCTTAGTGAGTGCCACCAAGGGCGCCACTATAGACGAAAATCCAGCGATAAATCGTCTATAAAAATTCGCAAAGCCCAGAAAACGCTGAAGCGCCTTCAAACTAGTGGGCTGCACCCAATCCAGGACTGCCTGTACCATGGAACCCTCCATTTGGAAACCTTCTGGGGAGATAATATATCCTAGAAATGCGATTTGCTGAACTTCAAATTCGCACTTCTCCAGCTTCGCCCCAAGCCGGTGGTCTCTGAGTTTCTGGAGGACTAAGCGTACATGCTTCCGATGTTCCTCCAGGGAATGGGAGAAGATTAGGATGTCATCTAAGTATACAACTAAGAATCTATCCAAATATTCCCTGAGCACATCGTTCATGAAGTCCTGGAAGACTGCCGGGGCATTACAGAGCCCAAAAGGCATCACCAAATATTCATAATGCCCTGAGTGGGTATTAAAGGCAGTCTTCCATTCATCCCCCTCTCTTATTCGGATTAGATTGTACGCACCGCGTAGGTCAATCTTAGAAAAAATGGTGGCAGTACGAAGCTGGTCAAACAAGACCGAAATGAGAGGCAGTGGGTATGAGTTTTTAATCGTGATACGGTTCAATTCCCTGAAGTCGATGCAGGGTCGCAACGAACCGTCCTTTTTACCCACGAAGAAGAACCCCGACCCAACTGGAGACTGTGAAGGTCTGATAAATCCCTTAGCCAAGTTCTCCTGAATGTACTCTGCCATAGCCTGAGTCTCAGGACGTGACAGGGAGTACAACCTGCTCTTGGGAAGCTTAGCATTCGGCAACAAATCAATGGCACAGTCATAGGGGCGATGGGGAGGTAGTACCTCTGCAACTCTTTTGGAGAACACGTCCGCAAAATCTGCATAACATCCTGGCAATCCTGGCAAACTTAGCTGCGAAAGCCTGACTGGAAGGCTCAAGCAACTCCTGAAACAATTAGTACCCCAACTAAGAATCTCCCCAGAGACCCAGTCAAATTGAGGATTGTGGGCCCTTAACCAGGGTAACCCCAACACCAATGGGGCAAAAGTACAGACAGTCACATAAAAGGACAATTTTTCAGAGTGTGTGGCTCCAATAAACAAAGAAATCTGGCTAGTGCAAGAGGTAATTTTACCCTGGGATAATGGTTCCCCGTTTAACCCACAAATCTCAATTTCCGATGCCAAGGGTACTAAGGGAACAGAGTGTTTCAGGGCGAATTGGCGGTCCATAAAAACCCCGTCGGCCCCACTGTCCACAAAGGCCTCAGTCTTGACAGTTTGACCGAGGATCTTCAAGGTCACCGGAATGATAAAAGTCTTCTTGGGAAATTCTGACTTCTGACCTGATAGGATATTTCCCATCACCCTCAGGCCCTGAAGTTTTCCGGCTTTTCTGGGCATGATACTACCACATGACCTTTATTCCCACAGTACAAACATAACCCCTGCTGTCTCCTCCGCGTCTTCTCACGCGAGGAGAGGCGGGTAGCCCCAATCTGCATAGGCTCCTCGGAAAATTCCTCAGAGTCTGAGGTTCCCTTGGGAAAGAAGGAAACCTCGGTCTCCCTTTCAAGCCTGCGCTCTCTCAGCCGTCTATCCACCCGAATGGATAACTGCATGAGCTGATCCAAGCTATCAGGCAAGGGATATTGTACCAGTTGGTCTTTTAACTGGTTAGAAAGACCTCTTCGGTACTGGTGTCTCAGGGCTGGGTCATTCCACTGGGTATCATGGGCCAACCTCCGAAACTCCGTGCAATAAACCTCAACTGGCCTTCGCCCTTGCTTAAGGATCGAAATCTGAGCCTCGGCTGAGGCCGTCTTGTCAGGGTCATCATACAACAAGCCCAGTGCCTTAAAAAAAGCATCAACACTTTTAAGCGACGGACAGTCAGGCTGCAACCCATATGCCCAGACCTGTGGGTCTCCTTGTAGCAAGGAAATCACTATGCCCACCCGCTGTATCTCCGACCCAGAAGACTGAGGCCTAAACTGGAAATATAGCTTACAGCTCTCCTTGAAACAAAAGAACTGCGAGCGATCTCCAGAAAAACGATCCGGGAGATTTACTTTCGGCTCCTTAACCCCTGAAGGTACTGCTGCTGCGGGAGCTCCACCAGCGGCCTGCGAGGTGTGCATTTTAATGGACAAATCATTAAATTGTCGAGTCAGGACCTGCACCTGATTGACCACCTGTTGCAAAGTATTTTGAGGGGTATGCTCCATATTCCCACAAAATTTCAACAGGAGTATTAGGCTGCTGAATATGTTATGCACACCAGTGCCAGCAGGAATGTACTGGTGTCTGAACGGTGAGGGATGCAAAACAAATGAACTCACAGACAGACTGGGGAATATGACATTACATACACAGAAGGTGATAGGGTAACAAAATAAACACAAAGTGAACAGAGAAGCCCAAAGGCTAAGAAACTGGGTGTCTCCCTAGTATAAGGAATGCTCAGATGGAAAGAAGCGAGATGTAGTGATTCATTACGTAGAGAACCCGAAATGCTGTTGCTAAGGGCAACAGCAAAACCCTAAAGGGTTACCAACGGGTGTGGCAGTAAACTCCTTGGTCAGAGATGGAATAATAGACACAAGGAGAGTCTACACAATCCTAGTCCTCACTTGCAGTGCACTGGTTCAGCTTACTGCCACTAAACTGACACCTGAACACCTTGCACAGTGAGAAAGGATTTTGGCAGGCAAGTCTGAGAATACAGCCGCAAACTTGCTAAGTTCACAGAGTAGCAAAAGAACCCCAGCAGGTTAAACGACTGACTCCAGTCTTACTGCTAGGTCTGGATTGGCAGAGTGTAATACCAAATACCAAGGCCTATTTGCAGTAAGCAACAAACAAATACAAAGTTTACACAGTACTAGCTAGCTTTCAGGAACTGACTAACCAACAAAGATTCAGCAGCATCTGCCTAACCTGAGAAGAGGGTTTATATAGCAGGTGCTGTCCACGCCCCACTCAGACCTCACAGACTGTGAGCACAAAAACAAGCACCGGATCCCCTGCCGTGCACAGAGCCTGTAACCACTGCACAGCAAAAGACCCGAACCGGAGTATCAGCTACGCTCAGGTTACTCCGCTAGCACTTGTCTCCCGGTTGCCATGACGGCGTGGCAGCACAGAGCAGGAGACCCTAACAGGTTGTTATAAAGAATATATATCACTCATACCTCCTTGTTACAGTCATGTCACAATAATTTCCACAAGCCCCATACCCAAGTACAGTATGTGGATGTAGAAATTGTGATTTTTATCAAGTTCCGAAAATGCTTTATTTTCTGAAGTTGACAGTGAAACTGTATGCCAGCCCACTAATCTCTTCACATGCTGCCATCTACACAGCTTGTGCAGCAGAGAGATCTAATGTGATCCCTTTCAGCTGTTTCCTCCCTGCCTGTGGATCCAGTCATCAGTGTACCAGTCCATGAGATTGGGGGTCCTTGGCTGCAGTACTTACAGTACTTCTGTAGCTGGGCAGTCCCTGTACTCAGTGCCAGCTGGGGGCTGGGGGGGGACTGCAGCTGCAGTGCTCACTGCTGCAACTGGGTAGCCCAGTACTGGCAGGGGGGTGGGGGGACCTCACGGTTGGCAGGAGGGGAAAAACACCAGTAGCAGGGGATTGCAATTATGAGAGGGGGAGGATGGATACAGGCAGCAACTGTGGTGGAATAGTATCATAATAGCGAAAAGCTAACTCCACAAAAGGAGCAGCTTTTTGGAAATTACACTTTCATGAGTTATGAATGATGAATTGTAATTTTTTTGGGGCAATCTGAGCCCTGTGAATTCAAAACTAAAGTTTAACATTTTGCAATTTTTTCATAATGTATAGACCCATTAGACATGCTGGGGCATCCAAAAAGAGATAGCAGAGAAACAGTTAGAGATACAGTATGAACGAGAAGCGAGGGGAAGAGGTCAGGGAAAGAATGTTAGATTTGATTATCATCAGCATAGAGATGATATTGGCAGTGAAAAGAGCAAATAAGCTCACCTAAAGAGCATGCATATATAGAGAAAAGGACATGCCCAAGAACATAACCTTGGAGGACACCTACTGTTAGAGTAAGTACAGGGGAGGTGTAGTCATGAGAGGATGACAGAGAAGGAGTGGCCATAGAGGTAGGAGGTCAGCCAGGAGAGGGCAGTATCACACAGACCAATGGAGTGAAGGATTTTCAGAAGAAAAGGGTGGTCCAGAGTGTCAAAAGCAGCAGAGAGGAGAATAAGTGAGTAGTGTCCCTTGGATTTGGCAGCATGGAGGTCATTGTAGACTTTTGTGAGGGCAGTTTCGGTGGAGTGAAGAAGATGGAAGCCAGACTGAAGTTGGTCAAACAGGGAGTGGGGAGAAAGAAAGCCAGTTAGGAGGATGTAGACAATATGCTTAAGGAATTTGGAGACAAAAGGGTGGGGGAGAGTTGGGTTGAAATAGTGTTAGGATCAAGGGTAGGTTTTTTAAGAATAGCAAGTAAGGGCATGCTTGAAAGCAGAGAGGACAGTGCATGAGGAGAGGGAGAGATTGAGGAGGTGGGCAAGATGGGAACAGGCTGATGGAGAAAGATAGCAGGGGATAGGGTCTAGTGGGGAGGTGGAGGGGGGAGGACCAGAAGAGGGCCATTATTTTATCTCCAGCTACAGGGGAAAAAGAAGTTAGAGTTGGTGAGTTGGATGGGGATGGGTGGTTAGGGAAATTAGGGGGCAGGTTATTGAGGGTCTATTTTGATGTGATGTCCTGGCATATGGAGTTCATTTTGGATGTAAAGTAGGTGGCAATGTCAATGGCAGAGAGGGAAGAAGGGAGTTGAGATGGGGTGGGTAGAGGAGTGAGTTGAAAGTGGCAAGGGGACACCAAGGCTTTGAAGAATGGGAGTAGATGAGGTTCTTACATAATGACTGTTTAGAGAGGGAATTGGCAGTACTGTAGGACGAGAGCATACATTTGAAATGGAAGAAACCTTTAGATTATAATTTCCTCCACCTTCGCTTGATAGTATGAACATTTTTTGCAGCTATCTGATGAATATGGAACGCCAGGGTTAAGATGTTTATCTGTGAGGGTGAATAGTTGTTGCTGGAGCAACAGAGTCAAGAGCAGAATAAGGGAGGCATTGTGTTGTGAAGTAGTTTGGTAAGGACAGGGGATAGAGAGAGAGAGAGAGAGAGAGAGAGAATAGGAGAGAAAAGTGAGTCAAGCAGGGAGGATAAGGAAAGAGTGTTGATCTCTTCACTTATTGATAGTAGACTTAGGAGGCAGAGATGGAGAAGCAGTGAGGGTTTAGTGAAAAGAGAGCAGGTGATGGTCAGTGAGGGGTATTGGTTAGTTGGAGAAGTTAGAAATATAACAACGGTTATGGTCAGGAGGTCCACTGGGAGAGACCAAGCGATGATATGAGGTTAAGGAGATTAGAGATAAAGCATTCTGTGGGGATATCAATTTGGATGTTGGAATCACCTAATATAATTGAGGGAAAATCTGAAGAGAGGACTTGAGTGAAACAGGAAGCAAAGTGATCAAGGAATTTGTTTGGAATGCAAGGGGGATGGTAAATGGCAGCTACTGTACTCAAAGGTGAACAAGCTGTTAGAGGCAATTAGCATGGGCCTCAAATATAGAGAATGTATGGGGTGGTTCTTGTGGTATGAGTTGGTAGGAGTAACCAGAAAATAGAAGGACCCCAGCACCACCAACACATCGACCCCCTAGGCCAGTGTGTGTGTGTGTGTGTGTGTGTGTGTGTGTGTGTATGTGTGTAAATTTCTAGCCCCCAGTGGAGAGGGCCATGGGAGAAGTGGTATTAGAGGTGGAAATCCAGGTTTCTGTAATGGCTAGGAGATTCAGAGAGTTGGAGATGAAAAGATCATGGGTAGGGAATAATTTGTTGAAATAGGAAAAAAGGCAATTTGGAGTCCCACATAGAAACTCATTATGCTTACTTAAGCTGTCAACTCTCCAGTGTGTACTCAGAAAAAAATTGTAAGCACAGCCAGGAACCTTGTGAGCGATCTCTGTGGGAGGCTACTTCATCAAAATGTGGAAAAGATAATGTTCATAAAAGATAACTATGAGGAAGACCTTTCCCACCAATTATGACAAAGTACATAGAATTCTGTAATGGTGGATTCCAGAGGGACAAGAACAATTCCATATTTTCTTTTCTGCCACTGCTGTGTGGCACTGTTTCATACTGTAGATGTGCTATAAACTGCTGTAAGTTTGTGCCGCTGTTATGTTGCTTAGTAACCAGACATCTCACTGCAATGAAAAAGACTGGACATGAATGATGTCGAGTTTAATAATAATACTGTAGGGACAAAATAGGGTCAAATTACATTATGTTTGCAGTCTGTAGCATTTTTTGAAAATAATTCACATCCAAAAGCAGAACCTGAGAGTAGTTTTGTCAAAATAGAACCACAACCAAAACACTAAATTAATACAGATCCAAAACTTGGTGGTTGGCGCACGTCTCGATTTCTCACTGTCTAATGTTACATTAAGACCTATAATTATGACTTCTTAATTAGACTACCCTTTGCTAGAAGAATAGTAAATCTTAAAAAAATACTTGAGACTAATGATGTTGCTGTTAATTAGTACACTTAAATTAAGTGTGTTCCATTCTTGCAAAGGTTTCATGATTTCTTATGATATCTATAAATTATGAGCCAATATGACAAATAATTACCTTAGCTAGGTATTCCTATAAAAAATGTCTTTGGTAAGGTGTGTTGAATTCCTTAACATTGTTTGAGTCACATTTTTACTATAGAGCTTTTGAAGAATCACCTTTATTTATTTTTTATCACTGTAGTAAAGATATCCAAATGTACATATATTTCAAATGTTATCATACTGTAGTTGTCTCAAGATCACAAGTGCTGTAATACATTATTTAAAGTAAACAATATATATATATTTAAAGGTATAATTGATGACCTACTCTCCAAAGAGGACTCATTAACCCTCGATTGTACATAGGAGGGAAAACCATAAGGAGGTGAACCAATGTGAATAATTAAAGCTCTAAAATTCAGCACATGTAAAAAAGACAGCGCTGATTGGGGTTGTACTAAAAGGATGATCACAGAAAGGGATGATCGGGATGATTGCCTGCAGTTCACATTCACTGCTCTATATGTCACTATATTTTTTTAACTTCAACTGAGAACTAACAAACTACATCAAGCACATAAAGCTTTTAAATAATATATTTATAGGTTAAAAAAAGTTATAGCATTTATATAGCATGTCTGCACTCATTTATATCAACAGGGCTATATAATGAAATAAGGAAACCAGCATCCTAATATCTATATTGAGTCCTGACACCATTTTATATGTGTTTCAAGTGGGAAAATGGCCAAATTATTTTTATTTACGTAGGATGACCACGTTTTAAGAGCAGATATCTATACCTGGGACTGTTTTCCATGCGTTTCCAGTGGGAAGATGGCTATATCTTTTTTATTTACGTGGGATGATCACATTTTAAGTGCAGATATTTATACTTGGTACTGTTTTCTATGCGTTTCCAGTTAGAAGATGGCTATATTTTTTTATTTATGTGGGATGATCACGTTTTAAGAGCAGATATCTATACCAGAGATTGTTTTCTATGTGTTTCCAGTGGGAAGATGGCTATATATTTTTATTAACGTGAGACGATCACGTTTTAAGTGCATGTATGTATACCTGGGACGGTTTTCTATGTGCTTCCAGTGGGAAGATGGTTATATCTTTTTTATATATATGATGGCATTAAAGCATATATATATATATATATATATATATATACAGTATATATATATATATATATATATATATATATATAATATATATATATATATATATGGAAATGGGGGAGTTATTGCGCCACTTGTGTTTAACAATTATTAAAATAGAAAATATAAAACATGTGAAGTTAAAAATAGACACTCCCTAAAAATTCAAAAGGGTGTCAGCTGGCCCCTATACAAGGATGGTAATTCCCTGCAATGTACAAGGATTTAAAAGAAAGGGGGGGAGGGGGAATAGCGACCAATGGTGTCTTAAAAACTCACAATAAAAGGTATAGAATATAAGAACAATTTATTCACATAAAATAGGGTATTCACATAAAATTTGTTGCATAAAAATAACAGGTCTCTTTAAAAAATGGGATAAAAACAATTTACACAGTTCTACGTATATTACCAGTTAAAAGAACAAATAAAAGAATTATAACTTAACTGGATGTAGGTCACTGTCAGGTTGCCCAACGCGTTTCGTCACACAGACTTCATCAAGGGGTATTTAACAGAGTGGGACCATGCCTCTATTTATACCAGTGGTAATCTAGTGGTAATTATGACATCACTTCCTGTTTGTACAGGATGTTTGCAGTACAGGCTGTGATTTAACTAATTTCTAGTCTTATATACTCTGAACAGGTATTAATATATAGTGCAATGTATATTATATAATCTTAAAGTAGGTTTGGAGCATGAAACGGATAGAAACAGTCGTTTTTATGAAGTGCTGGCGGCTTCTCCGCCACACTTCCGGTATTCGGGCGTCGCGTCACTTCCGCCCCACTTCCGGAGCCCCGACCGCGCATGCGTCCGCGGCTTCAGCAGCACAAGTTCTTCCTAGAGGCCAGTAGTATTTGCAAAGAGAGCTCCATCGGCGGCCATCTTTATGTGGTTAATTCTCATAGTGATTTCATGCGGCGGCCATGTTAACGGAGTTCACAGTTAAGGACATTCTCATATTGATCCTCCGTGAACCATGTAAATAGAGAAGCAAAAACGATGATAAGTGATTGTAAAGGAATGTGTTCATCATATTAACAGTTCCTAAAGTAATTCATCATATCACTGGGTATATATACTTAGTAAAGTGCATTAGTGTGCTGATTAAAATATATAAATAAATATATTGAATCCGGATATATATTCTTAATAAAGTGCTAATTTAAATAGACATATAAATATATAAATAAATAAATATATAATTATTAAGGTAGTTAATGTATACAGTACAGACAGTGTTACTTAGAGGTGTGAAGTACTAAACAAGGCTAGGGATAAGTTCATATATGTGCAATTGCAACATTGACTAGCTCATGTAGGCTTTTAATATGTAGTTTTTTATTTACAGTACCTGATATTCCCAGATGGTCTCCCTAGTCTGGTACTGATCAGGCCCGACACTGCTTCGCTTCCAAGATCGGGCGAGGTTGGGCATTTCCAGTGTGGTTTGACTGTAATAATTACTTACCATACATGTGTCATATTGCAAATTAGGAAGTGGTAGTGGAGGGGTTGGGGTGGTTTGGGGGTGGGGGGGGGGGGGGAGGTGGAGCAAAGGGAAACAACACTGGTGGAGAAAACGGCCGTGAACATATGTCTATAAATAATTGGAACAAGTGATTACAGTGAGGTATAGATGAAGAGGGTTGGATTCCAACCGTAATGATGGCACCATCGGGTTCACAGGAATGGAGCAATTTCGTAATAGTCATTGAACCCCTTCGGGTGGAGTGTCTGCAATTTGAAGATCCAGAACATCTCTCTGCGTGAAAGTTTATTCGCCAAGTCTCCACCTCTTTCACCCAGCTTTACTAATTCAATAGCCTTAAAGGTTAAGGCCTCCGGGTTGGAGTTGTGTGCCACCTTGAAATGTTTGGATACAGCGTGATTCTCCATTTGATTCTTTATGTTGCGGATATGTTCCTGAATCCTTATTTTCAGTGGTCTCTTCGTCTTTCCTACGTACTGCTTACCACACTCGCATTCCAAGAGATAAATGACTGATTGGGTATTACAGTTAATGAAGTCTTTGATTTTGTACACTTCTTTCTTCTCTATGTCTGTGAACGTTTTTCTGACTGGATGGAGGTACCTGCAGATATTACATCGGCCGCATTTAAAAGATCCAGTGCATTTTGGTAACCGCGTGTTTTCTTCAGATTCCTTCCGTAGCATGCTTGGTGCTAAGACATCCTTAAGGTTCTTGGATTTTCTGAAGATTATCTCGGGGCGGGGAGGCAGAAATTCTTTGAGGACTGGGTCCATTAATAGGATGCCCCAGTGTTTGTTAAATGAGTCTTTGATGGATTTCTCATGGCGACTGTATGTTGTAATGAATGAAACGGAATCTTTTTTCTTTTCCTTAGGTTTGTATTCAAGTAATGTTGTTCTCTCTAGTGCTTTTGCTTTAGAAGCTGCTTCTTCCAAAATGTTAGCAGGGTATTCTTTATCCTCAAATCTATTTTTGTATTTCTCAATTTGTGTTTCGCATTCTTCCTGGTTACTGCAGTTTCTCTTTATTCTGTTGAATTGGGAGAAGGGGATATTATTTTTCCATTTCTTTAGATGACTACTTTTATAGTGAAGGTAACTATTTGTGTCGACCGGCTTGATGAAGTTCTTGGTTTCAATCCTTCCATCCTTCCCCTCTAAGATCAGATCGAGGAATTCAATGGATTCTTCCTCGATTTTCGATGTAAAAATAAGATTAAAATCATTCTTACTCAGGAAGTCCATGAATTTGTAAAACCTTTCTTCTGTGCCATCCCAGATGATTAAAATGTCGTCTATGTAACGACGGTAAAAAATCAGATGGTTCTTAAAATCATGATTGCCGTAAATAAAATTCTTCTCCCAACTGCCCATAAAAAGATTGGCGAAACTCGGTGCAAAAATCGTCCCCATAGCGGTCCCACATCGCTGCAGATAAAAGTGATCTAAAAATTTAAAATAGTTGTGTTGCAGAATAAAAAACATAACATCACAGATAAAATCTTTGTGAATCGTTGTTAGTGAGGTATCAGTTTCCATGAAATCTCTACATGCAAGTACTCCTTTTTCGTGGTTAATGCAGGTGTAAAGCGACTGAACATCTATTGTTGCCCACTTAAATGTGTTTTTCCATTCATGGTCTTTTATAGAGTTCAACACAGCGGTAGTATCCTTCAGGTATGATGGTAGTTCTTTGACATAAGGTTTGAGGAAGACATCTATATATTCTGATAAATTGGAAGTAAGTGAATCAATACCCGCCACAATAGGTCTTCCGGGCGGGTTTTCCAGATTTTTGTGAATTTTAGGCAGAAAATAGAAGATAGGGGTAATGGGGTCCGTTTTCATCAGAAATTGGAACTCTTCCTTGGTAATAACGTCTGTGCGTAGACCGCGCACCAAAAGTATTCTCAATTCATCAACAAAAGTATTTTTGGGGTCACTAGATAATTTGGTGTATGATGTCTCATCTTCAAGTAGTCTCTGTGCCTCGTTGATGTATTTTTGGCGGTCCATGATGACCAAACCCCCCCCTTTGTCAGCTTGTTTTATCACAATTTCTTGGTTCTTCTGTAGTTTCTTAAGAGCTTCTTTTTCACGGTTAGTGATGTTCCTCTCTTTAATTGTGTCCAGGTTGGTTTCACATAGATCCTTTTTTACCATTTCATAGAAGATATTCACATTACTACCTTTTGACTCTAACGGATAAAATTTCGAGGTTGGTTTTAGACCTGACTTGGATTGATTTTCATAGTTACTGATAACAGCATCCTCTTTCCTTAAAAAATGTCTTTTTAATGTTAGTTTTCTGATGAATTTATTTAGATCGATAAAAGTTTCAAATTTGTTGAGACCTCCCGTGGGTGCGAAAGTG
Source organism: Pseudophryne corroboree (assembly GCF_028390025.1). Lineage (NCBI taxonomy): Eukaryota > Metazoa > Chordata > Amphibia > Anura > Myobatrachidae > Pseudophryne > Pseudophryne corroboree. The sequence goes on along the minus strand of NC_086444.1, from coordinate 762,237,474 downwards.
AGGCCTTTGTTGAGTAAGGATATTTCCGGTTGTGACAATGTATGTTTTGAGAGATTAAAGATTCCTTTTTCCTTTATGTCCATCAATTTAATGTTCTTTTCTTGTTTTCTCTCCCTCCTACCGCCCCGTCTTCCTCTTCTTCTGTATATCTTCTTTTCAGAGGTGATGCCAAGCGTATGTCTTCCTTCAGGGAGTTTCTTGGGGCTTCTTTTGGTCTTGTTCCTGTTCTTTGGGCCAAAAAAGTCTGATCGCTATTGGAGTTTATTCTTTGTAGTGTTGCGAATCTGTTCTGCATCCTTAGGGTAGGAGATGGTGTGTTTATTTCTTGATTGCGTGACGGTTTCCCTTTAACTGGTACAGTTTTCCAGTACTGTCTGTCTGTTTGATTAGATTGTTGATTTATGGTTCCAAACCTGCTCCAATGTTTTACTTTTCCCTGTTCATAGTCTGTTTTGTCCCTGAGAAATTTTTTCTCCTTATTCTTTGTGACCTCTTCTTCAATGTGTTCCATTTTCCTATTAAGAACCTTTTCATTAATTTTGTAGTCCTCTTTGTCTTTAAATGGTTCAAGTTCTGTTTCTTTGCACTTGATATTCTTTTCCAATTCTAGGAGGGAGTTCTTTTTTTCCTCAACCAAAAGTTTCATTAGGTCAATGGAACAGTTGTGTAATGTTTTATCCCATTTTTCTAAAAAGGCTGCATCAAGGTTGCCGAATGTGGGTTGCTTTAGAAGTCTAAGCCCCCTAGGTATTCTGTTCACCGTGATATAGTGTTCTAAACCTTTAATGTCCCACCATGTTTTCACTTCTTTGGTGAGGAGTCTTTCAATACCCCAAAAAAGATCATCCAAATTACATGGTGGGGAGGTTTCATTGGATTGTTCTTTTTCATTAAATATTTTTTGGCACCAATTTTGTCGTTTGGTTGCCCGATCTGAGTTTCTCCACATTTTTAAATTAATATTGTAATAACACCAGGCCGCAATAAAAGGTTACCAGAAGTAAAACGGAAATGGGGGAGTTATTGCGCCACTTGTGTTTAACAATTATTAAAATAGAAAATATAAAACATGTGAAGTTAAAAATAGACACTCCCTAAAAATTCAAAAGGGTGTCAGCTGGCCCCTATACAAGGATGGTAATTCCCTGCAATGTACAAGGATTTAAAAGAAAGGGGGGGAGGGGGAATAGCGACCAATGGTGTCTTAAAAACTCACAATAAAAGGTATAGAATATAAGAACAATTTATTCACATAAAATAGGGTATTCACATAAAATTTGTTGCATAAAAATAACAGGTCTCTTTAAAAAATGGGATAAAAACAATTTACACAGTTCTACGTATATTACCAGTTAAAAGAACAAATAAAAGAATTATAACTTAACTGGATGTAGGTCACTGTCAGGTTGTCCAACGCGTTTCGTCACACAGACTTCATCAAGGGGTATTTAACAGAGTGGGACCATGCCTCTATTTATACCAGTGGTAATCTAGTGGTAATTATGACATCACTTCCTGTTTGTACAGGATGTTTGCAGTACAGGCTGTGATTTAACTAATTTCTAGTCTTATATACTCTGAACAGGTATTAATATATAGTGCAATGTATATTATATAATCTTAAAGTAGGTTTGGAGCATGAAACGGATAGAAACAGTCGTTTTTATGAAGTGCTGGCGGCTTCTCCGCCACACTTCCGGTATTCGGGCGTCGCGTCACTTCCGCCCCACTTCCGGAGCCCCGACCGCGCATGCGTCCGCGGCTTCAGCAGCACAAGTTCTTCCTAGAGGCCAGTAGTATTTACGGCAATCATGATTTTAAGAACCATCTGATTTTTTACCGTCGTTACATAGACGACATTTTAATCATCTGGGATGGCACAGAAGAAAGGTTTTACAAATTCATGGACTTCCTGAGTAAGAATGATTTTAATCTTATTTTTACATCGAAAATCGAGGAAGAATCCATTGAATTCCTCGATCTGATCTTAGAGGGGAAGGATGGAAGGATTGAAACCAAGAACTTCATCAAGCCGGTCGACACAAATAGTTACCTTCACTATAAAAGTAGTCATCTAAAGAAATGGAAAAATAATATCCCCTTCTCCCAATTCAACAGAATAAAGAGAAACTGCAGTAACCAGGAAGAATGCGAAACACAAATTGAGAAATACAAAAATAGATTTGAGGATAAAGAATACCCTGCTAACATTTTGGAAGAAGCAGCTTCTAAAGCAAAAGCACTAGAGAGAACAACATTACTTGAATACAAACCTAAGGAAAAGAAAAAAGATTCCGTTTCATTCATTACAACATACAGTCGCCATGAGAAATCCATCAAAGACTCATTTAACAAACACTGGGGCATCCTATTAATGGACCCAGTCCTCAAAGAATTTCTGCCTCCCCGCCCCGAGATAATCTTCAGAAAATCCAAGAACCTTAAGGATGTCTTAGCACCAAGCATGCTACGGAAGGAATCTGAAGAAAACACGCGGTTACCAAAATGCACTGGATCTTTTAAATGCGGCCGATGTAATATCTGCAGGTACCTCCATCCAGTCAGAAAAACGTTCACAGACATAGAGAAGAAAGAAGTGTACAAAATCAAAGACTTCATTAACTGTAATACCCAATCAGTCATTTATCTCTTGGAATGCGAGTGTGGTAAGCAGTACGTAGGAAAGACGAAGAGACCACTGAAAATAAGGATTCAGGAACATATCCGCAACATAAAGAATCAAATGGAGAATCACGCTGTATCCAAACATTTCAAGGTGGCACACAACTCCAACCCGGAGGCCTTAACCTTTAAGGCTATTGAATTAGTAAAGCTGGGTGAAAGAGGTGGAGACTTGGCGAATAAACTTTCACGCAGAGAGATGTTCTGGATCTTCAAATTGCAGACACTCCACCCGAAGGGGTTCAATGACTATTACGAAATTGCTCCATTCCTGTGAACCCGATGGTGCCATCATTACGGTTGGAATCCAACCCTCTTCATCTATACCTCACTGTAATCACTTGTTCCAATTATTTATAGACATATGTTCACGGCCGTTTTCTCCACCAGTGTTGTTTCCCTTTGCTCCACCTCCCCCCCCCCCCCCCCCCACCCCCAAACCACCCCAACCCCTCCACTACCACTTCCTAATTTGCAATATGACACATGTATGGTAAGTAATTATTACAGTCAAACCACACTGGAAATGCCCAACCTCGCCCGATCTTGGAAGCGAAGCAGTGTCGGGCCTGATCAGTACCAGACTAGGGAGACCATCTGGGAATATCAGGTACTGTAAATAAAAAACTACATATTAAAAGCCTACATGAGCTAGTCAATGTTGCAATTGCACATATATGAACTTATCCCTAGCCTTGTTTAGTACTTCACACCTCTAAGTAACACTGTCTGTACTGTATACATTAACTACCTTAATAATTATATATTTATTTATTTATATATTTATATGTCTATTTAAATTAGCACTTTATTAAGAATATATATCCGGATTCAATATATTTATTTATATATTTTAATCAGCACACTAATGCACTTTACTAAGTATATATACCCAGTGATATGATGAATTACTTTAGGAACTGTTAATATGATGAACACATTCCTTTACAATCACTTATCATCGTTTTTGCTTCTCTATTTACATGGTTCACGGAGGATCAATATGAGAATGTCCTTAACTGTGAACTCCGTTAACATGGCCGCCGCATGAAATCACTATGAGAATTAACCACATAAAGATGGCCGCCGATGGAGCTCTCTTTGCAAATACTACTGGCCTCTAGGAAGAACTTGTGCTGCTGAAGCCGCGGACGCATGCGCGGTCGGGGCTCCGGAAGTGGGGCGGAAGTGACGCGACGCCCGAATACCGGAAGTGTGGCGGAGAAGCCGCCAGCACTTCATAAAAACGACTGTTTCTATCCGTTTCATGCTCCAAACCTACTTTAAGATTATATAATATACATTGCACTATATATTAATACCTGTTCAGAGTATATAAGACTAGAAATTAGTTAAATCACAGCCTGTACTGCAAACATCCTGTACAAACAGGAAGTGATGTCATAATTACCACTAGATTACCACTGGTATAAATAGAGGCATGGTCCCACTCTGTTAAATACCCCTTGATGAAGTCTGTGTGACGAAACGCGTTGGGCAACCTGACAGTGACCTACATCCAGTTAAGTTATAATTCTTTTATTTGTTCTTTTAACTGGTAATATACGTAGAACTGTGTAAATTGTTTTTATCCCATTTTTTAAAGAGACCTGTTATTTTTATGCAACAAATTTTATGTGAATACCCTATTTTATGTGAATAAATTGTTCTTATATTCTATACCTTTTATTGTGAGTTTTTAAGACACCATTGGTCGCTATTCCCCCTCCCCCCCTTTCTTTTATATATATATATATATAAATATATATATATACATATGCATTATAAAGTAAGTATTTTTATTACTGGATATACTCATTACTTAAACATAACTTAGAAGCAGGCCTGGTGCTACTTTAATCAGTAAGGGGATGCAAAGCAGGGAAGGTGCCAGGTTGGAGAGGTGCTTTACCTGCTTTGCATCCCTGCTGTGGCACCTGTCTCCCCTTCTGCTGTTGGCTGCTGCGCCTGTCACACTGTTGAAAGGCAGCTTGAAGCGTCCTCCCCCACTTGACAGTGGCAGTGTTTTGCAGAAAAGGGAGTGGAGCTTCACAGGGTTGAGGGGGTAGAGCTAAATGGGAACAGGCTGCATAGCAGGACAAACTGCAGATCTGGCCAGCCAGATGGTTAGTGGAGGGAGAGTGAGTTAGAAAGTATATGTGTCTATCTGTTTGCGTGTATGTATGTGAATGTGTGGGTGAACCTAATGAGTTTAACTTCTTAGCAAATTTACTTGATGCAGCCGCAGTGCGAACATTGCGCATGCGCAGTTAGTGGAAAATCGCACCGATGCGAAGGAAAATAACGAGCGAACAACTCGGAATGAGGGCCAATAGTACCACCATTTCAAATTACACCACACAGTAGCACAATCTTATTCACATTACACCTCATATAGTAGTGCCGCTTAACAATATGTATAAGTGGCACTAGTACGTGAGGTGTAATGTGAATAAGATTGTGTTACAGTGTGGTGTAATTTAAAATGGTGGTACCATTGTGTGGCCATGTCCCTCTCTTGTGAGGCCACACCCCTTTTTTCAACATGTGCTGTCCCTTTGTAAAGTATGGGAAGGTGCAAATTTATAGATTGCAGGGGGTGTCGAACACCCTAGCACAAGCCCTGCATAGAGACATAGAATTTGATGGCAAATAAGAACCACTCGGCCAATGTAGTCTGCTCATGTACATACACCAAACTTGCTGACTTCCTGGCTGCTATTTCCGGGAGAGAGCAGCCAGGTTGGCTCAGCAGGTGGGCATTGCAGGGCCATGATGTGCTGAAGGGCAGAGGCGGAATGGGGTGGATCAGAGGCAGAATGGAATTGGAACAGGGTGTGGCTATCGTGGGGCATCATTTAAGCCATGCCCTCACTCTGTAATGTCGATACAGCAGGGGGCGTGGCTATGATGACTCCATTCAGCAAGAATTGCATCTTCGACTGTCCAGACCGCCCACTTTACTCACTAAGTGGACGGCCAAACAGGGGGGACTGTAAAAATTGGGAGACTTGTCTGCTCTTCCGGGGGACCGGGAGGGTCACATGATTTTCAGGAGCCTCCTGGCCATTCCAGGAGTGTAGGCAAGTATGACATAGACACACTTTCATGTTAGGGTTAATTTTGATTCCTCTGGGTAGTCCAGTTTCCTCCGCATAACAAAGTATACCAACCCCACCGGCACCCCCCTCCCTGCCATGATGACCAGTTCCCCCCGCCACCAGTGATTATACTCATCAACACCCAGGTATCAGTGATCGGAGCTGCTGGAGTCCTGCAGGATGAAACAAAATTAACCCTTGTGTATAAGTGTGTGTATGTACATGGGCAGACTAGAGTGGCCAAATGGTTCTTATCTGCCATCAAATTCTATGTCTCTATGTTATGTTTAAATAATGAGTATGTCCAGTGAGAAGGATACTTACTTGAGGACGCATATGTATATATGCTTTATTTCCATCATATATAAAAAAGTAATAGCCATCTTCCCACTGGAAACACATAGAAAACATTCCCAGGTATACATATCTGCACTCAAAATGTGATCATCCCACGTAAATAAAAAAAAAAAAAGATATAGCCATCTTCCTACTGGAAACGTATAGAAAATAGTCCCAGGTATATATAACTATGCTTAAAACGTGATCATCCATGTAAATAGAAAACATATATCCAGTGGCGTAACTAGAAATTTTTCTCCCCCAAGCCAAAAAATCCTTCGTCGCCCCCCCCCCATACACCCCGTAATTGGCACTAGCAAAGGTAGAAAAATGTGTGCGCCGCAGGCGCGTGCTGGCAAAAAAGGGTGTGTGGCTTTGTCGAAATGGGCGTGGCTTTGCGTGGAGGGCGTGGCATTGCAGGAAAAGACTACCTTATACCCCAGTTTTGCAACCTGCACGCCCAGACGTTAGCCACCACAGGAAAGAAAAATAATCCTGATTCATGCCCCTTACATTATTTGTCATTTTTCCTCCTTATAGTAATGCCCAGTATACATTATTCCACATACTGCAATGGCCCTTAGACATTATTCCACACACAATCAGTGATCGCGCTGAGCCAAAAAAAAAGTGGGTCCCAGGGACCCTTCACTTTTAAAAATTGGGGTCCTACCGGTCTTTTTCTGGGTCCCATCGGAATGAAGGTTCTTATTAATTTTAATCTTGTTTGGACACTACAAAAGTGTTGCAAGATGGGTGGGATGGGGTGACAATGCTGCTGGGCTGTGTAGCATGCAGGCAGGACACCCTGCACCAGAGCTGTAACTAGACATTTTGGTGCCCTTAGGCAGAAAGTGAATTGGTGTTAGACCACTGAGACCTGAAAGAACAGGTAGTGCGCGCCGCAGGCGTGCCGCAAAATTTTAGGGGCATGGCTTCATAGGGAAGGGGCGTGACCACATAATAGTGTCAATTCACATTACACCACACAGTAGTGGCGCTTATACACATTGCACCAGGTAGAACCTCCTATGCACACTGATCCAGGTAGATCACGTCATACACTTTGCTCCAGGTACAGCACGTCATACACTTTGCACCAGGTACAGCACGTCATGCACTTTGCACCAGGTACAGCACGTCATAGACTTTGCACCAGGTACAGCACGTTATCATACACATTGCCGCTAGGTAGAGCACGTTATCATACACAGTGCGCCAGGTAGAACACGTTATACACACTGCGCCAGGTAGAGCACGTTATCATACACATTGCGCCAGGTAGAGCATGTTATCATACACATTGCCGCTAGGTGGAGCAAGTTATCATACACATTGCATCAGGTAGAGCATGTTATCATACACATTGCCGCTAGGTAGAGCAAGTTATCATACACATTGCCGCTAGGTAGAGCAAGTTATCATACACATTGCGTCAGGTAGAACACGTTATTATACACAATGCGCCTGGTAGAGCACGTTATCAGCCACATTGCGCCAGGTAGAACACGTTATTATACACAATGCGCCTGGTAGAGCACATTTTCATACACATTGCGCCAAGTAGAACACATTATTATACACATTGCACTAGGTAGAGCACGTTATCATACACATTGCGCCAGGTAGAACACGTTATCATACACATTGCGCCAGGTAGAGCACGTTATCAGCCACATTGCGCCAGGTCGAACACGTTATTATACACAATGCGCCTGGTAGAGCACATTTTCATACACATTGCGCCAAGTAGAACACGTTATTATACACAATGCGCCAGGTAGAGCACGTTATAATACACATTGCACTAGGTAGAACACGTTATTATACACAATGCGCCTGGTAGAGCACGTTATTATACACATTGCACTAGTCTGCACAGGACAGTGTCTTGTACCTACTGATTTAATGCAATGCCAAACTTGATGGATATAGTACAGTATTTCACTTTTTTTTTGCTTATGGACCTTTCCAAGTGTCATAGAAAAACCATAAGCACCAGAATTACAACATTCACTGCACCATTGATGGAAATGCAAAATATGTACAATAATTAATAACTATTTCTATAATGCACAGAACAGTACCACACTGGGCAGGCGGACGGGAGGCTTCCCAAGCGGCGCGGGGCAGCGGGACGGATCGACTATCACTTACTAGGACAGCGGGCGGGCAACAATAAAGGGCAGGCAGCCGGTAGTGACGGCGATGTCTTCCCAGGCGGCGCGGCGGGGCGGCCCAGACAGGCCGCAGTGACAGCCGCACGCAGCCGCGCACTTACCAATTGTCTCGAGCTGGCGGGCGGCAATGGATGGCAGCAGCCGTGGGCGGCAATGAACTCCTGGCTAGCCCGGCCTCCACTGCTTCCAGACCCTCCGGCAGCAGAGGGACTCGGAGGACCCTGCACAAACACTCAGCGTCGCGACTCGCCAGCCTCTCCTCACTCGATCTTCCCACGTGCAGGGGCCAGGGGGTGTACACAGCTGACCTGACCCTCCCTCCTCAGTCACAGATATATAAATAAAACCGCCCACCCTATAAACCGCTCCTCCCTCACCTCTGTGTAATTGGCTGGACACTCTGTCTGTCAGCCTAGCTGACAGCCAAAGCTAGTCGCTGAAAGTGGCGTCGCCCCCACGCCATGGCGGGGTCTGCAGGGGCAGTAGTTACGCCAGTGCATATATCCATCTCCCCACTAGGAAAACTGAATTTATTACTAATGTGTACTATTACACCTTATGCAATGATATATGTACATATACTATACTATAAAATAAATATGGAATAATGCACTTCTGACTGCAAATGATAAGGATATTATAAGTCAATTAGGGGGTCTGACTGACATATAATTTGATGTTAAATAATTTTATTTATTTTATAAATCTTTAAATTTAGTAAAAAATTCTGTCATCTAGTGTCTCGGAGGTGAACTGCAGGCAATAATCCTTATCATCCCTTTCTGTGATAATCCTTTTAGTACATCCCTGCTGATGGGAGATAAGGGTATAAGTATATTTGTACTTTTTGGTACATATTAATAAAACAAAAAATTATAAAATTGTGCTATAAACTAGAGATGAGCGGGTTCGGTTTCTCTGAATCCGAACCCGCCAGAACTTCATGTTTTTTTTCACGGGTCCGAGCGACTCGGATCTTCCCGCCTTGCTCGGTTAACCGAGCGCGCCCGAACGTCATCATGACGCTGTCGGATTCTCGCGAGGCTCGGATTCTATCGCGAGACTCGGATTCTATATAAGGAGCCGCGCGTCGCCGCCATTTTCACACGTGCATTGAGATTGATAGGGAGAGGACGTGGCTGGCGTCCTCTCCATTTAGATTATAAGAGACTGAGAGAGATTTACTGGAGCTGACTAGGAGGAGTACTGTTACTGTAGAAGTGTAGAGACTGAGTGGAGAGAGTTTACTAGTGAGGACAGTGCAGTTTACTTTATAATCCGTTCTCTGCCTGAAAAAAGCGATACACAGCACACAGTGACTCAGTCACATACCATATCTGTGTGCACTGCTCAGGCTCAGGCCAGTGTGCTGCATCATCTATTATCTATATATAATATTATATATATCTGTCTGACTGCTCAGCTCACACAGCTTATAATTGTGGGGGAGACTGGGGAGCACTACTGCAGTGCCAGTTATAGGTTATAGCAGGAGCCAGGAGTACATAATATATTATATAGTGAGTGACCACCAGACACACAGTGCAGTTTATTTAATATATCCGTTCTCTGCCTGAAAAAAGCGATACACACAGTGACTCAGTCAGTCACATACCATATCTGTGTGCACTGCTCAGGCTCAGGCCAGTGTGCTGCATCATCTATTATCTATATATAATATTATATATATCTGTCTGACTGCTCAGCTCACACAGCTTATAATTGTGGGGGAGACTGGGGAGCACTACTGCAGTGCCAGTTATAGGTTATAGCAGGAGCCAGGAGTACATAATATATTATATAGTGAGTGACCACCAGACACACAGTGCAGTTTATTTAATATATCCGTTCTCTGCCTGAAAAAAGCGATACACACAGTGACTCAGTCAGTCACATACCATATCTGTGTGCACTGCTCAGGCTCAGGCCAGTGTGCTGCATCATCTATTATCTATATATAATATTATATATATCTGTCTGACTGCTCAGCTCACACAGCTTATAATTGTGGGGGAGACTGGGGAGCACTACTGCAGTGCCAGTTATAGGTTATAGCAGGAGCCAGGAGTACATAATATATTATATAGTGAGTGACCACCAGACACACAGTGCAGTTTATTTAATATATCCGTTCTCTGCCTGAAAAAAGCGATACACACAGTGACTCAGTCAGTCACATACCATATCTGTGTGCACTGCTCAGGCTCAGGCCAGTGTGCTGCATCATCTATTATCTATATATAATATTATATATATCTGTCTGACTGCTCAGCTCACACAGCTTATAATTGTGGGGGAGACTGGGGAGCACTACTGCAGTGCCAGTTATAGGTTATAGCAGGAGCCAGGAGTACATAATATATTATATAGTGAGTGACCACCAGACACACAGTGCAGTTTATTTAATATATCCGTTCTCTGCCTGAAAAAAGCGATACACACAGTGACTCAGTCAGTCACATACCATATCTGTGTGCACTGCTCAGGCTCAGGCCAGTGTGCTGCATCATCTATATATATTATATATCTGTCTGACTGCTCAGCTCACACAGCTTATAATTGTGGGGGAGACTGGGGAGCACTACTGCAGTGCCAGTTATAGGTTATAGCAGGAGCCAGGAGTACATATTATATTAAAATTAAACAGTGCACACTTTTGCTGCAGGAGTGCCACTGCCAGTGTGACTGACCAGTGACCTGACCACACTGACCACCAGTATAGTTAGTAGTATACTTATATTGTGATTGCCTGAAAAAGTTAAACACTCGTCGTGTGACTTCACTTGTGTGTTTTTTTATTTTTTATTCTATAAAAATAAAACTCATTCTGCTGACAGACAGTGTCCAGCAGGTCCGTCATTATATAATATATAATATATACCTGTCCGGCTGCAGTAGTGATATATATATATTTTTTATATCATTTATCATCCAGTCGCAGCAGACACAGTACGGTAGTTCACGGCTGTGGCTACCTCTGTGTCTCTGCACTCGGCAGGCAGTCCGTCCATAATTGTAATACCACCTAACCGTGGATTTTTTTCATTCTTCTTTATACATACATAGTTACATAGACATCTTCTCTTTATCAACCAGTCTATATTAGCTGCAGACACAGTACAGTACGGTAGTTCACGGCTGTGGCTACCTCTGTGTCTGCACTCGGCAGGCAGTCCGTCCATAATTGTATACCACCTAACCGTGGTTTTTTTTCATTCTTCTTTATACATACATAGTTACATAGACATCTTCTCTTTATCAACCAGTCTATATTAGCTGCAGACACAGTACAGTACGGTAGTTCACGGCTGTGGCTACCTCTGTGTCTGCACTCGGCAGGCAGTCCGTCCATAATTGTATACCACCTAACCGTGGATTTTTTTCAGTCTTCTTTATACATACATAGTTACATAGACATCTTCTCTTTATCAACCAGTCTATATTAGCTGCAGACACAGTACAGTACGGTAGTTCACGGCTGTGGCTACCTCTGTGTCTGCAGTCGGCAGGCAGTCCATAATTGTATACTAGTATCCATCTCCATTGTTTACCTGAGGTGCCTTTTAGTTGTGCCTATTAAAATATGGAGAACAAAAATGTTGAGGTTCCAAAATTAGGGAAAGATCAAGATCCACTTCCACCTCGTGCTGATGCTGCTGCCACTAGTCATGGCCGAGACGATGAAATGCCAGCAACGTCATCTGCCAAGGCCGATGCCCAATGTCATAGTACAGAGCATGTCAAATCCAAAACACCAAATATCAGAAAAAAAAGGACTCCAAAACCTAAAATAAAATTGTCGGAGGAGAAGCGTAAACTTGCCAATATGCCATTTACCACACGGAGTGGCAAGGAACGGCTGAGGCCCTGGCCTATGTTCATGGCTAGTGGTTCAGCTTCACATGAGGATGGAAGCACTCAGCCTCTCGCTAGAAAAATGAAAAGACTCAAGCTGGCAAAAGCAGCACAGCAAAGAACTGTGCATTCTTCGAAATCCCAAATCCACAAGGAGAGTCCAATTGTGTCGGTTGCGATGCCTGACCTTCCCAACACTGGACGTGAAGAGCATGCGCCTTCCACCATTTGCACGCCCCCTGCAAGTGCTGGAAGGAGCACCCGCAGTCCAGTTCCTGATAGTCAGATTGAAGATGTCAGTGTTGAAGTACACCAGGATGAGGAGGATATGGGTGTTGCTGGCGCTGGGGAGGAAATTGACCAGGAGGATTCTGATGGTGAGGTGGTTTGTTTAAGTCAGGCACCCGGGGAGACACCTGTTGTCCGTGGGAGGAATATGGCCGTTGACATGCCAGGTGAAAATACCAAAAAAATCAGCTCTTCGGTGTGGAGGTATTTCACCAGAAATGCGGACAACAGGTGTCAAGCCGTGTGTTCCCTTTGTCAAGCTGTAATAAGTAGGGGTAAGGACGTTAACCACCTCGGAACATCCTCCCTTATACGTCACCTGCAGCGCATTCATAATAAGTCAGTGACAAGTTCAAAAACTTTGGGTGACAGCGGAAGCAGTCCACTGACCAGTAAATCCCTTCCTCTTGTAACCAAGCTCACGCAAACCACCCCACCAACTCCCTCAGTGTCAATTTCCTCCTTCCCCAGGAATGCCAATAGTCCTGCAGGCCATGTCACTGGCAATTCTGACGAGTCCTCTCCTGCCTGGGATTCCTCCGATGCATCCTTGCGTGTAACGCCTACTGCTGCTGGCGCTGCTGTTGTTGCCGCTGGGAGTCGATGGTCATCCCAGAGGGGAAGTCGTAAGCCCACTTGTACTACTTCCAGTAAGCAATTGACTGTTCAACAGTCCTTTGCGAGGAAGATGAAATATCACAGCAGTCATCCTACTGCAAAGCGGATAACTGAGGCCTTGACAACTATGTTGGTGTTAGACGTGCGTCCGGTATCCGCCGTTAGTTCACAGGGAACTAGACAATTTATTGAGGCAGTGTGCCCCCGTTACCAAATACCATCTAGGGTCCACTTCTCTAGGCAGGCGATACCGAGAATGTACACGGACGTCAGAAAAAGACTCACCAGTGTCCTAAAAAATGCAGTTGTACCCAATGTCCACTTAACCACGGACATGTGGACAAGTGGAGCAGGGCAGGGTCAGGACTATATGACTGTGACAGCCCACTGGGTAGATGTATGGACTCCCGCCGCAAGAACAGCAGCGGCGGCACCAGTAGCAGCATCTCGCAAACGCCAACTCTTTCCTAGGCAGGCTACGCTTTGTATCACCGCTTTCCAGAATACGCACACAGCTGAAAACCTCTTACGGCAACTGAGGAAGATCATCGCGGAATGGCTTACCCCAATTGGACTCTCCTGTGGATTTGTGGCATCGGACAACGCCAGCAATATTGTGTGTGCATTAAATATGGGCAAATTCCAGCACGTCCCATGTTTTGCACATACCTTGAATTTGGTGGTGCAGAATTTTTTAAAAAACGACAGGGGCGTGCAAGAGATGCTGTCGGTGGCCAGAAGAATTGCGGGACACTTTCGGCGTACAGGCACCACGTACAGAAGACTGGAGCACCACCAAAAACTACTGAACCTGCCCTGCCATCATCTGAAGCAAGAAGTGGTAACGAGGTGGAATTCAACCCTCTATATGCTTCAGAGGTTGGAGGAGCAGCAAAAGGCCATTCAAGCCTATACAATTGAGCACGATATAGGAGGTGGAATGCACCTGTCTCAAGTGCAGTGGAGAATGATTTCAACGTTGTGCAAGGTTCTGATGCCCTTTGAACTTGCCACACGTGAAGTCAGTTCAGACACTGCCAGCCTGAGTCAGGTCATTCCCCTCATCAGGCTTTTGCAGAAGAAGCTGGAGGCATTGAAGAAGGAGCTAAAAGGGAGCGATTCCGCTAGGCATGTGGGACTTGTGGATGCAGCCCTTAATTCGCTTAACAAGGATTCACGGGTGGTCAATCTGTTGAAATCAGAGCACTACATTTTGGCCACCGTGCTCGATCCTAGATTTAAAGCCTACCTTGGATCTCTCTTTCCGGCAGACACAAGTCTGCTGGGGTTGAAAGACCTGCTGGTGACAAAATTGTCAAGTCAAGCGGAACGCGACCTGTCAACATCTCCTCCTTCACATTCTCCCGCAACTGGGGGTGCGAGGAAAAGGCTCAGAATTCCGAGCCCACCCGCTGGCGGTGATGCAGGGCAGTCTGGAGCGACTGCTGATGCTGACATCTGGTCCGGACTGAAGGACCTGACAACGATTACGGACATGTCGTCTACTGTCACTGCATATGATTCTCTCAACATTGATAGAATGGTGGAGGATTATATGAGTGACCGCATCCAAGTAGGCACGTCACACAGTCCGTACTTATACTGGCAGGAAAAAGAGGCAATTTGGAGGCCCTTGCACAAACTGGCTTTATTCTACCTAAGTTGCCCTCCCACAAGTGTGTACTCCGAAAGAGTGTTTAGTGCCGCCGCTCACCTTGTCAGCAATCGGCGTACGAGGTTACATCCAGAAAATGTGGAGAAGATGATGTTCATTAAAATGAATTATAATCAATTCCTCCGCGGAGACATTGACCAGCAGCAATTGCCTCCACAAAGTACACAGGGAGCTGAGATGGTGGATTCCAGTGGGGACGAATTGATAATCTGTGAGGAGGGGGATGTACACGGTGATATATCGGAGGGTGAAGATGAGGTGGACATCTTGCCTCTGTAGAGCCAGTTTGTGCAAGGAGAGATTAATTGCTTCTTTTTTGGGGGGGGTCCAAACCAACCCGTCATATCAGTCACAGTCGTGTGGCAGACCCTGTCACTGAAATGATGGGTTGGTTAAAGTGTGCATGTCCTGTTTTGTTTATACAACATAAGGGTGGGTGGGAGGGCCCAAGGACAATTCCATCTTGCACCTCTTTTTTCTTTTCTTTTTCTTTGCATCATGTGCTGATTGGGGAGGGTTTTTTGGAAGGGACATCCTGCGTGACACTGCAGTGCCACTCCTAGATGGGCCCGGTGTTTGTGTCGGCCACTAGGGTCGCTAATCTTACTCACACAGTCAGCTACCTCATTGCGCCTCTTTTTTTCTTTGCGTCATGTGCTGTTTGGGGAGGGTTTTTTGGAAGGGACATCCTGCGTGACACTGCAGTGCCACTCCTAGATGGGCCCGGTGTTTGTGTCGGCCACTAGGGTCGCTAATCTTACTCACACAGCTACCTCATTGCGCCTCTTTTTTTCTTTGCGTCATGTGCTGTTTGGGGAGGGTTTTTTGGAAGGGACATCCTGCGTGACACTGCAGTGCCACTCCTAGATGGGCCCGGTGTTTGTGTCGGCCACTAGGGTCGCTAATCTTACTCACACAGCTACCTCATTGCGCCTCTTTTTTTCTTTGCGTCATGTGCTGTTTGGGGAGGGTTTTTTGGAAGGGCCATCCTGCGTGACACTGCAGTGCCACTCCTAGATGGGCCCGGTGTTTGTGTCGGCCACTAGGGTCGCTAATCTTACTCACACAGCTACCTCATTGCGCCTCTTTTTTTCTTTGCGTCATGTGCTGTTTGGGGAGGGTTTTTTGGAAGGGACATCCTGCGTGACACTGCAGTGCCACTCCTAGATGGGCCCGGTGTTTGTGTCGGCCACTAGGGTCGCTAATCTTACTCACACAGCTACCTCATTGCGCCTCTTTTTTTCTTTGCGTCATGTGCTGTTTGGGGAGGGTTTTTTGGAAGGGACATCCTGCGTGACACTGCAGTGCCACTCCTAGATGGGCCCGGTGTTTGTGTCGGCCACTAGGGTCGCTAATCTTACTCACACAGCTACCTCATTGCGCCTCTTTTTTTCTTTGCGTCATGTGCTGTTTGGGGAGGGTTTTTTGGAAGGGCCATCCTGCGTGACACTGCAGTGCCACTCCTAGATGGGCCCGGTGTTTGTGTCGGCCACTAGGGTCGCTTATCTTACTCACACAGCGACCTCGGTGCAAATTTTAGGACTAAAAATAATATTGTGAGGTGTGAGGTATTCAGAATAGACTGAAAATGAGTGTAAATTATGGTTTTTGAGGTTAATAATACTTTGGGATCAAAATGACCCCCAAATTCTATGATTTAAGCTGTTTTTTAGTGTTTTTTGAAAAAAACACCCGAATCCAAAACACACCCGAATCCGACAAAAAAAATTCGGTGAGGTTTTGCCAAAACGCGTTCGAACCCAAAACACGGCCGCGGAACCGAACCCAAAACCAAAACACAAAACCCGAAAAATTTCAGGCGCTCATCTCTACTATAAACAAGATATAGGAAAAGACACAAAAATCCCTTTTCGGATCATGCTATTGATGCCAGTCCCATATAAATCATACACAGTGAGGCTGCTCCATTATTGCCCACTGGGGCATAAACAATAGATAGAATCAGAATAGAATGTTGTAAATTATTCTATGAACTATATGCACTGTGCAATATTAAGTACCAAAGTTTCACAGCAGTGCTCGGTCCTGGCCAGGACTCAAAACATCAGCTTCTGCAATTGTCAGGCATATGCCCACTCACTTCCACCTGAGGGGCCCTTTTATCTGCCGGCTCCTTATGGATCCAATTTGGTCGTCCTATGGAGATAGCTCATCAGGATTATTTTCTTTCTCAAACTGCGTGGTCTGTTGCCGGCTTGTGCATATATCCGATACAGGGGTGCTTAGTGTTTCTCCACCTCCACAGGGGTTCATCAGCCTCCTCAGAAGTTGTGGGGCACTTGCCTTCCCACTGGGTTTAAATAGTACCATCCCACCGGTATGTGCAAGCGCATTGACACTGTCTCATTGTGGGTCTTGATATTCAAGCCTCATTCCAGAATTGATTTGTGCACATGTGTGCTGGTCTAGACATCCTCTCAGACATCCCACTGCCACTCCCCATCGCTTTTTATTATGATCTGCTCAAAATCAGACCATATCCTATATTTTAATAGGCGTGCACATCTAACAATCTCAAAACAAGTTCTGACACACAGTGGAATGTCTGAGAGGATGTCTAGACCAGCATGAATGCACACAAAATTATTCTGGATTAAGGCTTGAATATCAGGACTACAGGTACAGTAGTTAGTGACAACTGTAGGAAATAGTACAAGGTGTATCGATCAATAATATGGAGGAGGCAGTATGATGAATCTTGCAGTCAGGTACTCCATGGTCTGGTATAATGGAGCTCAGATCAGAGAAGATATGTAGGAGGAAAAACAAGTCCAAATAAATTCATGGTCTTGTACACTGCTAGTCAAGCTAGAGCAGGAGGGAATAAGACATTAGACAAGTTCAGCTAACAGAGCCAGGTCAATACACAGAAATCCACAAAGCAGCAACATGCAGAAGTCCAGGAAAACATAGCTGGGTTAGTACACAGAAATCCATAAGTAGCAGCAGGAAGAAGAGTAAACAAATAGGAAGTATAGATTTGGGTACAGCATATTGGGCACAAGTGTGAGATACAGTATGCATGTACTGTATTTGAACCAAGGAAGCAATCACTAATTGCTAGTTGAAATCATAATTTAAGGTAATAGAAGATATGGACCCAAGTATGGAAAAGCTGCCAACATTCTGCTCATGCATGCCCTGGCGAACATTAACAGCAGTTACTGGTTTGTTCTCCAAAGCTGCACGCAATGACGCTACTTTCCTAGGACTAATAGGATCTGGCCAACTTCATGAAGTGGCCTGGATCTAAAAGGACAGTAGAGGCTGAATATAGTTCAGAAAGGGACAACCATGATATCAGATTAATATGGAAGATTTAAAAAATAGGCTCCAAACAGCACAACATGCAAAGAATAAAAAGAGGTGCAATGAGGTAGCTGGATGGCTAAGCTAAGCGACACAAGTGTGCGGCACAAACACCTGGCCCATCTAGGAGTGGCACTGCAGTGGCAGACAGGATGGCAGATTAAAAAAATTGTCCCCTAACAGCACATTATGCGAAGAAGAAAGAGGTGCAATTAGGTAGCTGGATGACTTTGCTAAGCGACACAAGTGTGCGACACAAACACCTGGTCCATCTAGGAGTGGCACTCAGTGTCAGACACGATGGCAGATTTAAAAACTAGGCCCCAAACAGCACATGATGCAAAAAAAATGAGGTGCAACGAGGTTGTTGGATGGCTAAGCTAAGCATGAGAAGCTGAGCCACCAGTTATGAACATAGGCCAAGGCCAAGGCCTTTCCTTGCCACTTCGTGTAGTGATGGCATATTGCCAATTTTACATTTCTCATCAGATCATTTCTTTTTTTTCTTATTATTAATTTTTGCTTCTTGGATTTTACACGCCCGCTATTACATTGGGCATCGGCCTTAGCAGACAACGTTGCTGGAATTGTCATGACTGGTGGCAGCAGCAGCTTCAGCACTAGTACTAGGAACTGGAAGTGGTTCCTGATCTTCCACTATTTTTTCCTCCAAATTGTTGTTCTCCATTTCACACGACAGCTCCCCTTTATTATTACAGCACACAGAACAATGGCCCTTTATTTTCACAGCATACAAGACCAGTGTAATGTTATTTTAACTGCAGCAGCACCCCTAAATATATACAACATACACGGCCAGTGTAATGTTATTAAGACATCAGCAACCCTATATTTCACAGCATACAGGAACAGTGTGCTTTTAATTTTTAACTGCACCCAAACTTTGATAGCAGACAGGGCCAGTGTAATGTTATTAACACATCAGAATCCCTATATTTCACAGTGCCTCTGCCCCATGTACAACACAGTGACTGCCAGGACAGCTCAGCAACACACATGTACAGCTGCAGCACCTGGCAATAACACCAGTGACAGCAGGGACAGCCTGGACCTCACCCCTAACACAGCACAGATAAACCACAGTGACTGCAGCAGCACCCCTACAGAGCACACACACCCCTCGCCACCACCCACAGAGAGACAGAGGTCTGTCTCCCTCACTCTCCATGTCCAGAGTGAAAATGGCGGCAACGCGAGGCTGTTTATTTGAGATCCAAATCCAGTGAGAATCCGACAGCGGGATGATGATGCTTTGCCTCGTTCTGGTTTCCGATTCTGGCGGGACGTTCCGAGCCGGGCTCGGACCTGGGCTCGGGACGTGTGAACTTTGGGGGGGTTCAGTTCTCAGGGATCCGAACCCGCTCATCCCTAATATATATATATATATATATATGTGTTATTGCTGTATTTAATCTATACTGTAGGTGTTGGTACATAATCCTACTTTGTTTAATGTAACGGTCTTCCCTTGCTTCCCTTGTAATATGTACTTTCCATTCTGACATGTTTCACAATTTCCTTTGGTGTCTCCATTGAATGGTTAGTCAATATGGCTAAGCATCAACTTTTCTGGTAATACCATCTTTAATAAATTTTCTAATCCTTGGAGGATTCTGTACAACCTTAAAAGTTGCTTCTTGTATTTAAATCTGACTATAGGAAATAGTGAAAGAACCTTTTACTGTACTCAGTGAATTAATTTGATGTGTTCTGAAATTCCTTAGAAAACACTAAACATTTATTACATATAAAAAATGTATAGTAGTGCATGTGAGCTATACAGACTCTTAGGTGTGAATGGGGTAAATCATTATTGTTAAGAATCCGATGCTCACTTTTTATTAACTTCAAAAACATTTTTTATATTTTAATCAGAGTTTGGTATTAAGCAAACACTTCTCGTATCCTCGTCATTACAGCCTCTTGATGATCACTATAACATGATGTTGGACTCTGGGATGCATTTTCTAAGATTTTTGTTTTAGATATCATAGCTTTTATATCAGCTTATAAAATGGATATGGGGTTCTTCAGCGGACATTTAAACTAATCTTTAAATTAAATTAAAATATTTCCTATGTCACTCTTTGCGTAAGGTCTCTTAACCAGCACATCATTCTATGTAGCTCAGTTACCATGGAGAATCCTATTATCCATTTTTATATCAATGGCAGGTATATGTTCCTTCTCCTCCTCTGCGATGCACATGGCTCTCCACCTTTTGAGGTATGGAAGTAAACTGTGAGACTGCAGTAAGGTCTCCTTGTGCTGCCTATTGAATAGATTATTATTATTATTATTATTATTACTAAAGTGATTTTCTCCAAAAGGACTCAGAGCACATATACAAAATATCTCAGAGAACCGAGTCCACCCAAACTTCTGGGATTCAAGGAAATCTGAGCACCAGGCTCATGTTTTCCTGCCTTGCTCAGATTACAAATTGAGGCAAAATGTTGTAAACCCAGCATTGGCTCTCATGGGTTTTGGATTTGATAGCAGGACTGCTGGAGAGCTGTATGTTTTGAATGTCTGGGCTGACTCTATGCTGTGTCCATCCACTCCAGTTCTGAGCTGACCTGACCTATCTGTGTCCACTGTGTCCATCCACTCCAGTGGCTGAGTTGACCTGACCTATCTATGGCCACTGTGGCAATCCAATCCTGTGGCTGAGTTGACCTATCTTGACCACAGTGTCCATCCCCTCCAATGGCTGACCTGACCTATCTGTCAACTGTGTCCATCCATTCCAGTGCTGAGCTTAAGTATTTGTCCACTTCAGTCCTCTCAGCCTTCTTAGTATTTTTAACATTGTCTGAGCTAGATTACAGTACAGGCAGTTAGCAAGTCATTGTTTATTATATTTTATAGTGCAAGAACTTAGTTACATCTATTATCTAAGGGTGTGATTAAGGTTTGATGGCAAAGCAAAAAAACACACACAAATGGGCAAGACCGGGTTGCACTGCAGGTGGGGCAGATGAAACATGTGCAGAGAGATTTAGATTTGGGAGGAATGTGTTAAAACTGAAATCTGAATTTCAGTGTAAAAATAAAGCAGCCAGTATTTACCCTGTACAGAAACAAAATAACCCACCCAAATCTAAATCTCTCTGCACATGATACAACTGCCCCAAAGGCAGTGCAACATAGTTTTGCACAGTTGTGTGTTTTTCTTTTCTTTGTTCTTTGCTAACAAATCTGAATAAGGCACTTAGGGGGGATGTAATAGGGTGTGAAAAGCATAAAGTGAGAGATTTTGTGAGAGTTCTCATGTTTTTTTAAAGTGGCAATCATGTACATGGCAAAGACAGGATGATTTAAAATGTAAATAATTGCCACTTTATAAAAACAAGAGAACTCTTAAAAAATATCTCACTGTCTGATTCTCACACCCTATTACATTCCCCCTAATTGGTTCACACTGGTGCTGCACTGTTACTCCACAGGCCATACCCACTGGGTTCACAGAAATAATAAAAGCACTGTGACTCTGCAGTGTGAATTTTAATTTTACATTGATTCAGCATCCAGACATTACCCTCCGCGATATCACCCACTCTAACCGTTATATTAGCCATCTCGGGGCTTCCAGGCTGGCAGGCCAGGTGCTGTGTTGTGGAGTAAGGGCCTCTGGGGATCTGGGCGTGGCTGTGGCGGGGAGGCACTTCTGTGACATCACGTGCAGAGGAGGCTCTGGGGATCAGAGAGTACGTGACGCAGGGAGGGCTATGAAAGCCTTCCGCTGCACCGCTTTCATACACATCTATGTCGGTGGCCGCAGCATCTTTTGTTCCACCTGTGCCATGGCTCAAGAGTGGGGATTGTTGATGCCGGAGGGGGCATGTGGACTGGCAGCAGGACATAGGATGCCACAGTAAAAGGATATTTTTTTTCTTATCTGCAGCGCAGAGACTTGCTTCATATCCTACAGCTGTACCTTTTTGGAAGGTACAGTACCTTTTTTTATGGTCTGTACTGATTTCTGGCTCTCCAAACTTCCATTGAAAGTATAGGAAAAGGGGCATGGCCACGCCCATTTACCCGTCGCCATGCCCCCTTTTCGAATTTGTACCGAATATACGTAAATTGTTGGAGGGTATGTTGCTGCAGGTGCAGTGGGACTATTTTAGGGTGTGGGCCTGGAGCTGCAGCTCCATCAGCCCCATTGTTAATCCTGCTCTGGAAACACACAGCATCCAAAGGGCAAAGCCTCCCATTGGATGTAACCTGTGTGGGAGGGTGTTTCTCGCCCAATCAGCTGTGGACTGGGTGTGATAGACCTGACACTAACCCAATAAGAGCTCCTAGCCACGCCCATCATACACACAGGCACAGAGTCACAGATCTGGGCTATTATATAGGAGATTATGGAGTAAAGAAAGATAATTATTCTGTGGGTTCAATTATTTTAATGTAATATCCAAAAGGATGTATAAAAAAGTAGTGCACATTTTTTTTGACATACTGTATATTGCCAACAAAATAGAATGTTTATTTACTAAACTACTAGAGATGAGCGGGTTCGGTTCTCCGAGATCCGAACCCCCCCGAACTTCACCCATTTTACACAGTTCCGAGGCAGCCTCGGATCTTCCCGCCTTGCTCGGTTAACCCGAACGTGCCCGAATGTCATCATCCTGCTGTCGGATTCTCGCGAGATTGGTATTCTATATGACGAGCCACGCGTCGCCGCCATTTTCACTCGTGCATTGGAGATTGAACGGAGAGGACGTGGCTGCGTTCTCTCCCTGAAAAGCTCCGTAATATGTGCTCAGTGTGCTGCAAATATCTGTGCTCAGTGTGCTGAAAATATCTACGTTCTCTGCCTGAAAACGCTCCATATCTGTGCTCAGTGTGCTGCAAATATCTGTGCTCAGTGTGCTTTATTGTGGGGACTGGGGACCACCAGTATATAATTATACTTATAGTAGTACAGTACAGTAGGCCATTGCTGTATCTTGCAGCTC
This sequence comes from Pseudophryne corroboree, assembly GCF_028390025.1. Lineage (NCBI taxonomy): Eukaryota > Metazoa > Chordata > Amphibia > Anura > Myobatrachidae > Pseudophryne > Pseudophryne corroboree. The sequence goes on along the minus strand of NC_086444.1, from coordinate 762,214,415 downwards.
TGTGTCACTGCAAGTATCAATTCCATATCTGTGCAGCATTTTTGTGAGCAGTATATATAGTATAACAGTGCAGCATTTTGGTGACCCAACAGTATATAGTTGTGTACAGTGGGCCATTGCTGTATCTTGCAGCTCTGTGTCACTGCAAGTATCCATTCCATATCTGTGCTGCATTTTTGTGAGCAGTATATATAGTATAACAGTGCAGCATTTTGGTGACCCAACAGTATATAGTTGTGTACAGTAGGCCATTGCTGTATCTTGCAGCTCTGTGTCACTGCAAGTATCCATTCCATATCTGTGCTTTTTTTTGTGAGCAGTGCATATAGTATTACAATGCAGCATTTTGGTGACCCAAAAGTATATAGTTGTGTACAGTAGGCCATTGCTGTATCTTGCAGCTCTGTGTCACTGCAAGTATCCATTCCATATCTGTGCTGCATTTTTGTGAGCAGTATATATAGGATTACAGTGCAGCATTTTGGTGACCCAACAGTATATAGTTGTGTACAGTAGGCCATTGCTGTATCTTGCAGCTCTGTGTCACTGCAAGTATCCATTCCATATCTGTGCTGCATTTTTGTGAGCAGTATATATAGTATTACAGTGCAGCATTTTGGTGACCAACAGTATACATATATAGTACAGTACAGTAGGCCATTGCTATTGATATATTACTGACATATAATTCCACACTTTAAAAAATGGAGAACAAAAATGTGGAGGGTAAAATAGGGAAAGATCAAGATCCACTTCCACCTCGTGCTGAAGCTGCTGCCACTAGTCATGGCCAAGACGATGAAATGCCATCAACGTCGTCAGCCAAGGCCGATGCCCAATGTCATAGTAGAGAGCATGTAAAATCCAAAAAACTAAAGTTCAGTAAAATGACCCAAAAATCTAAATTAAAAGCATCTGAGGGGAAGCGTAAACTTGCCAATATGCCATTTACAACACAGAGTGGCAAGGAACGGCTGAGGCTCTGGCCTATGTTCATGGCCAGTGGTTCAGCTTCACGTGAGGATGGAAGCACTCATCCTACTGCTAGAAAACTGAAAAGAGTTAAGATGGCAAAAGCACAGCAAAGAACTGTGCGTTCTTCTAAATCACAAATCCCCAAGGAGAGTCCAATTGTGTCGGTTGCGATGCCTGACCTTCCCAACACTGGACGGGAAGAGGTGGCGCCTTCCACCATTTGCACACCCCCTGCAAGTGCTGGAAGGAGCACACACAGTCCAGTTCCTGATAGTCAAATTGAAGATGTCACTGTTGAAGTACACCAGGATGAGGATATGGGTGTTGCTGTCGCTGAGAAGGAAATTGACAAGGAGGATTCTGATGGTGAGGTGGTTTGTTTAAGTCAGGCACCCGGGGAGACACCTGTTGTCCGTGGGATGAATATGGCCATTGACATGCCTGGTCAAATGACAAAAAAAATCACCTCTTCGGTGTGGAATTATTTTAACAGAAATGCGGACAACAGGTGTCAAGCCGTGTGTTGCCTTTGTCAAGCTGTAATAAGTAGGGGTAAGGATTTTAACCACCTAGGAACATCCTCCCTTATACGTCACCTGGACCGCATTCATCAGAAGTCATTGACAAGTTCAAAAACTTTGGGTGACAGCGGAAGCAGTCCACTGACAACTAAATCTCTTCCTCTTGTACCCAAGCTCCTGCAAACCACCAACTCCCTCAGTGTCAATTTTTTCCTTAGACAGGAATGCCAATAGTCCTGTAGGCCATGTCACTGGCAAGTCTGACGAGTCCTCTCCTAACTGGGATTCCTCCGATGGATCCTTGAGTGTAACGCCTACTGCTGCTGGCGCTGCTGTTGTTGCTGCTGGTAGTCGATCGTCATCCCAGAAGGGAAGTCGGAAGACCACTTGTACTACTTCCAGTAAGCAATTGACTGTCCAACAGTCCTTTGCGAGGAAGATGAAATATCACAGCAGTCATCCTGCTGCAAAGCGGATTACTCAGGTCTTGGCAGCTGTGTTGGTGTTAAACGTGTGTCCAGTACCAAATACCATCTAGGTTCCACTTCTTTAGGCAGGCGATACCGAGAATGTACACAGATGTCAGAAAAAGAGTCACCAGTGTCCTAAAAAATGCAGTTGTACCCAATGTCCACTTAACCACGGACATGTGGACAAGTGGAGCAGGGCAGACTCAGGATTATATGACTGTGACAGCCCACTGGGCAGATGTATTGCCTCCTGCAGCAAGAACAGCAGTGGCGGCACCAGTAGCAGCATCTCACAAATGCCAACTCGTTCCTAGGCAGGCTACGCTTTGTATCACCACTTTCCATAAGAGGCACACAGCTGACAACCTCTTACGGAAACTGAGGAACATCATCGCAGAATGGCTTACCCCAATTGGACTCTCCTGGGGATTTGTGACATCAGACAATGCCACCAATATTGTGCATGCATTACATGTGGGCAAATTCCAGCATGTCCCATCTTTTGCATGGCAAAAGAGAACTTCTAACACGTCCATTTGCGACAGTGTACACAACTGGTTTTATGTTGTTTTGTCTGCGGGACTTGGACGCTCACATATTTATAAAGTACTGTAGATGGATCATATACTGTATGCTGTACTATTTGCGTCTGTACCATATATACTGTATTAAATAATGCAGCGTAATGAGTATTTACTGTATTAAATAATGCAGTGTAATGAGTATTTACTGTATGCAGCGTAATGAGATGCCTTAGTAAAGTAGTCCTTATTATATATTTCAGTATTGTATTTTACGGGAGACCACACGCGTGCGCAGTGGTGATTGTAAAACGAGACATCTGGTGGATGATCGCAGGTATTACACGTAAAGGTAACGCCAAACGCTCTGTCTGCCTCCGTGCGATTATGTACGCCTCTCTGTGACTAGGCGCACCTCCCTACGCCCCAGTACACTGCGTATGCTTGATCAGGACAAACACCTCAGCCAGTCAAGATAAAGGTGGCTACATCTGTACATTGAATTTGGTGGTGCAGAATTATTTAAAAAACGACAGGGGCGTGCAAGAGATGCTGTTGGTGGCCCGAAGAATTGCGGGCCACTTTCGGCATTCAGCCACCACGTTCCAAAGACTGGAGCACCAGCAAACACTCCTGAACCTGCCCCGCCATCATCTGAAGCAAGAGGTGGTAACGAGGTGGAATTCAACCCTCTATATGCTTCAGAGGATGGAGGAGCAGCAAAAGGCCATTCAAGCCTATACATCTGCCTACGATATAGGCAAAGGAGGGGGAATGCACCTGACTCAAGTGGAGTGGAGAATAATTTTAACGTTGTGCAAGGTTCTGCAACCCTTTGAACTTGCCACACGTGAAGTCAATGCAGACACTGCCAGCCTGAGTCAGGTCATTCCCCTCATCAGGCTTTTGCAGAAGCACCTGGAGAGATTGAAGGAGGAGCTAAAACTGAGCGATTCCGCTAGGCATGTGGGAATTGTGGATGGAGCCCTTAATTCGCTTAACCAGGATTCACGGGTGGTCAATCTGTTGAAATCAGAGCACTACATTTTGGCCACCGTGCTCGATCCTAGGTTTAAAGCCGACGTTGTACCTGTCTTTCCGGCAGACACAAGTCTGCACATGTTCAAAGACCTGCTGGTGAGACACTTGTCAAGTGAAGCGGAACGTGACCCGTCAACAGCTCCTCCTTCACATTCTCCCGCAACTGGGGCTGCAAGGAAAAGGCTAAGAATTCTGAGCCCACCCCCTGGCGGTGATGCAGGGTAGTCTGGAGCGAGTGCTGACATCTGGTCTGGACTGAAGGACCTGCCAATGATTACTGACATGTCGTCTACTGTCACTGCATGTGATTCTGTCACCATTGAAAGAATGGTGGAGGATTATATGAGTGACCGCATCCAAGTAGGCACGTCAGACAGGCCGTACGTATACTGGCAGGAAAAAGAGGCAATTTGGAGGCCCTTGCACAAACTTGCTTTATTTTACCTAAATTGCCCCCCCCCCCCCCCTCCAGTGTGTACTCCGAAAGAGTGTTTAGTGCAGCTGGTCACCTTGTCAGCTATCAGCGTACGAGGTTACTTCCAAAAAATGTGGAGAAGATGATGTTCATCAAAATTAATTATAATCGATTTCTCCATGGAGACATTCACCAGCAATTGCCTCCATAAAGTACACAGGGAACTGAAATGGTGGATTCCAGTGGAGACAAATTAATAATACTCTGTGAGAAGGGGGATATACACAGTGAAAGGGTGATGAATCAGATGATGATGAGGAGGTGGACATCTTGCCTCTGTAGAGCCAGTTTGTGCAAGGAGAGATTGATTGCTTCTTTTTTGGTGGGGGCCCAAACCAACCAGTCATTTCAGCCACAGTCGTGTGGCAGACCCTGTGGCTGAAATAATGGGTTTGTTAAAGTGTGCATGTCCTGTTTATACAACATAAGGGTGGGTGGGATGGCCCAAGGACAATTCCATCTTGCACTTCTTTTTTTATTTATCTCTGCATCATGTGATGTTTGGGGCTAATTTTTTAAGTGCCATCCTGTCTGACACTGCAGTGCCACTCCTAGATGGGCCAGGTTTTTGTGCCGCCCACTTGGGTTGCTTAGCTTAGTCATCCAGTGACCTCGGTGCAAATTTTAGGACTAAAAATAATATTGTGAGATGTGATGTGTTCAGAATAGACTGGAAATGAGTGGAAATTATGGTTATTGAGGTTAATAATACTATAGGATCAAAATGACCCCCAAATTCTATAATTTTAGCTGTTTTTGAGTTTTTTTCTAAAAAAAAACACCTGAATCCGACAAAAAAATTTCAGGGAGGTTTTGCCAAAACGCGTCCGAATACAAAACACGGCCGTGGAACCGAATCCAAAGCCAAAACACAAAACCCGAAAAATTTCCGGTGCACATCTCTATAAACTACAGTACTTTATGGAAAACAAAATATTTATTTTGTTCTAGAAAAACCTAAAGACCATTCGCTTAGGAAAATTAAAAAATAGAATCTGCTGTATCCAGAGTGAAACTGCATAAAAGTACATATGAGTAAATATTATGTTCAAATTAGGGGGGTTATTCAGTATGGATCTCAGTGTACTGAAAATCGTATTCCAGCAAATTTTGGTACACTGTGCATGCGCTGTGTCGGCACAGTGCATGCAAACACAATCACAGGGTGATTGCATCCCTGAAGGATAGGATAAGACTGTGTTTGACAGTGGTGGCCTTCGGGGGGGGGGGGGGGTGCACTGCGGTGTTGTAGGGGAGTGGTCCGGCTAATGCAGGTGTGGCTGGACCGTTTTAAGGGAAGCTGTGTAACGTCACACGCAGCCATTCCAATTAAAAAAGGTGGTGGTCCTCCTGCATACGCAGCCTAGCTGCAGCTACAGGGGGTTGTTATTAATTATAGACACAGCGATGTGATTGCAATTATTTTGTGATTGCATCATGGCCCACCAATTAGCATGCTGGATGGCCTTGTCCTGTACTGGGGGGCCCCAGGCATGTGATAGAGAGGATTGCAGATTCTGCTTTTTAGCAGAACCTGCAATCCAACCTTAACAACTCCCTAAGATTAGGGTTAAAAAAAGAGACATTGATTTATCAAAGAAAAAAAAAGATCTATTTATAAATCTGACATTATTTTGACAACATTTTACAAATAAAAGATTTTTTTTGTAAATTAGACCACATCTATTAAAGTTAATGGGAAGGAGGCAATAACAATAAAATTAGACCAAACATACATTAGTAAAGTTAATGGAAAAGATAAACAATTTACACCATCACATAACAAAAATCCCCAAAAATGGTAACAAATGCCCAAATCCCCCAGTACAGTGCTGTCAGTTAAAAATATACTTATTGATAACTGCTTGGGGGTGTGGCCATAGCAGGCATGGGGTAGCACTTTCTAGTAGAAGCTTTCCAGCTTTAATTGTTCTACCTGCTATCCAATAGATTTCCAGGGGCATTGTGCAGCTCGGTGGCTGTGATGTGGAGCCTTCTTGGGGCTGAAAGGTCTCACAACTGGCGGGTCGGGCCTCTGGGTCTTTCCTGGATGTGAGTGACATAAGACATGGCAGGGGTTGCACTGTTACATTAGATTAACACATGGCTGGCATCTACATGGCCTCACAACACTAGTGGTTTTTGCCGGGTGCTGGAGTGTTGTGGTGGATCCAGGGACTGCGGATCCCGCTGTATAAGACAATGCAGTGGATGTACTATGCATGTGGAGCTGGTTGTTTGTGTAAACCTGCATGAATAGTGCATGGCTTTTTGCTATACCCTAACTTGCTGCGCTTTTTGAAATGAGATCTGCCATCTGACCTGGGATAAGAACTTTTTTCTGTCCCATTGACTGTGTCTGAGTGGCACACCTGTAAGCACTATTATACTCCAGCAATTTATTCTGGCTGCACTGTTACTAGATAGAAAAGTGTGCTTGTTACAATTCTCCTTGTGGCCCATAGTAATGGCCTACTTGAGCATGGAGGTGGTCATATTTCAGTATTTCCTGTTTATGCTAGTAATGTTCAAAAAGAGAGAGCACAATTTCTGCCCATTCAGAAGATTCAGAGAGATTTAAACATTGTAAATGCTATGTTGTTCACATCTAAGTTGAGAGTTATTGCAGATGGCGCAACATCTGTTTTTCCCACACACAAAATTGCCTAATGACTTGATCACTACAGGCCACGATGCAGGCAAATAGCTGAGTAGTAGGCTCGAGTTATAGGACTAGGTGATAAACTGTATGTTCAAGACTCAAGGCATTATCTGTGTACTGTAGCAAAGTGCCCTTGATTTTTCTTTTCTGTGGTTTTGGGGTTTTCTGTTTATGTTTTTTTGGGGGGCGATTAAAATAGTGAATGTGTTGTGTATATTTACATTGTTATTATTGCTTTAAGAATTGAAATATGAGCGTAAGTTTCACATTCATTGCTACTGGTGGTGTCTAATACAATTTCGCTTATGATAGCACATTAGAAAATTATACTATTCACACTCATAATGTTCCAAATAACCATTATTTGTATATAATTTTTTATATACAAATATTATTAGTAATCATTGTTATTAGTAATCATTTTTTCACAGGAGCAAAATTTATGAATTGAATGCACAATAACAATGTACACTGATATTAAGAGGGTATGTGTGTCTATTTATTTGTTCACATAAGAAAATAATTATTTGATTTTTCATTATTTGCGGTAAGAATAGTGAACGTTTTGTGTATATTTACATTGCTATTGCTTTAAGAAATGAAATATGAGTATAAGTTTCACATTTAATGGTACTGGTGGAAGATGTATAGACATTTTAGTTTAATATCACAATTTTGCTTATGACTAATAACCTCCAGTTATTATTGATTCTTCTATAAACTAGTGTATAATATCTACAGACTCATGTAGACTTGCTATCCAATTTTTGTTTCTTCTAATCGATATAAAATCTAGGAATGATTAGATCTCAGAACTAAATAGGAGACTTACTTGGGGGACTTATGGAAGGAAGATTGAAAAATTGCATAGGAGTGCCCACAAGAATACACTGTATCCATTTGTTTTCAACAAATACAACTGTTTTTATTGCATAGTGTATATATTACCCCATATGTTACCCCAATATGTTACTTAAATTTGGTGGTAAGGAAACTTTCCAGTGCCCAAAATGTGGGGCTGTTTTTTGTACTGTTTTACATCTAATTTGGGAATATCCTCAGGTATTACAAGCACTTAGCTTCCCAACGGATGTGATCCCAGCAGTCACTATAGGGATCCCGGGATCCCGAGGAAGAACACAATGCTGATGTCTACATACCGACGCTGCTTGGGATGCAAACACCACATTACCGACAGCCAGCATCCCGATCATCCTTACATCGGGAAGCACTGGCGTCCTGCCACGCGGGGAGTGGGGTAGGTTTAGGCAGGAGAAGAGGGGTTAGGGGTAGGGAGCAGGGATGGGAAGGTTAGGGTTAGGGACTGGGGAGGGAGGGTTAGGTTTAGGCACTTAGAAGGGGATGTTAGTGTTAGGCATCAAGTGGGGAGGGTTAGGTACCACTGGGGAGGGTTAGGGCTAGGCACCCACAAGGGAGGGTTAAGGTATGGAAAAGGTGAGGCTTGGGGGATTAGTGGGGGTCTGTCGGGATTCTGATAGATGGGATGCTACTGTCGGTATACTGACAGCCGGCATCCTGTTCATCGGCAAATCATACTGAGTCCATCATGTCTACACAACAAATGCATGTTTACTGGACATAGTGGATGCAAATGTTTTGTACAGGTTCACTAAACAATATGTTGTGAATATGTGCAGCCTGGCTAAAGTATGTATAACCCATACTTAGATGACCCAGGAAGATGCAATATTTAAACAGTGAATATTTTTGGTTAATACCACTATGGCTCATGAGAATATTCATACAGTACTTGTTCAGACAAGCGGAATCAAAGTTTGATAAAGTTTGGAATAAGTGGCTTAATTAGAAATATTATATAATACATCATGAGATAGATTGATTCATCAACTTTGTCCTTTCCTTAAGTTATTTATGTACTTTATTTATTTAGTTTTTGTAAACTTTTGCAGTGGTGATATATATTACAGACTTGCTTGGTTGCGTGCAGTGTCGGACTCGGGCATGAAGGGCCCACCAGGGGGATGTAGTGGTAGGGGCCCTCCAGAGAGGGTGTAGCCAGACACCACAGAAGCTAGGCTGGGCATTACTGAGTGCATGGGCTGGGCCCCTTGATAAATATACATAGTAAATACTGCTAGTGCATGCAAGATAATGTACCAGATTAATAACAGCATTGCACTGTGGAGAATACACCATAGTCCTGTGCGGTAAAAGGTAACATATTTACAATACATAATTCAAATGCACAGTCTGGAACCTAGTCCCTAGAGGAGGAGTTGGGCCCCCAGGTAGTGGGGCCCACCAAGGGTTTCCCAAGTACCCCTGTGGGCCAGTCCAACCCTGGTTGCATGCAGGGGTGGTTGAGGGAGGAGGATGAGATTTTTTTCTTTTTGTGGTGGTTTTTAATGTCTTAGGCATGCAACTGTATAGAGTATTTTTAATACATATTGGGCACATTGTAAATGTTTGTTTATATTAAAAAAAAGAAAAGAAAAACAAAAGTACTTATTAAATTCTTTGATTTCTACATTGGGTCATAGTCTCCTCTGTTTTTAAATTGAGGTTAAACTTACTGTAGTGTAATTTGATTTATACTTGCACCAGAAAATGGTGTAAATAGAAAACTCATATTGACACTAAAAAGCACAATGTAAAAGAGGTCCAAAATAATAAAATATTATATTTCATGGCAAGTCTGACAACAAAACATTTATGAAATATCCGGGTTGAGTATTTGAATGTAAAATAATAAAATGTAATGTGTATTGTAACTAATTACTGAAAAGTATGTGGGTTATAAGTGTCTTTTTCTTTTTATGAAATAACACAGTAGGCCTAGTGTGAAATGATAATTTAAACTTAACTGTAATTGTGATAACATATTGGTATTTTAGAAATTTCCCAGTTCCTAAAACAAAAACTGCAATTGCAATTTGGACAGAAAACTCTTGTTTCAGTCAAATAACTTATTCTGATGCTTGTCTAAAGTATTAATATATTAAACTTTATTTTGTTTAGTTGACAAATAACCTTTTTTTTTCTTTAACATTTGAATGTGGGGAGCGAGTTGATGGGACAGTAAAATACTATGTAGTTATTGGAATTTTCCAATGCTGCAAATTCTGTGTTTGCAAACTAACAACATGTGCGGCATGTTTCGACCGACAGCATTATCCTTTATCTTCAGAGCACATTACAATTGTGTTTTACCTAGAGTTAATTTAATTGGAAAAAAATCTCTAGTAGGAATGCTTCCAAACATAACATTACATTTCAAGTAAGACTGAATTCTAACTAGACATGAAGAAAACATTATTTTAGATAGACACTCAACAAAAATGTAAGCCAATGCTTTATACACAAACAAATGTGGAAAAAAACCAATATGCCATTAATATACATTTTTGGCTAATTATATATTTAAAGTAGTGAATCTGTATAAAAGTATTTTTTATGGTAGAAAATAGTAAAAACACATAAACTGCATTTTTGTGGTTTTGCTGTCATTTTGTTCAGCTGATACATTTAAAATTACCCATCTAAGATATATAAAATATTTTCAAAACTGTGGCAAATGATGACACCTTGTTCTATTTTGCTTCTATATTATGCTCAAGGACATCATCCCTTAGGCTCACTGTTCTGTAATTTCCTGGAAACTATTTATTTCACATTTATTCATATTGGTATCACATCTGCTTTGTAACATGTGGTATGGTATTTCCAGGGTGTAGGACTCTAAGGGAGGAGGCTCAAAGGGAGCAGATATATCATTTTAATATCAAAACCTGGACTTAGCCTGGATGAAATACAGTAGGCAAAGGACTGCGATCTCCTCCTAACATCTTATTCTCTCACCTACAGGTATTCAAAATAATTATTCCAACTCTCAACAGCAGCAGCAGCACAGTGATCTAGGATACTATACTCTGCAGTGTCTGTTTGCTTAGGTATTCTGGAGTTATTGTTTTGTGCAGAATTTAGCCTGTTTAATTGTTAGATATTTGGGGAATTTGGGATGTCCTCCTCCCATATCATTATTTGTTTGTTTTAGCTTTATTGCCCACCAGTGGGTGTTGGGCAATGGGTGGGGTTGTAATCATTGAACCTATACCTTACACATGTTAATGTTAGCTCATATTAGAGTATAGCAGGCTGATTAAGCCTGGCTGATTATTCCAGGGTGTAGGACTCTAAGGGAGGAGGCTCAAAGGGAGCAGATATATCATTTTAATATCAAAACCTGGACTTAGCCTGGACTTAAACTGAACGAAAAACTGAAATACAACCACAAACAACAACAGATGAACTACTTAACAATATCAACTGCATATGCAAATTTAACACCCTCCAACTTTCACTCTGTGAACACTATGCAACCCACTTGCTGGAAATAACATTAGTAAGATCTGGTTTCCAACCATAATCAGGATTACAAAGATCTTCTTTGGAAAATTGAGAGTTCATCTTCTCATCTAAAAACACTTGAAAACTCTAACAGAATTATAATTGCTTCTTAACCCTCTCACAAACCTTTCATTTCTTACAGCCAAAATACATTTCTGCACCCACTTTATCTACGCTTTTGACTCATTCCATACTAAATCTACACCCATTGAGACTACACTGCTTTTCTCACCTGCATTTCTGCAATTCTTCTGCTCTGATTCCCTTACAGTCTCCACTCCTACTTCCACTTTCCCTCAACCTATTTACCTACTCAACACTATGTCAAGGCTTTCTTATACTCCCCACATCACTCAGTGTCTACCTAATAATGTATCTCTATCCTTCCCCCCTAGTCTCCTACACCTCCTCCTCTGTCTCCCCTCCATCCCTCTGTTTCCTTCCCCCTCCTTTCCTGTTATCCCACGTTCATTTACCTCAGCCCCATGGTCCTGCTACCCCACAACTCAGCCCTGCTCCCTCTCTCCCTTCCCTGTCACCTGCCCATATCCCCATCCACATCACACTGACCTCTCTCCCTGCCCAACTCCTGCAGTTTCCCCTCCTAACTCAGGCACCCGTACCATCACTACTCTCTCACCATCCCTGCCCTCAAAGTTAATCTCACCTCATCGCTACAGCAACCCTGATAATCTCATTCACATCTCTCCCACACACTCATACCCCCTATCCTGTGCCCTCTGCAATGCCAGATCTGTTTGTAACAAACTGGTCCCCACTCATGACCTTTTCATTTCCAAATCCCTACACCTACTAGCCATTACTGAAACTTGGATTACGCCCTCTGACACTACTTCTCCTGCTGCTCTCTCTGCTGGGGGCCTCACATTCACACACACACCCCGACCTGGGGGTCGCCATGGAGGTGGTGTTGGGGTACTTTTACCTTCTAGTTACTCCTACCAACTCATACCACCAGAACCATCCCTTACATTCTCAACATTTGAGGTCCATGCCATACGCCTCTTCCAACCAGTACATCTTAGAGTAGCTGTCATTTACCGCCCCCCTGGCACTGCTTCCAAATTCATCGACAACTTTGCTTCATGGCTTCCTCACTTCCTCTCTTCTGACATTCCCTCCATTATCCTAGGCGATTTCAACATCCCTATTGACATCCCCACACAATCCCCTGCCTCTAAACTCCTTAACCTCACCTCTTCACTTGGTCTCTCCCAGTGGACCTCCTCACCCTCCCATGTGAATGGGAGCTCACTGGATCTGGTCTTCACTCACCGCTGTGATATTTCTGATTTTTCCAACTCCCCATTTCCCCTCTCTGACCACCACCTGCTCTCCTTTAACCTATATCTCTCGACTTGCCCATCTCTACCTCCTAAGGCTACCATCACTAAGCGTAACATTGAAGCTATTGACACTACATTCCTTTCCTCCCTGTTTGACTCACTTCTCTCTCCTATTCTCTCTCTCTCATGCCCCGAACAAGCCACTTCCACATACAATGCATCCCTTACTTCTGCTCTTGACTCTGTTGCTCCACCAACCAATATTCACCCTCGCAAATTAACACCTCAACCCTGGCACACCAAATGCACCAGATATCTGCAAAAATGCTCACGTACTGCTGAGCGACACTGGAGGAAATCACGCTCTAAGGCAGACTTCCTCCATTTCAAACTTATGCTCTCATCCTTCAGTGCTGCCCTTTCTCTTGCTAAACAGTCATACTTCAAGAACCTCATCTCCTTCCAGTCTTCCAACCCCCGGCGCCTCTTTGCCACTCTCAACTCACTCCTCTGCCCACCTCCACCTCGTCTCCCTTCCTCACTCTCTGCTCTTGACTTTGCCAATTACTTCACATCCAAAATTGACTCCATACGTCAGGACATCACATCACACCAGTCCATCAGTAACCAGCTTTCTCCTATCCTTTACCAACCCTCCCCATCCCTCGCACCTACTCTGTCATCTTTCTCCCATGCATCTGGAGAGGAAGTCATGGCCCTCATTCATTCCTGTCCCCTCACCACCTCCCCACTTGACCCTATCCCCTCCCGCCTCCTCCGCTACCTCTCTCCTTCTGCTTGTTCCCATCTTTCCCACCTTCTCAATCTATCCCTCTCATCAGGCACTGTCCCCTCTGCCTTCAAGCATGCACTCATCTCTCCTATTCTTAAAAAACCGACACTTGATCCAAACACTCTCTCCAACTACAGACCCATCTCTCTCCTCCCTTTTGCCTCCAAACTCCTTGAGCGTATTGTCTACAACTGTCTTACTTCCTTTCTTTCCTCACACTTACTGCTTGACCCATTCCAGTCTGGCTTCCGTCCTCTCCACTCCACTGAAACTGCCCTTACTAAAGTATGCAATGACCTCCATGCTGCTAAATCTAAGGGACACTACTCTATACTTATTCTACTTGATCTCTCTGCTGCTTTTGACACTGTGGACCATCCTCTCCTACTGCAAATTCTTCACTCCATTGGTCTACGTGACACTGCCCTCTCTTGGCTGTCCTCCTACCTTTCTGACCGTTCTTTCTCTGTCTCCTCTCATGACTCCACCTCCCCCTCCCCCTCACTTCCACTAACTGTAGGGGTACCCCAAGGTTCTGTCCTTGGTCCTCTTCTCTTCTCTCTCTATACGTCCTCACTAGGTAAGCTCATCAGTTCTTTTGGTTTCCAATATCATCTCTACGCTGATGACACCCAAATCTATCTTTCCTCTCCAGACCTCTCCCCTGCTCTCCTCACTCGTATCTCCAACTGTCTATCTGTCCCAGCGCTTTCTTAAACTTAACATGTCTAAGACCGAGCTGATCATCTTCCCTCCCTCCCGCATAACCTCACCTCCTACAATCTCATTATCTATTGATGGCACTACTATCTCCTCTAGCCCCCAAGTGCGCTGCCTTGGAGTAATCCTTGACTCCTCCCTCTCCTTCAAACCACACATTCAGCACCTCTCACAAACCTGCCATTTTCATCTAAAAAATATTTCCAGGATCAGACCTTTTCTGACCCAGGATGCTACTAAGACTCTTATCCACTCACTGGTCATCTCCAGACTGGACTACTGTAATCTGCTCCTGACTGGCATTCCTGACAAATGCCTCTCTCCACTGCAATCTATCCTCAATGCTGCTGCCCGGCTCATCTTCCTCACCAAACGCACTACGTCCACCTCTCCTCTCTTACTAGACCTTCACTGGCTCCCCTTCCCTTTCAGAATCCATTTCAAGCTTCTCACACTCGCTTACAAAGCCCTCACCCACTCCTCTCCCATCTACATCTCTGACCTTATCTCCCTTTACACTCCCACCCGTCCTCTTCGCTCTGCTAATGCATGCCGACTCTCCTGCCTACGGATTACTTCCTCCCACTCCTACCTCCAAGATTTTTCACGTGCTGCACCACTTCTTTGGAATTCCCTACCTCTCCCCCTCAGACTCTCCACCTCTCTACAAAACTTCAAATGGGCTCTCAAGACCCACTTCTTCACCAAACCCAGCCAAATCTCATCCTAGCCCTCTGTTCTACGCTCTCTATGTACCCCAACTGTGTCACCCCTGTCTGTCTACCCCTCCCCTTTTAGAATGTAAGCTCTCACGAGCAGGGCCCTCTTCCCTCATGTGCTTATCCTTTCTTACTTTAATAATCTTCAACTGCACCAATTCCATCAGTCTTCTGCCACCTGATACTTATTCCAGTGTCATCTGCTGATGTAACTATGTTTATTTACCCTGTACTTGTCCTATACTGTCATCAACTGTAAGTTGCTGTTTTCCTGTTTGATTATTTGTTTATGTACTCTGTAATTGGGCGCTGCGGAACCCTTGTGGCGCCATATAAATAAAGGATAATAATAATAATGGTCTCTGTTCTAAAAGTTTCCAGAAATATGGTAAAATTGTCTGTTTGTGCCACATCTTACAAAAAAAATGGGTGAATGGTGGGCCATTACATTTTTATATATTTTTTTATAATTTTAAGCTGTATAAGTCTTTCTTCCTGAGTTCTTGGTGTATTACTATGTAACATATTTCCTAGCATTTTATTTGAGATGTGGTCAAATTTCCAGCAGATAGGATACCATCAGAAGTCTGACAATGGAATCCTGATGGGGTGGGGGAGGTTAGGGTTAGTCTGTGGAAGGGAGAGGTTAGTGTTGGGCTGTTGGAGGGGTGTGGATTAGGGGTAGCATTAAAATACTTTCCAGGAAGGTCAGGATTCTGTACATAGGCATTCCGATGTTAGTCTTCTGACTGTCGGGCTCCCAACTGCCAGTATATCATACAAAACCTGTTAGGAAAATGATCCATTTCAGTAGTCAACTGGCTAATATTTTTTCAAAAAAGCACTCAGAGACTTCCGGTGGGCAAGCCTAACAGCTGGCCACGTTTTAGTTGAGCTCTCCGCTCCCCATTGATTGTCACCCTGACAACCATATTCCACCAGGTGCAGAGCCCCCCACTACATCGGGACACCTCTGGGAGATAGAGGTGGACAAGTGGACGTTGCTCCCGGCTCCCCACCACCTGTGCCCTGCCGAAACGAAGGCGTTTTGTGAGACGCCGGCACCCACAGCCGCCATTTTGATCTGGCATGTCCCCAGCGCAGTAGCATCCAGGCCGTGAACCCTGACCTGCAGCCGCCCGCCTCCTCACCTCCGCTAGCGGAGTGCTTGCCGGTGGGATGTGGAGCCGCTGGATCCCCGGATGGAGGACCGCTGCCCGCAGCCATCCACTTCCTCCCGGTTGGTGTCATTGCGGCAGGGACCCCGGACTTTAACCTCGCGGGTGCTTCCCCGGAGCAGCATCTCCACCATCCGCCTCTGATCCGGGCCCCTGCCTCCAATGGGCTGTGTCTTCCTCCTCACAGTGCCTTGTACAGTAGCAGCTGCAGTTCCCTGCAAAGCTTCCAACAGACATCCTGGGCACCACAATCTGTGCCTGTTTCAAAGTGAGTGCTGCCATTTGTCCCCAATGCGGGAGGGGCTGCCCTCCTCCCTGCCATGCTACAGCTCCTCAGCTCTGCCTTAGTGTGATATGTTATTCGTGACCCCTCTCCTCCCCTGACAACACTGATCCTGCATGATATCTCTCAAACAGCTTATTGTGGACACCTCATTGTAGCATATCTTATTATCTTACTATACCACCCTGCCTCGCCATGGAGAAGTATGTGGCGAAAATGCCCAGTAACACTAAAAATTCTCAGACCCAGAAACAGAAAGAGAAGTTTCCTGCAGTCAATTCGTCCCCTCTCCGATCCTCTCCCTCCAGGAATAACCCCTTGGACTCCCCTGATCTGACCCCTGCTTGTTCTGACACGGCTAGGAGAGCCAAGGAAATATCGGACATATTATTGCCACTACTCAATGCCAAACTAGCCCCTCTCACTGAGGCCGTGACCTCCGCAACCACGCTTCTAAAGCAACACACCTCTCGTTTAACCGAAACCGAAGATAGAATCTCAGCCCTGGAGGATGAATAGACGGAGGCGAAAACCTTGTTGCATACTCAGGACACTAATATGCTGGCATTTCAAGAGAAATTAGAGGAACTTGAAAATCGGAATCACCAGAATAATTTGCGCCTTATTGGCCTGCCGGAATCAGTGAGACCTAAGAAATTGCATTATATTGTGTCCTCCTGGTTGCCTGAAGCTTAGGGGCTACCGACAATGGCCAGACCACTCCAAGTGGAGTGGGCTCACCATATCGGTCCAGACCGGCGTGATAAACAGCCACAATGCCCACATCCTGTCATATTCCGCCTGTTCTACTACCTCGACAAGCTCTCAATTCTGGACGCATATCGAAAGCTGAAAGACCTCAAGTACGAGGATGCCCGACTCTTATTATTCCAGGACTTTTCCTTTCAAGTCTCCACTAAACGCCAGGAATTTTCCCCCGGTATGCACCGAGCTGCTATCCAAGGGCCTTTCATTTTGCACTTCTGTATCCCGCTAAACTCTGAATGCATTACAATGGTACCACCACCTTTCTTGACAATCTACAATCTGTGCGGAACTTTTTATCTTCATTGGACTTGGTTTCACCACGATCATCTGTTGCTGATGCAGATTGATGCCTGAGTTTAATAAGTATAGATGTCATTGTTCTGATATGCTGTTAATTATGTTCCTAATTAGTTCTGTGATGTCAGGGAGGTCCTGCATTTAGTGCATAGAACCACACTCCCTCAACCTATTTGGCAGGGTTGGGGCCTAGTGCCCCTTTTCTTCTTTTTTCATGATTTTTCATCTTTTCTTCCTTTTCTCCTACTTCTTTCTCCTCACTTTTCTTGCAGTTATTGTTACTGGATATATTTGGCCTTTATGGCCTCCTTATTGGGTTCTTAAAATGCTAAAAATAATTGACAGGTTATGTTTGTTATATTTCTCGTGTTTTCCTCAACACACTCCACTCCTAGATGTCAATTATGTACTGTTTTACGGTATGTTATTTGCATGTCCCCATTGGCCTACTTGCTGGGATGTACCAATGTTCACTGTGCTCTCACCTCACTGTTTTACGTTCCCCAGGAAGGATATAGGATAATATCATGTCATCCCTGACCACTACTTGTCTTCCACACCCAAAAACCTCTTTTAAATGTGTATCCTGGAACTTTGAAGGGCTCAACACCTCCATCAAACATAAAAAAGTACTAGGTCACTTGACAAAACTCAGTCGAGATATTGTTTTTCTTCAGGAAACACGCTGGAGGGCCTCCAACCCTAACACACTGCGTGACACTTGGGTCCAAGGTTTTCACTCTGCCTCTTATCATAATAAATCCCGTGGGGTTCTAATATTATTTAGCAATCGGTCCATTACGTCATACGTGATGAGTGGTCCGACCCGGAAGGCCGCTTTCTCTTCTTCAAAGTCTATTTAGAGGGTGAATTATATAGTTTAGTTTGCCTATACGCCCCTACTGGCCCAAATGCATCCTTTTTTTGGATGTTAGTTCCAAACTATAGGCCTGGACTGAGGGTTATGGGATTATAGGCGGGGATCTTAATGTAATTCTGGACCTAGAATTGGATGTCTCGGGAGGTCCTCGTCACCTTCATGGCAGATCACCCCCCCTGCAGTTTCCCATCTTCTTGACTCCCTCACCCTCATAGACTCCTGGAGATTTTTCTATCCCATCTCTTGTGAATATACCTTCTACTTCCATCCCTACAACCCCTTTTCCCGGCTAGACTACTGGCCGGTGTCAGGTTCTCTTTTACATAAAATAGAACAAGTGGCCATTAAAAATATTCTATTGTTGGACCATGCCCCCATTTGGATGACCATTACCCTACTTCACCCTAAAACTTTTTCCTATAACTGGAAATTCCCTGACTATTTAGCCTCTACTGATGATTTTAAAACTTACTTAGCGCAGTCTTTTTCTAATTACCTCGTAGACAATGATGTCAACTGCCTGGACATTAATCTCCTCTGGTCGGCATCTAAACCGGTCTTACGAGGCCACATTATAGCATATGTAGCAGCCAAAAAGATAAAACTTGCTCAGAGATTCTCCCAGACCTCTACGGCAGTCTCTATGGCTTACTCCACCTTATTAGCCAACCCCTCGGAATTCTCCCGCCTCTTATATAAACAGTCCAAGGATCTTTATGACACTCTCTGTTCTGAAAGAGCCCAAATGAATCTTAACTATCAGAAAAATCGTTATTTTCATTGGGGAAATAGACCGGGAAAACTCTTGGCCAACATGGTACGAGCATCCATGGCAGCTGCCCCTATCCTTTCAATTCAACTCCCTGACGGCACCCTCTCTACCTCTCACACTGATATAAGTTTGACCTTTTTGACCTACTTTGCATCCTTCTATAGTGCTCCAGTAAATGACCAGACAGCAGGAATGGACTTTCTGACACATCTAAACCTCCCGGTCCTTACTGATGCTGACAGAGAATTCCTCATGTCTCCTATAACAGCGCAGGAAATAGAATAGATGATTAATTCGCTCCCTACAGGCAAGTCTCCTGGGCCAGGTGGTCTCTCCGCCACATATTATAAATCCCTGACATCACAAGTCTCTCCACTTCTTGCTCAACTATTTAATTCCATTCTCTCAGGTAACCCGGCCCCCCCACAGTTTAATGTTGCTAGGATCATCTTGCTTTTGAAACCAAACAAGGACCCCGACCTTCCCTCCTCTTATAGACCAATCTCTTTACTTAATCAGGATTTTAAATTATTCACAAAACTTATTGCTTCCCGACTCCATCCTATACTCTCCAATGTAATTCACCCTGCCCAAACGGGGGTTCATGTGTAGGAGACACTCGGTCCATAATATTCAAACACTTCTTGCTGCCATGATGGCGACACACCAGGCCGGTCTGGTAGATAATCTGGTAGTAAGCTGTGATGCCGACAAGGCATTTGACTGGGTGTCCTGGGCATACCTCTCCCGAATTTTCCAGGTACAGGGCTTTGGTGCCCCCTTCCTAAAAGTATTTTCTACCATTTACGATAACCCTAAAGCCTTTTTGACCGTCAACTCTACCAACACCCACTGTTTTGATTTAGCTAGAGGAACGAGGCAAGGTTGCCCTCTCTCCCCCCTACTGTTTAATACAGAAATTCTACATAGGGCATACTTCACGCCCAAGCTTAAATTTTTGATGGGCAAAGTGGACACTTCGACTTGCTTTAAGTGTGGAGACCTGGGTGCTGACATTAAACACTGTCTTTGGTCCTGCCCCGGGTTCATTCCCTGTGGTCTGCCCTTCAATCCTACATTACTCGCGACCTGCACCTATCCTTCACTGTCACTGATATATGGGCATTTTGGGGTATCGTGTCTGCTGAATCGAGATCTGGTTTAACTAATGGTAACTTGAAATTGCTTAATAAACTGCCCGCCTCAGCTAAAAAAAAAAATACTGTCCCAGTGGATCTCTCCGGACCCTGTACCTATTACTCTTTTATATCCCAGGTTATCCTATCTATTTACAATGGATCGGTCTGAGGTTCCCCTACAAAAAAAAGAACTGTGACTTTCTTTGACACCTGGTTGCCCTATATCTCGACACTGCCCCCTGAAACCAAATCACTCTTACGCAAAAGTTTTATCCTCACCACATGGTACAATATGGCCGTGTTGGATGCTGATCTCCAATAGTTTTATGTACATATTTTTCTGTATGTAATGTACCTTACATGACTTTTGTGTTGTTGATGTGTGGAATATTTCTGTGCATGTATTTCTCCTGTCAATAAGATTGTTTTTCTAAAAAAAGAGCACTCACAATTTGTCATTTTTTGTTATTCTATTAATTTAAAAGCAAACTTTTAAAACTAGATTTAATATTTAGTGTAAAAAAATACCTAGGTGGTGTCAAGAAATCCCCAATGTCCACATGTACATTATAACATTACCCCCATCCCCTAGTCATAATAGACACCCAATGACATTACCAACCCTTCCCACAGTAGTAATAGATCCCCCAGTGGTACTCCCCACCTCCCATATACCAATATTTAGCCATTGGAGAATTACTACCATCCCAGCAGTAATTGATAATAGAACCCCAGCAGTGGTAATAAATCCTCATGAACATTAACATTAACCCCCATTGATTTACTGTACATAAGCATTATCCCCTCCAGTGACTATTCCTACCCCAAAATATTCCTATGCAGAGAATAGTAGAGTGCTTCTCAGGGAGGACTGATCTCTGCAATCAACTCAGGAGGGACCAATTTCTGACTCAGAATGCAGATATCAGTGAATAGTGCTCAGACCTTGCCCTCTTGGCACATGATTTTAACCTTACTGTGGGGCTCATGTTGTCCAGAATGACATTTGCACATCTCTCAGTGGTGCAAAAACGACAAGTAATGTTGACATCATTGCCAGGGGCCAGACCAGAGCAGGAAAACAGAATTGCACTTGTGCAGAACTGATTTCCATTTCAAATGCCGAGGGACAGAAGAGTATGGCCCGGTCACTTTCTTAGCTTTCATTTTATTATAAACAGCCAATGAACCAAGTCTACTTAGTGACACAGGGCCTGATTCAGAGGAGGACATAGAAGGGCCCACAGCTGCATCTATTGTCATTTGCCCATCTGCAACTTTAGGCAAATGCTGCTACAAAGTCTTTTTTTGTGTACATCTGTGCAACTGAATGTGCAAGGACTGAGATCATGATTTTCTGCATCCAGATCTACTTAAATACTGTACCACATGTTGTGTCTTTAGGTTTCACCTTTTAAATGTCTTGATTTCTGTTTTTGTTGATCCATATCTTGACCTTTGAGTCTAGCTGAAGCAGGAGTAAAGCTGAAACTGGGATCCTTAATGAGATCTCTGATCATATAGGAAGTATTGTAATCGGAGTAGCACTGGAAGCAGAGAAGGAATCAAGACCAGGATATGGACCATAATATGGAACTGGAACATGTGGCCACAGGAATCTGGAACCGATCATGGAGAGCTCAACCCCTAGAAGCTGAATTCAGGAACTCAGAGCTGGAATGAACAACTGTGAACTCAGAGTGATATGGCTAACTCAGAAGCGAAATATGCTAACACTGAAATCAAGAACTCAGAATGAAAGTCAGAAGTGAGGAACCCAGGACTGTGTGTGAGTGCAGCTAACGGAATCTGATTATACTGGGAGAATCACATGACAGGATACAATATGGCCTGCTCATGCAAATACTGTTTGCTTATAATGATAACGCAGTGCTTCAGGGATGCCACGGGTAGCCAGTTTAAGCACACACAATGTATCCCTTCTAATAGTTTTTTACTTAATTACAATGGTTTCATATTGTTTCTAGTACTTTTGTTGCCATAAAGTACATAACTGTAGCATTATTTTTAAATATATTTTAAAAATAGACAAGAGACTTTAGTTTGTGAGATTTATTACGTCTCTGGGATGACTAAAATCAGCATTTCTGAAATTGCATATACTCTACTCATTTTCCTGGTCATAGAAAATCTTCATACTGAGAAAAATAAATTAATTTATCTTCTAAAAAATTGAAGCAGAACTTTCCCTCCTCTCAAAAGGTTTAAAGTTTTCCTCTACAGAAGATCCAAATCTATTTGATCTATATGTAGACTTAAATCGATTTACCAAAACACAAAGATTCACCGCCAGTAGTGCAAATACCATTTGCCTGTTTTTGCACATACAGTATATGCCTTAATTTATGTAATGGGTTTATAGCTGGCATGAGCGTGCAAGGAAACATAAGCAAAATTAGTTTTAATTTAGCAAAACATCATTATTTAAATAAGTTTAAGTTAAGATACCAGATGTACTAAGCCTTGGAGAGTGATAAAGAGGAGTGAGTTAAACTACCAACCAATCAGCTACCAACTGTCATTTTGTAAATACAGCCTTTAACATGGCAGTTTGGAGCTGACTGGCTGGTACTTTATGTTTCTCCACTTTATCACTCTCCAAGGCTTAGTACATCTGCTTAAGGGTGGCTTTACCTGTATTAAACAGGAGTCACAGAGCATCTTCCCCAAATGAAAGAACTTTATTTGTACATGTACTCAAGGGTGATGGAAACAAGAATTTAGCCTTTCAATGTTACAAATTTTGCACCTCCTAGGAAAATTTTTATATAGGAAAGTGTACTTGTTCGTAATCTATCAATTACGTACTGTAGTATACTATACATTAGGGATGAACGGGTTCAGTTCCCTGAGAACCGAACCCCCCCGAACTTTGAGATCCGATCCCCGGTATGTGTCAGGCTCGGTTTTGCATGCCTAACTTGGGTCTGAAAACAAGGCAAACTGTCATCATCCTGCTGTCGGATCTTGCAGGTTTTGGATTCTATATATAGTCCCGGTGATCGGCGCCATCTTCACTCCGGACTTGGAGAGTGCACAATAAGGACGTGTTCCTTCTGTGCTGTGTGATGATAGGGAAGGAGCAAGCAGGGAGAGTAAAAAGTGGGGCAGGAGAGAGCAAAGGGGACAGGAGAGAGCAGAGGGGTTGTTTTGCAGGAGATTTGAGTTGGGTGTCCTGTCACTGTGTTAGGGCTCTGCATAGTAGCATACTGTGGTAGTGTATGTATAGGAAGAGGTGTTCTTTGTCTATAAGGGGCTTTGTACTGCTGTACACTACTGTTATATATCCTCTGTGTGTGTGTTCCAGAGCAAAAAATATATTTCTGTTGGTGCATCACTCAGTGACGACTACCAGTACTGGTGTACACTACTGCTATATATCTGTAAAAACATAAAAAAATTGGCGCTAAAAAGCTGAATATATAAAAATATCACAATTTTTATTCCAGTGCTTTAAAACCACACCAGAATATATAGAGAGAGATCATTTGAAATCAGAAAAAGTAGTAAAGTATGAACTTAGTATCACGGAGTCAAAGTATAATAAATTTAAATGTGATATGGATGATTATAAAAATGGCTGTATAAGGTCATTCAAAGGTAAATATAGGATAACTAGGGATACCAATGAAAAAACCCTAGGGGTACTAATCGTAGATGGGAAAAAACACTAAGAACTAATGATCATAATGTAGCATAAGTTTTACCATCTGGAGTTTCTTCAGATCATAATCCAAATAAAAGAACATATGTAGCAGGAGCACGTCCAAAGGACAATCAATCTAGGGGTAATAGAGATTGTAAGGAGGGATATTCTGCTTCCTCCTCTTTTTTAGATCGACGCGACCATCCCAATTGGGAGAGGTCGTGGCCCAAAAGGAATCAGGAATTCACTACAAAAAGAAACAGGAACCCAAGTACAGAGGAAAACGAGGAGGTTAAAAGGAGAGACTTAAGAAACTAAAACAGAAAAATGCATTGAACAATGTTAAAAGCATTTTTAATTTATCTTCTAAAAAATTGAAGCAGAACTTTCCCTCCTCTCAAAAGGTTTAAAGTTTTCCCCTACAGAAGATCCAAATCTATTTGATCTATATGTAGACTTAAATCGATTTGTCAGAACATTATGCAGGAAACGATTCTTTGCAAAAAAAATGGATAAATCTATTTCCAATGATACATTACATATAGTATTGGATTCCACAGATGATCCAGCCCTTAAAGTATTGGAAGAATTAGAAAGAGAAAATTATCAAGAATCCACTCAGAAAATATTTGACATTGATGAAAGATCGTGTAGAGTTAAATCTGATTTTTTCCGATAAGCTTTAAGAGTAGCCAAGTGGAAACTTTTTATAAAGCTATGCTAAATGATTTTAGGTCCATATGTGTATCAAATAATAAGATAAAGAGTAATCTAACTAAATGGGAAAAGCAGGCTATAAAAAAATTGACAGAAGATTCCTCCATAGTAATTAAGGAAGCAGATAAGGGAGGTGGGTTAGTCATACAGAACAGGGAAAAATATATAAAGGAAGCACACAGACAGCTGTGCAATGAACAGTTCTACCAAATACTGACTGACGACCCCACCTCCCTTTATCTAAGCGAATTACATAGCCTGCTTATTGATGCACTAGATGATGGGGTTATCTCCAAGAAGGAGTTTAAATTATTTCCTTCTTTTCCAGCTATCCCTGTTTATTATCATTCACCCAACATTCACAAGTACCTCACTGCACCCCCCAGACATCCCATTATTTTGGGTGTTAATTCACTTACCTCATTTATTTCTGCCTATATAGATAGATATCTACAGCCCCGTGTCTCTCTGTTGAGGTCACACATCCATGTTACTATGCATTTTTTACAATTAATTCTGGATATTTCATGGAAATCCTCATATCTTTTTGCAACACTGGATGTTGTGGGCCTGTATACCAATATCCCTCATGGACTTGGTGTGCAGGCCATAAGGAAAGTTTTAGATTTGGGATGGTGACCTCACCGAGAGACATAGGAGCTTTTTGTTAGATTCTATTCTATTTATCCTTTCACATAATAATTTTCTTTTTTCAAACACTTTTTATCGTCCAATTATGGGCACGGCCATGGGGACCAAGTTTGTGCCAAGCTACACAAACCTATATGTGGGGGAATTGGAGGAGGAGTTTATTTGGGGGAGCGGGCGTGGTGCAAATCTGGTCCTTTATGGTCGGTTCATAGATGATCTATTTATTATTTGGGATGGGGATTCTAACATTTTCACCGATTTTGTTAATTATCTAAACACTAACACTTATAATTTGGTTTTCACTTCCAATATTAGTTCCAATAAACTTACCTTCTTGGTCATAACCCTAGAAATAGTGAATAATCAAATAAAACATCCAACTATGTGAATGATGTAGGCAGTAATGCCTACTTAAATTATAGAAGTGCTCATCATATTGCGTGGATAATCAACATACTGAAAGGGAAACTACTACAGTTGAGAAGGAATTGCTCCACTATGGAGTCTTTTACTGAACAATTAAAATCATTAGTGGAGACTTTTAGATGTAAAGACTATCCTCAATACCTATTAGATTGAGCTTTAAAAGAAGTAATGGACATTGATAGACCATTTTTATTATTTCCAAAGGCTTAAAAATGTCAAAAACAGACAATAAAAAGTGGGCTTTCATCTCAAAATATAACTCTAAATCAAATGATATTAAATCTATAGTAAAACGCAATTTTCATATGCTTAAAAGTGATCCCATTTTGTGCGATATTCTGGTTTACAAGGTTATGTAGACAAGAAATATTCTGGACTTTTCAACTTAACACACTTTTCCCAAGTGGCTTGAATGAAGCACTCGAATTGAATGCAATGTTATAGGAACCAAATAATTTTAGTCAACTCTAATCTTTGTGAAAATTATGTATCTTTATTTATTTGTATACATATATTTCCTATTATCTTTTTTTCTTCATAATCTATATAAAATGCTGTATGGATGTATAGTATTGAATATAGAATAGGTACAAATAATTAGTGTAGTAATACAATCTAACCACAAGTTGGCACTAGATTTACAATTCGTGGTTATTGTTTACTAACTACATAATGGTAATATGGAATTAATTTCTTTATATGTAGGTTGGTGTTTTGATTAATAAAGATCTATCCACTTATTTTAATGAAGGTTTAAATGGTAGAAATTGTAAGTTCGATGGTCACGTGACTACTGGTAAAAACTGGGAGTAATATAGGGTGATGATCATTGGATCAAGTGATCACATGACATAGAGAGTCACATGTGGTGGCTCTCTTTGAAGAACAATCATGCGGCGGCCAGATTCTGGTCATGTGACCGGAATAAGGAATTATGTGGAGTGAGTCCCCAGGCTATATGTCCCCAGGAAGTGATTAGTAAATTGGTCGGGTCGCAATCACGTGACCACGGAGGCAACCAATAACAGCGGGGATGCGTTTCAGACAAAGGAAGTGGGTCCTGCGGTCACGTGACCGGGAGCCGGCTTTTGAGGAAGTTGACTTAATAAACTATTTTAGTAAGGCTCAAAATGTATTTCTGATTATTTATTAGAATTTTAATATCTGTCACTATAAAAGAAAGCTGAATATGAATTGAATTTTATGGTTTATTTTGATTATTGAATATGTCACACCTGTAATGCATGGGCTATCAGCACTGCTATAAAAAGGGCATTAAGACAGTGCAGCATATCACCTTGAAAAAGCTGTGAGAAACAGTGAAACGCATTGGTGGATGAGCTGGACTTTAATATTCATTCATCCAAAGATAAAGCCTGGAAGTCGGATATAGGAACTTTCATCTGCGATCTGGAATTTGCAAACACAAACCTGAGCTTTTAATTGGACCAAGTAGTTCCTTGAATCAAGCCATTAAGAGGTCTTCATATCCAACTTCAGTTGGTAATTATTTCCATTCGCTAAAATCTGTTCCTGGACTGTGGCTATAACATATGGATGAACTTTACCATTCAAGTTCCAACATAATTTTTTAAACTCTATATTTTTATATAAAATTTCTTAACTATATGCAGTGCTATGATATGCCCTTATTTATATAAATAATGTTTTAAACAAATGTTGCAGCAATAGGATTATATTAAATACTTGAATAAAAATTGTGATATTTTTATATATTCAGCTTTTTAGTGCCAATTTGTTTATGTTTTTATCTATTTGTGGGGACTGGGTGGTCTTCAGTATGCCGACTGATGGGATCCCGGCGCACAGTATACCGGCGCCGGGATCCCGACAGCCAGCATACCGACACTTATTCTCCCTCGTGGGGGTCCACGACCCCCCTGGAGGGAGAATAAAATAGCGTGGCACGCGTAGCGCACCACCGTGCCCGTAGCGTGGTGAGTGCAGCGAGCCCGCAAGGGCTCATTTGCACTCGACACACTGTCGGTAAGCCGGCGGTCGGCCTCCCGGCGCTGGTATGCTGGTCGCCGGGATCCCGACCGCCGGCATACCATAGTGAACCCGTGGGGACTAACTATCTCGATTTATATTGGCAGTATTTAGTTAAGCAGCTCATGATCAGCGCCAAACAAATTACTTGGTAATTTATTTCCTGCAATGCTATATATCTGTGTGTGATCCAAAGCCAAAAATATATTTCTATTATGTATTTGAAAGGGGTGCTCTGTCTGCTGCATCTGAAAGGGGTAATCTGTCTGTCCATCCAGGGGCTCTGCCCCAGTGTAAAATTAAAATAATAAAAGCTAAAAACAAAAAGCCTATAATTATAACTATAATAAAATCTATCCATTCTTTTGTTTGTGCTGTATTCCAGTGTATGATACAATTTTTATTTTATAAGTACTGAGACACTGCTAGTCAAACTGCAGTATATTATTTCCTAATCATAAATGCATTGTGCAATGCTGTGAGTGTAGTAAACTGCAGTGTGTAATAATAAATATATTTCTGATTCATTTGTGCAACACTGTAATCACTAGTGTGTGATATAAAATACATCTACATATATTTGACTCATTTGTGTGACATTGTCACTGCAGTGTATTATATAAAAAATAATATATATATATATATATATATATATATATATATATATAAAACCACCGGAAAAAAAAACCAAATCTCCGAATTGTCAAAGGAGAAGGAGGAATCTATCAAAGTTATTTCAACTGGTCCTCTGTATTATATGGTGTTATCTGCAAGAAGAGATACTATACCGTTTTGTATCATTGCTTTTATGTTGTAATACATTTTTACATGGAACATGTTAAATGTGGTTTTATGCTCACGAATTAGGAGTAAATATCTTAGGGAGACTGCTGTTTTCCCCCATTGAATATTGGGTGGAAAAACAACCCAAGTGCGCCCATTCCTCTACTGGCACATATATATATATATATATATATATATATATATATATTGATCTGTGTCATCCTGGTATGAGTGGAAATTAATGTCATTGAGGTTAATAATACTGTAGGAACAAATACACCCCCAAATTCTGTTATTTTAGCTGTTTTGATGATTTTTTTTGATTAAAACAAATCCATCTCCCAAACCAAAACCCACAAGGGTGATTTTGGCAAAACCAAGCCAGATCCAAAACATGAAGGAGATCCAGATACAAAACCAAAACACAAAACCCAAAAAATGGCCCCGTGCACACCCCTAGTCATAAATAAGGTTTTATTGGTTAGGCTGTTTATAGTATTCCTCACATACCCTGAAACTGATACTGAAAACCACTGTAAAACTTTTTTAGTGTTATTGTATACTGTATGTACAGTAATGGTGTGCGCCGGGCCATTTTTGGGGTTTTGGGTTTGGGTTTTGGATCTGTATCTCCTTCGTGTTTTGGATCTGTATTGGTTTTGCCAAAACCACCCTTGCAGGTTTTGTTTTTGGATATGGATTTTTCTGAAATAAATCATCAAAACAGCTAAAATAAAATAATTTGGGGGTATTTTTGTTCCTGCAGTATTATTAACCTCAATAACATTAATTTCCACTCAATTCCAGTGTATTCTAAACACCTCACATCTCGCAATATTGTTTTTATCCAGTTTAGGCCAAAAGGCTGCATTGAGGTAGCTGAATGACTAAGCTAAGCGACAACAGTTAACAATTTATTTTTAAATGCTGTAATCATCTGTTAAAATTATTTAAAAATTAGGATCAAGTTTTGTTCCTCAAAGATATATTTAACATGGAGAAGGTTCACTAATCATCCATTAAAATATTTTTTTATTTAGGATGAAGTTCTTCAGTTCCTCAAAGATATATTCAACATCAAGAAGATTCGCTAAGTTATTCTGTTGCTAAAGGAAATCTACGAAATGCAGAAGTTTTACTATTCAAGTATGGAGAGTTTAGTTATATTAATTTAATTTCAATTTAGTTAATTTATAATTATTATTAATAATATAGATTTTAATGAATCACAATAGTATCATAAGAATAATTATGAAAATAGGATAATAAGTTATAACATAAGAATATGAGCTATGGACACAGCACCCTGAAATGGATGGAGCACAGCTGGATGTATACTGGGAGGATACAGCACAAAATATAAAAAAAGATTTCTTTTATTTTGGGTGGACCGACAGAACACCTCTAGATGACAGAGCAGCTGCAGTCCCTGGATGTGTACTGGGATGACACAGCACAAAATATTAATTTAAATCAAAATAGATATATTATTTTTTCTATCACATACTGCAGATACAGTGTCGCACAAATGAGTCAAAAATACGTATTATTACACATTGCAGTTTAGCTTCACCGACAATGTCGCACAAATGAGTCAGAAATATATATTATTTTTTATATCACACACTGCTGTTACAGTGTCGCACAAATGAGTCTGAAATATATATTATTACACAGTGCAGTTTAGCTTCACTGACAGTGTCACACAAATGAGTCCAAAATATATACAGTTGTGCTCATAAGTTTACATACCCTAGCAGAATTTGTGATTTTCTGGCCATTTGTCAGAGAATATGAATGATAACTCACAAACTTTTCTTTCACTCATGGTTAGTGGTTGGGTGAAGCCATTTATTATCAAACAACTGTGTTTACTCTTTTTAAATCATAACAGAAACTACCCAAATGACCCTGATCAAAAGTTTACATACCCTGGAGATTTTGGCCTTATAACATGCACACAAGTTGACACAAACGGGTTTGAATGGCTACTAAAGGTAACCATCCTCACCTGTGATCTGTTTGCTTGTAATCAGTGTGTGTGTATAAAAGGTCAGTGAGTTTCTTGACTCCTGAAAGACCCTTGCATCTTTCATCCAGTGATGCACTGACGTGTCTGGATTCTGAGTCATGGGGAAAGCAAAAGAATTGTCAAAGGATCTGCGGGAAAAGGTAATTGAACTGTATAAAACAGGAAAGGGAGATAAAAAGATATCCAAGCAATTGAGAATGCCAATCAGCAGTGTTCAAACTCTAATTAAGAAGTAGATAATGAGGGATTCTGTGGAAACCAAATCACGGTCAGTTAGACCAACAAAAATTTCAGCCACTACTGCCAGGAAAATTGTTCGGGATGCAAAGAAAAATCCACAAATATCTTCAGCTGAAATACAAGACTCTCTGAAAAAAAGCATTGTGGTTGCTTCAAGCTGCACAATAAGGAGGCATTTGAAGAAAAATGGGCTGCATGGTCGAGTCGCCAGAAGAAAGCCATTACTCTGCAAATGCCACAAAGTATCCCGCTTACAATACTCCAAACAGCACAGAGACAAGCCTCAAACCGTCTGGAACAAAGTCATTTTGAGTGATGAGACCAAAATTGAACTTTTTGGCCATAACCATAAACGTTACATTTGGAGAGGAGTCAACAAGGCCTATGATGAAAGGTACACCATTCCTTCAGCTGAAATACAAGACTCTCTGAAAAAAAGCATTGTGGTTGCTTCAAGATGCACAATAAGGAGGCATTTGAAGAAAAATGGGCTGCATGGTCGAGTCGCCAGAAGAAAGCCATTACTATGCAAATGCCACAAAGTATCCCGCTTACAATACTCCAAACAGCACAGAGACAAGCCTCAAAACTTCTGGAACAAAGTCATTTGGAGTGATGAGACCAAAATTGAACTTTTTGGCCATAACCATAAACGTTACATTTGGAGAGGAGTCAACAAGGCCTATGATGAAAGGTACACCATTCCTACTGTGAAACACGGAGGTGGATCACTGATGTTTTGGGGATGTGTGAGCTACAAAGGCACTGGAAACTTGGTCAAAATTGATGGCAAGATGAGTGCAGCATGTTATCAGAAAATACTGGAGGAAAATTTGCACTCATCATCCCGGAAGCAGTGCATGGGACGCACTTGGACGTTCCAACATGACAATGATCCAAAACACAAGGCCAAGTCGACCTGTTATTGGCTACAGCAGAATAAAGTGAAGGTTCTGAAGTGGCCATCTCAGTCTCCTGACCTCAATATCATTGAGCCACGAAGAATGGACAGCTTTACCATCTGAGAAAATAAAGAGCCTCATCCACAACTACCACAAAAGACTTCAAGCTGTCATTGATGTTAAAGGAGGCAATACACGGTATTAAGAACTGGGGTATGTAAACTTTTGATCAGAGTCATTTGGGTAGTTTCTGTTGTCATTATGATTTAAAAAGAGTACACACAGTTGTTTGACAATAAATGACTTCAACCAACCACTAACCATGAGTGAAAGAACAGTTTGTGAGTTATCATTCATATTCTCTGACAAATGGCCAGAAAATCACAAATTCTGCTAGGGTATGTAAACTTATGTGCACAACTGTATAATTAGTATTACACACTGCGGTTTAGCTTTACTGTCAGTGTCACAGAAATGAGTCAGAAGTATATATTATTAGTATTACACACTGCGGTTTAGCTTCACCAATGGTGTCACACAACAATATGTGTAGAAGTCACAGAGAATGATGCACTGTGGTTAAATTTTACTGACAGCATCACACAACAATGCATGTATAAGTCACAGAGAATGATGCACTGCAAGTCACTAATCTAGTGCCAGGCTGTAGTAGCGCCAAGATGGAAGTTCGGAAGTTGAAAGATTGCAGTTTCTGGCCATATGATTGTGGAGATGGGAAGTGCAGCTAAAGAAATCTTGGTTGGGAACGCTGACAAGAAGTTACCTCCAGGACTGCTTGATGTGACCGGGAATCGGAATGATGAAACTCCTATTACTGTGGATCAATGAGGACTTGTTTTGTATGCATACTTCAGGGTTTACCAATTATAGAAATTAGAGATGAGCGGGTTCGGTTCCTCGGAATCCGAACCCCCCCGAACTTCAGCCTTTTTACACGGGTCCGAGGCAGACTCGGATCTTCCCGCCTTGCTCGGCTAACCCGTGCGCGCCCGAACGTCATCATCCCGCTGTCGGATTCTCGCGAGGCTCGTATTCTATCGCGAGACTCGGATTCTATATAAGGAGCCGCGCGTCGCCGCCATTTTCACACGTGCATTGAGATTGATAGGGAGAGGACGTGGCTGGCGTCCTCTCCGTTTAGATAGAGAGTGAGACACTTGATTTACTAGTAATTTAATTTTAGTAATTTTGGGGAGCATTAGGAGTACTCAGAGAGTGCAGAGTTTTGCTGATAGTTATATTAGTGACCACCAGTTTTATTTATTATTTAAAATCCGTTCTCTGCCTGAAAAAAAACGATACACAGTCACATACCATATCTGTGCTCAGCCTCAGTGTGCTGCATGATAATATCATCTATGCATATCTGACTGTGCTGAGTGCTCACTGCTCACACAGCTTAATTGTGGGGGAGACTGGGGAGCAGTTATAGCAGGAGTACATAACAGTGCACACTTTTGCTGCCAGTGTGACTGACCAGTGACCACCAGTATATTGTCTGCCTGAAAAAGTTAAACACTCGTGTGGTGTTTTTTTTTTTTTATTCTATAAACGCATTCTGCTGACAGACAGTGTCCAGCAGGTCCGTCATTCATTATATTATAATATATACCTGCAGTAGTGATATATATATATTTTTTATATCATTATCATCCAGTCTATACTAGCAGACGCAGTACGGTAGTCCACGGCTGTAGCTACCTCTGTGTCGGCAGTGCTCGTCCATAATTGTATACCTACCTGTGGTGGGTTTTTTTTTTCTATCTTCTTCATACTAGTAGTTTAGGAGTCTGCTGCTGACAGTGTCCAGCAGGTCCGTCATTATATAATATATACCTGTCCTGCAGTAGTGATATATATATATTTTTTATATCATTATCATCCAGTCTATACTAGCAGACGCAGTACGGTAGTCCACGGCTGTAGCTACCT
This sequence comes from Pseudophryne corroboree, assembly GCF_028390025.1. NCBI lineage: Eukaryota > Metazoa > Chordata > Amphibia > Anura > Myobatrachidae > Pseudophryne > Pseudophryne corroboree. The sequence goes on along the minus strand of NC_086444.1, from coordinate 762,181,124 downwards.
CTGTGTCGGCAGTGCTCGTCCATAATTGTATACCTACCTGTGGTGGGTTTTTTTTTTCTATCTTCTTCATACTAGTAGTTTAGGAGTCTGCTGCTGACAGTGTCCAGCAGGTCCTTCATTATATAATATATACCTGTCCTGCAGTAGTGATATATATATATTTTTTATATCATTATCATCCAGTCTATACTAGCAGATGCAGTACGGTAGTCCACGGCTGTAGCTACCTCTGTGTCGGCAGTGCTCGTCCATAATTGTATACCTACCTGTGGTGGGTTTTTTTTTTCTATCTTCTTCATACTAGTAGTTTAGGAGTCTGCTGCTGACAGTGTCCAGCAGGTCCGTCATTATATAATATATACCTGTCCTGCAGTAGTGATATATATATATTTTTTATATCATTATCATCCAGTCTATACTAGGAGACACAGTACGGTAGTCCACGGCTGTAGCTACCTCTGTGTCGGCAGTGCTCGTCCATAATTGTATACCTACCTGTGGTGGGTTTTTTTTTCTATCTTCTTCATACTAGTAGTTTAGGAGTCTGCTGCTGACAGTGTCCAGCAGGTCCTTCATTATATAATATATACCTGTCCTGCAGTAGTGATATATATATATTTTTTATATCATTATCATCCAGTCTATACTAGCAGACGCAGTACGGTAGTCCACGGCTGTAGCTACCTCTGTGTCAGCAGTGCTCGTCCATAATTGTATACCTACCTGTGGTGGGTTTTTTTTTTTCTATCTTCTTCATACTAGTAGTTTAGGAGTCTGCTGCTGACAGTATCCAGCAGGTCCGTCATTATATAATATATACCTGTCCTGCAGTAGTGATATATATATATTTTTTATGTCATTATCATCCAGTCTATACTAGCAGACGAAGTACGGTAGTCCACGGCTGTAGCTACCTCTGTGTCGGCAGTCACTCGTCATCCATAAGTATACTAGTATCCATCCATCTCCATTGTTTACCTGAGGTGCCTTTTAGTTGTGCCTATTAAAATATGGAGAACAAAAATGTTGAGGTTCCAAAAATAGGGAAAGATCAAGATCGACTTCCACCTCGTGCTGAAGCTGCTGCCACTAGTCATGGCCGAGACGATGAAATGCCATCAATGTCATCTTGGCCAAGGCCGATGCCCAATGTCATAGTACAGAGCATGTAAAATCCAAAACACCAAATATCAGTAAAAAAAGGACTCAAAAATCAAAAATAAAATCGTCGGAGAAGCGTAAACTTGCCAATATGCCATTTACCACACGGAGTGGCAAGGAACGGCTGAGGCCCTGGCCTATGTTCATGGCTAGTGGTTCAGCTTCACATGAGGATGGAAGCACTCAGCCTCTCGCTAGAAAAATGAAAAGACTTAAGCTGGCAAAAGCACAGCAAAGAACTGAGCGTTCTTCGAAATCACAAATCCACAAGGAGAGTCCAATTGTGTCGGTTGCGATGCCTGACCTTCCCAACACTGGACGTGAAGAGCATGCGCCTTCCACCATTTGCACGCCCCCTTCAAGTGCTGGAAGGAGCACCCGCAGTCCAGTTCCTGATAGTCAGATTGAAGATGTCAGTGTTGAAGTACACCAGGATGAGGAGGATATGGGTGTTGCTGGCGCTGGGGAGGAAATTGACCAGGAGGATTCTGATGGTGAGGTGGTTTGTTTAAGTCAGGCACCCGGGGAGACACCTGTTGTCCGTGGGAGGAATATGGCCATTGACATGCCTGGTGAAAATACCCAAAAAATCAGCTCTTCGGTGTGGAAGTATTTCAACAGAAATGCGGACAACATTTGTCAAGCCGTGTGTTGCCTTTGTCAAGCTTTAATAAGTAGGGGTAAGGACGTTAACCATCTCGGAACATCCTCCCTTATACGTCACCTGCAGCGCATTCATCATAAGTCAGTGACAAGTTCAAAAACTTTGGGCGACAGCGGAAGCAGTCCACTGACCAGTAAATCCCTTCCTCTTGTAACCAAGCTCACGCAAACCACCCCACCAACTCCCTCAGTGTCAATTTCCTCCTTCCCCAGGAATGCCAATAGTCCTGCAGGCCATGTCACTGGCAATTATGACGAGTCCTCTCCTGCCTGGGATTCCTCCGATGCATCCTTGCATGTAACGCCTACTGCTGCTGGCGCTGCTGTTGTTGCTGCTGGGAGTCGATGGTCATCCCAGAGGGGAAGTCGTAAGACCACTTTTACTACTTCCACCAAGCAATTGACTGTCCAACAGTCCTTTGCGAGGAAGATGAAATATCACAGCAGTCATCCTGCTGCAAAGCATTAACTGAGGCCTTGGCATCCTGGGCGGTGAGAAACGTGGTTCCGGTATCCATCATTACTGCAGAGCCAACTAGAGACTTGTTGGAGGTACTGTGTCCCCGGTACCAAATACCATCTAGGTTCCATTTCTCTAGGCAGGCGATACCGAAAATGTACACAGACCTCAGAAAAAGACTCACCAGTGTCCTAAAAAATGCAGTTGTACCCAATGTCCACTTAACCACGGACATGTGGACAAGTGGAGCAGGGCAGACTGAGGACTATATGACTGTGACAGCCCACCGGGTAGATGTATGGACTCCCGCCACAAGAACAGCAGCGGCGGCACCAGTAGCAGCATCTCACAAACGCCAACTCTTTCCTAGGCAGGCTACGCTTTGTATCACCGCTTTCCAGAATACGCACACAGCTAAAAACCTCTTACGGCAACTGAGGAAGATCATCGCAGAATGGCTTACCCCAATTGGACTCTCCTGTGGATTTGTGGCATCGGACAACGCCAGCAATATTGTGTGTGCATTAAATATGGGCAAATTCCAGCACGTCCCATGTTTTGCACATACCTTGAATTTGGTGGTGCAGAATTATTTAAAAAACGAGAGGGGCGTGCAAGAGATGCTGTCGGTGGCCAGAAGAATTGCGGGACACTTTCGGCGTACAGGCACCACGTACAGAAGACTGGAGCAACACCAAAAACGCCTGAACCTGCCCTGCCATCATCTGAAGCAAGAAGTGGTAACGAGGTGGAATTCAACCCTCTATATGCTTGAGAGGTTGGAGGAGCAGCAAAAGGCCATTCAAGCCTATACAACTGAGCACGATATAGGAGGTGGAATGCACCTGTCTCAAGCACAGTGGAGAATGATTTCAACGTTGTGCAAGGTTCTGCAACCTTTTGAACTTGCCACACGTGAAGTCAGTTCAGACACTGCCAGCCTGAGTCAGGTCATTCCCCTCATCAGGCTTTTGCAGAAGAAGCTGGAGACATTGAAGGAGGAGCTAACACAGAGCGATTCCGCTAGACATGTGGGACTTGTGGATGGAGCCCTTAATTCGCTTAACAAGGATTCACGGGTGGTCAATCTGTTGAAATCAGAGCACAACATTTTGGCCACCGTGCTCGATCCTAGTTTTAAAACCTACCTTGGATCTCTCTTTCCGGCAGACACAAGTCTGCAGGGGTTCAAAGAACTGCTGGTGAGAAAATTGTCAAGTCAAGCGGAACGCGACCTGTCAACATCTCCTCCTTCACATTCTCCCGCAACTGGGGGTGCGAGGAAAAGGCTCAGAATTCCGAGCCCACCCGCTGGCGGTGATGCAGGGCAGTCTGGAGCGACTGCTGATGCTGACATCTGGTCCGGACTGAAGGACCTGCCAACGATTACGGACATGTCGTCTACTGTCACTGCATATGATTCTCTCCCCATTGAAAGAATGGTGGAGGATTATATGAGTGACCGCATCCAAGTAGGCACGTCAGACAGTCCGTACGTATACTGGCAGGAAAAAGAGGCAATTTGGAGGCCCTTGCACAAACTGGCTTTATTCTACCTAAGTTGCCCTCCCACAAGTGTGTACTCCGAAAGAGTGTTTAGTGCCGCCGCTCACCTTGTCAGCAATCGGCGTACGAGGTTACATCCAGAAAATGTGGAGAAGATGATGTTCATTAAAATGAATTATAATCAATTCCTCCATGGAGACATTCAAAAGCAGCAATTGCCTCCACAAAGTACACAGGGAGCTGAGATGGTGGATTCCAGTGGGGACGAATTGATAATCTGTGAGGAGGGGGATGTACACGATGATGAATCGGAGGATGATGATGAGGTGGACATCTTGCCTCTGTAGAGCCAGTTTGTGCAAGGAGAGATTAATTGCTTCTTTTTTGGTGGGGGTCCAAACCAACCCGTCATTTCAGTCACAGTCGTGTGGCAGACCCTGTCACTGAAATGATGGGTTGGTTAAAGTGTGCATGTCCTGTTTATACAACATAAGGGTGGGTGGGAGGGCCCAAGGACAATTCCATCTTGCACCTCTTTTTTCTTTCATTTTTCTTTGCGTCATGTGCTGTTTGGGGAGTGTTTTTTGGAAGGGCCAGCCTGCGTGACACTGCAGTGCCACTCCTAGATGGGCCAGGTGTTTGTGTCGGCCACTAGGGTCGATGAGCTTACTCACACAGCTACCTCATTGCGCCTCTTTTTTTCTTTGCATCATGTGCTGTTTGGGGAGTGTTTTTTGGAAGGGCCATCCTGCCTGACACTGCAGTGCCACTCCTAGATGGGCCAGGTGTTTGTGTCGGCCACTAGGGTCGCTGAGCTTAGTCACACAGCTACCTCATTGCGCCTCTTTTTTTTCTTCTTTGCGTCATGTGCTGTTTGGGGCGTATTTTTTGGAAGGGCCATCCTGCCTGACACTGCAGTGCCACTCCTAGATGGGCCAGGTGTTTGTGTCGGCCACTTGGGTCGCTGAGCTTAGTCACACAGCTACCTCATTGCGCCTCTTTTTTTCATTGCGTCATGTGCTGTTTGGGGAGTGTTTTTTGGAAGGGCCATCCTGCGTGACACTGCAGTGACACTCCTAGATGGGCCAGGTGTTTGTGTCGGCCACTTGGGTCGCTGAGCTTAGTCATCCAGCGACCTCGGTGCAAATTTTAGGATTAAAAATAATATTGTGAGGTGTGAGGTGTTCAGAATAGACTGAAAATAAGTGGAAATTATGGTTATTGAGGTTAATAATACTTTGGGATCAAAATGACCCCCAAATTCTATGATTTAAGCTGTTTTTTTAGGGTTTTTTGAAAAAAACACCCAAATTCAAAACACACCCGAATCCGACAAAAAAAAATTGGTGAGGTTTTGCCAAAATGCGTTCGAACCCAAAACACGGCCGCGGAACCGAACCCAAAACCAAAACACAAAACCCGAAAAATTTCCGGTGCACATCTCTAATAGAAATACACCTGCATTAGGTTCCATTATTAGTAAAGGTATTTAATTCACACCATGTGGACTACTCCCCACACCTTGACAAAGATCCTTTGTGGATCGAAAAGCATGGGTGGGCAAGTCTGCTGTTCCTGTGAAAAAGAGGCTACCTGAGGAGGAGAAAGCACTGTAAGACTGCGCCCCGTTCTACTTGTGAAACATCTTTGCATCTGCCTTAGTCTGATATAAGTATGAACCCCCCCAGTTTTTATGGACATTGAGTTGATGTTTATGCTGTTGGAATAAAGACTAAGGTTTCTTATCTATAAACTTGCTCCTTGCTATACCTTTCTTATTGTGAGGTCAACTATTCCTGGAAGGTGAGTGGAGATGGGAAGCTTCTCACCAGGAAGATAAAAACCCACCTGGTGTGCTTGATTACAAGTCATTGCTTGTGAATTTATGGTAAAGAGGGCATCCGCGAACCATTGCTTTGTACTGTAGGCGTTACACTACCTGTGATTGAGTGATGATATGCTGGTTATAAGGTTCACATTTGTGAGTGTTCTGCAGAGGTGGCATACCCACCATACCATTTAACAAATTAAAAGAGTGGATGTGGGTACCCCACATTGTGATTCTTATATATTGTTTATTATCCTAACAATACTAGACAAATATTTCTTTGTGTTTTTGTTTTCTCCTCTATGTCAATGTCCACTTGACATGGATATGGAGGATGGTCGTACACCAATGGAATGACCAGGGGTGTGTTATTTTAATTCTCTTTAAGCGTTTAGGTATACTACAGATGTTTTTGTGTTGATCATTTAAGATATGGTAGGACATGGAAACTACATGTAGTATAGAAACATTAACATTTTGCTTCACAGAACAATTTCTGTGTCAGAATTACAGTATACAGTATGTATAAGTAATGAATCTTACAATAATTGTCTATTTAACCAGCACTGGTGATGTAATCATACACTGGGATATATACAACATATTGCATGCTGCTGCTACTAAGATTATTAATCTTTGAAGGTGAAATGTGCAATTTACATACAAGATATCTTATTTGCAGATGTTTGAATTAGGATTGATTATGATTATGTACACTGAAACTAGTGATGAGCACCGGAAATTTTTCGGGTTTTGTGTTTTGGTTTTAGGTTCGGTTCCGCGGCCGTGTTTTGGGTTCGAACGCGTTTTGGCAAAACCTCACCGAATTTTTTTTGTCGGATTCGGGTGTGTTTTGGATTCGGGTGTTTTTTTCAAAAAACCCTAAAAAACAGCTTAAATCATAGAATTTGGGGGTCATTTTGATCCCAAAGTATTATTAACCTCAATAACCATAATTTCCACTCATTTTCAGTCTATTCTGAACACCTCACACCTCACAATATTATTTTTAGTCCTAAAATTTGCACCGAGGTCGCTGGATGGCTAAGCTAAGCGACCCAAGTGGCCGACACAAACACCTGGCCCATCTAGGAGTGTCACTGCAGTGTCACGCAGGATGGCCCTTCCAAAAAACACTCCCCAAACAGCACATGATGCAAAGAAAAAAAGAGGCGCAATGAGGTAGCTGTGTGAGTAAGCTAAGCGACCCTAGTGGCCGACACAAACACCTGGCCCATCTAGGAGTGGCACTGCAGTGTCACGCAGGATGGCCCTTCCAAAAAACACTCCCCAAACAGCACATGACGCAAAGAAAAAAAGAGGCGCAATGAGGTAGCTGTGTGAGTAAGCTAAGCGACCCTAGTGGCCGACACAAACACCTGGCCCATCTAGGAGTGGCACTGCAGTGTCACGCAGGATGGCCCTTCCAAAAAACACTCCCCAAACAGCACATGACGCAAAGAAAAAAAGAGGCGCAATGAGGTAGCTGTGTGAGTAAGCTAAGCGACCCTAGTGGCCGACACAAACACCTGGCCCATCTAGGAGTGGCACTGCAGTGTCACGCAGGATGGCCCTTCCAAAAAACACCCCCCAAACAGCACATGACGCAAAGAAAAATGAAAGAAAAAAGAGGTGCAAGATGGAATTGTCCTTGGGCCCTCCCACCCACCCTTATGTTGTATAAACAGGACATGCACACTTTAACCAACCCATCATTTCAGTGACAGGGTCTGCCACACGACTGTGACTGAAATGACGGGTTGGTTTGGACCCCCACCAAAAAAGAAGCAATTAATCTCTCCTTGCACAAACTGGCTCTACAGAGGCAAGATGTCCACCTCATCATCATCCTCCGATATATCACCGTGTACATCCCCCTCCTCACAGATTATCAATTCGTCCCCACTGGAATCCACCATCTCAGCTCCCTGTGTACTTTGTGGAGGCAATTGCTGCTGGTCAATGTCTCCACGGAGGAATTGATTATAATTCATTTTAATGAACATCATCTTCTCCACATTTTCTGGATGTAACCTCGTACGCCGATTGCTGACAAGGTGAGCGGCGGCACTAAACACTCTTTCGGAGTACACACTTGTGGGAGGGCAACTTAGGTAGAATAAAGCCAGTTTGTGCAAGGGCCTCCAAATTGCCTCTTTTTCCTGCCAGTATAAGTACGGACTGTCTGACGTGCCTACTTGGATGCGGTCACTCATATAATCCTCCACCATTCTTTCAATGGGGAGAGAATCATATGCAGTGACAGTAGACGACATGTCCGTAATCGTTGTCAGGTCCTTCAGTCCGGACCAGATGTCAGCATCAGCAGTCGCTCCAGACTGCCCTGCATCACCGCCAGCGGGTGGGCTCGGAATTCTGAGCCTTTTCCTCGCACCCCCAGTTGCGGGAGAATGTGAAGGAGGAGATGTTGACAGGTCGCGTTCTGCTTGACTTGACAATTTTGTCACCAGCAGTTCTTTGAACCCCAGCAGACTTGTGTCTGCCGGAAAGAGAGATCCAAGGTAGGTTTTAAATCTAGGATCGAGTACGGTGGCCAAAATGTAGTGCTCTGATTTCAACAGATTGACCACCCGTGAATCCTTGTTAAGCGAATTAAGGGCTCCATCCACAAGTCCCACATGCCTAGCGGAATCGCTCTGTGTTAGCTCCTCCTTCAATGTCTCCAGCTTCTTCTGCAAAAGCCTGATGAGGGGAATGACCTGACTCAGGCTGGCAGTGTCTGAACTGACTTCACGTGTGGCAAGTTCAAAAGGTTGCAGAACCTTGCACAACGTTGAAATCATTCTCCACTGCGCTTGAGACAGGTGCATTCCACCTCCTATATCGTGCTCAGTTGTATAGGCTTGAATGGCCTTTTGCTGCTCCTCCAACCTCTGAAGCATATAGAGGGTTGAATTCCACCTCGTTACCACTTCTTGCTTCAGATGATGGCAGGGCAGGTTCAGGCGTTTTTGGTGTTGCTCCAGTCTTCTGTACGTGGTGCCTGTACGCCGAAAGTGTCCCGCAATTCTTCTGGCCACCGACAGCATCTCTTGCACGCCCCTCTCGTTTTTTAAATAATTCTGCACCACCAAATTCAAGGTATGTGCAAAACATGGGACGTGCTGGAATTTGCCCAGATTTAATGCACACACAATATTGCTGGCGTTGTCCGATGCCACAAATCCACAGGAGAGTCCAATTGGGGTAAGCCATTCTGCGATGATGTTCCTCAGTTGCCGTAAGAGGTTTTTAGCTGTGTGCGTATTCTGGAAAGCGCTGATACAAAGCGTAGCCTGCCTAGGAAAGAGTTGGCGTTTGCGAGATGCTGCTACTGGTGCCGCCGCTGCTGTTCTTGCGGCGGGAGTCCATACATCTACCCAGTGGGCTGTCACAGTCATATAGTCCTGAGCCTGCCCTGCTCCACTTGTCCACATGTCCGTGGTTAAGTGGACATTGGGTACAACTGCATTTTTTAGGACACTGGTGAGTCTTTTTCTGAGGTCTGTGTACATTTTCGGTATCGCCTGCCTAGAGAAATGGAACCTAGATGGTATTTGGTACCGGGGACACAGTACCTCCAACAAGTCTCTAGTTGCCTCTGCAGTAATGATGGATACCGGAACCACGTTTCTCACCGCCCAGGATGCCAAGGCCTCAGTTATCCGCTTTGCAGCAGGATGACTGCTGTGATATTTCATCTTCCTCGCAAAGGACTGTTGGACAGTCAATTACTTGGTGGAAGTAGTAAAAGTGGTCTTACGAGTACGACTTCCCCTCTGGGATGACTATCGACTCCCAGCAGCAACAACAGCAGCGCCAGCAGCAGTAGGCGTTACACGCAAGGATGCATCGGAGGAATCCCAGGCAGGAGAGGACTCGTCATAATTGCCAGTGACATGGCCTGCAGGACTATTGGCATTCCTGGGGAAGGAGGAAATTGACACTGAGGGAGTTGGTGGGGTGGTTTGCGTGAGCTTGGTTACAAGAGGAAGGGATTTACTGGTCAGTGGACTGCTTCCGCTGTCGCCCAAAGTTTTTGAACTTGTCACTGACTTATGATGAATGCGCTGCAGGTGACGTATAAGGGAGGATGTTCCGAGGTGGTCAACGTCCTTACCCCTACTTATTACAGCTTGACAAAGGCAACACACGGCTTGACAAATGTTGTCCGCATTTCTGTTGAAATACTTCCACACCGAAGAGCTGATTTTTTTTGTATTTTCACCAGGCATGTCAATGGCCCTATTCCTCCCACGGACAACAGGTGTCTCCCCGGGTGCCTGACTTAAACAAACCACCTCACCATCAGAATCCTCCTGGTCAATTTCCTCCCCAGCGCCAGCAACACCCATATCCTCCTCATCCTGGTGTACTTCAGCACTGACATCTTCAATCTGACTATCAGGAACTGGACTGCGGGTGCTCCTTCCAGCACTTGCAGGGGGCGTGCAAATGGTGGAAGGCGCATGCTCTTCACGTCCAGTGTTGGGAAGGTCAGGCATCGCAAACGACACAATTGGACTCTCCTTGTGGATTTGTGATTTCGAAGAACGCACAGTTCTTTGCTGTGCTTTTGCCAGCTTGAGTCTTTTCATTTTTCTAGCGAGAGGCTGAGTGCTTCCATCCTCATGTGAAGCTGAACCACTAGCCATGAACATAGGCCAGGGCCTCAGCCGTTCCTTGTCACTCCGTGTGGTAAATGGCATATTGGCAAGTTTACGCTTCTCCTCCGACAATTTTATTTTAGATTTTTGAGTCCTTTTTTTACTGATATTTGGTGTTTTGGATTTTACATGCTCTGTACTATGACATTGGGCATCGGCCTTGGCAGACGACGTTGCTGGCATTTCATCGTCTCCGCCATGACTAGTGGCAGCAGCTTCAGCACGAGGTGGAAGTCGATCTTGATCTTTCCCTATTTTTGGAACCTCAACATTTTTGTTCTCCATATTTTAATAGGCACAACTAAAAGGCACCTCAGGTAAACAATGGAGATGGATGGATGGATACTAGTATACTTATGGATGGACGAGCGACTGCCGACACAGAGGTAGCTACAGCCGTGGACTACCGTACTGCGTCTGCTGCTAATATAGACTGGATGATAATGATATAAAAAATATATATATATATCACTACTGCAGCCGGACAGGTATATATTATATAATGACGGACCTGCTGGACACTGTCAGCTCAGCACTGCAGACTCCTAAAGTAAGCTACTAGTATCAAGAAGATAGAAAAAAAAACACCACAGGTAGGTGGTATACAATTATGGATGGACGAGCGACTGCCGACACAGAGGTAGCTACAGCCGTGGACTACCGTACTGCGTCTGCTGCTAATATAGACTGGATGATAATGATATAAAAAATATATATATATCACTACTGCAGCCGGACAGGTATATATTATATAATGACGGACCTGCTGGACACTGTCAGCTCAGCACTGCAGACTCCTAAAGTAAGCTACTAGTATCAAGAAGATACAAAAAAAAAAAACCACGGGTAGGTGGTATACAATTATGGATGGACGAGCGACTGCCGACACAGAGGTAGCTATAGCCGTGGACTACCGTACTGCGTCTGCTGCTAATATAGACTGGATGATAATGAGATATAAAATATATATATATATCACTACTGCAGCCGGACAGGTATATATTATATAATGACGGACCTGCTGGACACTGTCAGCTCAGCACTGCAGACTCCTAAAGTAAGCTACTAGTAGTATCAAGAAGATAGAAAAAAAAAACACCACAGGTAGGTGGTATACAATTATGGATGGACGAGCGACTGCCGACACAGAGGTAGCTACAGCCGTGGACTACCGTACTGCGTCTGCTGCTAATATAGACTGGATGATAATGAGATATAAAATATATATATATCACTACTGCAGCCGGACAGGTATATATTATATAATGACGGACCTGCTGGACACTGTCAGCTCAGCACTGCAGACTCCTAAAGTAAGCTACTAGTAGTATCAAGAAGATAGAAAAAAAAAAAAACACCACAGGTAGGTGGTATACAATTATGGATGGACGAGCGACTGCCGACACAGAGGTAGCTACAGCCGTGGACTACCGTACTGCGTCTGCTGCTAATATAGACTGGATGATAATGATATAAAAAATATATATATATATCACTACTTCAGCCGGACAGGTATATATTATATAATGACGGACCTGCTGGACACTGTCAGCTCAGCACTGCAAACTCCTAAAGTAAGCTACTAGTATCAAGAAGATAGAAAAAAAAAAAACACCACAGGTAGGTGGTATACAATTATGGATGGACGAGCGACTGCCGACACAGAGGTAGCTACAGCCGTGGACTACCGTACTGCGTCTGCTGCTAATATAGACTGGATGATAATGATATAAAAAATATATATATATATCACTACTGCAGCCGGACAGGTATATATTATATAATGACGGACCTGCTGGACACTGTCAGCTCAGCACTGCAGACTCCTAAAGTAAGCTACTAGTATCAAGAAGATAGAAAAAAAAAAAACACCACAGGTAGGTAGTAAACAATTATGGATGGACGAGCGACTGCCGACACAGAGGTAGCTATAGCCGTGGACTACCGTACTGCGTCTGCTGCTAATATAGACTGGATGATAATGAGATATAAAATATATATATATCACTACTGCAGCCGGACAGGTATATATTATATAATGACGGACCTGCTGGACACTGTCAGCTCAGCACTGCAGACTCCTAAAGTAAGCTACTAGTATCAAGAAGATAGAAAAAAAAAAAAAACACCACAGGTAGGTGGTATACAATTATGGATGGACGAGCGACTGCCGACACAGAGGTAGCTACAGCCGTGGACTACCGTACTGCGTCTGCTGCTAATATAGACTGGATGATAATGATATAAAAAATATATATATATATCACTACTGCAGCCGGACAGGTATATATTATATAATGACGGACCTGCTGGACACTGTCAGCTCAGCACTGCAGACTCCTAAAGTAAGCTACTAGTATCAAGAAGATAGAAAAAAAAAACACCACAGGTAGGTGGTATACAATTATGGATGGACGAGCGACTGCCGACACAGAGGTAGCTATAGCCGTGGACTACCGTACTGCGTTTGCTGCTAATATAGACTGGATGATAATGAGATATAAAATATATATATATCACTACTGCAGCCGGACAGGTATATATTATATAATGACGGACCTGCTGGACACTGTCAGCTCAGCACTGCAGACTCCTAAAGTAAGCTACTAGTAGTATCAAGAAGATAGAAAAAAAAACCACCACAGGTAGGTGGTATACAATTATGGATGGACGAGCAACTGCCGACACAGAGGTAGCTACAGCCGTGGACTACCGTACTGCATCTGCTGCTAATATAGACTGAATGATAATGAGATATAAAATATATATATATATCACTACTGCAGCCGGACAGGTATATATTATATAATGACGGACCTGATGGACACTGTCAGCTCAGCACTGCAGACTCCTAAAGTAAGCTACTAGTAGTATCAAGAAGATAAAAAAAAAAAACACCACAGGTAGGTGGTATACAATTATGGATGGACGAGCGACTGCCGACACAGAGGTAGCTACAGCCGTGGACTACCGTACTGCGTCTGCTGCTAATATAGACTGGATGATAATGAGATATAAAATATATATATATCACTACTGCAGCCGGACAGGTATATATTGTATAATGACGGACCTGCTGGACACTGTCAGCTCAGCACTGCAGACTCCTAAAGTAAGCTACTAGTATCAAGAAGATAGAAAAAAAAAAAAAACACCACGGGTAGGTGGTATACAATTATGGATGGACGAGCGACTGCCGACACAGAGGTAGCTACAGCCGTGGACTACCGTACTGCGTCTGCTGCTAATATAGACTGGATGATAATGATATAAAAAATATATATATATCACTACTGCAGCCGGACAGGTATATATTATATAATGACGGACCTGCTGGACACTGTCAGCTCAGCACTGCAGACTCCTAAAGTAAGCTACTAGTATCAAGAAGATAGAAAAAAAAAAAACACCACGGGTAGGTGGTATACAATTATAGATGGACGAGCGACTGCCGACACAGAGGTAGCTACAGCCGTGGACTACCGTACTGCGTCTGCTGCAGTGCTAATTTAGACTGGATGATAATGATATAAAAAATATATATATATCACTACTGCAGCCGGACAGGTATATATTATATAATGACGGACCTGCTGGACACTGTCAGCAGAATGCGTTTATAGAATAAAAACACCACACGACGAGTGTTTAACTTTTTCAGGCAGACAATCACAATATACTGGTGGTCAGTGGTCACTGGTCAGTCACACTGGCAGTGGCACTCTGGCAGCAAAAGTGTGCACTGTTAAAATATGTACTCCTGCTATAACTGCTCCCCAGTCTCCCCCACAATTAAGCTGTGTGAGCAGTGAGCACTCAGCACAGTCAGATATACAGTATTACATAGATGATGCAGCACACTGAGGGCACACTGAGGCTGAGCACAGATATGGTATGTGACTGTGTCACACTGTGTATCGTTTTTTTTCAGGCAGAGAACGGATTAATTAAACTGGTGGTCACTGGTCACACTATCAGCAAGTAGTACTCCTAATATGCTCCCCAAAATTAGTAAATCAAGTGTCTCTACTACTCTCTAGTCTACTCTAAACGGAGAGGACGCCAGCCACGTCCTCTCCCTATCAATCTCAATGCACATGTGAAAATGGCGGCGACGCGCGGCTCCTTATATAGAATCCGAGTCTCGCGATAGAATCCGAGCCTCGCGAGAATCCGACAGCGGGATGATGACGTTCGGGCGCGCTCGGGTTAACCGAGCAAGGCGGGAAGATCCGAGTCTGCCTCGGACCCGTGTAAAAAGCGTGAAGTTCGGGGGGGTTCGGTTTCCGAGAAACCGAACCCGCTCATCACTAACTGAAACAGAAAATAAATAAATAAATAATAATAATAATAAACATATATTGGGTGTATTGCCTTGAAAGGATATTATAAAAACACAATAAAGTTAATTAACTGCAAATTTGTTCATCTGCAATACACATTAAGCAAATATGGAGTTCAACATTTTATTTTAAACTAATTTTAATCACTCATTTCTTTTTATTTTTTTTACACAATTATAATTTTAACTGCATAAATTGCTATTAATTTTAGTTATATAGTTTATTTGACATTTAAAAAAGTTTTGTAATTTTTTTATTGTGGATTTCAGAAGTGGGCAACTCTGAGATCATTATGTTTTCTCTGGAATTGTGAGGGACTAGTGCACGACATCTGCTCCATTATCTGCTTGGACTTTTGAATATCCACTAAGATGCATTTATCTTATATGTGCTTTACATTCTAATCTTTAGGAGACTATTTCTATATTTAGGTTGAAGTCCATATAGGACAAAACAAATTAGGTTGTTGTTTCCTGGACACTTTTTGGACTACTGTATTTGCTCTACATATATCTGACATAGGGGTATATTTACTAAGATTCGTGTTTCTGCAGATTTCAGTCAAAATTGAAATTAAATGACATCGGCCATGCACAATTGCAACTTTTTGAATTTGTAATCAGTAATTTACTAAGCTACCATGTTTCTCAAATTCGTATTTTCAGATGTCGATGCAATTCTTATTTCTGGTGTGCTTTTTTCGGCCGTATGTGTTTGTGTCCGGCCGAACGTGAATGTTTGATTCGTATTTTTCAAGTGCTGCAGTGTTTTCAGGACAGTGTGGATGCATTTTTACATTTACTTTCTTTGAAGGTGATGCATGATTGGTTGTGTAGAATACGAGTGAGTGTCAAAGCATAGCCATATAGATATGCCCCAAGCCGTGCGCATCTCGTGGGTTTAGTTAGTGGTGAGGAGAGAGATAGTGGTCTAAGGAGTTGGTGAGAGTAGTGCTTTTATATGTTATACTTCTGATTGTTGTATTGTGTTTGAAAGTTGTCTAGTCTTTAATGTTGTCTTGCTAGTTATTAGTTTGTCATATTTTTTGTCATTTTTTTTAATTTAAGTCTCTAGTCAGTGTGTGTGTGTGTGTGTGTGTGTGTGTGTGTGTGTGTGTGTGTGTGTGTTTAGAGGTAGAGGAGGAGTGTGTTTTGATTGTCTTTATTTTTTAGTGTTCTGTGTTGTGTGTCTTAACTGTGTCTCATGCAGAGGATAGTGAGGTGGAGGAGGTTAGTGAGGGAGGTGATGTGGGGGAGGTTAGGGAGGTAGGTGAGGTGGAGGAGGTTAGTGGGGAGGGAGAGGGGGATGAAGTGGCAGAGGATGCGCCTGAGTCCTCTAGTGAGAGTAATGTGGCTCCGCAGCCATGCACCAGGACCAAGTCAGGGCGCAATGTTAAGTTTACTTTTGCTGAAAATAAGGCCCTGGTGCAGATGATTATGAGGTACCATCAGCTGCTTTTTGGCTCACAGGCTGCCAAGGTATCCTCCCGTAAGAAATCAGCCATCTGGAAGAAGGTGGATGATGCTGTTAATAGTGAGGGCTTGGTGAGGCAAACCAAGAACAAATGTAGAAAGAGGTTCTATGATATCAAGAGGCATGTGAAAGCCAAAATGGCTAAGGAGTCCAAGTCTGCACGCCAAGCAGGAGGTGGCCGTCCTTTTGTGGCCTCTTATTTGGATTATGAGGTGCCCCTGCAGAACCTGATTCCTCCGGAAGTACTGATTGGCCCAAGCAGGCTGGTAAGTTGTTTTTTTGTTTATATCATTATTATGATGCTCTTTTGTTGTTAAGAAAAATATTTTGCTTTGTGGTGTTTGTTGAAAATAATGTATTGTTCTTTAATAAGGAAACGTTATTTAGTAGTCAATTTGGCATTGTGTATGCTGACAACCAATTTTTTTTATGTTGTCGTGAGACTGTGAATTTATATTCATGCTTTTTGTGGTTGGATCATGCACACCTTTTTTATTGGGGCTGTGGGTATTTTGTTTAAAAAATTAAGCAACCATACTGTCTTTCATTGCATTTTTTCAAATGCAAGAGTGTTTTGTTTTTGCCAATATATGGTTAGTTGCAGTATGTTTTGTATTTTGTTACATACTGTAGTATGTGCACAGTTTTACTAATGCATTTTACAAATAATAATGTATTGGTAATTCGGATATACATGATTATTTAATTAATGAGTAGAAATACATGTGTTTAATTTTTTTTAATAATTATATTAATTGCATCATATACATTTGCAATTTCAAAAAAGTCACACACAGCCTCTGGGCCAGTCTCCACTCCTACTAATGCTGAGTATGCTGATGATGCTGATAAGAACATTAGCATTGTTTGTGGTTTCACATCAATTTGGCAACAATATTAATTTTTTTTAGGCCCATCCACACACGTGTTGCCACCACGGAAATGCAGTCTGGGTGTGTCTTCCTGGCCAGTACACATCACACCACCACATTGATGCATGTTGGGGGTACAGATGGGTCCTCCTTTATCTTGGCTGACTGAGGCATTAGTCGCGATTGGGCATATGCAGCATTCTTGTGTGCAAGGAGGCGCGCCTAGTCAAAGGTAGGCGCACAGAGCGTTTGGTGTTACCTTTGAGTATAATACCTAAGATCATCCACCAGATGTTGCTTTTTAAAATCACCAATGCGCATGTGTATGGTCTCCATTAAAATACAATAATGAACTACAGCGTAAGGACTACTTTACTGGTGCGTCTCATTAAGCTACATTATGCTACAGTATGTCATACAGTATATAACAGTATATACAGTACAGATGCAAATAGTACAGCATAAACAGATGCAAATGAACGTGTTACAGGTACAGTATGGTTTATTGATGTCAGGGATATGTGAGTGTACAAATCCCGTAGTATTAAGTATAATGGGGAGAGATAAAGTTCCTGGATGCCAAATCACTGTGTGAATAGTTTATACAGATGCAAATTAACATGTTAAAACACTTGTGTATGCAGACGCAACTAATGTGTGAAATGTATAATGTAGCTCATTGACTTTAAAGTATGTACAGTGCACAAAATGAGCATCCGAGTCCCCTAAAGGCATAAACGAACACCAATGGGAAGGAATCGCTGCTTGCATTACTTTTACATGTGAACTTGTGTATCTTCCATGCAGCGATGTGGGCTAACAGTGAAGGCTCCCACGGGATCGATTCCCAAAGTACCAATCTATATTTTTTTTCCCTCTGACATTCACATTATTAAAAAAAAAATCTGTGTAATCCATCTGTGTAAAACATTCAATGGAAGGGTGCACATAGGTATCACATAAATCAGGGTAAATCTGCAGGAGTTACTCATTCCACTATCTAAAATACACAGCAGTAATGAGCACCTGTATACATACCAGTATATACAGTATAAATTAGTGTATTCTGACGCAACTAACTGTTCCAGCAAAACAGTACTGTAGATCGTTGGCTTTAGAGAATCTATGTTGTACTTTATACAACTTGGTAATTTACTAAGAATTTGTATTCTCAATCACTGCCGACAATAGACAAACACTGCCGGGAAGGCATGGTATTCGATAAAAAAACGAGCTTTCAAATAGACCTGCTTTTTGCTGGCATGTTCAGATAGTCATGTACATATCAGTGAGATCCGTGCATGCTTCTCTGTGGTAAAGGGTCAGAAATAGTTTAAAATGTCAAAAAATTGTGTGGGGTCCCCCCTCCTAAGCATAACCAGCAGCGGGCTCTTTGAGCCAACCCCAGTAGTTTAAATACAGGGGGAAAATTGACTGGGGTCCCCCTGTATTTAGACAACCAGCAATGGACTCTTGGGCCGGCCCTGGTTCTAAAAATATGGGGGACAAATGACGTAGGGTTCCCCCGTATTTTTAAAACCAGCACCGGGCTCCACTAGCTGAGAATATAATGCCACTGCCGGGGGACACTTTTATGTAGGTCCCTGCAGCTGTGGCATTACCCCCCAACTACTCACCCCTAGTTGGGGTACTCTGGGGGAGTGGGTACCCCTTAAATCAAGGTGAAGCCTGAGGCTGTACCCCCCACCCCTGGGTGGTGGATGGGGGCTGATATCCTTGTTGTGTGTAAAAAAAGAATATTGTCTTTTGTTTTAGAACTACAAGTGCCAGCAAGCCTCCCCCGCATGCTGGTACTTAGTGAACCACAAGAACCATCATGCAGGGAAATAACGGGCCTGCTGGTACCTGTAGTTCTACAACAAAGGAAACACCCAAATAAAAACGACACACACACTGTGACAGTACAATTTTATTAAAACACACTTACACACTCATACATACTTACCTACATCCCACACTGCCCAATCACATCTCCTTTTCCATGTGGAATCCAAACATTTACCTGTAAATCCAAAATTCCAATATACTCACCTATTATCCAGTGATGATTGGTCCTCTTCTTTCCTGAAGTAATCCACGGCCTTGTCAAAAATAAAAAAATGAAAGTCCGATCCACGCCATTAAAGGGGTGATTTAAGGGTACCTCGGCCAGGGGTGACTAGTTGGGGGGGTAATGCCACGGCTGCAGGGACCAGTATAAAAGTGTCCCCTGGCTGTGGCATTATCTCTCTGGCTTATGGAGCCTGGTGCTGGTTTTAAAAATATGGGGGACACCTACATCTTTTGTCCCCCATATTTTTGGAACCAGGACTGGATGCAGAGCCCGGTGCTGGTTGGCTAAATATGGGGAACCCCTGTCCAATTTTTCCCCAGTATTTAAACAACCAGGGATGGCTCAAAGAGTCCGAGGCTGCTTATGCTTAGGAGTGGGGACCCCATGCAATTTTTTTAACACTTTTAACTCTTTTAATACTGTACACAATGAAGCCCTACATAGATCTCACTGATCCGGATGGGCTTCATTGTGTTATGTCTGGAAAGGGGGATGGGTATATTGGGAGGCTGCGGAAAATACCGAGCATCCAAGTCCGCTAAATATGAGCATCCAAGTCCCCTAAAAGCATAAAGGGGAGGGGGACGGGTGACGGGGGAGGTGGGGATTAACCAGCGGAGGTCAGAGATGCTGTCTAAAATATTAATTGTCTGTCGGGACCCAAAAAAAAACAACCAATAAATCAATAAATAAAAGTGTGGACAGACACAAACAAACGTGTTAAACAATGGTCCATTGACATTCGGTTTATGTGAGCTATTAAATGAAATTCAATAAAAATGGGCTTAAAGCTTAATATCTCCGGTTTGGATCTGGGTCCAATCAACTCTGAATTAGCTACCGGAGGATATCAACCCCAAGTTTCTGTGTCCCCTACAAGGCTCATGGCAAGCATCGAACCCATGATGGGTCTGAATTAATGGGCCCATTATAGGCTATGGGAAAATGGGTCCACTTTGCGTACTGATATCTCTGGTTTTGGGTGTCCCAGAGACTCAGGACTAGTACCATACAAAAGAGGAGACTCTTGGCCACTAGTTTATATGACACTGCAAAGGGAAAAGTCAAGAAACCGTGTGTCAGGTCCCCTCCAGTTGTCCGTCCAGCTTGCATGGGATGCGGTGTTTCTGGCTAGATAGAAAATACTGTACAGAAATGCTAAGCATGGTAATTTGGCACCCGGGATCTTAGGGAGGAGCTTTTATCTCTCTCCATTATACTTAGAAAGATTGCACTTGTAGCTGTATGCTACAAGCTGTTCGTGCTATTTAGTACTCAAATAGAACATACTGTACAGAGATACTAAGGACGGTGATTTGGCATCCAGGAACTTAGGGAGGAGCTTTTATCTCTCTCCATTATACTTAGAAATATTACACTTGCCGCTGTACATTACAAGCTGTTCGTGCTATTTAGTACTCTAATAGAACATACTGTACAGAGATACTAAGGATGGTGATATGGCATCCAGGAACTTAGGGAGGAGCTTTTATTTCTCTCCATTATACTTAGAAATATTATACTTGTCGCTGTACGTTACAAGCTGTGCGTGCTATTTAGTACTCTAATAGAACATACTGTACAGAGATACTAAGGAAGTTGATTTGGCATCCAGGAACATTACAAGCTGTTCATGCTATTTAGTACTCTAATAGAACATACTGTACAGAGATACTAAGGATGGTGATTTGGAATCCAGGAACTTAGGGAGGAGCTTTTATCTCTCTCCATTGTTATCTTTCTTTTTAGGAGGGGGAATCCCATGCAAATTTTTTTTTAACATTTTTAACTATTTCTGTTCCTTTTCCACAGAGAAGCATGCACAGATCTCACTGATCCATGCATGACTATCTGAACATGCCAGCAAAAAGCAGGTCTATTTGAAAGCTCCTTTTTTATTATGAATTCTATGCTTTCCCGGCAATGTTTGAGAATACAAATTCTTAGTAAATTACCGAGTTTTATAAAGTACAACACAGATTCTCTAACACCGACAATCTACAGTACTGTGTTGCTGGAACATTTAGTTGCATCAGAATACACTATATTTACTAGTACTGTATGTCTACGGATGCTCATTACCACTGTGTATTTTATATAGCGGAATGAGTCGCTCCTGCAGATTTACTCCGATTTATGTGATACCTGTGTGCACCCTTCCATTGAATGTATTACAAATAAAAAAAATGTAATAAAGTGAATGTCAGCGGAAAAAAATATAGATTGGCACTCTGGGAATCGAACCTGGGACTCTCAGCATGGGAGGCGGGAGCCTTCACCGCTTGCTCACCCAAGTCGCTGCATGGAAGTTACACAAGTTCATGTGTAAAAGTAATGCAAGCAGCGATTCCTTCCCATTGGTGTTTGTTTATGCTGTTAGGGGACTCTGAGACGGTATTTAGTGCACTGTACATACTTTAAATCAATGAGCTACATTATTCCTTTCACACAGTTGCATCTGCATACACAAGTGTTTTAACACGTTCGTTTGCATCTGAATAAACTCATTTTTTTTACTCTCTCCGTCTGACCATTGGTCACCATCTGTGTGTACACTATGCAGTACAGGACTGTATATTAATAGTACAGTCGTCACTGACCATTTGCCAGAGCTTGTACTGTAGATTAATCCACCGCTATTCAAACTAAAGTACTGGATTAGTGGAGCATTAGCCACCCAGTGGTGATGTTTATTGCATGCTTGTGCCTCAATGCACCTGTCAGTGATTAAACTCAGCAATCTAAGCTATAGCCTAGGTGTGACTAAACCTCCATCTAGGCGCAGAAACAGCCAAGATAATGGAGGACCCATCTGTATCAGCCACACCACCAATGCAACTCCTCGACAGTCCACAGCCATTGTCACCACATTCGCCACACTTGCCTGGTGAGTAAAAAAATACAACAGAAAAATGTCACATACTGTACACACACACACACACACACACACACACACTTTACCATAAGCCAAATATAGGGCAAAGTCTTCAGAGATGTGTTTTCTATTTAAGACGGATTATTTCCCATACCAACCAATCACTTTCCACACATCATTTATGTAACACCTTATAGTTAAAACATCTTGGAATGAGTTTGGAAGGTATGTGCAATAGTTCAGCTTAAAAAGAACACCCATCTTTGATAAATCACCCCTTTGTCGTTTCACATTTTAAGGCAGCAGCTTACTAACAAAGTAGTAATGTAAATAATGCTCCACAAACAAACTCATCATTATGTTATTCAATTACTTAAACTGAAATAATTGATGGGCATATGTTGTCCATAGCCCGCAAACAAAAGTACACATTTTGTTGGCAAATTATTGACCCAAAAATACAAATAAAAATCCAAAATGTGGTTAAAAGCAACATCCACTTATTAATAATTTTAGAAAATTAAGATTTGTAGGCCAAGGTAACACAACACATTGTATATTTTTGATTAGCTAATAAGGTAACACTTACACACAACTGGTCTCTCATTTCAGGGGATCCCATTCTTCAGCCAACTCCACCAGCTCAAGTGCCGGAACCTGACAATGGAGAGACTTACACTTTACACCTCACACCAATACTACCACCTGACCCAACCCACACACATTTGTCTACTCCAGCCAGGCAAAGGACACCACAACCGGACATAAGCCCTACCACACCACAACCACAGTCTCAGGAACAGGCTTTCTGGGACAGCTGGACCAGTCAGCAAACCAATAATTTAGAGTGCTTGCATAGGCAATCACAATGAATCGCTAGTGTGGCCCATCACATATCAAGATTATGTAGAAGCAACACTAGACAAACCACAGATCTCACCAGAATGGCAAACACCATGGAATTAATGAGGGCAGACAATAATAGGATGCTAGACACATACCAAAGAATCATGGATGAAAATCACAGGCTCCATCAATCATACCTGCAGATATTAACTGCCACACAAACGACACAAGAGAGCATGGTCCGAATAATGTAAAGCCACACGACAGCCACCAGAGACTTGAAAGTCACTCTAACTACACTAACCCAGCATCTCAGTCATCAATCAAAGCAAACAAGTACCAGCTCAACAGCCACAACCCCTAAGTGTCACCTGTAACCTCACCACCAAGACGTTCTGGCCAAACACAACCAGACACAAGTGGCAAAGGCCCATCCACATCCAGAGGAAGACCTGCAAAATAATTAAAAATAACCATGTGTTTTAATTGGAAATTGATAATTGTATGCAACTAGCATTATACATGTTTTTGGCAAAATTAAGGCCATTGTTTATTATTTGCTTCTCAAAAACTAAAACCAAGGCAAAACAAAAAATGGTGTCTGTCAGTTATTTCTAGAATAAATAGAATACAGTTGTTTAAGTAGTTAATATGCATGTGACATTCAAGCAACATAGCTTACACATGCAGCCGTGGTTAAGTATTGATATAGAGAAGAGTGTCCTTAATAACAGTTTTTCAAATTTTACACAATTTCCTTAAGGAGATGTGAATGCATGGGCAAACATACACCAATTAAGCAAAAATCAACATACAATAGTGTGGTACTATAATGTTTTCTACAAATGTGCTTTCAATTTTTAACATTCTAAAGGTATACTGCACACCGACAAAAGTGTTATTTTGTTTTAAACCTTACAAAAATACAAAAAAACATAAACACTATCTTCACAACCATACAGGGATATTATAATATTTACCTTAGCAACTGGCCAGTAGTGAGAGATGTGAAACATGCCAGACAAAAGCAGTTCTATTTGAAATGTCTTCATTTCTATGAATCGAGGCCTTTCGCAGCCGAGATGAGGGTATTTACAACCGCATTCATAAATATGAGTCCTTGGTAAATTACCGTGTTCTATTAAATAACAGGTGCATTTGACCGATGGTGTATTCATTCGAAAAAAAATATGAAGGCCCCATACACTGCTGAGTTTAATGTTTAGTAAATTATCGAGATGCCACTTAGAAAAAAAAACAACTCGAATGGATTTGAATGAAATTGGGACCTTAGTAAAAATACCCCATAGTATTGAGCATCCAAGGGAAAAACGACAGTATTACGTACAAGGCATTGCATTACTTTTGAGAACCTTACTCAATGGGGGATATTTCAATTGTTGGAAAAGTCAGTTGGGTGTCTGTTTTTTCATATCTAATAGACAGGAAAAAACAGACACCCAATGACTTTTCAAACATTTGAATTCCCCCTTATGTGAATAAATCACGTTTGAAGGTTGTGCACTATATATATGTATATATATATATATATAGAGAGAGAGAGAGAGAGAGAGAGAGAGAGAAATTTGTGTATGCAGGCACTCACCAGTAAATTCAACAGGTATTTATTAATAACTCACAGAGACATAAAGACGGTGTGTCGACGTTTCGGTCATCACGTGACCTTCTTCAGGACATCATACAGGGACATCAGGAAGACAACTGTCCAGTGCATCACCATTCACCATATGTCACCCAGGTTTCCCTTAAATAGCAGAGACAGGCCCAAGCCACACCCAACCAGTAATTGCCACAGGAAGTGCAGCAAAGGGCACTAATTTCTGCACACAAACAACTATCTTAACAAGGACATAAAGCCTATATGGGCAATAGTACTGTAATGTGACTCAAATCCTAATATTTATACCTATAACGTCACAAATAAATCAAAAACAAACAAAACACGGCCACGACCGGAAGTGCCATGCGTTCCACTGTCAGTGGAATGCATCATGACCGGAACCGGAAATGACGGCCGGGGCCGGAAGTGGCGTGGTACGCGTCAGAAAGAGCTTTTCGTTATGTTAAGAGACAAGTGGGAGGTGGTACACACGTAGTAAGCCACACTCCGCCCCCCTAGGCAAACACATAACCATGGTAACCAGCCACTTAAAAGTATATATATGGAAGTAATGAATGCTTAATTACTCTATTACAAAAATATATAATAATCAGTCTAGCCAGGCGATTATTGTGGGAGTGTCAAGTGCTACAGCCTCACCTATAAAAGGGGGAAAGCCTGAGGACAAACACCACATAAAACAAATACTTACAAAAATACCAGGAACTGCTTGTGCGGGGCAGACGAAGTCCGACCCCCATCAAACAGCTCCCAATACAACAAATAAACTATCATAACAAAAAATTACGAATTAACTGAAAAAATAAAAATAAAAAATATAGAATGTATATCGTACATTTCACAGATTGGAATTCCTCGGGTCCCTACCTGCCCCTAACGGAGATAGATATTATATGGATTGTGTTAGTTTAAACCACGAGGGAACAAAGTATCCAATTGGTAAATCCAATGTGATTCACGCTGGCGCAGCAATTTATCACGGTCACCACCGCGTAGAGGCATAGGAATAAAGTCAATCAGCATACACTTCAGGCTTGAAACTGAGTGGCCCATTGTTAGAAAGTGGTTAGCCACTGGCTTATCCGTCTCTTTTGTGGCCAATGCTGTACGGATGGAGTAATGATGATTTGCCATCCTATCCCGAAAGCAACGGGACGTCATACCGACATAATATAGGCCACGCGGGCAGATGATTATATATATATTACATAGTCCATTTTACAATGGAGTCGATGTCGGATGTTGATTCTTTTCCCACTATGTGGATGCGTGAAGTATGTCCCGGTCTGTAAGGATCTGCATGTGGTGCAGTCTGGACACCTAAAGCAACCCTTCCGTCTAGTGGGTAGCCAACATGCAAGGGCTCCACTCGGTTGCACAGTAGGTCTCATCAGTAATTGGTTCAAGTTTGGCCCCCGTCGGTAAACACACATAGGTGGTTGTGCACTTAGAGCCTTGAAAGCAGGATCCGTAGAGATGATCGGCCAATGCCGCCTAATGATCTTCTCCAAATAGATGGATTTAGTATCATATGTAGAAGTAAAGATCATTCTACCTGCGTTCCTATTTGTTCGTGAGTTATCAACCTGTTGTGCATATTTGTTTCTAGCCCTGGTGAGGCATCTGCAGATAGTCTTTCGTGAATAGCCTCTTTCAATGAACCTCTCTGTCATATCTTGAATCTGTACCTCCGTATTGATGGGAGATGTATTGTAGCGTAATATCCGTATAAACTGTGAAATCGGCAAACTGTCCTTAAGTCTATTGGGGTGGTGGCTGCGAGCGTGTAATAATGTATTCCGATCTGTCTCTTTTCGATAGAGAGTAGATATCAACCGGTTATTTTCAAACGAAATAGTTACATCCAGAAAATTGAGTGAAGATTGACTAATCTAGTATGTAAACCGTATCGGGCTAGGTAGTGCATTCAGATACTCAACCATTGCCTTGAACTCAGTCTCAGTGTCACCCCAAACAAAAAATAAATCGTCAATATATCTCCCAAAATATAGTATTTTATCCCCATATTTAGGTAGTATGAATGTATTCTCATACTGTTGCATGTAAAGATTTGCGTAGGCGGGCGCCAGGTTAGACCCCATGGCTGTCCCCGCTACTTGCATAAAGTAATCTCTACCATAAAGAAAATAATTGTTGGTCAGGACCAGCCTAGCCAAATCAACCAGAAACTCAGTGGGAGGACCAGTATGTGGACTTGAAGTCAGTGCTAGCTTCATAGCTTCCAGACCCTCATTGTGCGGTATAACCATATATAATGACTGTACGTCCATAGATGCTAGCCATACATTAGCGGGCAAGACACCCAAAGATTTAATCTTGTCCAGAAAATCTGGGGTATCACGTATGTAGCTATGCATCCGCTGGACGTATGGCTGTAGGAGCTTGTCCAAGAACACTGCTACTGGCTGAAGAGTCGAACCCCTGGCCGAAATAATAGGGCGGCCAGGTGGGTCAACCAGTGTCTTGTGGATCTTGGGAAGTGAGTATAATATGGGGCACATGGGGTGTTCAACTTTCAAATAAGCACTTATGCTGTCATCTAGCCAACCGTGCTGTGCACCCAAATCTATAACAGAATCCACCAATTTTTGAACCCTGACAACAGGGCTAGCATGCAGTTTATGATAGGTATTAGTGTCGGCTAATTGACGGCGGATTTCACGATCATAAGCGTGCCAGTCCTGGACGACAATGGCCCCGCCCTTGTCCGCCTTTCTAATCACCAAACTATCATTATGCATTAGATCACGCAACGCCTTCCGTTGTGGAGCCGTTAGATTGTCATAGCTAGGCTCACTATTTGTGGTAGACATATCATGTTCAATCAATCTCAAAAAAGATTTAATACTAGCATTAGAAGTTTGAGGGTCAAAAGAACTGGGTTTGTTAAGATTAAATTCGGTATTAGGAACAGACTCCTTATCAGCAAAAAATTCTCTCAATCTGAGTTTTCTACCGAACTTATACTGATCTACTGACCAACTGAAACTATCATGGTTAATTCTGGGCACAAAGGACAAACCAAGTGATAACAGTTCCGTTTAATCAGACGTAAGTATGTGACAGGAGAGGTTAAATACTGCCGTATCTAACGTTTGCCCCTCCCTCTTCCTTTTGAATTTGCCCCTCCGCGTTGGGTACCTGACCCGCGATTTCGGGACGGATTGGCGGTATTCCTGGTTGTGTGCCCTAAAAAAGATGGGGTAGGCTCTGAACCACCTGGGGGGGACGATTATCAACAAATTCACTGTCTGAATTAGACTGAGAAGTGGAAGTGCCATCCGAATATGTTGTCCTAGATCTAGGATGAGGATTGTATCTCCGCTGGTAGAAATTCCTAGTTTCTCCTCTAAGCCATCTATATACCTGGTTGTTAGTATAATCCGAGTTTACTACAGTAAGTTTTTTTCGTTTAAAAGCCACCAATTCTTGCTGGTAAGTGTTGATCTGGTCACTCAAATTGCTCAGCCAATCCTTGGTCTTATCACCCGATAGTGTAGTTAAGTGTGAGGTGTTAAAAGCGGTAATTTCCTGACGTACCTGTTTAAGCTCAGTGCCCACCTCTTCAATGACTAGAAGGATGAGATCAAGTGAGCACTTGTTTAAAACACTGCACCATTTGGTGCAAAATGTTAAGTTGTTCCTACCAATAGTGGGTACGTTATGAACGCGAAACCCCCTTGGGATTTTTTTATTTCTAAAATAATCTGATAGAAATTGTCCGTCAAGGGTTAAATCCACTTCACATCATCGTAATCTTGAAATTTTGTGAAATAAATCAATTGGTGTCTCATCGGGGAGTTTGGAAAATTCAGTGTGATCAAATAGGACTTTTTCTGCGTCGTCATTGGTCAATGAGACCAAAGTACTATGAGCAATTTGAAAAATGGCTTCATCAGCAATCTGCACGGTATCCGTGGACATGACCGAGCAAAGATGGAGGACCAGACCAAACACAGAGCTTCTAATATGTGGTAAAGCATACAATTACATCAATATAAAATTGACATCAAAATTAGCAGAGATAGCAGGGAAATAGCAAACAATGTAATACCCAAAAATAATAATGAGGCGACACTTGAGACAATACCAAGGCAAGGTCAGAGAAACCAAATGTATTTAGGGCCCGAGGAATCCAAAAAAAATGTATATGTTTAAAAACAAGTTACATATTTAAAATTAATATTTTTTACACTTTTTCTTAAAAAGATCCACAACACTTAGATGTAATTAACGGGTGGAGCGAGTGAATAGGTGTCTATCAGACATGGGCCTTCCAATGGAAAAGAAACTTCATCCAAATAGAATTATAAACTAGTGCGGGTGCTGGACCAAGGAAAACAGCCAGAAAAGAAGACCATCCTCTATATACAAATATTGGTAAAGTCCACACTCCAGACTTAATAAGATCAATGATGGGGTGCTCCACAAAGGCCCATAAGCCAGTATATAGAAATTTGGGTATGCAGGCACTCACCAGTAAATTCAACAGGTATTTATTAATAACTCACAGAGACATAAAGACGGTGTGTCAACGTTTTGATCATCACGTGACCTTCTTCAGGACATCATACAGGGACATCAGGAAGACAACTGTCCAGTGCATCACCATTCACCATATGTCACCCAGGCTTCCCTTATATAGCAGAGACAGGCCCAAGCCACACCCAACCAGTAATTGCCACAGGAAGTGCCGCAAAGGGCACTAATTTCTGCACACAAACAACTATCTTAACAAGGACATAAAGCCTATATGGGCAATAGTACTGTAATGTGACTCAAATCCTAATATTTCTACCTAGAACGTCACAAATAAATCAAAAACAAGCAAAACATGGCCGCGACCGGAAGTGCCATGCGTTCCACTGTCAGTGGAACGCATCATGACCGGAACCGGAAATGACGAAAGACTATCTGCAGATGCCTCACCAGGGCTAGAAACAAATATGCTCAACAGGTTGATAACTCACGAACAAATAAGAACGCAGGTAGAATGATCTTTACTTCTACATATGATACTAAATCCATCTATTCGGAGAAGACCATTAGGTGGCATTGGCCGATCATCTCTATGGATCCTGCTTTCAAGGCTCTAAGTGCACAACCACCTATGTGTGCTTACCGACGGGCCAAACTTGAACCAATTACTGATGAGACCTACTGTGCAACCGAGTGGAGCCCTTGCATGTTGGCTACCCACTAGACAGAAGGGTTGCTTTAGGTGTCCAGACTGCACCACATGCAGATCCTTACAGACCGGGACATACTTCACGCATCCACATAGTGGGAAAAGAATCAACATCCGACATCGACTCCATTGTAAAATGGACTATGTAATATATATAATCATCTGCCCGTGTGGCCTATATTATGTTGGTATGACGTCTCGTTGCTTTCGGGATAGGATGGCAAATCATCGTTACTCCATCCGTACAGCATTGGCCACAAAAGAGACGGATAAGCCAGTGGCTAAGCACTTTCTAACAATGGGCCACTCAGTTTCAAGCCTGAAGTGTATGCTGATTGACTTTATTCCTATGCCTCTACGCGGTGGTGACCGTGATAAATTGCTGCGCCAGCGTGAATCACGTTGGATTTACCAATTGGATACTTTGTTCCCTCGTGGTTTAAACGAACACAATCCATATAATATCTTTCTCCGTTAGGGGCAGGTAGGGACCCGAGGAATTCCAATCTGTGGAATGTACGATATACATTCTATATTTTTTATTTTTATTCTTTCAGTTAATTTGTTAGGATTAATTTTTTGTTATGATAGTTTATTTGTTGTATTGGGAGCTGTTTGATGGGGGTCGGACTTTGTCTGCCCCGCACAAGCAGTTCCTGGTATTTTTGTAAATATTTGTTTTATGTGGTGTTTGTCCTCAGGCTTTCCCCCTTTTATAGGTGAGGCTGTAGCACTTGACACTCCCACAATAATCGCCTGGCTAGACTGATTATTATATATTTTTGTGATAGAGTAATTAAGCATTCATTACTTCCATGTATATACTTTTAAGTGGCTGGTTACCATGGTGATGTGTTTGCCTAGGGGGGCGGAGTGTGGCTTACTACGTGTGTACCACCTCCCACTTGTCTCTTAACATAACGAAAAGCTCTTTCTGATGCGTACCACGCCATTTCCGGTCCCGGACGTCATTTCCGGTTCCGGTCATGATGCGTTCCACTGACAGTGGAACGCATGGCACTTCCGGTCGCTGCCGTGTTTTGCTTCTTTTTGATTTATTTGTGACGTCCTAGGTAGAAATATTAGGATTTGAGTCACATTACAGTACTATTGCCCATATAGGCTTTATGTCCTTGTTAAGATAGTTGTTTGTGTGCAGAAATTAGTGCCCTTTGCGGCACTTCCTGTGGCAATTACTGGTTGGGTGTGGCTTGGGCCTGTCTCTGCTATATAAGGGAAGCCTGGGTGACATATGGTGAATGGTGATGCACTGGACAGTTGTCTTCCTGATGTCCCTGTATTATGTCCTGAAGAAGGTCACGTGATGATCAAAACGTCGACACACCGTCTTTATGTCTCTGTGAGTTATTAATAAATACTAGAGATGAGCGGGTTCGGTTTCTCTGAAACCGAACCCGCACGAACTTCATGTTTTTTTCACGGGTCCGAGCAGACTCGGATCCTCCCGCCTTGCTCGGTTAACCCGAGCGCGCCCGAACGTCATCATGACGCTGTCGGATTCTCGCGAGACTCGGATTCTATATAAGGAGCCGCGCGTCGCCGCCATTTTCACACGTGCATTGAGATTGATAGGGAGAGGACGTGGCTGGCGTCCTCTCCATTAGAAATTAGATTAGAAGAGAGAGAGAGATTGTGCAGAGTCAGACAGAGTTTACCACAGTGACCAGTGCAGTTGTTGTTAGTTAACTTTTATTTATTTTAATATATATCCGTTCTCTGCTATATCCGTTCTCTGCCTGAAAAAAAACGATACACAGCAGCAGCCAGTCACACAGTGTGACTCAGTCTGTGTGCACTCAGCTCAGCCCAGTGTGCTGCACATCAATGTATAAAAGGCAAAGCTTATAATAATTGTGGGGGAGACTGGGGAGCACTGCAGGTTGTTATAGCAGGAGCCCCCAGGAGTACATAATATTATATTAATTTAAAATTAAACAGTGCACACTTTTGCTGCAGGAGTGCCACTGCCAGTGTGACTAGTGGTGACCAGTGCCTGACCACCAGTATAGTAGTATATTCATTGTTGTATGTATTGTATACTATCTCTTTATCAACCAGTCTATATTAGCAGCAGACACAGTACAGTGCGGTAGTTCACGGCTGTGGCTACCTCTGTGTCGGCAGTCGGAACTCGGCAGGCAGTCCGTCCATCCATAATTGTATTACAATATATACCACCTAACCGTGGTATTTTTTTTTCTTTCTTTATACCGTCATAGTGTCATACTAGTTGTTACGAGTATACTACTATCTCTTTATCAACCAGTGTACAGTGCGGTAGTTCACGGCTGTGGCTACCTCTGTGTCGGCAGTCGGCAGGCAGTCCGTCCATCCATAATTGTATTATTATTATAATATATACCACCTAACCGTGGTTTTTTTTCCATTCTTTATACCGTCGTCATAGTGTCATACTAGTTGTTACGAGTATACTACTATCTCTTTATCAACCAGTGTACAGTGCGGTAGTTCACGGCTGTGGCTACCTCTGTGTCGGCAGTCGGCAGGCAGTCCGTCCATCCATAATTGTATTATTATTATAATATATACCACCTAACCGTGGTTTTTTTATACCACCTAACCTTGGCAGTCCGTCCATAATTGTATACTAGTAAACTATCCAATCCATCCATCTCCATTGTTTACCTGAGGTGCCTTTTAGTTCTGCCTATAAAATATGGAGAACAAAAAAGTTGAGGTTCCAAAATTAGGGAAAGATCAAGATCCACTTCCACCTCGTGCTGAAGCTGCTGCCACTAGTCATGGCCGAGACGATGAAATGCCAGCAACGTCGTCTGCCAAGGCCGATGCCCAATGTCATAGTACAGAGCATGTCAAATCCAAAACACCAAATATCAGTAAAAAAAGGACTCCAAAACCTAAAATAAAATTGTCGGAGGAGAAGCGTAAACTTGCCAATATGCCATTTACCACACGGAGTGGCAAGGAACGGCTGAGGCCCTGGCCTATGTTCATGGCTAGTGGTTCAGCTTCACATGAGGATGGAAGCACTCAGCCTCTCGCTAGAAAACTGAAAAGACTCAAGCTGGCAAAAGCACCGCAAAGAACTGTGCGTTCTTTGAAATCCCAAATCCACAAGGAGAGTCCAATTGTGTCGTTTGCGATGCCTGACCTTCCCAACACTGGACGTGAAGAGCATGCGCCTTCCACTATTTGCATGCCCCCTGCAAGTGCTGGAAGGAGCACCCGCAGTCCAGTTCCTGATAGTCAGATTGAAGATGTCAGTGTTGAAGTACACCAGGATGAGGAGGATATGGGTGTTGCTGGCGCTGGGGAGGAAATTGACCAGGAGGATTCTGATGGTGAGGTGGTTTGTTTAAGTCAGGCACCCGGGGAGACACCTGTTGTCCGTGGGAGGAATATGGCCGTTGACATGCCAGGTGAAAATACCAAAAAAATCAGCTCTTCGGTGTGGAGGTATTTCACCAGAAATGCGGACAACAGGTGTCAAGCCGTGTGTTCCCTTTGTCAAGCTGTAATAAGTAGGGGTAAGGACGTTAACCACCTCGGAACATCCTCCCTTATACGTCACCTGCAGCGCATTCATAATAAGTCAGTGACAAGTTCAAAAACTTTGGGTGACAGCGGAAGCAGTCCACTGACCAGTAAATCCCTTCCTCTTGTAACCAAGCTCACGCAAACCACCCCACCAACTCCCTCAGTGTCAATTTCCTCCTTCCCCAGGAATGCCAATAGTCCTACAGGCCATGTCACTGGCAAGTCTGACGAGTCCTTTCCTGCCTGGGATTCCTCCGATGCATCCTTGCGTGTAACGCCTACTGCTGCTGGCGCTGCTGTTGTTGCCGCTGGGAGTCGATGGTCATCCCAGAGGGGAAGTCGTAAGCCCACTTGTACTACTTCCAGTAAGCAATTGACTGTTCAACAGTCCTTTGCGAGGAAGATGAAATATCACAGCAGTCATCCTACTGCAAAGCGGATAACTGAGTCCTTGACAACTATGTTGGTGTTAGACGTGCGTCCGGTATCCGCCGTTAGTTCACACGGAACTAGACAATTTATTGAGGCAGTGTGCCCCCGTTACCAAATACCATCTAGGTTCCACTTCTCTAGGCAGGCGATACCGAGAATGTACACGGACGTCAGAAAAAGACTCACCAGTGTCCTAAAAAATGCAGTTGTACCCAATGTCCACTTAACCACGGACATGTGGACAAGTGGAGCAGGGCAGGGTCAGGACTATATGACTGTGACAGCCCACTGGGTAGATGTATGGACTCCCGCCGCAAGAACAGCAGCGGCGGCACCAGTAGCAGCATCTCGCAAACGCCAACTCTTTCCTAGGCAGGCTACGCTTTGTATCACCGCTTTCCAGAATACGCACACAGCTGAAAACCTCTTACGGCAACTGAGGAAGATCATCGCGGAATGGCTTACCCCAATTGGACTCTCCTGTGGATTTGTGGCATCGGACAACGCCAGCAATATTGTGTGTGCATTAAATATGGGCAAATTCCAGCACGTCCCATGTTTTGCACATACCTTGAATTTGGTGGTGCAGAATTTTTTAAAAAAACGACAGGGGCGTGCAAGAGATGCTGTCGGTGGCCAGAAAAATTGCGGGACACTTTCGGCGTACAGGCACCACGTACAGAAGACTGGAGCACCACCAAAAACTACTGAACCTGCCCTGCCATCATCTGAAGCAAGAAGTGGTAACGAGGTGGAATTCAACCCTCTATATGCTTCAGAGGTTGGAGGAGCAGCAAAAGGCCATTCAAGCCTATACAATTGAGCACGATATAGGAGATGGAATGCACCTGTCTCAAGTGCAGTGGAGAATGATTTCAACGTTGTGCAAGGTTCTGATGCCCTTTGAACTTGCCACACGTGAAGTCAGTTCAGACACTGCCAGCCTGAGTCAGGTCATTCCCCTCATCAGGCTTTTGCAGAAGAAGCTGGAGGCATTGAAGAAGGAGCTAACACGGAGCGATTCCGCTAGGCATGTGGGACTTGTGGATGCAGCCCTTAATTCGCTTAACAAGGATTCACGGGTGGTCAATCTGTTGAAATCAGAGCACTACATTTTGGCCACCGTGCTCGATCCTAGATTTAAAGCCTACCTTGGATCTCTCTTTCCGGCAGACACAGGTCTGCTGGGGTTGAAAGACCTGCTGGTGACAAAATTGTCAAGTCAAGCGGAACGCGACCTGTCAACATCTCCTCCTTCACATTCTCCCGCAACTGGGGGTGCGAGGAAAAGGCTCAGAATTCCGAGCCCACCCGCTGGCGGTGATGCAGGGCAGTCTGGAGCGACTGCTGATGCTGACATCTGGTCCGGACTGAAGGACCTGACAACGATTACGGACATGTCGTCTACTGTCACTGCATATGATTCTCTCAACATTGATAGAATGGTGGAGGATTATATGAGTGACCGCATCCAAGTAGGCACGTCACACAGTCCGTACTTATACTGGCAGGAAAAAGAGGCAATTTGGAGGCCCTTGCACAAACTGGCTTTATTCTACCTAAGTTGCCCTCCCACAAGTGTGTACTCCGAAAGAGTGTTTAGTGCCGCCGCTCACCTTGTCAGCAATCGGCGTACGAGGTTACATCCAGAAAATGTGGAGAAGATGATGTTCATTAAAATGAATTATAATCAATTCCTCCGCGGAGACATTGACCAGCAGCAATTGCCTCCACAAAGTACACAGGGAGCTGAGATGGTGGATTCCAGTGGGGACGAATTGATAATCTGTGAGGAGGGGGATGTACACGGTGATATATCGGAGGGTGAAGATGAGGTGGACATCTTGCCTCTGTAGAGCCAGTTTGTGCAAGGAGAGATTAATTGCTTCTTTTTTGGGGGGGGTCCAAACCAACCCGTCATATCAGTCACAGTCGTGTGGCAGACCCTGTCACTGAAATGATGGGTTGGTTAAAGTGTGCATGTCCTGTTTTGTTTATACAACATAAGGGTGGGTGGGAGGGCCCAAGGATAATTCCATCTTGCACCTCTTTTTTCTTTTCTTTTTCTTTGCATCATGTGCTGATTGGGGAGGGTTTTTTGGAAGGGACATCCTGCGTGACACTGCAGTGCCACTCCTAGATGGGCCCGGTGTTTGTGTCGGCCACTAGGGTCGCTAATCTTACTCACACAGCTACCTCATTGCGCCTCTTTTTTTCTTTGCGTCATGTGCTGTTTGGGGAGGGTTTTTTGGAAGGGACATCCTGCGTGACACTGCAGTGCCACTCCTAGATGTGCCCGGTGTTTGTGTCGGCCACTAGGGTCGCTAATCTTACTCACACAGTCAGCTACCTCATTGCGCCTCTTTTTTTCTTTGCGTCATGTGCTGTTTGGGGAGGGTTTTTTGGAAGGGCCATCCTGCGTGACACTGCAGTGCCACTCCTAGATGGGCCCGGTGTTTGTGTCGGCCACTAGGGTCGCTAATCTTACTCACACAGCTACCTCATTGCGCCTCTTTTTTTCTTTGCGTCATGTGCTGTTTGGGGAGGGTTTTTTGGAAGGGACATCCTGCGTGACACTGCAGTGCCACTCCTAGATGGGCCCGGTGTTTGTGTCGGCCACTAGGGTCGCTTATCTTACTCACACAGCGACCTCGGTGCAAATTTTAGGACTAAAAATAATATTGTGAGGTGTGATGTGTTCAGAATAGGCTGAAAATGAGTGTAAATTATGTTTTTTGAGGTTAATAATACTTTGGGATCAAAATTACCCCCAAATTCTATGATTTAAGCTGTTTTTTAGGGTTTTTTGAAAAAAACACCCGAATCCAAAACACACCCGAATCCGACAAAAATAATTCGGTGAGGTTTTGCCAAAACGCGTTCGAACCCAAAACACGGCCGCGGAACCGAACCCAAAACCAAAACACAAAACCCGAAAAATTTCAGGCGCTCATCTCTAATAAATACCTGTTGAATTTACTGGTGAGTGCCTGCATACCCAAATTTCTATATACTGGCCTATGGGCCTTTGTGGAGCACCCCATCATTGATCTTATCAAGTCTGGAGTGTGGACTTTACCAATATTTGTATATGGAGTATGGTCTTCTTTTAGTGCCCTTTGCGGTACTTCCTGTGGCAATTACTGGTTGGGTGTGGCTTGGGCCTGTCTCTGCTTTTTAAGGGAAGCCTGGGTGACATATGGTGAATGGTGGTGCACTGGACAGTTGTCTTCCTGATGTCCCTGTATGATGTCCTGAAGAAGGTCACGTGATGACCGAAACTTCGACACACCGTCTTTATGTCTCTGTGAGTTATTAATAAATACCTGTTGAATTTACTGGTGAGTGCCTACATACCCAAATTTCTATATACTGGCCTATGGGCCTTTGTGGAGCACCCCATCGTTGATCTTATCAAGTCTGGAGTGTGGACTTTACCAATATTTATATATATATATATATATATATATATATATATAAAATTATATTTCTATTATCCTATTATACCTATCCCAGAGGACATGATGACAATATAGATAATCAGAATTATATTAAGTATTAGCATATGTATATTGTAACAATTTGGGGTAATTAACTCAGTAGAGGGGTATATTTGGTGCAGTGTCTAGGTGCAAAATCATGAACCACAGACAGCTTTTTCAGTAAATAAATGGAATAATTAAGCTTTACTGACAGTATAAATACAAATGGGCAGAAAATAATTAACACATAACCTCCATTCAGGGCACTAATTCACTACTTTGACCCTGACTATCATTGGGCAGCTAATCTGCAAAAATAAAGTCCAAGGTATCTCAATCTTGTCAGATCCTGTATAGTTAACCTGGCCTGGCTCAGCCTCTGTCTCCTCACACAAAGTCTCAGTCCTGATCCTGCAG
Organism: Pseudophryne corroboree; assembly: GCF_028390025.1. Lineage (NCBI taxonomy): Eukaryota > Metazoa > Chordata > Amphibia > Anura > Myobatrachidae > Pseudophryne > Pseudophryne corroboree. Next base: position 762,143,634 of record NC_086444.1, on the reverse strand, counting down.
AGTAACATAGGCTCCGGCCTACTCACATTCAGGCTCTTTGGCCTGGCTTCTTCTTAACAACAAATAGCTTAGTCCTTGAGTTTAATGGTCTCCCTGTCTACTTCAGGGTTAGACATAGGCCTGACCCTCAGCAGCTCCCCCACACACTGAGCTCTTACTAGCTTCCACAGTCCCACTTAGACTGGACATGCAGGCCCCAGCCTGTCCTGTCTGCAGCATCCTCCAGACTGACTATCCACTGCAGCCATTAGGTGTGGTAGCACCAGTTTTTTCTCCTCTGTGTGGATGTGTCCCTGCTGCTGCACACAACATATGTGGCTCACCATTGCTATCTCTGGAGATACTTCACAATATATTTATATGTACAGATGTAGCCACATTTATCGTGGCTGCGACAAGGTGTGGGTGCAACTCATTTGCCATGATGCAAGCGCATGTCTCCGGCATGCATGTGCATTCAAGTCACATCCGTGGCCATTAACATTGCATTAAGCTACAAAAGTCGCAGACCAGTGTTGGAGCAACTGGGCACACTGAGAGGCTTTGCAGCAATGGTGACTGTGGCTATAGCTGTGTATATATATATAAATTGGTCGCACTCACGTTTAGACCAAAGTCCATCTGCTGGGGTGTCATCCACAGAAGATCTTACGAGCATCCACTTATAGAAACCAGAAAATGGAGCACTCACCAGTCTTAGTCCTTAAATATGCACCAAATTTATTTCATTGAGAGCATAATTCAGCTGCATCTTGCAGCATAATAAAGGTTTTCTCAAAAGTTTTCGGTCCCACACAGACCATCATCAGGAAAATATTAACAGATGTAACGAAAGCTGTCTCATCCAGATCCCAAACCATCAGCTGCATATCTGACCATGCCTCACCGGCTCCTTAAATACCCTCAAGTTCACAAAAAGCGCCAAAAATAAACGTCATAATGACGTCAGCAAGTGGGCGGGGCCACAGAACAAATCAACCAAACAGTAAATGTAAATCAATCATTACAACAAAATTGTAAAGCCACTTCATCACATATAACCTACCCACAAGGGCATCTACAACCCCAGCCCACCATACTCATCAAAATGCAGCTGCCTCGCACAGCAGAGCTGCATTTCTCATAGGGAGCACGTCAGTTACTTCCTGTATCAGGTGAACAGCATCACGTGACACCGGAAGTGATGTGCCGCGACTGGTCGCTAGGCAACCACAAAACAGGTCTCTACAAACAGACTCAATCTCACTCCCATTTAGCGTCACATGACCCCGAGGGTCACGTTCCATACTGGTCGCTCAGCAACCATTCAGTGGATCAAGAGACACAAACTTTACCCCAAACCAGTGTCTAAACATATGTTTAACATCTAATCTTGATAATACAAAATAGATGAAAACCACCTATTAATTAAAGAATTATACCTATAATAATACCCGGGGACAGCAATAACAACGTGGGGTGGTTGCCTAGCAACCAAAACTATATACCCCACTTATATTCCCTCAGGTAACCAAACAAATCTAAGTAAGAAATTTACAGGTAAGGAGCAGTCTCAGATCTCAGACAGCATATATTGTCAGATAAATATGGCCACATATGCTACTCATAACAGTAAGAGGGAAATAGGAGCCGGTGAGTCATAGAGGACAATTATATAACACATAACATAAAAACTATCAATACCTACACATACACTAGATCCCACAACATTACAGAAGAAATCTAAATTTTTATAATTTTTATAAGTTTTTATAAATTTTCTTATATCTTATATTGTGCATTGGTCCTATAACTACTATCTCAAAAAAAAAACCAATGGGTTATTCTCATTAAGTCCATCCGGAGCTAATGTCCCCAGCCTAAAAATCCATCTGGCCTCCAATTTCTTCTGATCATTGCTCGATCACCCCCTCTCACAGGGTCTGGTACCCAGTCGATCAATCTGCATCTGAGTGCAGACACCTGATGTCCTGCTGTCAAATAATGTTGTGCGACTGGTTTATCTGTCCGTCCAGAGAGAATCGTCTGATGGATTGAGCTTCTATGATTCGCCATTCATTCTCTGAAGCTACATGTCGTCATTCCAACATATGCTAGTCCACAAGGGCATAAGAGCATGTAAATTACAAAACTCAGTCTGCAGTGCAACTTATATCGAATCTTAATGGGTCTACCGGTGTGTGGGTGTGGAAATGTACTACCAGGCAGTAGTGATCGACACGTTACACACTCCAAACATTTAAAACACCCGGGCTTTCTGGAATTTAACCATGTATTATCCTCCCTTGGTGCAAGGGGTCTTGCCGGTTGCATCAGGATCTGTTTGAGGTTCCTGCCACGTCTGTAAGCCATCATTGGTGGTTTTTCCATAATGCCTTTTATATATATATATATATATATATATATATATATATATGTAGATAGAGAGAGAGAGTGAGAGAGAGACACATACAGTATATACAATATATTTTTTCACACACAAACAATAAACACAACACCTATTGAGATGAGCAGTAGTTCTTAACATATTGTTAACATGTTATTCAGCATTATCTTCAAAGATACATGTGAAATTAGGTTTGGTATGAATTACATTTTCAGGAAACTGACGCCGGAATCCCAACAGCCGGAATTCCGGCATCATGCACAGTGAGTCCCCTCACGTGCTCTCTATGTTCACCACACTATTATGTTCCCCCTCGGGTGGTGGCATGGACCACTGCATGAGTTGGAATACTGGGCTTGAGTCGGGATTCCAACCGCCGGCATTTTCCCCGGCTGTCAGGATTCCGGCGTCGGTAATTTAACCGCATCCCGAGCAAATGGGTGATGTTGTTTTACAGTAACTCTATTGGCTGCAGCTTGACAAGTGCCAGATTGTGCTGCTGGTCTACAGGAAAGGTGCTCCATCTTTATGCGTATGTCAATGACTGTGTCTTAGACAAAAGTATGTAGAGCAAACCACAACTGATCATATTCATGTTGATTTTATGAATTGATTCTTTATTATATGTATGTCCATAAATTTGTGTGAGGTATTGTACTTTTTTATTAAAACATAACTGTTGAATTTTTATTAGTGTGTAATTTTTATATTTTTTAAGTAATTTAATTTTCCTTTCAGTAATTTGAAGAGAGGTTTCTTACTTAGCTTATGTATTCATTTTTATTTCTACTAGTATTTATAATCAGTGTCATCATTTGACAAATATGCTTCACTAATACTGTAAATTATGTTAAGGTTCCAAATATATTCAAAATGATTCTATTGCATGCACTCCTAATCTTTTCTTTAAGCTCTTAAAAAAAGATTTATTGTTTGACACAAGATTTGGATGTTATCCTTTATTACCCAGCATGCAATCAATTTGAATTTTATTTACCTTTATTTTACAAAGGTTTCAGTAAAGGCATGCTGTAGTAATCAATGTCTAATATTTTATTCTTGATTTTTTCAAAGCATTCTAGCATGTTACTCCACAACATTTAGGATTAAAATAAAATTTTCTTACAACATACGCAGTTCCTTTGAATATATATATATATAGTAGAAGTTGCCACAAGAGTGACCTCAATTAACCTTGTGGTTAGAGATAGACCACAATTTTCCCACCATTGACTATAATGGAGGACCGTGATCCTCCATTATAGCCAGTGCGTTCCTCCTGACTGACAAGCCAGGAACGCAAGCCAATCAGGAGAGCGCTATGACGTGGCGCTTCCTGATTGGCTGCTGGGGCCTCTAGTGACAGGAGTCACGGGGGTCTCAGTATTAGAGGAAAGGGGTTCCATGTGTAAACATGGACTCCCTTTAGTTCGTTGGACCGGGTTTTTCATTATTATTTTTTTTTAACCCCTGGGATGCTACATGGAAGGAAGAGGACCAATCTTTACTGGATTGTTTGAAAGTATATATGTGTGTATATATATATATATATATATATATATATATTTTTACAGGTACATGATTGGATTCTACTAGAGAAGGAGACGTGAATGGTGGCATGGGATGTAGGTAAGTATATATGAGTGTGTAAGTGTGCATGTATGTGTATTAAAGTTGTACATTCATGGTGTGTGTCTTGTGTTTTTATTTGGGTATTTCTTTTATTGTGGAAATACAGGTACCAGCGGGCCTGTTATTTCTCTGCATGCTGGTACTTGTAATGCTCCAAGTACAAGCACGTGGGGAGGCTTGCTGGGACTTGTAGTTTCACAATAAAGGACAATATTTTCTTTTTACACACTTGTAAATGCTATCAGCCCACCATCCACCACCCAGGGATGTGGGGACAGCCTTGGGCTTCACCCCTGGCCCTTGGGTGCCTGGAGGGTGGGACCCCTTGATTTAAGGGGTCACCACTCCCCCAGGGAACCCCAGCCAGGGGTGACTAGTTGGGGGGAGTGATGCTTTGGCCTCAGGGAACTATAGAAAAGTGTGCCCCAGCTGCAGCCTCACCTCCCTGGCTAGTGAACCCCTACGTCTTTTGTCCCCCATATTTTTGGAACCAGTACAGTGCTGGTTGCTTAAATATGGGGAACCCCAGTCAATTTTTTCCCTGTATTTTTGTAACCAGGATAGGCTCAAAGAGCCAGAGGCTGGTTATGCATTTGGGGGTACCCTACACGTAGTTTTTAAAAACTTTTTTTAACACTTTCTTTACTGTTCCATACAGAAGCATGCACAGATCACACTGATCTGTGCTTGCTTCACCAAAAATCACCAGTCTAAACCTGGTCTATTATTCTGGCGATTTTTGGTAAGGTTTTGTGTGTAAGTGAAAAAATTGCATCCTATTACATTTGTGATTTTGATTGTTTTCAATGGGAAAACATCTGGATGCGATTTTTCACTTGCAATTTTTGGTATATGTCCAAAACTTAAGCTATTACATTTGCAATTTTCAGAAAACGTGTGAATTTGCGGTAAAAATTACAGTTTTTCCGAAATAGCACACTATTACATTTAGCCTATAGTGTTTATAGAAATTAGGCAATTCCACAATAGAAAAAAATACTACTGTATACATGATTTTATATGGACTAATGTAGCTAATGCAGAGTGAGAACTTCTGTATGTCAGATTGTGCAGTGTTATGGTGCGTAGATATGGTGCAATTTTGGCTTATGACCGATATTGGCTAAAAACTGCCCAGAGGCATGAGCCTCCGATCTAGTCAATATCGGCCCTGCCTGCACAATCTATTTTTTCTTACGATGCCAATCCCGCAGGAGCGCACATCGGCATCTCAAGAGCATACACACGGTGCGATTTGCACTAGCTTTTCTTACAATTTTGACTATATAGTCAAAATCATAAGGACAAATCTCATTGTGTGTACGGGGCCTTAGCATATCCACTGAAAACTAGATGTATGCGTTTTTGGAATTTATGTCTGTTTGCGTTTGGACAGCATGATTCTTCATTGTCGACAGCTTTGTTAATTTGTGTGGTGTCCATAAAGTGTAGAAATGTTGGGTCCAGTATTTTAAATGGAAACCAAACACATCCAAACTTAGCTATTCTGGGTCTTTCTGCCGTGTTTGGATCCCAAAATGAGGCAAAACGTATTCTTCCCTGTGTGTTTTGGATTGCATTTAAGTCCCTCCCTTGTCATCAGGTGCAATTTTACCCAGGAGACCTGAGGGAAAGGGTGTTCGGCACTGGCTTGTGTGCCTTTCAGGCATTGTATAATATAAAATGCTATAAGCACTAGGAATTCATAATTTTACACACACACAGGAGATCAGGCAGAGAGGGCTACTGAACTGTTAGGCATTGTGTTTTAAAAAATATAACACCATTTTAGGATGCCATTATTACTAGGTGCTCTGTGTTTGTGTGTTCAGGCACTTTCCTTAAAATAATATAACATCATTTTAGGGTGCATTTACTACTGAGAGCACAGTGTGTGTTCAGGAAAAAATAAATCTAATATCATTTGAGGGTGCTATTATTACTAGGAGCACTGTGTTTGTGTGATTTGCACTTTCGTTAAAATATATAGGGGAGAATACAAATGTTTGAAAATTCGGTTGGGTGTCTGTTTTTTTCTGTCTATTAGATAGGAAAAAACAGACACCCAACTGACTTTTCAAACAATTGAATATCCCTCATAATGTCACTCATTTTTGGGTGCAAATAAAGTGACCCTGCACCTTTGTTTTCCTAGGAAATGTTTCACTGCAGTGTACTATATGATATTTATATATTAACACATAGTAGAAGGATGACTTTTATGAGTGACATCTATGATGTCGTTGTTTGATCAGGACACATCATATACTATATTAAAGGTCTTAGGGCCTAATTCAAGCTTCATTGCAAAATAAAATTTTCTCCTAATGGGCAAAACCATGTGCACTGCAGTTGGGACAGATAAATGTGCAGAGAGAGTTAGATTTGGGTTGGTTATATTATTTCTGTGCAGGGTAAATATACTGGCTGCTTTATTTTTACACTGCAATTTAGATTTGAGTTTGAACACACCACACCCAAATCTAACTCTCTCTGCATTTGTTATATCTGTCCCACCTGCACTGCATATGGTTTTGCCCATTAGGGGGAAAATTTATTTTGCAATCAACTGTGAATTAGGCCCTTAGTCTGCAGATTTGCAGAAAAATATTAGCATTGCAATTGGTTGCTTAATTTCGGAGTTATGTGGCAAAATGTCACCTGCCCGTTACAGTGCATCACCAATGTGTTCTGGAGCATGTGACAATTGGTGAACTCTCCTTGTGCATCTGCTGAGTGAACAATATGGAGAAAAAAGAGACACTTTTGTGGGCGCACTCTTAACTTGAAATAATGTATGAAATGTTAAAGATGAATATAAGTATAAAATTTAACTTTTATTAGTATCACAGGATAAAATAGTCAGTGGTCAATAAGGTAAGGTAACATTCAAATATTATGATGAAGTGAGAAGCAAGTAAATGCTGATGCTAAATAGAACAATAAAATAGGATGAACTGAATAACAGTACAATTAATAACAATTAAATGCTAATATTAGCATGATAAATTCCGGCTGCCAGGATCCAATCAGAGTGTCCTAAGGAATTAACCTGACTGATTTTTGGAGACAAAGAAGCTGCCAAAGTGTGTTAGCCCTGCATTAGTAAATAATTGGAACAGCTTATGAGAACTGAGGTATTCAGAAGACAGGAGATTATAATGCAACCAGCTTTCGTGAGAAAAAGAGCAGTAGGAAATAAGATAGCAGGGTGAATCTGCTGTCAGTGTTAGACTCTGAGCATAATGAACCAGTCTGAACTCTACTAAACTGAGTCTTCCTCAATGGTCGCCCACTTGAGTACTGACCCAGCTCAACACTGATTAGCTTCCAAGATCGGACAGCTTTGGGCGTTTCCAGTTTGGTATGATAGTAGAGAGAAATGAACGATAACGGAAACTCTGGAATCACTGATGACAGTTCATGAAACTTATAGTATAAAGAATGAGGTGGATCTGCTGCCAATGTTAGACAGGGGTAAACCCTGAATCAATGGTGAGAGTCCATGAAAGATAGGTAAGAATTGAATGAAAAATAAGAGGAAAAAGGAGGGGAGGAAAAGGAGCATAACCAATATAGAAGGCCCTATCAGACAATTTGAAGTTAATTCACAATGAGCATTTTGAAGTATTAATGGTAACAATTACTAATAGCAATTACTGGAGTAAAGCAGAGGCTAAGCAGACAGCTGTACTGTTCATAAATAAACCGAATGGATTGTGGTAGAATACCTTGTAGTTTCTACAGCAGTAATATTCAAATGTCAGATACAGGAATCTAAGGTATCTATACTTAAAGATTGTAGGCCCACAGAAAAATAACAGAATAGCAGAGTAGCGAGACTGTAATACAACAGTGATATTCTAGTGCCAGATACAAAAAAATGGGCACATCAGCTAGTTGTTTATAATTTGTCTAAAAAAATAATATACTCATTACTCTACTGTGTTGGAAGATGTTGCACTTCAAGGAAACCTCTTTGTTTTGATAAGCAGCAACCCAGTACTAGTGCTGAGGATGCTGCCAGGAAAAAAATGTCCTTTTCCAAGGGACCCACTGGTGATGAAGATGAGTCAACTTAGTGCACCAGAGTGAAACAAACATATTATTTCATCTGGTCAGACCCAAAATTATTGACACCTCTACGTGACTCAATCTGATACATTATCCATCAATAAAATGGTGGAGAATTATTTTAATGACAATGTACAAATTAGCAAAGCAGATCATCCCTTTGAATACTGGGAGGAAACAAAAAGGCAACTTGTTTAGCATCCCGGTTGTCAATATGCCAACAGTCATGTGACCAATGCCAGAATCTCATCACCACTCAGGAGACCGGTGCCGGATCACCAACAGTCGTGATGCTGAAGGTGAGTATTGGAGTTCAGGGTTAGGATTAGGGCCTGGGTTTGGAGGGTTAGGCACTAAAGGGGTAGAAATACTTACCCCCTCTGATGATGGGATCTTCACACTCAGTCTACCACTGTCAGTCATATGACCGCTGGCATACCAACCAATGGGATTTAATATGCATTCCATACAAACTACTGTAGCTTTTATTTATTTAAGATGCACACACTGTAGTGTGTGCTAGAAATAGTATTTAGCACAGCCAGGAACAATTGCAAAATAAACTTAAATGTATAACAGGGCTGTGTTATCCAATTAGGAAGGAAGGGGAGGAAGCTTTATGGTCTGCAGGTCAGTTTCGAATATTTGTTAAGATAGGTTGATTTGGAGTTTTCATCTCTGCAGTGCAACTATTTATTTTCTTGGCTTCTCTTTTAACACTTGTCAGGAACCACTGGCTATTATCTTCTAATTTGCTGTAAAACAGAGTCTTTTGATGCTCTCAAATCTAACTTTCTAAATCAATCAATTGATCAATTTATAAATCAATCAATGCATTACTAGCCTTCCACTACATATTCCATGTCCATTTCCCTGTACTGCACTGATGCCTCTTCTTGATTAATAAAAAAAATCTTTATATGGGGTAGTACAGTTATTAAAATGATATCTGTCTGCCACTGCTGTGTTGCAATATTTCATAGATATGCTATATTCTTTTAAACTGCCATGTGATTGATCTGCTGCTCTGTTGCTTAGTTTAGCCAGTTAGCCTTTGGCCAATATTAGTGAACGATATTGTGAGGTGATCAAAATTGACTGGAAATGACTGGAAATTAATGTTATCAAGGTTAATAATACGGTACAAAAGCAGGCCCAAAATACATGATTTTAGCTGTTTTTTCCATTAAAAAAATCCAAATCCCAAACCAACACCAAAACATTCGGGGGTTGTTTTGCAAAACCAAAACACAGGAGTCAATCAATAATATAGTGTAATCTATATCTCAAGCAATACTAATCTACTGTATCCAAAGTAATACCCAAGATTATTAAGGCAGTTATTAGATTGATATGATTGTTACTGATTAACCAACTCAGCAGCAGCATCAATCTACATATAGTACATCTACCTCTCTATCTTGTATGGCCCTGGCATGTATTATTATGAATTTTCTGATACAAGCAGATTGTTTAATTCGTACACACAGAATTTTTGCTTTGTTTACTGTCAACACTCTGTATTTGAACCACTAATTTGTTAGTTTACTTTATTATATACATATATTCATTATAAATCCTAATTACAATAATGTATTTATAAGTTGTCTGCTTAGCACTATGGAATTAACAGTGCTTTATCATACACTATGAAACTTCAGAATTGTTGTTATATAATGGTCCCTGTTTCTGCCCCATTTTCCTTTTCCTCAGCCCACATCTGTTCATAAACTTAGAGGCACAAATTTGGATCATTTTTTGAATCTGCTGTAAATTATAGTAAGAATATAAACACATTAAAAGGATTTTATGAGATGTCTTCCTAACCTTTATTTGGCTATTTCCATTCACAAAATGTGGATATTTTCCAGTATTATAATTATTTATACACTATTAATGAGGGAAGTAGTGGGCAAAGTTTACTCAGCAGAATTTTGGCATATGTTATGAGGTCTATAGTTTGCACAGTAGGCTGGCTTTGGAGTCACCATGATGTCTGACAAGGTGGTGAAACTTTTTACTTTTAGTAGTCTCTGTGCTTGACACTGTATCTGTGAATTGAATAAGGTTGACAAGAGATTGATTTCTAAGTTTATACTTTTGTTGGGGGATATAAGTATAATATAAATATAATATAAATATAAATAAATATAATTACAGATGTCCCCTCATGGGATGTAGTTATGATTCCAGTGGGTGGGATCCCGATGGTCAGAATACTGATGCCAGGATCCCGGCCATCAGAATGCCGGCAGCTGCACTAGGGCTACTCCCACTCGTAGGTGTCCACGACACCAATAGAGTGGGAAAAGAACCTGTGGCGAGCGCTGCAGCGTGGCAAGCACAGCGAGCCCCCAAGGAGCTTTGTTGCGCTTGCCCCCCTGCCGGCATTCTGGTATTCTGACCACTGGGATCACGACCGCTGGGATCATATACCCAATCCCCTACAAAACCATTGCTCCAGGTGAACCAAATATAGCCTTGGTGCACCAGGCTCATTGCAACTTACCCACAACAAGCATTCTTTTTTTTCATTTATAGTACTGTAAATCTTGTTCTCACAGCTAAAACTGCAAGAGATAATAAAATTATATTGTTAGTGTACACTGATGACTGGGGCTTGAGGTTTTTTCACATCTCTATTAAATAAGTCACAAACAGATCCTTTTCTAGACATTTTGGCTCCAAGAGCGAACAGTCAAAAAAACGGGCCCCCATAGACATTTTAAAATGTAATTTTTTGCACGCAATTCAAATACAATTTCTAGTGAAAAAGTATACATTGCTACCCATTTTGGAGCTTTTCATTCATACCAAGCTCCTTGTGCTGTATGGTGTAAAGATACTAGGTGTATGAGGATATATACTGTATATATTTCTAGAAAAATATATTTCATAATGTTTCATTTGAGGAGGAAATAGGCAAGAGAACATTGTGGATATGTATATACTAGATATTTTAAATAGAGTGGTATGGTTGAAAGGTGTCAGGAAATGCAAGTGACCTTTACAGATAGGAAGGAGAAGTTAGGCTCCATACTAGTATCTTGCCTAGGGCCCCATGGGCTGTGAACCAGAACCAAAGTTAATGTCAGCACAGGTGGATTACAGTTGCAAGGAGTAATTTATGTCAGAATAAAGAGACTGATGAGTAGATCCAGAGCTGTATCATCCACTCAGGGCAGTAGAGAGCCTAGCTGGGCCCAGGTACTTTTCTGAGGGCATGTCTAATCACAGGAGGCGTGAATACTGAAAAAATGCGGCAGTGCGCCGGCACATGCCAGACGGCCGAAGGCTGTCGTTGCCTAGCGATCGCCTCTGCCTGATTGACAAGCAGAGGTGGTCGCTGGGCGGGAGGGGGCTGGACGGTGGCGTTAAGCCGTCATTTAGGGGGCACGGTCCGGCCAACACAGGTGTGGCCAGACCGTTGAGGGGGCGTGCCGCGGTGGCTGCGTGACTGCAGGAGCTGGGCTGGTCGGGAGTTACAACTCAGAATGACCGCCTATAGCCCCATGGGGATGAAATTATGTCATCCCCTTGCAGGTATAAATATGAGCCACAGACAAATGCCTCATTCACTCACAGAACTCTGAGACGGACACCCCAATGTTTCTACTCCACTTGTAAGTATGATATCCTTGCAGATGTTTTGACTGTTCCCCTATATACTTGGACCTTTTGGTAGATACTTGTATGGTATTAATCTTGTAGCTAATTGGGAAAAAAATTGAGAATATTAATCTGTTAGACACTTTACTCCTTATTGGTGAATGTGACAAATCTGTTTGGTAGTCTTAATTGCTGTTTAGTATATGTCCAATGTTCCCTGGATATTACAATCAACCAGTTTGGGTTTGATTTAGCATTAAATTGTGATTAATCACTGTGGGCATTTTATATAGCCCTCACCCTAAAATCAGGAAGGGACAACGATTACTTCTATAAACCTTCCCTATATATAATCCATTATAGGTGTCTGACTATCTACTAGATATTGTGTTGAGCTTTCTGCACCTCCAAGCAGAAACACTAATAGTTCAGCATTTGACCATTGATTTACAACATCGGTATGTACACCTCATATGTAGAGAACATGATGCTTAATACAGTATCTTTCAACATATGACTGTTAGCAGTGTACCTTTTGTGCTTCAAGTCCTAAAAGGACTCAGATTCACAGATGCCCACTCAGTGGCATCTTTACTGTTAACACATCCTAAATACAGTTCGGTTTGTATTAATTCATTTTTTTCCACCTGCCCCTCATGTTCTATGTTGCTTTAAGGTGCCAAACTATGTTTACTCTATATTTATCAACTTTCAGAAAGGCCATTTTTGGCAACACCAGTGGTGTACTCTTGTTATCAAGTTGTGCAAATTACGTGTATGTACAAGTATTTCTGGCACCCAATATGTATTTAAGCCTACAACTAATTTTGTTGCTTGCTATCAATTTGTTATTTATTGAGTCCCAAATTGTTCTATTTGCCCCCCAGATTTATACCCCTGAAGAAGTCCTTTGGGACGAAATGTGTTGGGTTTATTTGTATAAATCAACATCTGTATTGCACCATGAATAAATATCAGCAAAGAAATCTGTTGTACTGAATCCAAATTGGATGAAAACACTTTTACTATCTGTGAAACTGTAACAACAGATGTTGTCTATGTACTATTATATATTTTAATCATTTTATTGTGAATACATTTTTTTGTACACATGAAAGAAAAATTTTATTGGAAAAATATATCTGTAACACTAAGGGGTATATTCAATTAGCAGCGATAACGGACTTTTCGCGTGAAAAGTCCGGTTTTCACGCGAAAAACCAGACTTTTCCCGCGAAATGCAATTACAGCCTATTCAATTTTCCTGGAAAATTTATCGGTGATCATTTTTTCACTAATTTCACTTCACCTACTCTGAAGCAGGTGAAAAGTTGGGAAAAGTCACTATTTTAAGGTAAAAATGTTTGGATATGGTACAGAACTCCTGGGACTCCCCCCTTAATGACTAATTAGGCACGTTGAGGTTTTTAATTATTTTTAATTGGCCAATTATGACATGTCATTTTTGGGGTGAAAAAGTACAAAGTGATGGAAATTGGGGTTCAAGGTATGGGACAGATATATTGGGGTGCTTTATGAGTGGGACAGGTGTTTTTAGGCTTGCAGATGGGAGTAATCGGTCTGTTTCCACTTTTTTTTTAAAGTACCCTAAAATGACCCAAATATATACTTATACCCATTTTCATGTACCCCAAATTTATTTTGCTAAAAAAAACTTGCTTTCTATCATTTTTTAAAAAATGCATATAACAGCCATTTCACACAATTTAAGTCCCCAAAACTCTCTAATGTGATCTCTAACACACTTCTCTTCTGTTTTCCTATGTTAGTTTAGCATTTTTTGGGGTACAGTCTGATTTCCCCATTTTCACCTGCACTTTTCACTGCAAGAATTTTCAGGGGAAACCCGTTTGGAATTAAATAGGTCGAAAAACAGAACGTTTTCGCAGCAATTTTCGCCCGATTGCAAAAAAAAATTGCAGCAAATTTGTGGATAATTGAATACCCTAGTAAGTGTTTAACTGTGGATGGCTTATATTAGGATTGTTAGTATTAGCGTCCTCAGATCGTTGTGGTATTTGTTTTTTAAGAATCTCTACTAACAGGAGGTACATCTAGAGGTACTGCTGTAGTAAAATATTAGCGCAACTGGGGACCCTTTTCTATATATCTATCTATCTATCTATCTATCTATCTGTCTGATTGGACACGGTTGCTCTTCGGGAGTTAAATGAGAAAATCTGCTGGAATCGTCTTTCAGAATTCCTTTGATTTACATAGCCCTTTCTAGATCATGGTATCTTATTAGTAATAGGGTTGATATGGGTACAATACATATGTATATTCAGATTAATATACAGTATGTTATCATTATGATAATACACTTCTGTGAGTTATATAGATTCCACCCGTATTATGGTGTTATGTTTCCCATACTCATGGTCCTGTATACGTTTTGAGTTCTATCTGCGTAACAATTACACACTATTTTAGTGTGTTTTTAACCTTTTTTTATATCTTTGATATTGGTGTTTTTACTTTTAGAAGCCCGTTGATGTGCCAGCTGAGCACCAGCAGCGGAGGCTCTGGGAGCTGGGTGACGCGGCTGCTTCCCAGGCAACTGATACAGCGGCTGGGGTGTTTGCTACAGCAACGGTGAGACATCACTGTTGTGCATCCCACCATGTCGGCTGAAGGTCCGGGTGTCCACATGTGGTGTGGTAAATTAGTTGGTGTCTTTATAAGCTGGGTAAGTCTCTTTATGTATACTGTCTGGGTCACGTCTATTGTTCTATGTTACTACATCCTGATGATGGTTTTTGTCACACTGAAATGTTGATGATTGAAAAGCATGTATGAGTTGTAAGCAATACATTGATTTAAAAATCTATGAGTGCCATCCCATTGTTTGCAGCTATTGATTCGCAGTGTCCCCTTGATTGGACACTGCGGTATTTATTTTGTTAATTGAGTGCCAATACTCTTGGATATGGATATATATATATATATATATATATATATATATAGAGGACAGAAATTGGCGGCACTCATGGACTTTTCAGAAGCTAAAGGACCACAAGAGCCTTCTAGCGCTAGAAGGCTCTTGTGGTCCTTTAGCTTCTGAAAAGCCAGTGAGTGCCGCCAATTTCTGTCCTGTTTATGCTGTGAAGTTTCACTTTCACTATGGATGGCACCTGGCATGCTGTTTCTTCATGTTAAAGTGAGTGCCGAATATCTACTATATATATATGTATATATATATATATATATATTCTCCACGTTACTGGTTACCGGCACTCCACACAAAAAGTATAGCCCCGGTGCCCTCCAGCAAAAATAGCTATGATACCGATACCAAGTGGCGCCACTCAAACGGGACTTCGAGCTCCACAAAAACAAGAGACACAGGCTCTGTGTTAATGTTTCAGTTATATTAACTTTCATCAGAACAGCATGTGATAAACAATAAGACATACCTTTATACCATAACCAATACTTCAGCTCCATCTCCACAGGTGTGGGAGCCTGAATGACATCACCCGCCACACATGCGGCGCTTCTTCCTCCATCATGGCGCTGGTTGCCTGGGTTATCAAATAAAAAATATGATGTGTATAAACATTTTAAACAGTGGGAGATACAATTTATACACAGTAGAAAATACAAAACTATTAGACCTCTAACAATAAATATTGCTAATTTGGCAGGGGGAGGAAGAGAAATTCCACCAGGTAGTTGAACTTGATATTATCATCAGATAAATTAATCTGTTCATGACCATTGCCATTAAAACACAGGTGAAATACCTTGTTGTAGAGATTACATTAAGTGGTTTAGTGCACACTAATTTATTTAAAAAATCTACCGACAAAAATACTTTGTTGCATGTTTCTAGTTTCCATCCTCCCTCGAACAAATACAGTTTACCTTACGGTGTGTACACACAGTGAGATATTTTCTTTCTATTTTGACTATATAGTCAAAATCACAAGAAATGTAAGTCCAGATCGCAATGTGAAAGTCACCTTGTGATCCCGATTCGATCCCGATGCGCGGTCCCGCCAGGTCGGCATCGCAAGAAAAGATAGACTGTGCAGGCAAGTCAATCCTTGCTAGATCGGTGTACTATCTAGTTCATCTCACATGTCAATGACATCTCACATAAGCCAAAATCTCACATAAGCCAAAATCGTAAGCACACATAGTCCATATCTCAAGAAAAGTTAGTCAAAATCGGGGGTGCTGGGGAGTTCAAGGGAAATTGCAAGTGAAAATCAGGCATAGCAAGGATCTCACCGTGTGTACACACCCTTATTCACAGTTTTTAAGAGTTCACAGGATATCGGATGATATCAATAACACAGAGTTGGAATTAGATAAAATGGCAAGGAATTTTCAGGCTAGAGGTTATGATTGGCACTAAAGCCAAGGTTCTAAGTAAGAATAGAACTAACCTATTACAGAACACTCAACCTAAACATTCCAAAATGGACTCCAAAATACCTTTTGTACAAAAGTTTAGAGTAATTAGCAGTGATTTCTTTAAAATCACTAGAGAGGCCTGGTCGATAATTACCTCAGACCAGGAGCTGGGTAGCTTTAAACATGATAATCTATTACCTAGCTATACGCGTACCAGAAATTTGAATGACCTTTTGGTCCATAATGATTAGTGATGTACACCGGATTCGGGTTTTGTGCTTTGGTTTTGGATTCGGTTCAGCGGACGTGTTTTGGATTTGGACACGTTTTGGCAAAACCTCCCTGAAAATTTTTTGTCGGATTCGGGTGTGTTTTGGATTCGGGTGTTTTTTTTACAAAAAACCCTCAAAAACAGCTTAAATCATAGAATTTGGGGGTTATTTTGATCCCATAGTATTATTAACCTCAATAACCATAATTTCCACTCATTTCCAGTCTATTCTGAACACCTCACACCTCACAATATTATTTTTAGTCCTAAAATTTGCACCGAGGTCGCTGGATGACTAAGCTAAGCGACCCAAGTGGCCGGCACAAACACCTGGTCCATCTAGGAGTGGCACTGCAGTGTCAGACAGGATGGCACTTAAAAAAATAGTCCCCAAACAGCACCTGATGCAAAGAAAAAAAGAGGTGCACCAAGGTCGCTGGATGGCTAAGCTAAGCGACCCAAGTGGCCGACACAAACACCTGGCCCATCTAGGAGTGGCACTGCAGTGTCAGACAGGATGGCACTTCAAAAAATAGTCCCCAAACAGCACATAATGCAAAGAAAAAAAGAGGTGCACCAAGGTCGCTGTGTGACTAAGCTAAGCGACCCAAGTTGCCGACACAAACACCTGGCCCATCTAGGAGTGGCACTGCAGTGTCAGACAGGATGGTAGATTTAAAAATAGTCCCCAAACAGCACATGATGCAAAGAAAAAAAGAGGTGCACCAAGGTCGCTGGATGGCTAAGCTAAGCGACCCAAGTGGCCGGCACAAACACCTGGCCATGTGGCACTGCAGTGTCAGACAGGATGGCACTTAAAAAAATAGTTCCCAAACAGCACATGATGCAAAGAAAAAAATAGGTGCACCAAGGTCGCTGTGTGACTAAGCTAAGCGACCCAAGTGGCCGACACAAACACCTGGCCCATCTAGGAGTGGCACTGCAGTGTCAGACAGGATGGGAGATTTAAAATATAGTCCCCAAACAGCACATGATGCAAAGAAAAAAATAGGTGCAATGAGGTAGCTGTGTGACTAAGCTAAGCGACCCAAGTGGCCGACACAAACACCTGGCCCATCTAGGAGTGGCACTGCAGTTTTCTAGCGAGAGGATGAGTGCTTTCATCCTCATGTGAATCTGAACCACTAGCCATGTACATAGGCCAGGGCCTCAGCCGTTCCTTGCCACTCTGTGTCGTAAATGGCATATTGGCAAGTTTACGCTTCTCCTCAGACGCTTTTAATTTAGAATTTTTGGGTCATTTTACTGAACTTTTGTTTTTTGGATTTTACATGCTCTCTACTATGACATTGGGCATCGGCCTTGGCAGACGACGTTGATGGCATTTCATAGTCTCGGCCATGACTAGTGGCAGCAGCTTCAGCACGAGGTGGAAGTGGATCGTGATCTTTCCCTATTTTACCCTCCACATTTTTGTTCTCCATTTTTTAAAGTGTGGAATTATATGCCAGTAATATATCAATAGAAATGGCCTACTGTACCGTACTGCTATATATTATATACTGGTGGTCAGCAAAATTATGTACTGTCCTCCTACTACTGCGCACAACAACTAAAATGCAGCACAGGTATGGATGGATAGTATACTTGACGACACAGAGGTAGGTAGAGCAGTGGACTACTGTACTGTACTGCTATATATTATATACTGGTGGTCAGCAAAATTATGCACTGTCCTCCTACTACTGTGCACAACAACTAAAATGCACCACAGGTATGGATGGATAGTATACTTGACGACACAGAGGTAGGTAGAGCAGTGGACTACTGTACCGTACTGCTGTATATTATATACTGGTGGTCAGCAAAATTATGCACTGTCTTCCTACTACTGCGCACAACAACTAAAATACACCACAGGTATGGATGGATAGTATACTTGACGACACAGAGGTAGGTAGAGCAGTGAACTACTGTACCGTACTGATATAATACTGGTGGTCACTGGTCAGTAAAATTCTGCACTGTCCTCTTACTACTGTATATACTACAATGCTGCACAGATATGGAGCGTTTTTCAGGCAGAGAACGTATAATACTGGTGGTCACTGGTCAGCAAAACTCTGCACTGTCCTCCTACTATATAATACTGGTTGTCCCCAGTCCCCGCAATAAAGCACACTGAGCACAGATATTTGCAGCACACTGGGCACATATATGGAGCATTTTTCAGGCAGAGAACGTAGATATTTTCAGCACACTGAGCACAGATATTTGCAAGCACACTGAGCACAGATATTTGCAGCACACTGAGCACAGATATTTGCAGCACACTGAACACAACCGAGAGAACGCTGCACACGTCCTCTCCCTATCATCTCCAATGCACGAGTGAAAATGGCGGCGACGCGCGGCTCCTTATATAGAATACGAATCTCGCGAGATTCCGACAGCGGGATGATGACGTTCGGGCGCGCTCGGGTTAACCGAGCAAGGCGGGAGGATCCGAGTCTGCCTCGGACCCGTGTAAAATGGGTGAAGTTCGGGGGGGGGGGTTCGGATTCCAAGGAACCGAACCCGTTCATCTTTAATAATGATATTTCTAACCTTAAACCACTACCTCCAAAAAATTTCTTAACTAAAAAACCTGGATGTTACAGGTGCTTTGGATGCACGACATGTAGTTATATGGAGACGGGTCCAAGATTTACTCACCCACACTCGAGGAAATGTATTAAAATAGACAAAATACTTACCTGTACTAGTACACGTGTTATTTATTTTATTAGATGTCCTTGTGGACTCTTTTATGTAAGTAAAATGTCCAAATAATTTAGTGAAAGAATGGCTATGCATAGGTCTGCCATCCGTGCTGCCCTAGATGGGGACCTGTAAGCTCAACCTGTAGACCGCCACTTCAAATTATTTAAACACAATCTGTCTTCTTTGAAATATGAGATAACAGACCAACAACCATTTAATGTAAGAGGGGGAGATAGTAACAGAGCTCTTCTGCAATGAGAGGCAAGGTGGATCCACCGGCTTAACACTTTAGTACCTTGAGGATTAAATAAGCAACTCAGTCTCCATAGTTTTATGAAATAAAAGTGTGTCTTGTTCTGATACATAAGAGATGTTTAATATAGATATTGAGGTTCCCTGTTACTGCATTATTTATTGTATCACTCTGTTAGAGGTCTAATAGTGTTTTGTATTATCTACTGTGTATAAATTGTATCTACCACTGTTTAAAATGTATATACACATTGTATTTGTTATTTGGTAATCCAGGTTACCAGCGCCCTGATGGAGGAAGGATCGCACCGCACGTGTGGTGGGTGACATCATCTGGGCTCCCGCCAGGCTGCCGCACCTATGGATATGGAGCAGAAGTATTGGTGATGGTATAAAAGTATGTCATATTGTTTGTCACATGCTGTTCTGATGAAAGTTTAAATAACTGAAATGTTAACAACACACAGAGCCTGTGTATCTTGTTTTTGTGGAGTTGGAAGACCCGTTTGAGTGCCGCCATTTGGTATCGGTGTGTATATATATATATATATATATAAATTCCACTTTCTATTGTCGTATTGATGTGAATAATAAATTCCTTGCTCTAAAGTAAAGAAGCCTGGTGAGTGCTCTCTTATGCTTTTGTGATTACAGTATATACAGCCTGCAATTCGTTTGTGGCTTGACACTGCACTCCAGCATTATATAGCATTTATACATGTAAAAAATTATATATTTCTGCTGCGGGGTACACTGGGCTCCACAAGGAATGGACAATGGGGTGTAGAGTAGGATCTTGATCCGAGGCACCAACAGGCTAAAAGCTTTCACCTTCTTCCCAGAATGCATAGCGCCGCCTCCTATATCACCCCGCCTCCCTGCACAGGATCTCAGTTTTTGTAGTTGGTGCTGCAGTAGCAGGCACTTAACAAAGGGGCTGCTCCAGGCAGTCCTGAGAAGAGCTTTTTTTCTGAGGAAAAAAGTGAAGACTTCAAGGGCAGCAGCAGTGTTACATGTCAGTGGACATTCACGGCTGCAGCTCCGGCTCTCCCCAGAGGGGCTGTACACTCCCGAGCCCTGGTTGTCGGGTAACTACAGCAGGAGGCTCCAGTTTTCTTCTTGTCAGGCACACAAGACGGGGGCTCTCCGGGGTCGCGTGGCCGCGCTTCGGGAGGTGGTAAGTGGGTCCCACTTGCGGGACCCGGTCTTTATCGCGATCTGGCATGGTCAGTGGGAGGCAGGCCGCGCGTGCTGGCGGTGGACACTCTGGCAGTACAGGCGATTCCACTGGATCACCAGGGCATGGGACAGGTCAGGTTTTCTCTATAAACCATTTTTCTAGAGCCTGCAGTACCCGGTGGTTTTGCCAGCAGGGGATAGAGCTTTGAACTGAAGCCCCTCCCCCAACCCCAGGGCGCCATTTTCTGCAAATGTTCCCACCCTGGAGCTGCATATCTGTCTCTCCCTCACTCCCTGGCAGTGTCTGCATCACCATTATCCCTCAGCTCACTGTTCCTGGGAATGCTTGGGCAAATCTTCCTATGTAAAGCCACCTGGTTGTCAGTGCTGTGACTTTACAAGGCACTTAAGTATTCTACCTGCCATTTTTCAGTCAGTGTTAGTTAAAAAAGAGTGCATTTAGTCAGGGTTTTATAGTACAATTACCCTGTGATATACATCCAGTTCTTACTGTGTACTGTTATATCTATTGTTATATAGCTGTGTAAGCTAGTCCAGTGCAGTATTATTGTTAGTAATAACCTCTGCATTGTACAAACTGTGACTATTTGTGTGTGCATTTGATAGCTGAGTGGTGTTCATTTCATGTCTTTCACTCAACCTGCTATCCCTATATTCTACAACCTAAGGGGGCTTGGTGCGTCAGGTTTTATCTAATATAGGATTTTCACAAAGATTACGTATTTTTCTCTGTGATTTAGTCACCATATCTCCTTTATCTCTGCTGGTGCTGACTACACTGCGCAGGAGTGTGGGCAAGAGGTATTGTGCTGCTGACAATTGTACTGTGTTACCTGATATTGCAAGTTATATCATGTCTGCTTCTGAGGGTAACGGCTCTGGGGCTGAACACACTGCCGGTGTTGCTGAAGCCGCAGATACCTATGAGGAGAATATAGCGACTTTGTGCTCTGGTTCTGGGGGCTCCTTGCCCCCCCAGTGGGACGGTGGCAACGGGGGCAAATAATGACCCACCGTGGGCCGCTTTTTCCATGCTGCTGCATATGCTAGTTCATAAACTAACACTCCCTAAGGGACCCCCAATGCCGGTGCAACCATTTGTGGTCCCTGCAGCTAACCCGCCATGGGCGAACAATTTATCTGCTCAAATAAATAAAGAAGTTGAACCAGTCCCTGACTACAAAAAAGTCTGACCGTCGCTCGCCTACGTCCAAGGGGTCCTCTAAGCGAGCGCTTGTCTCCTCACAATCCACTGCTGTCACTGACATCTTGTTGGATGAAGACGGCACTTACACTGACCCCACAAGTTCTGACTCAGATACGGCTGATGGGGAGGGTGGTTCACATGTGGATGTTCCTGATCTTTTTGAGGCTATTAAGATAATTGTACAGATTACGGATGATCCCGAGCCATCCGTTCCTCCTGAGAAACCAGATAGGTTCAAGCGTCAGAAGGTGATTAAACTAGTTTTACCTCACTCTGACCACCTAATTGATATACGTCAGGAACCCTGGGAAAACCCGGGTATGAAGTTTGTGCCTCAAAAGAAGATGCTGGCTCGCTATCCCCTCGCGCCGGAGTTGTCTAAGAATTGGGAAATGCCTCCTCCAGTGGACTCACATGTGGCTAGGATGGTGGTTTCCTCAGCTCTACCGGTCACCACCGTCACGTCTCTAAAAGAGCCTACGGATAAATGTGTGGAGGGTTGTCTGAAAGCGATTTACACCCTCACGGGTGCTGCACAAAGGCCCACTATTGCAGCTACTTGGGCTGCAGAGGCCATTGAAGCATGGGCCTTGGAGATAGATGCTGAAATCTCCTCTGACCATGCTAAACAATGCTTGTCTTATTTTGTCACAGCTTCTCGTTATATTAAAGAGGCGACTTCTGATGCCGGTACCCTGGCAGCCAAGGCCTCTACTACGTCAGTCCTGGATCACCGAATATTGTGGCTGAGATCCTGGTCTGTGGATCTGGACTCTAGAAAAACCCTGGAGGTACTCCCTTTAAAGGGAGATATTCTGTTTGGGGAGGATTTAAATAAGATTGTGGCTGACTTCGCTACTGCCAAGTACTGCCTGTCTGCCAAGTACTGCTCCTTCTGTGTCGAAGGCTAAAGGTACTTCCTTTCGCCCCTTTCGTCCTTCAGGTACAGCAAAAGGTCAGGCGTACAACAAGCAGGCCCGCACTTCCAAACCTGGTAAGCCTAAGCCCAAAAGAGCCTGGGCGGCCCATCAGCCAGCTTCCAAGACAGATAAACCTGCCGCATGATGGGGCGGGCCTCCCTCTGGGGGATCCCAGGGTGGGGGGCCGGCTTCCTGGGTATACCCTGGAATGGTTGAAGACCACTTCAGATGCCTGGGTACGGGAAGTCGTCACTCCAGGTTACGCCATAGCCTACAAAACCGACACCCTCATCGATTTTGCCAGACAGATGTCCCGTTGGACGAGACAAAGGCAAACACTCTACATTCGGTGTTACAGACCCTCCTGGATACAGGAGTCGTAGTACAGGTGCCTCTTGCGCAGAGGGGCGGGGGTACTATTCTCCGCTGTTTCTAGTCCCGAAACCGAATGGGTCCTCCCGGCCCATTCTCAACCTCAAGGCATTGAACAGGTTTGTGAAGGTTTCCAAGTTCCGGATGGAAACCCTTCGCTCTATAGTTCTGGCCTTGGAACCTGGGGACTTCATGGTCTCCCTGGATGTACAGGATGCTTACCTGCATATTCCTATAGCAGTGTCTCATCAGCAATACCTGAGATTTGCGATTGGCAACTGCCATTACCAGTTTCAGGCGTTACCTTTTGGTTTAACAATGGCTCCGCAAGTCTTTACATAAGTCATGGCGGTGATGACGGTGGTTCTCCGCCGTCAAGGGGTCAGGATACTGCCGTATTTGGATGACTTGTTAATCCTGGCAAATTCCCCAGAACTTCTCCTGCGTCACCTAGATGTGACGGCCTGGTTTCTGCAAGCCCACGGGTGGCTCATCAACTGGAAGAAGTCATCCCTGATCCCTACTCAGAGCATGGTGCATCTCAGAGCACTATTGGACACTCACAACCAGCAGTTGTTCCTGTCTCAGGAGAAAGTCCTGAAACTTCAGGACAGGATTCGTTGCTTTCTATCTCATCCGTAAGTGTCGATACATTCGGCGATGCTGGGCCTCATGGTGTCAGCATTCGACATGGTGGAGTACGCTCAATTTCACTCTCGCCCTCTCCAGAGGCTGATTCTAGCCAAATGGGATGGCCTGTCTCACCGGATCAGGTTTCAAATTATCTAATTGACTCCGGAGGTCCGTCTGTCACTGCTCTGGTGGCTCCGGGACCAACAACTGTGCAGGGGCCGTCCGTTCTGGATATCCGTTTGAGTCCTGTTGACGACAGATGCCAGTCTAAGAGGTTGGGGTGTGGTGCTGGAGCAACACGCCCTTCAGGGGCGATGGACCAAGGCGGAGTCCCTCCTCTCGATCGATATTCTGGAGTTGCGGGCGATCTTCAATGCCTTGAACCTAGCTTAGCATTTACTTCAGAACCGTCCTGTTCAAGTACAGTCGGACAACGCCACCACAGTGGCTTACATAAATCCTCAAGGCGGCACTCGAAGCCGCCTAGCAGTGAAGGAAGTCTCACGGATTCTACAGTGGGCAGAACGCCATCTACCAGCCATATCGGCAATATTCATTCCGGGAGTCCTGAATTGGGAAGCGGACTTTCTCAGTCGTCAGGACATGCATGCCGGCGAGTGGAGCCTCAAGTGTTTCAACTCCTAGTGGAAAGGTGGGGCCTTCCAGACGTAGATCTGATGGCATCTCAACACAATCACAAGGTTCCGGTCTTCGGAGCAAGGACAAGGGATCCTCAAGCAGCATTCGTGGATGCGCTGGCGGTACCGTGGAGGTTTCGGCCACCGTACGTGTTCCCTCCGGTGTCACTTCTGCCCAGGGTAATTCGGAAGTTCAAGCAAGAAAAAGGAATTCTGCTTCTCATAGCTCCAGCGTGGCCCAGACGGCACTGGTTCTCAGACCTGCAAGGCCTATCATCAGAGCGTCCAATTCTACTTCCACAACGCCCAGACCTCCTCGTTCAGGGCCCCTGTGTCTACCAGGACCTAGCCCGGCTGTCTTTGAAGGTGTGGCTCTTGAAGCTTCCGTCTTTAGGGCTAAAGGGTTTTCCGAGGTGGTCATTCAAACAATGTTGCGGGCCCGGAAACCGGCTTTGGCTCAGATTTACTATAGGGTCTGGCATTCTTACTTTGTTTGGTGCGCATCTGACGATTATGATGCTTCCAAGTTTAGTATAGCCAAGTTGTCGGCTTTTCTTCAGCAGGTCCTGGACTTAGGCCTGCGTCTGGCCTCCCTCAAGGTTCAAACATCTGCCTTGTCGGTGTGGTTTCAGAGAAAAATTGCGACCTTACCTGATGTGCATACCTTTACTCAGGGCGTGTTGCGTATCCAACCTCCCTATGTCCCGCCTGTGGCTCCTTGGGACTTGTCGGTGGTTTTGGAGGTGTTACAAGAGTATCCGTTTGAACCTCTTGGTTCAGCTGACCTTAAGTGGCTTTTCCTTAAGGTGGTGTTTCTGATGGCTATTGCTTCAGCTAGAAGAGTGTCGGATTTGGGTGCCTTGTCCTGTAGTTCCCCATATCTGATATTTCACCGTGACCGGGCGGTTCTTAGGACTCGTCCCGGCTATCTACCTAAGGTGGATTCTTTGTTCCACCTTAATCAGGAGATTGTAGTTACGGCACTTGTTTCTTCTGATCTGTCTCCCAAAGAGCGGTCTTTGGATGTGGTACGGGCTCTTCGTATCTATGTGAAGAGAACTGCTCCTGTTAGGAAATCTGATTCTCTTTATGCTGTGTTTGGGTTTCACAAACGGGGCTGGCCTGCTCACAAGCAAACTCTGGCCAGATGGATTAGAATGGTGATTGCACATGCTTATGTGAAGGCTGGTCTCTCTGCTCCTGATCACATTAAGGCCCATTCTACTCAGTCTGTTGGACCTTCTTGGGCGGCCCAACGTGGTGCGACCCTTGAACAATTGTGCAAGGCGGCTACGTGGTCCTCTGTGAACACGTTCATAAGGTGCTATGCCTTCGATAATGGCGCTTCCCAGGATGCTTCCTTTGGACGCCGGATTCTTGTGCCCGCTACAGTGCGTCCCCTCCCATAAGGAACTGCTTTAGGACATCCCCATTGTCCATTCCTTGTTGAGCCCAGTGTACCCCGCAGCAGAAAACGAGTTTTATGGTAAGAACTTACCTTTGTTAAAACTCTTTCTGCGAGGTACACTGGGCTCCACAAGGCGCCCACCCTGACGCACTTAGCTTCTTTGGGTTGGTATGGCATTAGCCGCTGACATGTCTCCTGTCGTGAGAATGTGGTGTTGTGGCTACTAACTGTTGTCGTCTCTTTTCATGCTACTGCATTGGACTGGTTAACTAAAAACTGAGATCCTGTGCAGGGAGGCGGGGTGATATAGGAGGTGGCGCTATGCTTTCTGGGAAGAAGGTCAAAGCTTTTAGCCTGTTGGTGCCTCAGATCAAGATCCTACTCTACACCCCATTGTCCATTCCTTGTGGAGCCCAGTGTACCTCGCAGAAAGAGTTTTAACAAAGGTAAGTTCTTACCATAAAACTCGTTATTAAAAATCACATTGCAATATACAAAATTGTGAATTTAATCTTTTGGCGGAAAATTAGCCACCATCCAAATCATACCTCCCAACATTGCTACTTTGGGAGTCAGTACTTCTGCACAGCCTCACCCTTGCCCAAAAGGGGCATGGCTACATGTAAATGGGCATGGCTACATGTAAATGGGCATGGCTTTATGGGGATGCCATAATCACAAGCCACGCCTGCTGATTTCATTACTGAGGGGGCAAGCCCAGCACTCTGTGAGCTGTTGGCATGTCCCAGTTCCTCTGATTCTCGTGAATAGATGACGGTAATAATTTCCTGATCCCAAGTGATCGTGCTTTTACCCTGATAGCACTTCTAGATTAAAGCTGTTTCACTCACATACTGCACAACTATACCAGACAAGGATATTTTAGTCTGCAATGTCATAGCCACCTGTCCAGCTGAATGACTGCATACATGCTGCAATGAGGTATGTTTCTGTTAACAGTACAGTAGTTTGCACCAGGGATGTGCAGTCAGTGGAGGCAGGGGAGGCAGTGCCTCCCCTTAGTGGTTGAAATAATAACCAATTCTACATTAAAAATAGGTTTGGGAGGCATTGATAGCGGTGCCTCCCATTTATAATAGGAAAGCTGCTGGAGAGGGGGGCGGGTGGGGGTGGGGCAAATCCATGGGCATTGAAAACCCATTGGAAATAGCATGAGAAGCGGCACTTGTATAAGTGCCTAGGTGACAGGGGCGTGCTTTCACTGCACATGAAAGCACTCCCCTGTCAATCACGCAGATGTGATTGAACAGTGGATCTGTCACTGGATACAGCTGTCCAGTGATGGATCCGCTGTCATCACTTGTTGGGCAGCGGGATGTGCGGCATTAGCGGCGGTAGCGGGACCCTGTTGGCAAAATGGCAGGCATGGATCCAAGAGGATCCAGTCCCTGCCTGTCATTTTTGCAGAGTTTGGCAGCGGAGCGGTTCCAATTTAAAAAATGGCGCCGTTAGCGTCATTTTTGAAATCTAAGATGGCTGCCATGGACTAATATAAAAGCCAGCACGAGGCAGCGGCTGTCAGTCCGCCGGCAGAGAGGGAGCATGCAAGATCTCCTGAAGACAGAAGACACCTGGAAGTCCTGGGAGGCGGCGGCCATGCAAAAGAGCTGCCCAAAGGCCGCTGCCCCCCAGGTAAAGAAAGAAGATGCCGGGAAGTCCTGGGAGGTGGCGGCCATGCAAAAGAGCTTTCCAAAGGCCGCCACCCACCCAGGTGAAGATGCTGCACAATAAACATTTTTAAATAAATTGTGTTGTGTATTTATTTTAACATTTTCTGTACAGACGGACTACAGTTACCAGCGGACCCTTAAAGTCCGGGCATGCTGGCACTTGTGGTTCTCCAAGTGCCGGCATACTTAGACAGGCTTGCTGGGACCTTTAGGCCACCTGTAAAGAACAATATTACTGTGTCATAAACCTTACACCCACCGCCACCAGGATAGTGGATACAATGGAGGTGATTCAAATCTGATCGTAGATGTGCTAAATTTAGCACATCTACGATCACTTACTCAGACATGCGGGGGGACACCTTGCACAGGGCTAGTCCGCCCCACATTTCAGGCCCTGCCCACCCAGCATGGGTGCAAAATCATTGCACGGCAGTGATGCTTTTTCACCCAGCGAGTAGCTCCCTGGCTGCGCAGCTCCTGTGCGCTGGCAGGTGGCTACCCACCGTGTCCCAGGTCGTAGCAGCTGTGTGTGATGTTATGCAGCCACCATGGCCCATTCCCGCAATGGTCAGGACATGCCTCCGTTGTCTGGACCACGTACCACCAATGGCATGATCCCCGTGACCGCCTCTGCCTGTCAATCAGGCAGAGGCGATCACAGCCCAGAGATGCTGTTAGCATCTCACTGGGCTTCCAGGGTGCGATCGCACTCCACAAAGGAATTCAGACTGCGATCACTGCTGCTGCAGCGATACAGTCTGAATTACCCCCAATGTTCTTTTCAAGGGAAGTAATGACTTTAGCTATGACCTTTCTGTAAAAATGTGAAGTTGCTGTCTGAGAGAAATTGAATTGTGATGGAGCTTGGTAGTGTGGGCACATGACCTCTATAATCTGCTAAAACCTGCAGTGATTGGATTCAGTAAAAGTGAAAACATGGCTGCCATGCCTTTGGTGATCCGAGGTGCAAGAGGATGATGGTTGTCATCAAATTATCTTTTGACAAACAATTGATGGAAGCTAATCTTACTGTGTTTCATATTCTTAGATGATAATCTACACCCAACAGCAACTACCTTAGTGCTCAGAGATTCTTCTTAGTAATTATGGATTTCATTACAGAGGTCAGATTGCAATTGATCCAGTGATACTTAATACTGTTCCTGAGGAGGTCAATGATGAGGGTGTTCTTGGTGAAGATTGCATGAGAAATGTAAACATGCTGTTAGTGGGCTGCTTATTTTACATTTTTTAACTTTTTGGGATGAATATGCAAGGAGTTATCTAGATGTTTAACATTCACATCTTGTTTTTGTATCACAAAGTTACAGATGGCTTGACAAACATTGTCTCAGTTTGGTTAGAAACATTGTCTTGGTTTGGGTAGAACCTTAGAGGTGGATTTTTTTGGTATTTTGGCCATTCACAACAATACTGTGTTTATCAAGTAGATGTGGTGGTACCACTGGTGGCTGCCTTAGACATTCATCACCATGATCTTCTTTTTCACATACAATACATTTATTATTATCATTGTCATCATTGTCACATGCAAATGTATCACTATCATACCGATACAGATTAACATTTCAATATCCATCCTCTAATTCTTAATCTTCCCCAATACTACTCATACTCACATTTTCACATCATTTAGAAATTGTGGGAGGATTCTGTTCAGAACTTATCAGTTTTAAATGTGATCTGCCTGACACACACATGCTGCTCATGGACACACTTGGGTTTTCCTCTGGATTGTTCCGTGAACACTCATTTTTTCTTCAGCCTCAGTGTTATTATTTTCAGTAATCAATATGTCTGTCATGTAGGTGACACCTGTCACACTTTTAGTACTACACTTAGAGTAAGATGCTAATGAACGGGAAGTTGTTGAAGGTGCATGATACGATTAGACACTCAATTTTGATCTGGCCTTATTTCTGCTAGTACTATATTGAGCAAAAACTCAAGTGGTGTATGGAATGTTAGCCACTGTACTATGGCCCTCATTCCGAGTTGATCGGTCGCAATGCGAATGTAGCAGAGTTACACACGCTAAGCCGCCGCCTACTGGGAGTGTATCTTAGCTTCTTAAAAGTGCGACCGAAGTAATCGCAATATTGCGATCACAAACCTCGTAGCAGTTTTGGAGTAGCTTCAGACTTACTCTGCCTGTGCGATCAGTTCAGTGCTTGTCGTTCCTGGTTGACGTCACAAACACACCCAGCATTCGCCCAGGCACTCCCACCGTTTCTCCGGCCACTCCTGCGTTTTTTCCGGAAACGGTAGCGTTTTCAGCCACACGCCCCTAAAACGCCGTGCTTCCGCCCAGTAACACCCATTTCCTGTCAATCACATTACGATCGCCGGAGCGATGAAAAAGCCGTGAGTAAAATTACTTTCTTCATAGCAAAGTTACTTGGCGCAGTCGCAGTGCGAACATTGCGCATGCGTACTAAGCGGATTTTCATTGCGATGCGATGAAAAATACCGAGCGAACAACTCGGAATGAGGGCCTATATTGTTTCTTTTGCCAAATCCAAATATGCATCATGAATGACTTTCCATTGCCAGTCAAATCACCACAAGTTCATGTTTTATTTGACATTTATTTGACAGCTGTGTCTGGCTATCATGTCCTTTGTGGGGTATTTAAACTCCTTTAAACCACCTTGTGTGATACATTTGCATGCCATGCTTTCCACAAAGTTTTTTCCATGTACACATGCATGCCATGTTTCCTACATTATGTGGGATATCATGCTGTTTCTATCTGTTTTCCTCCTTTTACACACATCTCTCACTACTCCTGTATCTTTCTTTCCATCATGTTATTTTAGGTTTATGGTGATTGTTGCTGTATATTTTAACTGTGAGACACTTTCAGGTTTGAGCTGTGCTTTGTGTTGTACATTAGCAGCTCTGTATCATGATGTTACAGTTTACTGAATAAAGCCTTCTGTCATCTACAGAAACCATATTGTTTCTACATGGGGACTTGAGGTCTCAGTGAGACTTAGTGATGCTGGATGTGAGGAAAGAGGGACAGGATAAACAGTTACATGAAGTCTTTAAATATTCAACTTGAGCTTTTGCTGTTACACAAGAGTTGCTTGTTGAACAGACAAATATCAAGCAGGCAACGTGATTTCCAAACCTGGACCTTGGATGTACAATGTTTGAGTAGTAGGAGAATGGAGGCAACATACTGTAATGTTGATCAGATAAACAAGTCCAGTGGGTCAGTTGAATCCAACATGACCTCCAAACTTCCTAGCATGAAGGACTTACTAGTGCCTGCTTTAAATTTACCTCCTGAGGTGAATGACCAAGATAATGCAATTGAAGTTTTACCTGAACAAGTTTTGGACTGTCCTGCAAAAGTGGAATTGCATCC
Organism: Pseudophryne corroboree; assembly: GCF_028390025.1. Classification (NCBI taxonomy): domain Eukaryota; kingdom Metazoa; phylum Chordata; class Amphibia; order Anura; family Myobatrachidae; genus Pseudophryne; species Pseudophryne corroboree. The sequence goes on along the minus strand of NC_086444.1, from coordinate 762,112,834 downwards.
AAAGAGGTTCAATATCCTGAACCTAACACTGATTCCTTGGAAATCTTCCAGAAGCCCATGGTCATTTACATTACCCAGAGAGAGTAAAGAAGGTTGGACTTACATTAGCATTGAGTTTTTGAAAAATTGTTACAGATGTCGCGATGCACGCATTGGGTCATCAGCTACCAGTGATTGGGTACTAATAGTCACACCTGCGATTGTACAATGCATATGCTATGGATCACGGGTACATCTATTCACAGTGCCCGTTCGTGGGCATGCTAATTGCAACAATTCAATCACACTTGCGAATGGTAATGAGTGTGATGAGCATAGACACATCTGTATGTTGAGTCATTTTCTCTCATGTGAGGAGTATGGAGCTTGTTACACACCATTAGACTTTACAACAAAATTATACACCTGTTCTGTTAGAAATAGTTGTCATTGTAACATGCTGTTATTTACTAAGAAAGCACACAGTGTTGTTTATTCTTAGGATGTGATTCAGAATCAGATGCACTGAAGATTTTGGACATAATTGAGCAAGTTTTTCATCTGTACATGTGTCCAGAGTCCAGGACCACCATAAAGGGGGTACTGTGGGGATAACTGTCCTGGGACAGCCACTGGAACTAAGAGGGGACGGTCCAGGCTGCTCATACCACCCATCACTGTTGCTAGCCCCATTACCTTGCTGAACATGATGCAGCATCCATACTATACATGTAAAAACGATTATATTGCCCCCGTGCAAGTCTCTCATCCTTTATCTACCAGTAGTGCTACTCTTCTTGCATCTCAACTGAGGCTCCTAAAAAAGTCACCCCTAAAAACAGCCCTCGTTCTTGCCACCACATTAGTCTTGCTTAACTTTCTGACATTTTAGCTTCTTAAGATGTTTATTGCAATATGTTTATACTTTAATATATGTATAGGTGATATATAATCTGTTTCATTGTTCCCTAAACTTTGTGTTCGCTATTTTTTTCTTTGTTTCTCCTTTAATAGTCTTGACTGAACAAAATTCTTATAAACAAAATTCTAACAGTATACTGTAACCAATAATAGTGTAATATTAGAATTTTTCTGTTTCTTTTATTTCATTTAGCTACAAAATATACTTGCTAAATCTCTTGCGATTTGATGTCATTGCAAATTAGATGTTTCTCCATGTTTTAAACCTATGCCCTCTAAGCTATCTATTCTCCATCACATGCCACAATTTTCTTTTGTCTTTCATCATTCCTTCAGTCCCCATAAGCATTATCGCCACATTACTGAACAAGCTTTTATCTGTGTACTGTATACAACAGTAACTAAACAACAGCTTAATCATTCTGTCTTTAGAACATCATAGAATTCTTTCCTGTTTTTTCCTATAATTTATTTCAAAATTCTAAAAATAATGATGCATAGTTAAAATAATCAAAGCAAACTTAAAAATACTGTAACTAGACATGTTATGTAATACTTGCATCTTTCATTTAATTATTTTTAAATGATAAAATGGAGAATCAAAATCATTGGCGCATGGGCATTCTAATATTTTCAACAAACTCTCATAAAATATAAAAATTGCATATTATTATTGTTAGTATTATTATTATTATTATTATTATTAGGTGTAAAAGTATAGAAATCTAAAAAAACATTTCTCAGTAACAGAGTATAAGGTCACCAGAGCATAAGTGCAATAAACCACGGCTTGGGATGGTTAGGAAGAGGTAGCAAAGTTCCCTTGTTTCTCATTAAAAGTTTTTCTAAAAGTTGCTTTTACCTAAACACTTCCCCAAAGGGGCTAAAAACATTTTACATTGTGAATCTACTCTGTTTCTGGTAATCCCTCCCAGCTCTCCCCACTTTACACTCTCTGCCACTCTCTTCCCTCACATTCCATAGTCTGATTCCAATCCTTCTCCCTTTCCTCTCTCCATTTCAGTGCCTCTAGGTGTCTGTTATCTACCCACTATCTGGATACATCCTCTCACTCTCTCTTGGTCTGTGCCTACTCTACATCTCCCCTATCTTCCTCCCCCTCCAGCCTAGTCCTTTAGTTTACCCATCCAATTCCCTATACTCTCCACTCTCTGACGTGGCCACGGGGATGATTGTTTGCCTGAAGGTGGCTGCGGAGGGGTGGGTACCCCCTTAGTTGTTTGGTTGTGGGGGTTGGTGCCCTGGAGGTTAGCTGCTCCTTAATGTGTCATGGGGAGATGGTTGTTGTTTGACTTAAGGTAGCTGCACAGCAATGTGGCTGTAGAGGACAGATCTTCCTGGGGGTGCCCCCCTTAGTTGTGTGGCCATGGCATTTGGTTTGCTGCTAATTAATGTGGCTGCTGGGAGGGGGTAAAGTTTATTCATCTATATATTTTTTTTGAGGGGGCAGATGTTTGGCTCATTCACTTTCATCCTGATTTCAGGACTCTTTTTTCAAGACCTGATATATATATATATACACACATATATATATTTATGTATATGTATATATATATATATATATATATATATATATATATAAGTAGGGAAGTTGGCGGTCAAAGATTATTACCACACTTAGGATTGATCACATCAATTAACACCACTCAGTAATGATACAATGTAGTACCTTATAAACTGTAAAAATAAACAGTAGGTTCCAATACACAAATTTATTAAAAAAAATAAAAAACATCATCAGTGTCCATTGTACATGTAAATGGTCTTTGGTGGACTTGCTTCCTATCTCCAAGGAATTGGGATCAAGGTGTATATATGTGAACATATATTTCTTTTATGACCTCCTTTTTCAATCAATGTCGATTGGAATTCGCATCAGAAAATATAGACAACCCAATGCATTTTGTCTCATGTCAAGACTTCATTAGGGGTACATCTTATTTAAAAATTACCATTAAAGGACTAAACTGTACAGGAAATGGTTATTGGACACTCTTATTCACCAGACAGGCCACAAAGCAATAGAACGTGGCCAAAAAATGCCTGATAGTTTCTAAAATAGGACATATGATACTTAGGGACTCTGTTTCATAGAAATATTTTGAATAAATTCAACCAACAAGTGGAGGCTGCTGTGCTTATTATCACATATGTGGCAATGGAATTCCAACAGCCGGGATCTAGAATGAATGACTGCTAAGCCACCAGAGAGGTAAGCCGCGGTGTGGGGTGGGGGGGATGTTACATTTGGGCTATGTTGGGAGAATAAGGGTTACACTATGGGGAGGGAGGTTAGGTTTAGGCTGCGGGGTGGGGGGTTTAGCAACCCTTAGGGAGGGTTAGGTTAGACTGCGGTGGAGGGAGGGTTAGGTTTAAGCTGCGGGAAGGGTGAGTTATGTTTAGGTACCACCAGGGAGGGTTAAGCTGTGGGGGGGAGGGAGTTAGGTGAAGGCTGTGGGAATTAATGGTTAGGGGTCATTGGGTAAGGTAAGTATACTTACCTTTCCCTGTTGGTATTGTTAACATTGGGGTGCCGCTGTTGGTATTCTGACCAATGGCATCCCGACCACTGGCATATTGATGCCAACCCACTGCAACTGTTTTTACAATTTTAATGAATCAGCTCATTGTACCTGAAGCAGGGTATAAATAAATATATTTTATTATTCACTACATGGTTATTCATTTATTATAGAATTTAAGAAAATTTAAATTTTTTATGCTAACTCATAAAAAAAATATATAATTGTGAATATATGCTTATTAAAAACATTAATTTGATGGAAAACAGGTAACAGATGTTAAAAGAATGTTAATATAAGCAGTTACCGTAAATTATATTGTAATCTTAAAAATTGTGTTATCTTCACAGAAGAAGCAGTCTTTACTAAAGCATTTAGCTAACCTGATTTATTAATTAGCAACAATTAGGGAGATTAGTATCACATTTTCATTGAAGAGAATGGGTTGCACCTGTTACAAGTGTGCACAGTAATGTATTACAAAAAGATTTTTATCTGGCAAATAAGTTTTCTTGGGTAATGATCACTGCTTATTGTTTGTAATTCTTATATATTATTTCCATAATTCATTCAGGTAATGCTAACTCATATAAAGATATACTATAACTATATATAGATAGATATACTGTAACTGTGACAACCCTAGTGGTGTTGTGTGTGTCAGTGTGGATCATACATTGCTTCAGTCCTCCTTTTGCCATTTAAGAGAGCTAGGAAACTCCTCTGATTCCCCAATGCAATGATAAGACCAATGGGTGAAGTGGCATAAATTTTATGACATGAGATCACTCTGTCACTTTTTATATGTTTCAAATAAAAGGTTCTAGCAACATTCACAATGCAACACAGCGTGAAGAGAATAGGCCGAATATGAGTAACAATACTATATCTTGATTAAAATAGGGTATCTGTTGCCATTAGCAACCCAATAAAGCAAAAGTTCTCAAATCTGGCACTTAAGGCAGCCCGAATTTCGTCTTGTGAAATACTACTATTAAGGGAGGAAAGTATATCTTGGGACAGTTTAGGAAGGGGAGAGGATGCCAAATGGGAGTCCAAGCTGTCGAACTGAGAGGGATGGTCAGCACTGGTGATCGGGAGATTGTACAAAGAGGAATAGAACTCTCTAAATTTGTGGACAATTTTGGCCGGGTCGTAAGTGGTGGAATTAGTGCAGGGAGACCGAATCTTCTCAATTAAGTTAAGGAAGCATTTTTTCCTGAGTTTTCTGGCCAGCATAGAATCAGCCTTATCGGCCTTATCATAGAAACGCTGTTGGAGTTTTTGAAGAGTGACAGCAGCTCTTTTAGAGAGAATGGTGTTAAGTTGGCCTCTGATGAACGTAATCTCGGTCAACAAGGTTGGAGTGGGGCTGCGTTTATGACTGTCTAGAAGAGCAGAAAGTCGAAGCTCTAAAGAGGTTACTTCTTCGACAGCACATCTACGCATAGCAAAAGCAGAGCTAATAAGCAGGCCTCGAATGGTGGCCTTATGGGCCTCCCAAATGGCATCAGGAGATACATCTGGGGTAGAATTTGTCAGAAAATAATCAGAGATAGCCTGTTTAATCGTAGAGAAAGTAGTCGGAAACTATAAAAGTGAGTCATCAAGGTGCCACCTACGGAGGCGGGGATACTGTCTGAGGAGGTCAAGGAGGGTAAAGACTACCGCGTGATCTGTCCAGGAGAGGGGGGTAATGCCGGCCTGAGTAATCAGGGGGGTTAGTGAGTGGGAGACAAAAATCATGTCAATACGCGAATGTATATTATGCGGTGGGGAGAAATAGGTATAGTCACGGTCTGTTGAATTTTTAAGATGCCAGGAGTCATAAAGATTATATTGCTTAAGTAAGGAGGATAAAGTTACTGCGTCTTTGGAGAGAGGAGGCATCAGTTTAAGTGAGGAGAGCGAGGACCTATCAAGGCTCGGATTAAGGACAACATTAAAGTCCCCCGCTATAATGAGATGCCCCTGCGCATGTCGCTCAATGCACTTAAACAGCTTAGAGAAAAAAGGGCCCTGAGCCTGATTTGGTGCGTATACTGAAACAAGAGTAACAGGTTGCGAGCGAAGCAAGCCTGACACAATTAGAAAGCGATCCTCCATGGCAGAATAGGTAGCAGAGTGCAAGAAAGGAGTCCTATTATGAATAAGTATTGCAACTAGTGATGTGCACCTGAAATTTTTCGGGTTTTGTGTTTTGGTTTTGGGTTCGGTTCCGTGGCCGTGTTTTCGGTTTGAACGCGTTTTGGCAAAACCTCACCTAATTTTTTTTGTCGGATTCGGGTGTGTTTTGGATTCGGGTGTTTTTTACAAAAAACCCTAAAAAACAGCTTAAATCATAGAATTTGGGGGTCATTTTGATCCCATAGTATTATTAACCTCAATAACCATAATTTCCACTCATTTTCAGTCTATTCTGAACACCTCACACCTCACAATATTAATTTTAGTCCTAAAATTTGCACCGAGGTCGCTGGATGGCTAAGCTAAGTGACACAAGTGGCCGACACAAACACCTGGCCCATCTAGGAGTGGCACTGCAGTGTCAGGCAGGATGGCACTTCAAAAAAATAGTCCCCAAACAGCACATGATGCAAAGAAAAAAAGAGGCGCACCAAGGTCGCTGTGTGACTAAGCTAAGCGACACAAGTGGCCGACACAAACACCTGGCCCATCTAGGAGTGGCACTGCAGTGTCAGACAGGATGGCACTTAAAAAAATAGTCCCCAAACAGCACATGATGCAAAGAAAAAAAGAGCTGCACCAAAGTCGTTGTGTGACTAAGCTAAGCGACCCAAGTGGCCGACACAAACACCTGGCCCATCTAGGAGTGGCACTGCAGTGTCAGACAGGATGGCCCTTCCAAAAAATACTCCCCAAACAGCACATGACGCAAAGAAAAAAAGAGGCGCAATGAGGTAGCTGTGTGACGACTAAGCTAAGCGACCCTAGTGGCCGACACAAACACCTGGCCCATCTAGGAGTGGCACTGCAGTGTCAGACAGGATGGCACTTAAAAAAATAGTCCCCAAACAGCACATGATGCAAAGAAAAAAGAACTGCACCAAAGTCGTTGTGTGACTAAGCTAAGCGACCCAAGTAGCCGACACAAACACCTGGCCCATCTAGGAGTGGCACTGCAGTGTCACGCAGGATGGCCCTTCCAAAAAATACTCCCCAAACAGCACATGACGCAAAGAAAAAAGAAAGAAAAAAAGAGGTGCAAGATGGAATTGTCCTTGGGCCCTCCCACCCACCCTTATGTTGTAAAAACAGGACATGCACACTTTAACGAACCCATCATTTCAGTGACAGGGTCTGCCACACGACTGTGACTGAAATGACTGGTTGGTTTGGGCCCCCACCAAAAAAGAAGCAATCAATCTCTCCTTGCACAAACTGGCTCTACAGAGGCAAGATGTCCACCTCATCATCATCGTCCGATTCATCACCCCTTTCACTGTGTACATCCCCCTCCTCACAGATTATTAATTCGTCCCCACTGGAATCCACCATCTCAGGTCCCCGTGTACTTTCTGGAGGCAATTGCTGCTGGTGAATGTCTCCAAGGAGGAATTGATTATAATTCATTTTAATGAACATCATCTTCTCCACATTTTCTGGAAGTAACCTCGTACGCCGATTGCTGACAAGGTGAGCGGCGGCACTAAACACTCTTTCGGAGTACACACTGGAGGGAGGGCAACTTAGGTAGAATAAAGCCAGTTTGTGCAAGGGCCTCCAAATTGCCTCTTTTTCCTGTCAGTATACGTACGGACTGTCTGACGTGCCTACTTGGATGCGTTCACTCATATAATCCTCCACCATTCTTTCAATGGTGAGAGAATCATATGCAGTGACAGTAAACGACATGTCAGTAATCGTTGGCAGGTCCTTCAGTCCGGACCAGATGTCAGCATCAGCAGTCGCTCCAGACTGCCCTGCATCACCGCCAGCGGGTGGGCTCGGAATTCGTAGCATTTTCCTCGCACCCCCAGTTGCGGGAGAATGTGAAGGAGGAGATGTTGACGGGTCGCGTTCCGCTTGACTTGACAATTTTCTCACCAGCAGTTCTTTGAACCTCTGCAGACTTGTGTCTGCCGGAAAGAGAGATCCAACGTAGGTTTTAAATCTAGGATCGAGCACTGTGGCCAAAATGTAGTGCTCTGATTTCAACAGATTGACCACCCGTGAATCCTGGTTAAGCGAATGAAGGGCTCCATCCACAAGTCCCACATGCCTAGCGGAATCGCTCTGTTTTAGCTCCTCCTTCAATGCCTCCAGCTTCTTCTGCAAAAGCCTGATGAGGGGAATGACCTGACTCAGGCTGGCAGTGTCTGAACTGACTTCACGTGTGGCAAGTTCAAAAGGTTGCAGAACCTTGCACAACGTTGAAATATTCTCCACTGCGCTTGAGACAGGTGCATTCCACCTCCTTTGCCTATATCGTGGCCAGATGTATAGGCTTGAATGGCCTTTTGCTGCTCCTCCATCCTCTGAAGCATATAGAGGGTTGAATTCCACCTCGTTACCACCTCTTGCTTCATATGATGGCAGGGCAGGTTCAGGTGTTTTTGGTGGTGCTCCAGTCTTCTGTACGCGGTGCCTGTACGCCGAAAGTGGCCCGCAATTCTTCTGGCCACCGATAGCATCTCTTGCACGCCCCTGTCGTTTTTTAAATAATTCTGCACCACCAAATTCAAGGTATGTGCAAAACATGGGACGTGCTGGAATTTGCCCAGAGGTAATGCACGCACAATATTGCTGGCGTTGTCCGATGCCACAAATCCCCAGGAGAGTCCAATTGGGGTAAGCCATTCTGCGATGATCTTCCTCAGTTGCCGTAAGAGGTTTTCAGCTGTGTGCGTATTCTGGAAAGCTGTGATACAAAGCGTAGCCTGCCTAGGAACGAGTTGGCGTTTGCGAGATGCTGCTACTCGTGCCGCCGCTGCTGTTCTTGCAGCGGGAGGCAATACATCTACCCAGTGGGCTGTCACAGTCATGTAGTCCTGAGTCTGCCCTGCTCCACTTGTCCACATGTCCGTGGTTAAGTGGACATTGGGTACAACTGCATTTTTTAGGACACTGGTGAGTCTTTTTCTGACGTCCGTGTACATTCTCGGTATCGCCTGCCTAGAGAAGTGGAACCTAGATGGTATTTGGTAACGGGGGCACACTACCTCAAGCAATTGTCTAGTTCCCAGTGAACTAATGGCGGATACTGGATGCACGTCTAACACCAACATAGTTGTCAAGGCCTCAGTTATCCGCTTTGCAACAGGATGACTGCTGTGATATTTCATCTTCCTCGCAAAGGACTGTTGGACAGTCAATTGCTTACTAGAAGTAGTACAAGTGGTCTTCCGACTTCCCCTCTGGGATGACGATCGACTCCCAGCAGCAACAACAGCAGCGCCAGCAGCAGTAGGCGTTACACTCAAGGATGCATCGGAGGAATCCCAGGCAGGAGAGGACTCGTCAGACTTGCCAGTGCCATGGCCTGCAGGACTATTGGCTTTCCTGGGTAAGGAGGAAATTGACACTGAGGGAGTTGGTGGTGTGGTTTGCGCGAGCTTGGTTACAAGAGGAAGGGATTTACTGGTCAGTGGACTGCTTCCGCTGTCGCCCAAAGTTTTTGAACTTGTCACTGACTTATTATGAATGTGCTGCAGGTGACGTATAAGGGAGGATGTTCCGAGGTGGTTAACGTCCTTACCCCTACTTATTACAGCTTGACAAAGGCAACACACGGCTTGACATCTGTTGTCCGCATTTCTGTTGAAATACTTCCACACTGAAGAGATGATTTTTTTGGTATTTTCACAAGGCATGTCAATGGCCATATTCCTCCCACGGACAACAGGCGTCTCCTCGGGTGCCTGACTTAAACAAACCACCTCACCATCAGAATCCTCCTTGTCAATTTCCTCCCCAGCGCCAGCAACACCCATATCCTCATCCTGGTGTACTTCAACACTGACATCTTCAATTTCACTATCAGGATCTGGACTGCGGGTGCTCCTTTCAACACTTGCAGGGGGCGTGCAAATGGTGGAAGGTGCAAGCTCTTCCCGTCCAGTGTTCGGAAGGTCAGGCATCGCAACCGACACAATTGGACTCTCCTTTGGGACTTGGGATTTCGAAGAACGCACAGTTCTTTGCTGTGCTTTTGCCGCAAGTCTTTTTTTTTCTAGCGAGAGGATGAGTGCTTCCATCCTCATGTGAAGCTGAACCACCAGCCATGAACATAGGCCAGGGCCTCAGCCGTTCCTTGCCACTCCGTGTCGTAAATGGCATATTGGCAAGTTTACGCTTCTCCTCAGGCGCTTTTAATTTTGATTTTTGGGTCATTTTTTTACTGATCTTTTGTGTTTTGGATTTTACATGCTCTGTACTATGACATTGGGCATCGGCCTTGGCAGACGACGTTGATGGCATTTCATCGTCTCAGCCATGACTAGTGGCAGCAGCTTCAGCACGAGGTGGAAGTGGATCTTGATCTTTCCCTATTTTTTTAACCTCCACATTTTTGTTCTCCATATTTTAATGCGCACAACTAAAAGCCACCACAGGTATACAATGTAGATGGGTGGATAGTATACTATTATTACTTATACTTATGGACAACGAGTGACGACACAGAGGTAGGTACAGCCGTGGCCTACCGTACTGCTATATATATAATATATACAGAATAATAATAACGGACCTGGTGGACACTGTCAGCAGACTGCTAAACTAGTATGAAGAAGAAAAAAAAACACCACAGGTATACAATGCAGATGGATGGATAGTATAGTATTATATTACTTATGGACGACGAGTGCACTGACGACACAGAGGTAGGTACAGCCGTTGCCTACCGTACTGCAGCTTATAAATATAATATACTGTATAACGGACCTGGTGGACACTGTCAGCAGACTGCTAAACTAGTATGAAGAAAAAAAACCAACACAGGTATACAATGTAGATGGATGGATAGTATAGTATTATATTACTTATGGACGACGAGTGCAAAGACGACACAGAGGTAGGTACAGCCGTGGCCTACCGTACTGCTGCTTATATATATAATATACTGTATAACGGACCTGGTGGACACTGTCAGCAGACTGCTAAACTAGTATGAAGAAAAAAACAACAACACAGGTATACAATGTAGATGGATGGATAGTATAGTATTATATTACTTATGGACGACGAGTGCACTGACGACACAGAGGTAGGTACAGCCGTGGCCTACCGTACTGCTGCTTATATATATAATATACTGTATAACGGACCTGGTGGACACTGTCAGCAGACTGCTAAACTAGTATGAAGAAAATAAAAACACCACAGGTATACAATGTAGATGGATGGATAGTATAGTATTATATTACTTATGGACGACGAGTGCACTGACGACACAGAGGTAGGTACAGCCGTGGCCTACCGTACTGCTGCTTATATATATAATATACTGTATAACGGACCTGGTGCACACTGTCAGCAAACTGCTAAACTAGTATGAAGAAGAAAAAAAACAACACAGGTATACAATGTAGATGGATGGATAGTATAGTATTATATTTCTTATGGACGACGAGTGCACTGACGACACAGAGGTAGGTACAGCCGTGGCCTACCGTACTGCTGCTTATATATATAATATACTGTATAACGGACCTGGTGGACACTGTCAGCAGACTGCTAAACTAGTATGAAGAAGAAAAAAAACAACACAGGTATACAATGTAGATGGATGGATAGTATAGTATTATATTACTTATGGACGACGAGTGCACTGACGACACAGAGGTAGGTACAGCCGTGGCCTACTGTACTGCTGCTTATATATAATATACTGTATAACGGACCTGGTGGACACTGTCAGCAGACTGCTAAACTAGTATGAAGAAAACAAAACACAGGAGTGTTTTTCAGGCAGACAAACGTATACTGGACTGGTGGTCACTGTCCGCAAAACTGTGCACTGTACTCCTGCTATAACTGCTCCCCAGTCCCCACAATTAGGCAGTGTGAGCAGAGCAGTGCACTCAGCACAGATATATCATGCAGCAGTGCAGCACACTGAGTGAGCACAGATATGGTGGTCGGAGCGTTTTTTTCAGGCAGAGAAACAAACTCACTGGTGGTATAATCAAAACCCTGCACTGTACTCCCTAACAGCTGCTCCCCATCCCCAATCCTCCCCACAATTATAACTAACTAAGCCACTCTGTGTTCTACTATAATGGAGAGGACGCCAGCCACGTCCTCTCCCTATCAATCTCAATGCACGTGTGAAAATGGCGGCGACGCGCGGCTCCTTATATAGAATCCGAGTCTCGCGAGAATCCGACAGCGGGATGACGTTCGGGCGCGCTCGGGTTAACCGAGCAAGGCGGGAGGATCCGAGTCGCTCGGACCCGTGTAAAAAAAAGGTGAAGTTCGGGCGGGTCGGATTCCGAGGATCCGAACCCGCTCATCACTAATTGCAACGCCTCATTTCTTGCAGTCCGTGGAGGCAAAAAAAGTTTGAGAGAATTGCTTCCCCTGTAATTGAGTGTGGGTTCCCGTGAGGTGAGTCTCCTGTAAAAACACTATATCCGCCTTCCCCCTCCAACAGGCCTCCAGGGTAACTAGGCGTTTGTGCATGGAGTTACGACCATTTACATTAATGGACAGTAACTTAAGGGCCATGGTGGCAAGGATATAGTCGCTACAAAAGAAAAGGCAGATGAGAAAGTGAAAAGGCAAAAACACTGAGTAAGTCTACCAGACATAGGCCCTCATTCCGAGTTGTTCGCTCGGTAAAAATCTTAATGCGCATGCGCAATGTCTGCACTGCGACTGCGCCAAGTAAATTTGCTATGTAGTTAGGATTTTTACTCACGGCTTTTTCATCGTTCTGGCGATCGTAATGTGATTGACAGGAAATGGGTGTTACTGGGCGGAAACAGGCCGTTTTATGGGCGTGTGGGAAAAAACGCTACCGTTTCCGGAAAAAACGCAGGAGTGGCCGGAGAAACGGGGGAGTGTCTGGGCAAACGCTGGGTGTGTTTGTGACGTCAAACCAGGAACGACAAGCACTGAACTGATCGCAGATGCCGAGTAAGTCTGAAGCTACTCAGAAACTGCTACGAGGTGTGTAATCGCAATATTGCGAATACATCGTTCGCAATTTTAAGATGCTAAGATTCACTCCCAGTAGGCGGCGGCTTAGCATGAGCAAATCTGCTAAAATTCACTTGCGAGCGAACAACTCGGAATGAGGGCCATAGTACGAAGAGAAGAAAAAGAAGAGAAAGAAGGAAAATAGCCACAAAAAAGGAAAAAACAGAGGAAAGGGAGAAGAAGCCCAATTGGATGTAAACCCTTAAACATAGGAACCTGTTGTGGGTTCAATGCAATAAGAACAATATAGAAAAAAATGTACAGTAAGTACAGGGTGCATGGGGGACAGGACATAGAAAGGTGGGGGATGAGACACCCCACACAGTACCTGGGGTCCTAGCAAGAACAGCAGCAAAAGAAAAAAAAGGAAAAACTGCATATTTGGTGAGCAAACATGTCAACACATTTATATATAATAACAACAAAAATCCCACCGGGAGTTGAGACATTGAAAAAGGATTTAAAGTTCAGGAAGACCTGGATGGGACTAGAAGAATCATAAAAGGGATTCGCCCTCATTGTGCAGTCGTGAAAGTTCTTTGTCAAGGGTAATCTGGGAACAGCAGAGACTGTCTGTCTTGGATTCCAGGGTATCCGTCCTGGCACCAAGGGAAGATAGTTCCGATTTAAAGTCGTTGACAAACTTAGAAAGCTCTTGCGCAAAGGCTGTTTTTACTCCTTCTAGAAGATTAGTCATGACCGCCTGTATCTGTGGGTCAATTTCAACTTCCGCAGGCGGAGTTGAGCTGGATAAGGAGCTAAAGTCAGGAGACGGTTGAGTCGGTTTGTTTTTAGGGGCAAAGAAAGGAGACGATGGGGCTTGGGTCATCCGCTTGACTTTAGACATAATGAGGATGAGGAAATATATGGAGAGACCAAGAGAGCAGGCCTATAACACTTGAACGGGACTAGCATCCCAGGGTAAAGTAGCAAAGAGTGTAAGATGTAGAGAAATATACCAATTAAACAGGCTGCTTTAAATCAGATTGACTGTAAATGAAGCATAGGACAGGTCTCCAGGTCCCCGGGCATCATAAAGGCATTCACATGGGGAGAGGAGTTGTTACAGCCCTATAGGTCTTCAGGGAGAGGAGCCAACAGGAGACCACTGAGATTAAGCAGCAGAGTCCCGAACCACACAATAGTGTCAGCTAGAGATATGAGAGACGACACAGCAGGACAATGCAGGCCCAGATGTTCTAGGCTGATCCAGGTTACACTGCGTGGCTAGACAATGAAATTCCAGTAGCAACAGGCCAGTCATGAGGAACTACAGGGCAGGTGATCTAGAGTGAATGTAGGCAACAGTTGGTCCACAGGTGCCACTGTAGAGCAGTGTTGCTATGAAGGGAACAGCTAGTTGGTGTTGCCAGAGTTGCATTTCAGCAGGCATCAGAGGGGTCCCAGACAGTGTCAAATCTGAAAGGATAAGCAGTACACAGCCCACTTTAGAAGAGAGGGCCTAATATCCAATATGCAGCACAGGGAGAAGGGGGGAAAGCACCAGGAAGGTGATGTCTGCCTTCCAGTACTCACCACCTCCTAGCTGAGCTGTGTCTCTCAGGTGTAGTTGAGGCTGAGACCCATGACCTCCAAGCAGTGGGCGCAGCACTCCAGTCTGCAGATCGTGGCAGCTTTATGGATCACGCTGCTCCCCACACAAGATGGCCGCAGGAAGCAGTATGCAGGCAGGACACAGGTGTGTTGAGCGCCGGTCACTGACCAGCCAGTGACCCGGGCTCCGCAGCTGAACACCCCACAGTAATCCAGGAAGCGGCCGCAGCTACCCGCGAGCCGGGGACAGAGGACACTACCCAGCAGCAGGAAAAGAGGAGGACCACGTCACAGGTAAGGTGCGTCCACCACTGCCGGCATCTTTAAACCCCTCACTCCTGACAGGAGCATGCCGGTCAGCCAGAGAAGGGGTCCGCTAACCGCCGGAGAAGGGACTCGCTCCCTCTGCAGCTGCGATCTCAGGGACGTCCCACGGTCCGGACCTCCGCGATTGCGATCATGGCCACCGAGCCCGCTCTCCCGGAGCCAGGCTGTTCCACAGGTCCCGACTTCCCCCGTCTGGCAGGCCACAACCCGCAGAGACAGGGTACCCTGTCTCCCGGCTCCGTGACTCTAACCACAGTGGTCGGCAGGGGTGCAGGAGGGTAACATTGTTGGATGGTGCCACAGGAATATAAATAAAAGGGGGAAATAATCTCGTTTATAACGGGAATGGAGCAGGAGCTATGCACCAGCACATCCTCTCCTTTCCCTGGCCAGGCCATGCCCCCCTCAGTCAATTTGATGTAACCATCTATGCTAAGCCATGAATAGACCTAAAACCTGGACCATCTGGGTACATTGAGGACTGGGTTTGAGAACCTCTGCTATAAGGCTTTAACTTTAATTGATATTATTGCAAATAATATCTCAATAATAGTTCCGTTCTGAGCTTTAACACTTTACTGTTTTATAAACAATACAAATTAATGTCACGTGCCTCAAAAGGTTAACTATATAGTTTTTTTCACTGTTATACTCCTTAACTAAAGCAGGATATGAACAACCTATTATTTCTTACTGGAGAATTTTAGCAACAACAATACACAATTTAAATATTGGCAGTTGCAGATAATACAATAAATGGCAGGCAATGACTTTGCAGACAATGAGTACCATAATACACAGATATAACAACTTGTAAATGACAGTTGTAATCCTCCCTGTCCAGGCTTGCTTCGGTGCACATAAAGATTCAGATAGCAAGTAGGGAGGCATTTTACACAATGGGGGTCATTCCGAGTTGTTCGCTCGTTATTTTTTTGTCACAACGGAGCGAATAGTCGCTAATGCGCATGCGCAATGTCCGCAGTGCGACTGCGCCAAGTAAATTTGCTATGCAGTTTGGTATTTTACTCACGGCATTACGAGGTTTTTTCTTCGTTCTGGTGATCGTAATGTGATTGACAGGAAGTGGGTGTTTCTGGGCGGAAACTGGCCGTTTTATGGGAGTGTGCGAAAAAACGCTACCGTTTCTGGGAAAAACGCGGGAGTGGCTGGAGAAATGGAGGAGTGTCTGGGCGAACGCTGGGTGTGTTTGTGACGTCAAACCAGGAACGAAACTGACTGAACTGATCGCAGATGCCGAGTAAGTCTGGAGCTACTCAGAAACTACTAAGAAGTGTCTATTCGCAATTCTGCTAATCTTTTGTTTGCAATTTTGATAAGCTAAGATTCACTCCCAGTAGGCGGCGGCTTAGCGTGTGCAAAGCTGCTAAAAGCAGCTTGCGAGCGAACAACTCGGAATGACCCCCAATATGTTTGCTGAGGAGAAATTGCTGAGTTTCTCTGTAGTGAAGAGAGAGTGCTTAAATTAGCGCAAGCAACAGTAAACTTCGAGGTAGTAGGATTGTATGAGCTTCACACAATTAGATTAGGTAATCAAACAGTTAATAGAACTGGGGTAGAACCAGTTAGGTTAGTGCGAGTGTTTAGGGAGGAGCCAGCAGACATTTTGTGTGAGGTAGTATAGTATTTTTCCTCTTTCTCTTTGGATTTTGCATTGGAAGGTCGTGATGCTGGTGCTGTGAGTAACCTTTTGGTACTTATTTTGCAAGTTTTCTATCTCTATTGCTCTATACTTTCTACATTTCTCCATTCTACGCTTCTCTCCTTATTTCACTACTCTCTTTCCTTCTTTTATTTATTTGTCACTCATTTTCTATTAAATAATAGGAGCTTATTGTGGTGTGGAATGTCTGATCGCCCTCATAGACAGGCACCCCCCTGCCCGCTACTTTGGAGATGCGGCGGTAGCCTCATAGGAGCCCCCTGCTCGGGGCCACTGTCCATCCTCCTGCCCAGTGGTTGTACTGTCTTCTGCCTCTACTGCCTCTGTAGGGTCGCGCTGGGCTGCTGCGGCTGGTGTGCTCGTGGGGTTAGCCCCGGTGGTCTTGCGGAAGCTGCTGCTGGGGGGCCCACGTCACGATCTAGACACCACAGATGGGTCACGGACTCTGCGTCACAGGCTGCCACCTCATCAGTCCCTGTCATTGCACATGGTGTGAGGACTGAGGCTACAGCGGGGGCGCGCACGGGGATGCAGTCAGTGGCTGGTCCTGGTTAGTTAGTACTTGCCTCTGTGGGATTGGTGGGCACCACTGTAACCCATAGTGGATCCACATGGGGTCACAAATTTTCTGGGGTTGCTGCAGCAGATCCACCCTCTTTGTCATGCAGCACCCAGGGAGTAGTGGTGTAGTTGACCCTGGTCAGAGGGTTGCCCTGGGTTCACATGTAGCTCGGCCTCCTGTTGCATGTGCTCTGGCATCAGTGGTCACTCCGGGTCAGCCTGATTGGGGTACTTCATGTTGGACGTCGAACCCTCCGGCTGATGCTAGCAAGCCGCAGCAAGTTTCTAGGCGTAGGGCTAGGCACCCAGCTCAGAGGCCTGCCACTACATATGGAGGGGCTTGGCCTCTTGCTGATGGGAAATCTACTGTTAGTGGCCCTACTATCCTTGCTGCTCTAGAGGCAGGCCCGGCTGTCCCCACGCATCCAGTTGGGGACTTGGGGGCAGTTACCGCTCTGCTTGTCATGGTTATGGGAACTTTAGTATCGCAGGCATCCGGGAGTGGTTCTGTTGGGCAGGGTAGTGATTTGCAGTCTTCCTTGGCCCCACTTCTTTCACAATATGCGCTTTGCATTATAGTTTTTTCACTGGTATTTTGCCCTGGGATGTCTGGCTAATGCTTATTTTTGGGGTACCATGTTCTGCTCCTAGATATAATGCTAGGGACCCCCAATATATACAGAGAGGCCTTGTAGTGGCTTGAGGGCTTATACGTACATTTGCGCAGATATATGTAATCAAGATCTCTGAATTCTAAGATATTGTATGGGATTTAAATCTGGTTACTGCTATTATTCAGGGTGCTGGGGGAAACAAAATGTGTCTGTTTCCTGCTTAGAAAAACCCCTCCCTTTCAAGCACCTGAATGATATCACTAAGCTAATTGAGCATCTGCCACTATATATGCTTCTATGTCTGTTCAGTGTGTCAGTGCCTCCTGGAGCATGCCTATGCAGCCTTACAGCATCTTATTCTGCCACCATCATTGTTTCCTTACAACATGCAGCTCTCTGACTCAGTTTTGACACTAACACACTGTTTTCCTGAAAAAATTGACCATCTGGACCCACTGCTCTGTTCACCCACTGGGTCCTAGCACGTCTCAGGTTTCCCTTGTGGTACCAGCCAGTGTTCACATGGTTCTAGTACTCCACTAGCCTCTGCTCCCTGCTCCTGGGGTATCACATAAATACTCCCTGACTCTTTAATGTCAGGAAGAGCTGTAACTAGATATTGAAGTGCCCTGGGAGAGATAGAACCCAGACATCCCATACCTCCCATTAATTGTTCATAATCTTTTACATGCATTGAAAGATATCTTACAACAAAAATGTCTGTTTATCTTCTTTCTTACTAAGCTTCTCCTTCATTTCTATCTTCTTTCATCTCTGTTTTAATGTTGTTCTTTTATTCCCTCTCTCTTTACTTGGTTGGCCAAGGCAGCTCCTCTTATCTGATCAGGTGTCTATTTGCATTTGAGTGTCTCAAATGCAAATAGTAGAGGAGTAACTCACGACTGCAATCAGAAATTGTGGTGCCCAATACAAGTGAAACACGTAAGGTCACACTCCTAAAAAAAAGAAGAAAAAAAAGCTGAAAACTTCAAAGGCAAAAAAAAATCAGGAAAGGTGATGATACACGTCCTGTACTAAATAGAATTTCTAATACAAAGGCAGTCTTACCATGAGCAGGGTTCCTGCCAGTTATATCAGTGTTATTTCCATCCGTAACTATTTGAAGTGAGAAAAACATTATATGGTTCATTGACGGAACATCTTGCTTACACTGTATCTCATCCTTAGTTATGTGGTGAAGGACATGTAAGCCTCTGTTAATTTAGGCCAGCAGCCATGGTTCTGTTCTGTCTGTTATACTCAGGAGGTGGATGAAAGGTTGTTCATGCAGCTGCTAGAAGAAGAAGGCTATTAATGGACAATAGAGGGGGTTGGGGGAACAACAACCTGGTCTGTAATAGCTGAGTTTTTGAAACTCCGTCATAATGTATTAATGAGAAATAATAAGATAAAAAAACTGACCACGAGACAAATTATGAATGTAATCAGTGTATCAGTAGCCATTTTAGATAAATTACCTACCATACTTTAGTTTAAAAGACAGTGCACTTGAAACAATATAACTTAAACATGAACTGCACCAGGTTTGAATTTTAGCCATTTGGTTACATACTTCATGAGCAAGTGTTCAGACAAATAATGTCTGGGAGGAATACAAAAAGTAAATTCAGGCAAGATCATGCAGAGCTGCACATATTATCCTCCCTCTCAAGTGGTGCTCAATTAAATTAACAAGTACTTAAAAAAGATGGATTAGGTAGATTATTATGTCTGACAAGTGTAAGTCAAGTAATGGTACTATTACACCTAAATCAATACACAGACAACTAGTTTATTGGAATTACCAAAGCAGAAGGTTTTATCCAACTTATTCACTTTACTTTAGCGCTATTTTACACTTTCTAATGTTGATATATTTTAATTTCTATAGTCAATATTCTGCTATACGGTCCTTAAGCCAGAGACTCATATTATAATTTTTTTTAATTCTGAATTTGAATAATAATAAGAAGTGTTGTTCAAAAACATAAAAACTGAACTAATAAAATAGAGGGAAATTTGCTAAGCACCAATTTTCAACACATTTTTTTCCAATAGATTTCCCATTGATTTTGCAAACCGAAGATTTACTCAGTGCCGTAATTACCTGTGTGCCAGATGTCCCTGGCACACAGCGCAGTTTCCCTGGGAGCGCACGGCCAGCGGCTTATAATGAGTCAAATTGACTCATTACAAGCCGCCTGTTCTGTGCCGTGCATCGCGCTGGAGGAGAGCAGCAGCGCCGGAGGCAGGGGAGAAGGAGGAGGGAGGGGGACTGGGGCCGCAGCAGCGCTATGTCATTGGTAGTAGCGCCACTGCAGCAGTCCCCCCTCCTTCGCATTGGCTGCCCAGCGCTGCTGTGAATGCTGGGATGCGCTTCCCTCATCCCAGCATTCACAGCGGCGGGCAGCCAATGCGGAAGGAGAGGGGAGTGCTGCAGCGGCACCTCCCCCAATTACACAGCGCTGCAGCGGCTCCAGTCCCCCTCCCTCCTCCTCCTTCTCTGCTGCCTGGGAATGGATCTGCCTGCACGAGGAGCCTGACTGCCAGCGGGGAGAGATGGTAAGTCTCTCTCTCTCTCTCTCTCTCTTGCTCTCTCTCTCTCCTTCTCTCTCTTCTGTCTGCAACAATGTGTAAAAAGGGGGACACTGTCTGCCGTAATGTGTAAAAGGGGGACGCTGTCTGCCGTAATGTGTAAAAAAGGGACGCTGTCTGCCGTAATGTGTAAAAAGGGGGATGTTGTCTGCTGTAATGTGTAATAAGGCAGACGCTGTCTGCCATAATGTGTAAAAAGGGACTCTACCTGGTGTAGTGGTGCTACTGTGCAGCGTAATTTGAATAATGGAGACTACTGTGCACCGTAGTATGAATTGGTATTATTTTGTGGCCATGCCCCTTCCCCATGAAGCCACACCCCTATATATTTTTTGCACCCCTGCGGCGCGCACTACCCCTGTCTTGCGTGGGGGGCGCCAATGCCGTTTCTTGCACACAGCGCTAAAATGCCTAGTTATAGCACTGGATTTACTAAAGGCAAATCACATGAAAAATCTGCTTTAGTTGACAATGGATAAACCATCAGACTATACATTGAATCCTTTTTCATAGATAGCAATAGAAATCCTGGAATTACTAAGCATTTTGTTGTTAAAACCAATAGAATCTGCAGAAAAGTTGCACCATGAGTAGAAAACCAAATCAGAGGCAAATGTGGATGCGAAAGGGCCTCCAATTCATCTAGCCTTAATCATGATGCAAATAAAAATGGCCAAACCACCTGCAGCAATGTGGCTAAATAAAAAATGGCAGAATCAGGATTTGTGATTGTGATTAGCAACTTTAGAAACATAGAAACATAGTATTTGACGGCAGATAAGAACCACTTGGCCCATCTAGTCTGCCACTTTTTTTATCCTTTAGGTAATCTCAACCCTTTTTGAACCTTAATTCTTTGTAAGGATATTCATATGCCTATCCCAAGCATGTTTAAGTTGCTCTACAGTCTTAGCCTCTACCACCTCTGATGGGAGGCTATTCCACTTATCCACTACCCTTTCTGTGAAGTAAATTTTCCTTAAATTTCCCCTGAACCTGCCTCCCTCCAGCTTCAGTGTATGTCCTCGAGTTCTAATACTTCTCTTCCTTTGAAGAATGTTTCCCTCCTGAACTTTGTTAAAACCTTTGGTATATTTGAAAGTTTCTATCATGTCTCCTCTTTCTCTTCTTTCCTCCATTCTATACATGTTAAGATCTTTTAGCCTTTCCGGGTAAGTTTTGTGATGTAGGCCATGCACCATTTAAGTTGCCCTTCTTTGTACACTCTCTAATGTATTTATATCCTGCTGGAGATATGGTCTCCAGAACTGGACACAGTATTCCAGATGAGGCCGCACCAATGACCTATACAGTGGCATTATTACTTCTCTTTTCCTGCTACTGATTCCTCTTCCTATGCAACCAAGCATCTGATTGGCCTTTCTCATTGCTTTGTTGCATTGCTTTCCTGCCTTCAAGTCACTTGAAGTAGTGACTCCTAAATCCCTTTCCTCCTCAGTAGTTTCCGTTATAGTACCCTTGATACTATATTTAGCCTTTGGGTTTTTGAGACCCAAGTGCATGATTTTGCATTTTTTAGCATTAAACTGTAGTTGCCATGTTCTTGACCATTTTTCAAGTCTAGCTAGGTCATCAATCATTTGTTTTACCCCTCCTGGTGTGTCTACCCTGTTGAATATCTTTGTATCATCTGCAAAAAGGCATACTTTCCCTTCAATGCCATTTGCAATGTCACCAACAAAGATATTAAAGAGAACTGGTCCGAGTACAGATCCCTGGGGTACTCCACTGGTAACATTTCCCTCCATAGATTGCACTCTATTTACTACAACTGTCTGTTTCCTATCCTGCAACCAGTTTCTTATCCATTTAACTATTTTATAATCCACCCCCACACTTTCAAGTTTATTTATCAGTCTGCGATGTGGGACAGTGTCAAATGCCTTACTAAAGTCTAGATATGCTACATCTACAGCTCCCCCTTGATCTATTATTTTCATCACAGAGTCAAAAAAGTCAATAAGATTTGTTTGGCATGATCTCCCACCAGTAAATCCATGCTGTTTTGGATCCTGTAAGTTGTTTGATTTAAGATATTCCACAACTCTTTCTTTTAGTAGTTTTTCCATTTCTTTCCCTACTACTGATGTAAGGCTTAATGGTCTGTAATTACTTGCTTCTTCCTTGCTTCCACTTTTGTACAGTGGAACTACATTTGCTCTTTTCCAGTCCTCTGGAATGGCACCTGTATTTAGTGACTGGTTAAATAATTCTGTTAATGGTGCCACCAGCACATCTTTTAGCTCTTTTAGTATCCTTGGGTGTATCCTATCTGGCCCCATTGATTTATCCACTTTTAGTTTTGAAAGTTCAGTTAGGACCTTCTCCTCTGTAAATGTACTTTCATCTACCTTATTTTTATGAATGTCCTTGCAACTTAACTCTGGCCCCTTCCCTTCTCCTTCTGTAGTAAATACTGAGCAAAAATAATGATTTAGGTGATCTGCTATTGCCTTGTCTCCCTCCACCAAATGCTCACTCTCTGTCTTAAGTCTTATTATTCCTCCATTCGATTTTCTCCTTTCATTTATATACTTTTAAAAAGTTTTGCCCCCTTTATCTACTGACTGGGCCATTTTCTCCTCGGCTTCTGCCTTAGCACGTCTGATAACTTTCTTAGCATCCTTTCGTCTGTCAAGATACACCTCTTTGTCGTTATTATTTTGAGTCTGTTTGTATTTCCTAAAAGCCATCTTTTTTGCTTTCACACTAGTTGATACTTCTTTTGTGAACCACACTGGCTTCCTTTTCCTGGTGCTTTTCCTAACCCTTTTGATACAAAGGTCTGTTGCCCTTAGTATTGCACTTTTCAGTTTTTCCCACCTCTCCTGCACCCCTTACAAGTTCCTCCAGTACGCCAATGAATCACTTAAACATCTCCCCATTTTTGCAAAATCAACATTTCTAAAATCCAACACCTTTGTTTTTGTGTGACAGGAGTTGGATCCTGTCTTTATACTAAACCATACTGCTTGATGATCACTGGATCCCAGGTGCTCACCCACATATAACTATATGACTATAACTATAACTGCAACTATATGAAATACTGTACTCAAACACCCGATTGAAAGGAACCATGGGGCTGAAACAGAGCAGGCTCAGCTACATATTGGGAAACTGAAGAGCATATGCAGGCCTAGGTTCTTCCATGAGTGGCATAGCCTCAATACAGTGTCAAAACTGATCTTGAGCTAGAATCTGCAAGGTCACCGTTGTAATCTCACAAGCCACCTTCTCATGTAATC
This sequence comes from Pseudophryne corroboree, assembly GCF_028390025.1. Taxonomy (NCBI): domain Eukaryota; kingdom Metazoa; phylum Chordata; class Amphibia; order Anura; family Myobatrachidae; genus Pseudophryne; species Pseudophryne corroboree. Next base: position 762,089,622 of record NC_086444.1, on the reverse strand, counting down.
TGGCATGTGAACTGGGTAACTTTTTATAGTCTTGCAGGCATGCCTAATATCCTGGGAGCTATGCCAATGCGCTATGCCTATTCTACAAATGTGCAGGTGGAAAACTAAAAATAATGAGTGTTGCAGTGGGCTATCCTTGCTCCTGTTACAGTCCTTTTATCCTTAAGTAGTCATCCCCCTATGATCAATTTAAGAGTAGGCAAATGCCAGAGCAATGGTTTCTTGGTATGTAGACATAATAATGTAGACATTATTATGTTTCCTTATAGACAATATACATTTAGATATTATTGTTATGTTTTTTGGTTTTACAGATGCTTATGTCTATGGCTGTTGCTCCTTGCTTCTGACTCTGCCTTTGCATCTGGATACTCCTGCTGAGCATAAGTATTATGATGCACACAAAACCACTAGCTCAGTAATAGAACAAACATTTGGCTTTTTAAAATGTTAGCTCATGTGCCTGTCCAAAGTGGCTGATGTTGTGCTCTGCTGTGATCTATTGCATAATCTGGCCTGCAACAACCATCACCACCTGATTATTCAATAGACAGTGAGAAGGTAGGGGTATTCTTGCTATTATGTAATTCTGAGAGCACAAACAGTGGAAGCAAGGTCAGGCAATTAGTCATTTAACATTTATTTTTTTACAAGTAGTGTAAGTATACTTCACACAATTGCAATTTTCACCTTATAGCTAAAGTTTCATATGTGCTTCTGTGATACAAGACTAAAAGCAGTTGTTATGCTTTGTAGCATACAATGAGCCTTAAATAAGATTGCATAGTTTTTTTTATCTTTTTATTGAGGTTTTACATAACCATAAACAAAAAGAAGACATATAAAAAACAAAAAGAAGACATATAAACATCAATGTCCAATCATGAAGGGCAATTAAAATAATGATGACATCATATAAGACCAGTAGATGTTTGTTATATCAAAATGTTAATATAAAGGTCCAGAAGTAATAAAACTGAAAAAAAAGTTTGTTTTCCCTTTCAAGCAATATTTACAAAAAAGAGAAATATATGGTCCTTCATTACAAATGGTGGGAAAAGAAGAAACAAATGTAAAAGAATAATAAGAAAATAAGATTTGGAAGGGTGACAATGACACACGAGGAAAGGATGACATGGGCAGGACAAGAAAATGAAAAGCATCATATTCCAATAAGGCAAGGACAAAGAAAAAGTTTAATCGGATCATCTAACCTGTGGTGAAGAGACGTATCTTAATGAAAATCTAGTAGAGAATATATTTAGGAGTGTTGTAATACCAGACAAAGTAAATGTAATTTATATCAAGCCTGATTGTTTAAGAGTTTGCTATGTAAATTCCACTTAGTAGACTCAAATTGCCTGAGTATGTGTTAGTAGACAATAGGATCCATGTGTTCAATGTAAGTGACCCATTTCCTATAGAACTTCACCACTCCCTTCGCAATGTTAGGCAGGGATGTTTGTCTATCAAAATAGATCAGCTGTAGCATTTTCTGTTTGAACTCATTAATAGTTGGAGCAGATCTAGAGGTCCAATGAACGAGAATCAGTTTTTTGGTAACTGCCACCATTATTGGGAGAATCAGAATAAGCTTGATTTTCTACGGACCTAAAATCCAACTGAAAGAATTTGAAATTTAAACAAGCCAGTCGATCTGGGGACAAGTGTAAAGAAAATATTACATTTATATAACCTAAGAGTTTATTCCAGCAATGTATAAAGATTGTGTCTGAGAAATGACATTTACAACAGAAACCTGACTCTGAGGGAACAGCATGCTTACATTGCAAAGGGGATATTTAAGCCTGTGAATCATTCTAAAATGAACTTCCTGAAGGTATGAAGAGTGCAAGAGTTTTAAAGAAGAGCTGTAATGTTTTAGTAATTACATCTCAAAGGTTAGGTATGTCTTTCTATAATGATAATACTAGTTTATTCATGGAAGAGAGTGTTTGTGAGTCAGGTCTGGGTACAAAATTCTGGTTCTGCAAGGTTTAGAACTACTAACTAAGCTTTAGAAGTTATAGAAAACAATCTGGGACAGTAGACTGTTGGAGGAGAGGGGGCGGAGAGTTAATAAAGTGTCGTGTTTACAGATACATAAAAAAATAATGATGTGTGAGCCCAAAGGTTTATTGTAATTATGAAAAAGGGAGTATCAAGCAACCTGGGTCAAATAGTTTGGATGTTAGACTAAGACCCTTAGAATACCATGTCAAATAAGCGGGGTTATGCTACAAAGGTTGAACATAGATAGATTATCCCAAAGGGGAACAAAAGAGACTTCTCAATAATTTTTTGTTAATGGAAATATGAGAGAAAAGAATCTCTAAATATGATGTAAGAGAGAAGGTGGTGAGGGAAATCGCATGCAGTTGAACACTAGGTAAGCATGGAGTAAACAAGGCACAGTTAAGTTCCCAATCAGTGTATGTACTTCTTTCAAGCAGTCACATACAGTGCAGTATGCAACAATAAGAGATTGAAAAAGTATAAGAGGATATTTCAGGTATTCCTAAACCTTCAGAGGCTCGTGTGGCCTGAAGTTTAAAAAAAATCAATTTTAGGTTTTTTATTTTGCCAGAGAAATTTAGACATTGGGCAACATATATGGTGTATATCAGATTTTGGAAATGGTTATGTGGATAATTTGCATAAAATAGAAAATTTTGTGAAATATACCAGTACCGTGGCTCTACCAAGTAAAGATAAAGGAAGTAATTTTCAATGGGCAAGTATGGTTATTATCTTGTTAATAACTGGGGTATAATTCAGTGCGTATAATTGTGAAAGGTCAGACAGAATATAAATGCAAAGTTATTGAAGGTGAGAGGGAGCCAAAGTGAATGCTATAGGTAAAGATGCAAGAGAGAAAGATGAAGGGTGTTTATCTAAGCAAAGGAATTAGAATTTCTGAAAATGTATCTTATATCCATTGAATGACCCAAAAGCAGTAATAATTTGGAAGATCTCCGAGAGAGATGTAGAAGGGTTAGCTATATACTGCATAGTAGAATGTTATCAACAAAAAGAGATATTTTAAGATCAATTTTTCCAATACTTATTATTAGAGATGAGCGGGTTCAGTTCTCGGTGAACCAAACCAACCCAACAATTGCGATCTGATCCTGGATCCGAGTCTGGCTCGGGACTTCCCACCTTACTCGGATCCCAAAGCGAGGCAGAATGTCATCTTCCCTCTGTCGGATTCTCATGGGTTTTGGACTCTACATCGGTTCCATCTTCACTCCGGCTGTGGAGAGTGTATTTGATAGATGTGTCCATCTCCAGTACTGTGTTGTCTGGCGTGGTTAGGGGCGGGGTGGGTGCTCTGTCTTCTGTATCTGAAAGCTGTGCTCTCTCTGTCTGCTGTATCTGAAAGGGGTGCTCTCTCTGGTGTATCTATAAAAGGGGTGCTCTCTCTGTATGCTGTATATGAAAGGGGTGCTCTCTCTGTCTGCTGTATCTGAAAAGGGGTGCTCTCTCTGTCTGCTGTATCTGAAAGGGGTGCTCTCTCTGTCTGCTGTATCTGAAAAAGGGGTGCTCTGTCTGCTGTATCTGAAAAAGGGGTGCTCTGTCTGCTGTATCTGAAAAAGGGGTGCTCTGTCTGCTGTATCTGAAAGGGGTGATCTGTCCGTCCATCCAGGTGCTCCACACCAGTGCAAAATTAAAATAATAAAAGCTAAAAAGAAAAATCTTAAAATTATAATTACAAAAAAATATATATTTTTTGTTTGTTAATTGCTGTACCCCAGTGTACTATACAATTTTTAAATTTCCTAAGTACTGTGACACTGCCAGTCAGACCGCAGTATATTATTTCCTACTCAAACACATATTGTGTGACACTGTCAGTGAAGGTCAACTGCAGTGTATAATTATATATATTTCTGACTCATTTGTGTGACACTGTAACCACCGATGTGTGATATAAAAAATACTCTACATATTTCTGACTCATTTGTGTGATGCTGTTGGTGAAGGTCAACTGCAGTGTGTAATTATATGTATTTCTGACTCATTTGTGAAACACTGTTGCTGTACCCCACTTTGTGTTGATAGAAATGGGGGACAAACAATTCAAAGATCAGGAACCACTTCCTACTATTAGTGCTGAAGCTGCTACACTAGTCATGACCTTGACAATGCAAGTTCATCAACATCATCTGCTAAGGCCAATGCCCAATGTCATAGAGGGCATGTAACATCAAAGAATCAATACTGTATTTTACATTCTAAATAAAAAAAAGTAAAGTTAGCTGATGAGAAACGTAAAATTGTAAAAATGTAATTCACTACACAAAGTGGCAAGGAAAAGCTAAGGCCTTGGCCTATGTTTGTAACTGGTGGTTCTGCATCTCATAATAATTGAGTAAGACCTCCTCCCTGTAGAAAAGTTAAAAAAATGAAACTTATTAAGGCATAGGAACCAACTGTGTTCAGAAATATCATCAATCCCCAAGGAGAGTCCAAGTGTGTCCATGGTTGTGATGTATAAGCCTGACCTTTCCAATACTGTACAGGAAGAGTAGGCTCCTTCCACCATTTGCACACCCTCTGCAAGTGTTGGGAGGAGCAGCACCAGTCAACGTGCTGACATTGAGATTGAGGCTGTCACTGTAGAAGTAAACTAGGATGAGGAGGATACTGGTGTAACTGGCACTAATGAGAATGTTGACAATGAGGATTTTGATGATGGGGATGTGGTTTATTTAAATAAGGCTCCAGTTGCCCATGGTATGAAAAAGCCCATTGTCATACCTAGGCAAAAGACAAAAAAGTCCACCTCTTCCCTGTGGAATTATTTTTCCCACACCTTGACAATTACTTTCTAGCCATCTGTAGCCTTTGTAAAACTGTTGTAAATAGAGTAACCACCTAGGACCCTCCTCCCTGTTATGCAACTTGCAAAGCATACATCACATGCTGTTGACAGATTCAGAAACGTTGGCTAAGAATGTAACCAGTCCAGTGACACTGTGCTCTCTTTCTATGTTGGATCCAAGCACCTTCAATCCCCACCACCAACATCCTTATTGTCAATTTTCTCTTCATTCAGGATCGGAAGTAGCCCTGTATCCAATTCCTCTGGAAGATCCTTGAGTTGCTGTTGCTGCTGGGAGTTGATCTTCATCCCAGAAGTGGCCCAGGAAGACTACTTATAGTTTAACAAAACAATTGTCTTTCCTATAATCCTTTGCAAGGAAGATGAAGTATGACAGCAGTCACCCAGTTGCAAAGTGGATTACTGAGGCAATAACAGCTATGCTGGTATTAGATGTGGGTCAAGTATCCACCATTAGTGCAGTGGGATTTAGACAGTTGATTGACATACTGTGTCCCTAGTACCAAATCCCGTCTTGATTCTACTTTACTAAACAAGCAATTCCCAGCCTGTACAAGGACATAAAAAATAGGGTTATTAGTGTCCTCAGAAATGCCGTTGTACCCACTGTCCACTTAACCATGGATATGTGGACAAGTGGTACAGGGCAAATAAAGACTATATGACAGTGACAGGCCCAGGGTAGATGTATTGCATTCTGCAGCACCAACAGCAGCAGCACCAGCAACATCTCACAAATGCAAACTGATTCAGAGTCAGGCTACTCTGTATCATTGGTTTCAGTAAGAGGCACACCACTGAGAAACTCTTAGAAAAACTCAGGGAAATTATTGCACAATGGCTTACCACACTTGGACTCTCCTCGGGATTGGTGATATCTGACAATGCCACCAATATTGTGAGAGCATTGCATCTTGGCGATTTCCAACACATCCCATGTTTTGCTCACAGAATTAATATGGTGGTGCAGAATTTTTTTTAAATGACAGGGGTATGCAGGAGATGCTGTTGGTGGCCCGAACATCTTGTGGACATTTTTGACATTCAGAAACTGCATGTCGAAGACTGGAGCACCAGCAAATACTCTTGAATTTGCCCTGCTATCTTCTGAAGCAAGAGGTAGCAATTAGGTGGAATTCTACCCTTCATATGCTTCAGCAGATGGAGGAGCAGCAAAAGGCTATTCAAGTCTACACAACTACGGATAACATAGGGAAAGGTGTGGGAATGCACTTGAGTCAAGCGCAGTGGAGAATAATTTCTGTGTTGTGCAAGGTTCTCTAACCCTTCAAAGTTGACACTTGTGAAGTTAGTTCGGAAACTGCCAGCTTGAGTCAGTTCGTTCCCCTCATCAGGCTTTTGCAAAAGCAGCTAGATAAAGTGAAGAAGGAGCTGAAATAGAGCGATTCCGCTAAGTATGTCGGACTTGTAGATGAAGCCCTTCATTTGCTTTGCCAGGATTCAAGGGTCATCAATCTCTTGAAATCAGATCACTATATTTTGGTGACCATACTTTATCCTAGGTTTAAGTTATACATTTGGCGGGATGTAATGCTGCCTGAGTACGACAGCCGTGTTGGGTGCTGGCTGAACTCAGACATTTTTTTAAAGGGTCTACATAAGAAAAGGTTTTGGCACTGCGCTATAGGAAAAAATAAGTTAATTCTGAACAATGCTGCTGAAAGGAGTGGGGTTACTACCTTGCTCCACTAGAGAAGGAACACGAATATACAAGATTTTTCCCCAGCGCAAAGAACCAGAATGTGGAGAAATGACAATAAAAACAAAATAAAACACGAATTTTTGTATTTCTTGTTCTTTTATTTCTATTTTATTTAAATAATTCAGGTAATGATAATATCAAGGTTAAAAACCATAAAAAGGTATGCAATAGTGTGACTACCTATTACCGATAAACAAGGACACAACACATACAAACATATAACATATATGGATTAAGGCAAGTGATCTTATGCCCCACAGTACTTTGATGGGCTCCAGTACATAAGCAAATTGTAGATAGTTCTAATAGAAGGGACACGCTGATCCATGGCTTACTCCCTCTATTTAAATTGAGTCAGTCACAGATGATATTGTTCCAAAGATTAGACTCAGTGGGCACACTCTAGACTGTATAAAAATGCACCAACACCGTTATTAATAAAGGTCTTCCCAGTCACTGTTTAGTGCATCTGCACAACCGCTGATATTGCACTTAATATAGTTCCTTTATGATAAGATGATACCTTATAATATCGTCCAAGTAATGTCTCTCAAAGGGGAAAGCTCCCTGGCTGTATTGTTCCCAAAACTGATGAGGAGGATCCGGAATCCGCCGGCAGAAGTCCCGTGCACGCTGCTTGTAGCGCTACACAGTGTCGCTTGGGATCGATGTTCTCTGCACTCAACACGTTTCACCTGTAGAAGGGCTTTGTCAGGATTGCAGAATAATCGATCTGTCTCCCTTCATCAATTTATAGGACATCCAGCCATGAGTTCCTTTTCCTGTATGCGTTCAAAGGTATCCTAATGACATCGTGCGTTCCACCATCCTGTGGACTTCCTGATCAAAAAGGATAAGCTCTTGCCCTGCCGCCTTCTTAACGGTTGCTCACCAGATAAAAGGTACACAATATCTCTCTTATGTGATCCGTTCACATGGGCAAATCTGACACCATAACAACATAAAAAACATGAAACAGTGCTCATAATATTCTAATAGCTATATTTAAAAATTAAAAGATTAGTCCTAAAAAAAAACTAATACTATAATATATTATAATTTAACTGAGGAGGGGTATTGATCTTCACCATATGGGTACACCACTAAAAACTAAACTCTACCTATTTTTCTATGGAATCCATATATTAAAAATATAAATGTATTTAAAATTATTATGGATTTCTAACTTAAAAAATATTTTATATTATAATTGATTATAGTAATAAATACATATTATTAACATATAAACACACACATATATATATATATATATATATATATATATAGTGCATATTAACCCTAACTAAGAATTATATAAAATATAAAATTAATTCTGACCCCTACTTATAGAAAAGTCATTAGGTCAAAATCAATATTAAGTCCCCTAGGTGTAAGGGTACCCAATTGATATATTAGTTTTGTCTCTTCTCTAATCAGATATTCATCCATCTGTCCTCCTCTCCATGGTACAGAGCTCTTCTTCAATCCTACAAACTGTAACATATATGGGTTGCCTTGATGTTTCTCTAAAAAATGGGCAGATACACTATGGTCCTTCTTCCTATTTTTTATGTTGCACAGATGTTCCTGTATCCTCACGTGCAACTTGCGCTTTATCTGACCTATATACTGTAGCCCACAAGGACAAAATAACAAATAAAAAACACCAGTGCTATTGCAACTTAAGCGTTCTCTGATCTTAAATTCCATACCATTAGAGCAGGCTTTCCCAACCACGGTCCTCAAGGCACATCAACAGTCCTGGTTTTAGTGATATACAGGCTTGAACACAGGTGACTTAATTAGTAGCTCACTTATTTTGATTTAACCATCTGTGCTGCAGCCTGGATATCACTAAAACCTGCACTGTTGGTGTGCCTTGAGGACCGTGGTTGGGAAAGCCTGCATTAGAGGAAGACCTAACTGTTTCAATAATCCTAGTCAAATTCATTCTGGTCTTTTGACAGGCCGTACAGACACCACATCTGGAGAAACTAATATATCAATTGGGTACCCTTACACCTAGGGGACTTAATATTGATTTTGATCTAATGCCTTTTCTATAAGTAGGGATCAGAATTAATTTTATATTTTATATAATTTTTAGTTAGGGTTAATATGCACTATGTGTGTGTGTGTGTGTGTGTGTGTGTGTGTGTGTGTGGTGTGTGTGTGTGTGTGTGTGTGTGTGTGTGTGTTTATATGTTAATAATATGTATTTATTACTATAGTCAATAATAATATAAAAATATTTTTTAGGTTAGAAATCCATAATAATTTTTAATATATTTATATTTCGAATATATGGATTCCATAAAAAAATAGGTAGAGTTTAGTTTTTAGTGGTGTACCCATATGGTGAAGATCATTACCCCTCCTCCGTTAAATTATAATATATTATAGTATTAGTTTTTTAGACTAATCTTTTAATTTTTAAATATAGTTATTAGAATATTATGAGCACTGTTTAATGTTTTTTTATGTTGTTATGGTGTCAGATTGCCCATGTGAACGGATCACATACGAGAGATATTGTGTACCTTTTATCTGGTGAGCAACCGTTAAGAAGGGGACAGGGCAAGAGCTTATCCCTTTTGATCAGGAAGTCCACAGGATGGCGGAACGCACGATGTCATTAGGATACCTTGGAATGCATACAGGAAAAGGAACTCATGGCTGGATGTCCTATAAATTGATACAGGAAGACGGATCGATTATTTTGCAATCCTGACGAAGCCCTTCTACAGGCAAAACGCACAGAGAACATCGATCCCGAGTGACGCTGTGTAGCGCTACAAGCAGCGTGCACGAGACTTCAGCCGGCGGATCCCGGAGCCTCCTCATCAGTTTTGGGAACAATACAGCCAGGGAGCTTTCTTCTTTGAGAGACATTACTTGGACGATATTATAAGGTATCATCTTATCATAAAGGAACTATATTAAGTGCAATATCAGCGGTTGTGCAGATGCACTAAACAGTGACTGGGAAGACCTTTATTAATAACGGTGTTGGTGCATTTTTATACAGTCTAGAGTGTGCCCACTGAGTCTAATCTTTGGAACAATATCATCTGTGACTGACTCAATTTAAATAGAGGGAGTAAGCCGTGAATCAGCGTGTCCCTTTTATTAGAACTATCTACAATTAGCTTATGTACTGGAGACCATCAAAGTACTGTGGGGCATAAGATCACTTGCCTTAATCCATATACGTTATATGTTTGTATGTGTTGTGTCCTTGTATACCGGTAATAGGTAGTCACACTATTGCATACCTTTTTATGGTTTTTAACCTTGATATTATCATTACCTGAATTATTTAAATAAAATAGAAATAAAAGAACAAGAAATACAAAAATAAGTGTTTTATTTTGTTTTTATTGTCATTTCTCCACATTCTGGTTCTTTGCGCTCGGGAAAAATCTTGTATATTTTTTTAAAGAGGCAATCACTTACAAGGCAAAACCATGCCTTGTAAGTGATTGCACATTTAAAAAAAAAATGTTTGGCCGGCAACTCACACTGCCACCGGACTCGGGCGGCATTACATCCCACCACTTGTGTCTTTCTTTCCAATGGCACAAATCTGCAGAGATGCAGAGAGCTGTTGGTGAGAAAAATATCAGCTCAAGTGGAACGTGACATGGAAAATCTCCTCCTTAATTTTCTCCCGCAATTATGGCTGCAAGGAAAAAACAAAATTTTCCAAAGAGACCCACTGGCAGCTATGCGGATCAATCAGGAACACCTTTTAACATCTGGTCCAGACTGAAGGAGCTGCCTACAATTCTTGACATGTCTACTGTCATTGCATATGTTGCTGTCACCATTTTAAGAATGGTTGATGACTAATTCAGTGATATTATAGAAATAGGCATGTCAGACAGTCCGTCTCAATACTAGCAGGAAAAAGAGGCAATTTGGAGGCCCTTGCACAAACTGGCTTTGTTTTACTTTAGTTGCACTCCCTCCAGTGTGTACTCAGAAAGAGTTTTTATTGCAGCTCGGAACTTTGTTAGCAATCAGCGTAGGAGGTTACTACCCCAAAATGTGGAAAAGATGATGTTCATTAAAATGAATTACAAATTCCACGAGGAAAACCTTTACCGGCAATTAACTACAAAAAGTAGAGAGGGTGGATTCCAGTGGGGATGAATTAATAGTCTGTGAAGAAGAGGATGTACACACTTATGGAGGTGAGGAATCAGATGCTGATGACGATATTGTTCCTATTTAAAGTGCTAAAGCCAGTTTGTGCACTGCCTATTGCCATCTTGTTTTGTGGGGGTCCAAACAAACCAATAGTTTCAGCCACAAGTGACAGTCCCTGGTACTGAAATGATTGGTTTGTTAAACTTTACATGTCCTGTTTAATATACACCATAAGGGTGGGTGGGACGGCCCAAGGACAATTCCATCTTTGCCTTATGTGCTCTTTGGAGCATTTTTTTTACATACTTGATAAAACTGATATCCTCTCTGCCTCTGCAGTGCCACTCCTAGATGTGCCACGTGTTTGTGCCACCCACTTCTGTTGCTTAGCTTAGTCATCCGGCTACCTCGGTGCAACTTATTGGCCTAAACTGGATGAAAACAATATTGTGAGCTGTGAGGTGTTCAAAATAGATTTGAAATGAGTGGAAATGAATGTAATTGAGGTTAATAATATGGCATAAACAAAAATACCACAAAATTTTGTTATTTTTGCAATTTTTTATGATTAAAAAAAAAATACAGATCCAAAACCAAAACCCGCAAGGGCTATTTTGTCAACACCAATACAGATCCAAAACACAAAGGAGATACAGATCCAAAATTAAAACACAAATCCGAAAAAAATGGCTCGGCGTACACACCTACTTCAAAGTAGAGATGAGCGGGTTCAGTTTTAGTCAGTTTTACTCGGATTTACTCAATTCTCAAAACGGCATCTTACTGGCTCATTCATGTCACGTGTTTTGGATAGCCAATAGGAAAAATCCAGATAAAACTGAACTGGCATTAATTCTGGCGTTAAATCAGAACCCGCTCATCTCTACTTCAAATTGCTCCCACACTGAGATTTTCACACCTACACAATAAGAATTGGATTCTAACACCTTTCCACAAGCCTGCTATGTCCTAGAATACAGTAAATGACAAGGGGACTGAGCATGAGTTGTAGTTTTGCGAGAAATCAAGGCTGCCCCACATGCCAGGTCCCCCAACCACCCCCCATCTCTGTTAATCAGCGATGCGCCTGTATCTTAAGGGTTGCCGCTAGGCTGCAAAGGCAGTCACCGGGCCACCATGTTTTGGTTCGCAGCGGCTGCACATGACATCACTTAGCCACCACGGCCCACCCTGCACACGGTCCGGACATACCTGTGTTGTCCAGACTGCGCACCCCCCTAACGCCACCACGATGCCCCTTAAATGCCATGGGAGCCACTGCCAGGACTTAGACTGCAATCATGTGCGATTACAATCTAAGTCCTAGTGCATGCATACATCAGTGTGCGCACATGCACAGGAGTGCAGAAATCGTAAAATAGCAATTTCTGCACTTCATCGTTTTATGCTAATTCAGCCCCAAAATCAGCAACAGAAAGGAAAATTTATCTTATTTATAACTTTATTAAAATATACCCATTGGATTAAGAGAAGCAATAAGTAATAGCAATAACTGAGATAATTAGGCCCTTTTCATTAACCTGTTATACTATATTTTCTGGATAACACACCAAATTGGAAAAAAAGAAAAAAAAACTACTTTCTCTCCCTCTTTCATCATCAAATGAGTTAATACTTATAGTAATCTGTCATTGATGACCCAATGTATACGTATACCTCCAGCTTCATTCTTTCACTCTGCCACGTGTTGCAGTTCCTATTACAACATCACAGGCCTCTATTCTCCAATCCCTTGGCATTTAAAAAAAACACAGATGCAGTCATGGGAAGCAAGCAGGCTAGAAACTTCTTTTGCCCTGTAACCTCTTTTCCCCAGTTTCAAAAAGAAACGATATAGAAGTGGTACCCAACAGACAGCCCTGCGCTTGGAAGAACAGAACTGTAAATTCTCGCTTTGTGACTGACGTCTCCAGAGCCCCTGCGCTTAATATAAAGAAAACTGCAGGTCCTTTGGTATGACCAATCAGGTCTGTTCTTTGTAATGCCAGATCTATAAGAAACAAGACTGCTACAATTGCTGACCTCATTTACTCTTCAGATCTAGCGTGTATTACAGAGACTTGGCTAGATGAAAATGCAGCACCTATCTTGGAAGCTGCGGTACCAACAAACAACTCTGTCATCCACAACCCAAGACTGGACTGCAGGGGAGGTGGGGTGGCTATCTGCTTCTAAAAAGAACTTAAAGTTAGGGTCCACCCAATGGAAATTACTCACTTATTTAAGTGCAGTGCTGCTCAAAGTTCAAAATAATTATGTTTAAGAGTTCTTCTCATTTACCACCCCCCTGGAGATGGAAAGATATTTCTAAAAGAAATTGCAGACACTGTTACTGGCCTAGTTCTGGAGCATCAAATAGGGCACATCCTCAGGTATTTCAAGGCATGTGTTGATGATGAGCTCTCACACCTTGGCAAAGACCTCCTGTGCATAATGAATTGTCTGGGCTTCACTCAAGTCATTCCTTGCTGCCACACATAAAAGTGGTCACACTCTAGCGCTTGTATTTCAGATTGGATTGTAAGTCACTGACCTGAAAATAAACCCAGTCATGTGGTCAGACCACCACTCACTTTTCCCATGGAGTTGACCAGAAATCGTCCAAGGAGGGGTATGACTCCCCAGGCTCGTTGAGAAAATGTGGAGCTCCCTGCTATAGGCCCCTGTTCCCTAGTTTGTTACTTGTTAATAGGGACATGATGGCTGCAATTGATATTATTGCCCCTGTGCATATACGACCTCCTCAACCACACCGTCAAGCTCCCTTGTTTGACAACAGTGTTAATGAGCTCTAGATAAGTGGGCATAGACTGGAGAGATGATGGGGGATGACTAACCTGGTAAAGAAGAAGAGAAAATGGTCAAATGAGAACACTGCAGCAAACAATAGGTCAGCTCAACTTTTCTGCACAGTGGAGATGCTCTGCAGCCTAATGAAACACTCTCCCAGGAAAGATCTCCACAGTACCACAAAAGGAGTGCCAAACTCCCAAGCCTGCCAATGTAAAGCCCCTACCTTCATGGATCAGCTTTGACTCAATGGATGTAAAAGACATTGCTGAAATTACCTGGATTTTGATTTCCACTACCTGTGATCTGGACTCGGCATCAAAGTTTCTAATAGGGTATATGGATGTACTGCACTGTATGGCCCTGTCTTTGCAAATTGTTCAATGGCATTTTTCCTGAACCCCTAAAGGAAGTACTAATTGTTAGACCTCTTCTTAAAAAAAATGAATTTAGATCCCGAGTACATTACCAACTACAGGCCGGTATCAAACCTTCCATTTCTAGGCAAGGTTATTTAGAAAGTGGTTGCAAGTCAACTGGAAACATAACTGACAATCCATGATATTTATGATACATTCTAATGAGGATTCAGGAAAAGACATAGCACTGAAACAGCCCTCATGTGAGTGTTAATTGATCTTCTGATGGCAAGGGACAAAGGTGTTTGTTCAGTCTTAATACTTCTGGATCTCTGTCTGCAGCATTTGATACAGTGGATAATGGGCTTCTGATTGAGAAACTGAAAAATTTCTGTGAACTGGATGGCACAGTCCTAAACTGGTTCAAATAATTTCTCACCAGTAGGTCACAGATAGTTTCATCTGGACTCATCAACATCAGTGACATTGCCATGGGGTGTCCCGAAAGATTATTTACTATCCCCCATGCTTTTGCAGTATACATGTTACCACTGGGTGAAATAATCAGATACCATGACCTGGTCTACCACTGCTATGCAGATGATACACAACTATACTTATCATTTCCTCTGGGCACTGAGAACCCAATAACAACCCTAAATGGCTGTCTAGTGGAACTCCTGGAGTGGATGAGTGCCACTTGGCTGAGACTGAATAATGATAAAACAGACATCCCTATGATAGGACATCAACACCAAAGGACAAGACTGTAGCATAACCAACCAACTGGACTTACACTTGGAGGTACAGAATTACAAAACTCTGATCATGTGCAGAATCTTGGCATTGTCCTGACACTTAAACATCTGATATCAGCCACAATCAAATGCTCATTCTCTCATCTGAGGAAAATAGCTATAATCAAACATTTAATTCCCTCTGAAGATCTGTCAACAGTCATCCATGCATTTGTATCATCTCAATTAGACTACTGCAATGCCCTCTTCCTTGGTCTCCCTGCGGTCTGGTACAAAACACAGATGCCAAGCTGTTTATCAACCAGCCCCATTGTAACCACATAACACCCATTCACTACTCCCTCCATTGGTTGCCCGTAAGATGGTGAATGATCTTCAGGATTGGCTTACCGAGTTTCAAAGCCCTGTACATGACCAGGGCCCAATGTACCTGAAGCGGCTTCTGATTCCATACTGTCCATCTCGATTACTGTGGTCTGTAGATGAAGGACTTTTAGCAATACCTAGAATCTCCCGTAATTCATCTGGGGGTCGAGCTTTGAGCCATGCAGTTCTGACTCTATGGAACTCACTTCCCCGCACAGTTCGAGAGGCCCCAAATTTTCCTGTTTACTCAAGCATTTCCATAATGTCCCTTCAGTATCTCTATGTTCTCTAAATTTTATGAAAAGATTTTCTGTACTTCATTGTTTCTGTACTATCTGTTATGCGCATTGAGAAAGAGCACTACAGACGTAGGCATGCTCATCTTACTGTGATGCGGCCTGTTGCCCATGGCATGCTGCATGATGTGCGATTGCTTCATTAATTCCTTTAGGTATTAATGGAGCAATCACCAGCTGTGAATAGTCACAGCCTGGCACGCCATGCAGCAAGATGTGTTGCAGCATGCTGCATCACAGCAAAAATGGGCATGGCTACATCTGTATATAATTAAAATTATTATTATTATTATTATTATTCTCCTCTGCAATGGACTAAGGTACATTCCCGCTATTTTCCCAATGTCATGGATGTTGTGTAGCCTTGGATAGCTTGTTGTTGATCCTCCATCTGCTGAAACATAGAAAGGGTGAATTCCACCTTGTTACCACCTCTTGCTTCAGTTTTTTTAGCACTGATTTTTTTGACACCTCTTCTAGACTCTGAGGGGTAAATTTACTAAGATGGGAATTCTATTTCAGATGGGATGTTGCCCATAGCAACCAATGAGATTCCAGGTATTTTCTTCTAGAAGGTGCTAGATAAATGAGAAATAGAATGTTTGTTTGCTATGGGAAACATCCAATCTTAAATAGAACTCCCATCTTAGTAAATTTACCCCTGAGTTAAAAGGGTTTGCATCATCATGAGAGGCAGAAGAAGATGCCTCACTGACAGTTGCAGAACTACCAATAGAAATTATAAGACAAAGGGAACTGATGGGTTTACCACAAGCAGAGGGTACAAAAGTATAATAAATCAATTTTGTGCTGTTTACCCTTATTTCGCTCAGTCCTCAGATACTGTAGTTGATCCACTTATCAGAGGCAAATCTGTGTGATCCACTGTTATACCTGTAACAAGATTTCTATTGTGATACTCATCTAGCAACCAAATAGATGTAGATACTGTGCAGGGGAGAGCGCTAATTGTTGTTAGTCAAAGCGCAACCCCTGCACCCACTCTGTCTGCAGCAGCAGCCTCTCTGCTCAGTCCAGCACACACTGCTGTACAGTATGTGTGGGGCTAGGGAGGCTGCAGCAGCAGTCACCTCTGCCAGTGCAGGGGAAGGTGGTAGCGATCCCACTTATCATGCCCCCACCTCCCTAGATTTGCTCTTGGCTGGGGACTCCCATACAGTATATGGTTGTAAAGAATGCTAATAATTTGCACACTAGGAGTCTGATTCAGAGATGGATGCTGTTGCAGTTGTAGTCAGTTGCAGCTGGGATAATATGCAAATGCTAGCTTTAACCATCACCTGCATTTCTGTAATGCTGTAATACAGCTGGTGATCAGTTTCTCCATCTGAGTATGGCCTCTGTGGCAGCGGCTGTGCACCTAGCAACACAGACACTTTGCCCGTGACACTCCCATAACATTCACTTCAGGCCATCTCCCAGTAACCACCAAAGAATGCCCATTGCTTTGCCACTCCATTTCTGATACCATCTGTCCCAGTTGCTACAGCACCTTTGTGCATATACTCTGTGTAACACATGTGCCGTATGGGTTTTCTGAATTTTTCCTGCATGGCCAGTAATTACTGAACTACATGAACATCAGCATTTTTGGGGTTATTCAGAGATGAATGCAAATGGCTGCATATGCAGTTAGATCTGCGTTCATCTCTGCACGTGCCGGGGGCCGCCAAGCATAGAGCATGGTCACCCAGCATGTGTAAGTCTACCCCCCGAAGACTCCATCTCGGATCTAAGGTTGACCAGTGGTGGTGCACCCTGGCTGCACTTCCAGGTGGTCAGGGGCAATTGTTTTTATCAGAGCAATTTTTTTGTGACATCACGCAGCCGCCCCGAAAACGGTCCCGTCCCGTCCTCCTTCGTCCCACCCCCCAAATCCGACATTGCCACCCCAAAAATGCCCGCTGCTGTCAATCACATTGCGGTCGCATCCATCGGTGATGCCACAATGTGTGAGTCTGCGCAGCCGCTCTGCAGCCACTGCGCTTGTGCACTTTTCCGCCACCTGCAAACTGAGCTGTGCACCACAACAGCGACTGGGTTTGAATGACCCCCAGTGTGGGGGGTTTTTTTGTGCATCTGAATCAGGTACAAGAACTCAAGTAGCTAACTATTTTGCAGTGAGTGTAACATTCAACAGTTAATATGGGGAGGCAAACTATTTTCTGGACAGGCTAATGAAATTGATTAGACCATAACAGGAGAAACTTATTAACAAAAGAAATAAAAAATAATAATACAGTGCTTGAAAAAAAATGTTATAAAATAAAATTCAATTTGAGGCTGGAATGTAATTTCAAATAAAAATGAAAAAGGACAAAAAGTATAGATTCACATTTGAGTGTATGCAAACTGCATCTGGGACTAGTATGGAAGGTGGACAGCTCACAATTTAATTATGTTTGTTAACATACTGTATCTACAGAGTTGATTAAAACATTTATTTATAAAATATACAATATATACACATAGAAAGATATATCACAAGACTGTGAAATCAATGATACTGTATATAGCAAAATAGCATAACAACTTTGATGTTGTAAAAACAGTTGTACTGATTGTATTTGATTGTATAGGATGTGGAAGAGCCTGTTTACAGCGACCTGCTTTTTATCTGCTATTTTAAAACATACATACACTATGAAGTAACATAGTAACATAGTATCTAAGGTTGAAAAAAGACAATTGTCCATCGAGTTCAACCTATTTGTGGTCTCCTATGCAGGATTATTTTGGTCTAAAATTTTGACTGATGCTGATGTCAGCCGTTGTGTTTTATCCCTCTTTTTATAGTAACTATAGTGCATGACTATGCACCATAACTCTGGATATACTTATCCATTAGGAATTTATCTAACCCATTCTTAAAGGTGTCGAATGAGTCCGCCATTACAACTCCCTCAGGCAGGGAATTCCAAACACGTATTGCCCTTACCGTGAAAAAGCCTTTACGCCGTATTGTGCAGAATCTCCTCTCCTCTAACCTGAGCGAGTGTCCACGAGTCCTCTGTGTTGATCTAACCAAAAACAGGTCCCGTGCAAGCTCTGTGTATTGCCCCCTTATATATTTGTAGATGTTGATCATGTCCCCTCTTTGTCTCCTCTTCATGCCTAGTCTTGCAAGCCTTTTCTCGTATTCCAGCATCTCCATGCCCTTAATTAGTTTGGTCGCCCGCCTCTGAACTTTTCTAGCTCCACGATATCCTTTTTGTAGTATTATGCCCAGAATTGTACACAGTATTCAAGGTGTGGCCTCACTAGTGATTTATATAACGGGAGTATAACACTCTCGTCCCTTGCATCAATTCTCCGTTTTATGCATGCTAATATCTTATTAGCCTTCTTTGCTGCAATCCTACTTTGGGTACTGCTGCTTAGTTTGCTATCTATGAGAACACCTAAGTCCTTTTCCAGGACAGAATCCCCTCATTTTACCCCATTTAGTATGTAGGTGTTATTTTTGTTCTTGTTACCACAGTGCATTACCTTACACTTGTCTATATTGAAGCGCATTCTCATTTGGTTGCCCATGCTTCTAATTTAACTAAGTTGTTCTGAAGCGACTCAGCATCCTCCTCCATATTTATAGCCTTACACAATTTGGTATCGTCTGCAAAAATTCACACCATGCTTTCTAGACCTTCTGTTAGGTCATTAATGAAAATGTTGAACAATAGCGGTCCTAATACCGAGCCTTGTGGCACACCACTTAGCACTTCAGTCCAATTTGAAAAAGATCCATTACCACAACGTGCTGCTCCCTATTATCTAACCAATTTCTGACCCAAGTGCATATTATGCTTCCTAGCCCTATATCTTGTAGCTTGTAGATAAGTCGCATGTGTGGTACAGTGTCAAAAGCTTTGGCAAAGTCTAAAAAGATGACATCCACCTCTTTAACCTGATCGAGGTTTGCACTTACTGTTTCATAAAAGCCAAGTAAGTTGGTTTGACAGGATCTGTCCTTCACAAATCCATGTTGATTCCTTTTAATGACCTTATTGGCTTCACAGAACTTCTGAACGCTATCCCTTAGAATACCTTCCAATACTTTCCCCACTATAGATGTAAGACTAACTGGTCTATAATTACCTGGTTCAGCTTTGCTTCCCTTTTTGAATATAAGCACTACTTCCACTATACGCCAGTCTTTGGGAACCATACCTGATATAACTGAATCCTTAAAGATCAAAAATAGCGGTTTTGCAAGTTCAGAGTGAAGCTCCATTAGAACCCTTGGGTGAATTCCATCGGGAACCGGTGACTTGTTAATCTTTAAATGTTATAATCAGTCACAGACTACCTCCTCGCTTAAATAAGTACCTATCAGTGGGATATTCTCATTATTGAGTTTGTGTGTTAGTCCCTGAATTGGGTCCTCTCTAGTAAATACTGTTGAAAAAAAACTCATTTAGTGTGTCCACTATGTCATTATCATTTTTGCTTAAGACTCCCAAGTTGTCTTTTAAAGGGCCTTTAATCTTTTGCTACTGTATTAATGTATTTAAAGATTTTTTTTGGATTCACTGTGCTTTCCTTTGCTACTAGTTTTTCGGTTTCTACTTTAGCCGCTCTTATTTCTTTTTTGCATATTTTGTTACAGTCCTTATAGTGATGAAATGACTCCGCTTTCCCATCAGATTTGTATTTTGTAAATGCTCGCCTTTTCATGCCCATAAGTTCCTTTATCTTTTTGTTAAGCCACATCAGTTTATGATTTTTATCCTTTTTTTGCTGCTTGTAGGAATAAATTTGAGAGTATTTTTAGCTAGCAGGGATTTTAATACATCCCATTTCTCTGTAGTATTTTTTCTTAGAAACAAACCTGCCCATTCATTATCCCTGAAAAATACCCTCATTATTTCAAAGTTGGCTTTGCTAAAGTTTAGAGTCCTAGTTGAGCCAGTATAGGACTGTTTATGAAAACTGATATTGAATGTGACCATATTGTGGTCGCTGTTTCCTTTGGGTTCCCCTACTATAATACCCTATTCCAATTCCCCATTGTTTGTTAATACCAGGTCTAAGATTGCATTGTACCTGGTAGGTTCCTCAATTAGTTGAACTAAGTAGTTATCATTTAGTGTGTTTAAAAACATATTACTCCTAGCAGTATCACATAAATCATTTTTCCAGTTTATCTCTGGATAGTTAAAATCTACCATCAATACTGTGGCACCTACTCCTGCTGCTCTTTCAATTTGCTTCAGTAACAATTCCTCATCAGATACATTAATACCAGGCAGCCTGTAGCATACACCCAATACTAACTTTTTTATTCCTTTATCCCCACATGCAATTTCTACCCATAACATCTCGACCGTGTCTACAGTACGATCCTGAATATCTTCCCGTATATCAGGTTTTAAAAACGGCTTTATGTAAAGACACACCCCTCCACCCCAATTATTTAGTCTGTCTCTCCTAAATAGCGTATAGCCCTGTAGTTTACTGTCCAATCATGAGATTCATCCCACCAAGTTTCAGTAATGCCTATAATATCATACTGTTTGCTTGCTGCAAGTATTTCTAGTTCGTCCTTTTTACCAGTAAGGCCTCTAGCGTTCACATACATACAACTAAGATAAGTATTTCCCCTTGCGTTAGGGACAGCTTTCACCTTATGTAGCAATGATGACCCGTAATCGTTATTAGTTAGTGCATTGGTAAAACCTCTTTTAGTACCCATTTTGTTTACTACCGCCATCCCCACTATTCTCACTGCATGACCCGTCATTTCTAGGTAATACCTCCCCCCAGGCTCCTAGTTTAAAATCTTCTCCAACCTTCTAACCATCCTTCCTCCCAGCACCGCTGCCCCCTCCTCATTCAGGTGCAATCCATCACGAAAGAAGAGATGGCGCCTGACAGAGAAGTCCGCCCAGTGTTCCAGGAACACAAACCCCTCTTTCCTGCAGCAATCCCTAAGCCACACATTTACCTCCCTAATCTCCCTCTGACTCCCTGGACTAGCGTATGGCACGGGTAATATTTCGGAGAATATTACCTTAGATGTCCTTGCCTTAAGTTTCTTGCCTAAGTCCCTATAGTATTTCTTAAGGACATCCCACCTTCCGCTAACTTTGTCATTGGTGCCAATGTGAACCAAGACCGCTGGGTCCTTCCCAGCCCCTTCCAACAATCTATCTACCTGGTCCACGATGTGCCGCACCCGAGCACCCTGGAGACAACAAACCATATGGCAATCGCGATCCCGTTAGCAGATTGCCCAATCTGTCTTCCTGGTGATAGAGTCCCCTAAGTTTTTGTACTGATTCTTTTTTGACTAGACATCCCTGTCATTATCATCACACTGTCCAGTGCTTGGGACCAAAATTCACATCGAAGGTTGTCCATCTTTCTGCAAATTGATAACTGACCCCTGATGAAGCCCATGGCTGAAATACGTTGGGTTTTCATTAACAGATCTAATTGAATTCTGAAAAAAGCCTGAACCAGAAGATTATCCTATACAATCAAACACAATCAGTGCAACTGTTTTTACAACTTCAAAGATTGTATGCTATTTTGCTGTATATCATTGATTTCACAGACTTGTGATCTATCTTTCTATGTGTATACATTGTATATTTAAAGAATAAAAGATTTATTCATCACATCGTCCTCTAACTCTTGATATTTGGGACATCTAGGTGATATTGACACACATAAAAGCTATAAACTAGCTCCTTTGGGAACCACCTGTATCTGTTAACACTGTTAACAGGGGGTACTCTCTAAGGTGTAGCTCCTCACATCAGCGCATAGTAGGGTCTTATATTTTATCTCTACAGAGTATATAAATATTTCCCACTGGGAAGAACCCTCAAAAAAGCAGTGCGATTGTATAAATTCACATTTTTCCATACCTATTCTAAAATTTTTACATGACACTTTTCTCCTAATAGGACTAAAGTGCTTCTTATTTGGATTCACAGCACAAAATACATAATAAACCTTACATTTGTTTTTTTTAGAAACTAATGGACATTAGTGAAATGCTTGAGTAGACAGGTGAGTCTTGAGGCCTCTGGAACTGTGTAGTATGAGCAAGTTCCATTGAGTTGAAACCATAAAGTTAAAAGCTTGACCCCTAGATGAAATCTGAGAGGTACAGCTAATACTCCTTATCTACTGTAGAGAACACAGTAATCAAGGGATCAGAAACTGCCCTTCTCAACTTTTTTATATAACCTTTTCTCTGACATCCTAGTGGATGCTGGGTACTCCGTAAGGACCATGGGGAATAGATGGGCTCCGCAGGAGACTGGGCACTCTTAAAAGAAAGATTAGGTACTACATCTGGTGTGCACTGGCTCCTCCCTCTATGCCCCTCCTCCAGACCTCAGTTAGAATCTGTGCCCGGCCAGAGCTGGATGCACCTAGTGGGCTCTCCTGAGCGTACTAGAAAAGAAAGTATTTGTTAGGTGTCTTATTTTCAGTGAGATCTGCTGGCAACAGACTCACTGCTACGAGGGACTTAGGGGAGAGAAGCAAACCTACCTGCTTGCAGCTAGCTTGTGCTTCTAAGGCTACTGGACACCATTAGCTCTAGAGGGATCAAACACAGGGCCCGACCTCGATCGTCCATTCCTGGAGCCACGCCGCCGCCCCCCTAGCAGAGCCAGAAGACGGAAGATTCCGGAGAAAATCGGCGGCTGAAGACTCCGGTCTTCAATAAGGTAGCGCACAGCACTGCAGCTGTGCGCCATTGCTCCCACAGCACACCACACGCTCCGGTCACTGGTGGGTGCAGGGCACTGGGGGGGGGGGGGGCGCCCTGGGCTGCAATTATTATACCTTACTTGGCAAAATGCACATAATACAGTTCTAAACTGTATATGTGCCTAATCCCCCGCCATAAATATTATTTAAAAAGCGGGAGAAGCCCGCCGCTGAAGGGGCGGGGCTATCTTCCTCAGCACAGCCAGCACCATTTTCCCTTCACAGCTCCGCTGGAAGGACGCTCCCCAGGCTCTCCCCTGCAGTATACACTACGGAAAGGGTAAAAAAGAGATGGGGGGCACATAAATTTAGGAGCAAAATTGTGATAACAAGCAGCTATTGGGGGAAAATTCACTGTGTATTAGTGTAAATCCCTCAGTTATATAGCGCTCTGGTGTGTGCTGGCATACTCTCTCTCTGTCTCCCCAAAGGACTTTGTGGGGTCCTGTCCTCAGTCAGAGCATTCCCTGTGTGTGTGTGTGCAGTGTGTCGGTACGGCTGTGTCGACATGTTTGATGAGGACGCTTACGTGGAGGCGGAGCAGGAGCCGATAAGTGTGATGTCGCCCCCTGCGGGGCCGACACCAGAGTGGATGGATATGTGGAAGGTATTAACCGACAGTGTCAACTCCTTGCATAAAAGGTTCGATGACGTAACAGCTTTGGGACAGCCGGCATCTCAGCCCGTGCCTGCCCAAACGTCTCAGAGGCCATCAGGGGCTCAAAAACGCCCGCTACCTCAGATGGCAGACACAGATGTCGACACGGAGTCTGACTCCAGTGTCGACGAGGATGAGACAAATGTACAATCCACAAGGGCCATCCGATGTATGATTACTGCAATGAAAAATGTGTTGCACATTTCTGACATTAACCCGGTTACCACAAAAAAGGGTATTATGTTTGGGGAGAAAAAGCAGCCAGTGACTTTTCCCCCATCTGATGAGTTAAATGAATTGTGTGAAGAAGCGTGGTGTTCCCCAGATAAGAAACTAGTGATTTCTAAGCGGTTACTAATGGCGTACCCTTTCCCGCCAACTGATAGGTTACGCTGGGAGACATCCCCTAGGGTGGACAAGGCGCTCACATGCTTATCAAAAAAGGTGGCACTGCCGTCTCAGGATACGGCCGCCTTAAAGGAGCCTGCAGATAGAAAGCAGGAGGCTATCCTGAAGTCTGTGTATACACACTCAGGTACTATACTAAGACCTGCTATTGCTTCAGCATGGATGTGTAGTGCTGCAGCAGCATGGTCTGATTCCCTGTCAGATAATATTGATTCCCTTGACAGGGATACTATTTTGCTAACTATAGAGCATATTAAAGACGTAGTCTTATATATGAGAGATGCACAGAGGGACATTTGCCGGCTGGCATCTAGAATTAATGCAATGTCCATTTCTGCCAAGAGAGTATTATGGACTCGGCAGTGGACAGGTGATGCTGATTCTAAAAGGCACATGGAAGTTTTGCCTTATAAGGGTGAGGAATTGTTTGGGGACGGTCTCTCGGACCTCGTATCCACAGCAACAGCTGGGAAGTCGACTTTTTTACCTCAGGTTCCCTCACAGCCTAAGAAAGCACCGTATTATCAAGTACAGTCTTTTCGGCCTCAGAAAGGCAAGCGGGTCAGAGGCGCGTCCTTTCTGCCCAGAGGCAGGGGTAGAGGGAAAAAGCTGCACCAGACAGCCAGTTCCCAGGAACAAATATCCTCCCCTGCTTCCACTAAGTCCACCGCATGACGCTGGGGCTCCACAGGTGGAGCCAGGTGCGGTGGGGGCCCGTCTCCGGAACTTCAGCGACCAGTGGGTTCGCTCACAGGTGGATCTCTGGGTTCTACAAGTGGTATCTCAGGGATACAAGCTGGAGTTCGAGACGTCTCCCCCTCGCCGTTACCTCAAATCAGCCTTGCCAGCTACTCCCAAGGAAAGGGAGGTAGTACTGGCGGCAATTCACAAGCTGTACCTCCAGCAGGTGATAATCAAAGTTCCTCTCCTTCAACAGGGACGAGGTTACTATTCCACAATGTTTGTGGTACCGAAACCAGACGGTTCGGTGAGACCCATTCTAAATTTGAAATCCTTGAACACTTATATAAGGAAGTTCAAGTTCAAAATGGAATCGCTCAGGGCGGTTATTGCAAGCCTGGAAGAGGGGGATTTTATGGTGTCACTGGACATCAAGGATGCTTACCTACATGTCCCCATTTACCCACCTCACCAGGAGTACCTCAAGGTTGTGGTACAGGACTGCCATTACCAATTCCAGACGTTGCCATTTGGTCTGTCCACGGCACCGAGTGTATGTACCAAGGTAATGGCCGAAATGATGATACTCCTTCGAAAGAAGGGAGTTATAATTATCCCGTACTTGGACGATCTCCTTATAAAGGCGAGGTCCAAGGAGCAGTTGTTGGTTGGAGTAGCACTATCTCAGGAAGTGCTACAAGAGCACGGCTGGATTCTGAATATCCCAAAGTCGCAGCTGGTTCCTACGACGCATCTGCTGATATTGGGCATGTTTCTGGACACAGAACAGAAGAAGGTGTTTCTCCCGGAGGAGAAGGCCAAGGAGTTGTCATCTCTGGTCAGAGACCTCCTGAAACCAAAACAGGTGTCGGTGCATCACTGCACGCGAGTCCTGGGAAAGATGGTAGCTTCTTACGAAGCAATTCCATTCGGCAGGTTCCATGCAAGGAACTTTCAGTGGGATCTGTTAGACAAGTGAGGATCGCTTCTTCAGATGCATCGGCTGATCATCCTGTCCCCGAGGGCCAGGGTGTCTCTGCTGTGGTGGCTGCAGAGTGCTCATCTTCTGGAGGGTCGCAGATTCGGCATTCAGGACTGGCTCCTGGTGACCACGGATGCAAGCCTCCGAGGTTGGGGAGCAGTCACTCAGGGAAGAAACTTCCAAGGACAATGGTCGAGTCAGGAGACTTCCCTACACATAAATATTCTGGACCTAAGGGCCATTTACAATGCCCTAGGTCAAGCAGAACCCCTGCTTCAAAACCAGCCGGTGCTGATTCAGTCAGACAACATCACGGCTGTCGCACATGTAAACCGACAAGGCGGCACAAGAAGCAGGATGGCGTTGGCAGAAGCCACAAGGATTCTCCGATGGGCGGAGAATCACGTGCTAACACTGTCAGCGGTGTTCATTCCGGGTGTGGAAAACTGGGAAGCAGACTTCCTCAGCAGGCACGACCTCCACCCGGGAGAGTGGGGACTTCATCCGGAAGTCTTCACGCAGATTGTAAACTGTTGGGAACGGCCACAGGTGGACATGATGGCGTCCCGCCTCAACAAAAAGCTAAAAAAGTATTGCGCCAGGTCAAGAGACCCTCAGGCGATAGCTGTGGATGCACTAGTGACACCGTGGGTGTACCAGTCGGTTTATGTGTTCCCTTTTCTTCCTCTCATACCCAAGGTACTGAGGATAGTAAAAAAGAGAGTAGTAAGAACTATACTCGTAGTTCCGGATTGGCCAAGAAGAACTTGGTACCCAGAACTACAAGAAATGATCTCGGAGGGGCCCTGTCTGTTCCAAGACTTACTGCGGCTGCGTTTGAAGGCTTGGCGGTTGAACGCCGGATCCTAACGGAAAAGGGCGTTCCAGATGAAGTGATTCCTACGCTGTTAAAGGCTAGGAAA
The DNA here is from genome assembly GCF_028390025.1 of Pseudophryne corroboree. Classification (NCBI taxonomy): domain Eukaryota; kingdom Metazoa; phylum Chordata; class Amphibia; order Anura; family Myobatrachidae; genus Pseudophryne; species Pseudophryne corroboree. The sequence continues at coordinate 762,062,907 of NC_086444.1, read as the reverse complement.
GACGCTGCCTGAAGTTCAGACGTTGTTAAGGGAGTGCTGCATATTCAGCCCCCTTTTGTGCCTCCAGTGGCACCTTGGGATCTCAACGTAGTGTTGGATTTCCTAAAATCACATTGGTTTGAGCCACTTCAGACCGTGGAGTTGAAGTATCTCACGTGGAAGGTAGTCATGCTGTTGGCCTTGGCCTCAGCTAGGCGTGTGTCAGAATTGGCGGCTTTGTCCTGTAAAAGCCCATATCTGATTTTCCATATGGACAGGGCAGAATTGAGGACTCGTCCCCAATCTCTCCCAAAGGTGGTATCAGCATTTCATTTGAACCAACCTATTGTGGTGCCTGCGGCTACTCGGGACTTGGAGGATTCCAAGTTGCTGGACGTAGTCCGGGCCCTGAAAATCTATGTTTCCAGGACGGCTAGAGTCAGAAAAACTGACTCGCTGTTTATCCTGCATGCACCCAACAAGCTGGGTGCTCCTGCTGCTAAGCAGACTATTGCTCGCTGGATCTGTAGCACGATTCAACTTGCACATTCTGCGGCTGGACTGCCGCATCCTAAATCAGTAAAAGCCCATTCCACGAGGAAGGTGGGCTCTTCTTGGGCGGCGGCCCGAGGGGTCTCGGCTTTACAACTTTGCCGAGCTGCTACTTGGTCGGGATCAAACACTTTTGCAAAATTCTACAAGTTTGATACCCTGGCTGAGGAGGACCTTGAGTTTGCTCATTCGGTGCTGCAGAGTCTTCCGCACTCTCCCGCCCGTTTGGGAGCTTTGGTATTATCCCCATGGTCCTTACGGAGTACCCAGCATCCACTAGGACGATCGAGAAAATAAGAATTTACTTACCGGTAATTCTATTTCTCGTAGTCCGTAGTGGATGCTGGGAGCCCGTCCCAAGTGCGGACTTTCTGCAATACTTGTGTATAGTTATTGCTTAACTATAGGGTTATTGTTCTGAGCCATCTGTTGAATGAGGCTCAGTTGTTGTTCATACTGTTAACTGGGTATAGTTATCACAAGTTGTACGCTGTGATTGGTGTGGCTGGTATGAGTCTTACCGTGGATTCCAAATCCTTTCCTAGTAATATCAGCTCTTCCGGGCACAGTTTCCCTAACTGAGGTCTGGAGGAGGGGCATAGAGGGAGGAGCCAGTGCACACCAGATGTAGTACCTAATCTTTCTTTAAGAGTGCCCAGTCTCCTGCGGAGCCCGTCTATTCCCCATGGTCCTTACGGAGTACCCAGCATCCACTACGGACTACGAGAAATAGAATTACCGGTGAGTAAATTCTTATTTTTTCTGATACCTCACAGAGATATGATTCCCTATTCAATGATATGGGCCTAACCTCCCACACACTTGAATATGACATGACATTTTTTGACATATGAGAAATAAGTCATAATATTGTTTCCATACATGATACAAAAAAATCCTTTGATTCAATGCATAATGTGGGCTTCAGTCCATTGAATAAAAAATATTTCTGTGTCTATGGTACTTCCAGTGTTGACATTATTATTATTATTATCCTTTATTTATATGGCGCCACAAGGGTGCCCTTTTACAATTACACACGGTGCCCAATTACAATTGCATTAAAGTTTACTCTAAAATGTGATTCACTGCAAATTGTCTACAAATCTCTAGCTGGTTATTTATTTATTTTTTCGTTAGGAGGAAGTTAAAATAGCCTCTTCAAGACAGTACATTCTGGTGAAATGTTAATTTATAGAGATAGCACCGGGTTTTGGTTTTAAATCATTTTTAACTTTGTTTTTTGTTTTGCTTTTGCCAAAACTGCCTTAATGTGTTTTGGCTTTGGTTTTTGTTCTTTGGATCTGTATTTTTTTCCCAAAAAATTGACATAAACTGCTAAAATCACATAATTTGGGCCCTTTTTGTTCCTACTATATTATTAACTTCAATGACATTTATTTCCAGCCATTTCCAGTCAACCTCACAGCTAACAATATTGTTTTCATCCAGTTCAGGCCAAAAAAGGTTGCACCGAGCTAGCTGCCTGAGTAAACTAAGAAACAGCAGTGGATTGGTACATACACATGGCTGTTCAACTTCAAATATGGTACATCTTGGAAACAGATTGGCAGTGCAGTGGTAGACATAATTGCAGTTTAATAAACTATACGACCCCATGGAAAGCAACAAAGAATGTATTTATCAATCAAGAACTAGCTCAGGGACCTGAGGGCAGTACAGGGAAATGGAGGTAACAAAAAATTAAAAAAGATTGATTTATTGATGGACTGATTAATTGATTGATTGATTAAAAATTAACCATTGTGTATGCATTTATCCATGTAGTATGCAACTGTATGGTCCACTAGGGCAGAGACTGATGTTAATGTCTAAATATTCTCTGTGAGGCCTACCAGCAAAAAGACAAAAAAGCAATAAAAAAGTTTGATTGATTGATTGAGTAATTAAAATTAAAATTTGTGAGGCAGTCCTACAGAGGGAAAAAGGGCCATAAAATACATGATTGATTGATTGATTGATTAAATGAACACATGTGAGGCACATTTCTTATTACAAGTTAACATAGAAACATATTATTTGATGGCAGATAAGAACCACTTGGCCCATCTAGTCTGCCCCATTTTTTATCCTTTAGGTAATCTCAACCCTTTTTGAACCTTAATTCTTTGTAAGGATATTCATATGCCTATCCCAAGCATGTTTAAATTACTCTACAGTCTTAGGGGTGTATTCAATAAGTGTTGGAAGCTGCCATCTTTTCGGAAAGACGGCATCTTCCGACAGATTTAGGTCAGAAGGGGTTCCGACCTATTCAATACTGGCTGCTTTTTCCAAGTCAGGAATTCCCGACTTGTTGGAAAACACATGGATTGTCAGATTAGCCGCGGATCCACATGCTCCGCGGCCAAATCTGACAGGTTTTGGCCCCGGTTCCGACAATGTCAATCCGACTTTTTTAAAACTTTTTTTTTGTTGGAACCGGGGAGATGAGACATGTGAGGTGGCCGGAGGAGCAACGTGAGGTGGCCTGAGGAGCAGAGGCATAGGCGGCCGGAGGAGCAGTGGGACAAGCGGCCGAGGGAGCAGCGGGGCAGGCGGCCGGAGTAGCAGTGGGACAGGCGACCGGAGGAGCAGTGTGAGGTGGCCAGAAGAGCAGAGGCAGAGACGGCCGGAGGAACCGGGGATCGGGGATGGGTGAGTATTGCCAGTGGCAGCAGCAGCACGGCCCTGTGCTCAGCAGCGCACTGACAGTTGTCGGGAGCGGCGAAATCCAACAGTCGGATTTGGTCGCCCCATTGAATACTCACCTGTCGGGTCCTTTCCGTTGGAAAGGACCCGACAGGTATTGAATATACCCCTTAGCCTCTAACAGCTCTGATGGTAGGCTATTCCACTTGTCCACTACCTTTTCTGTTAAGTAATTTTTACTTAAATTTCCCCTGAACCTGCCTCCTTCCAGTTTTTTTATGTGAACAAAGACACTTATTTATTATGTCAACAAAGGCACTTAAATATATTGGAGGTCATTCCGAGTTGGTCGCTAAGTTTTTCGTTCGCACAACATATTCGCAAAGTTGCGATTATGTTGTAAAATTGCGAACATCCACCCCCAACGTATTTTTGCTATTTCGTACGCAGTATTACACAAGGTAGGCGTATGCCATTTTACGACGCATTATTGCGAATCCAACGCATACACACAAACCTCATCGCAAAAATACAATATCATCGTAGATTTACGCATTCCTCTTAAATATGCTAAGTTTTGTGCAAACAAACGCACAGCAATGGCTTTTTAAACCTAATTTAGATGACACCTTGCAATTCTAACTCAGCAAGCGTCCCTCAATTATAAATCCAATTAGTGGAATAATTGATTGTGTGCATGACCAATTAAGTCTGCAAAGAATACCTCAAGAACACTTTGCAGGCATAATTGGACATTACCATGTTTGTTTTTAAAGGTGTGCAAGAGATGTGTAAACTGTGCCTGACATAAATGTAAATAGCTTAATTTGGTGTGGATGTTTAGTGTGTGAATGTATGTGTTTACATGTTTTTAAAAAAAAGAAGCTACTAACTAACCTAATTTGTATGTAATAAATAAGACATACTCGTGTTTTTTTTTTTTTGTTTTATGTTTTGTTAACCAATTTCTGCTTTGCAATATGCTTTAATTTTTGGACAATAAAAACATCACAAGCGCATAACGGATCAAAGTTTTTTTTTATTTTTTTAAACAATTTTGTTTGTAAATATTTTTTGGACTCATTTTTTTTTCAGTTTTTAAAAATAAATAATTTTTTTGTGTTAAATTAATTCGGACAAATTGTTAAGTTCGGCCAACATGGCCACCAAATTTGCCTTCATTCGTCCAACGATGCCTACCAGGCTTGTGGGATCTCCAATGGCAACATCTGAAATGCAGAGTAAAAATGACATTTAAAACATAACTCACATTAGCTATTACATCACAATTCAACAAAGCACACTTTCATATAAAATGATATACATCATGGATGTTTAAATGACAAAACAGTAGCATACCAACACCAAAGCATACTCAGCAATGTTTGTCATTCGAAAATTACAATGTGTAAAAGTCTAACACACCATGATGTACATTTCCCAAGATGGGAGTTATATTTAAGATGGGATGTTGCCCATAGCAACCAATCACTTTAAACTTCTCTTCTAGAAGGTGGAAAAGAACAAAAAACTTGTTCTTGTTTGTTTGCTATGGTAAACATCCAATCTTTAATCACACCCCCAAATTAGTACATGTAACCCCATACTGGTCTTCATTCACATCTGTAATGAAGCAGACTTGTTTTTTGTGCTGTTTTGTCCGGCATCATCACACTGCATATCAACATCTTCAGAAGGACAACATACCCTAGCATGCCCACACTCCCTGAAAGCCTGCCTTACAAAAAAAAAAAACAAGGTCAAACAGGTTTTGAAAAAGCAAATAAGTATTTTGTGAGTGTAACTTTCACAACACAAATCATTGTGTCGTTAGGCTGGCTAACAAAGTGACTCCTGCAACTTTTGTAAGAAAATATTGCAAGACCCAAGCTCAATTGAAAAAGTCAAAACACACAAAAAATAACACTCTGGTCTAAATGTGTTGCATATAATGTTTCACATACAAACCTTGTTGTGCGGGCAAACCTGTCCACATAGTGATTATCAACCAGATGTAGACACTGTACATATAATGTCCCGCACACAAATGTGAATGCATCATCCATACCATGATGAAGAAGACAAGCATTTAACCTAGACAAAAGATTGCCCACAGTACAACACTGCATTTATTTGAATGTTTTTTTTTTTAAATAAAATTAAAAATAAGGAATGTGTGCCAACTTACTCTCCTCTGCCACTTGGACACCTCCCTCTAGTGGCTCCGGGGCCTCTGCTGCCCATTCTGTCAGCGATGTTTGCTGGCTGGGGGATGGAGGCTGGATGGGGGATGGGTGCTGGCTGGGGAATGGAGGCTGGATGGGTGAGGTTGGCTGGATGGGGGATGGGTGCTGGATGGGGGAAGAAGGCAGGATGTGGGAAGGAGGGTCCAATTGGGTGAGAGGATGGAAGGGGGAGGTACTTTCAGAGGGTGTTTGGGAATGATAGGGTGAGGGTGGTGGTGTGTTTTTTTGGGACACAGAGGGGGAGGGGGGCAGAGAGGGGAATTTGGTAAGAGAGTGGGATTGGTCTGGAGAGGGGGTGTGGGCTGGAGAGGGGGATTGGGAAAGAGAGTAAGCTTGGGCTGGAGAGGGTTTTTTTGAAAATGATGCAGAGGTGGCTGGAGAGGGTGAGGTGGGCGGAGAGGGGGATTGGGCAGGAGAGGGTGAGGTGGCAGGAGAGGGTGAGGTGGCTGGAGAGGGTGAGGTGGGCGGAGAGGGGGATTGGGCAGGAGAGGGTGAGGTGGCAGGAGAGGGTGAGGTGGCTGGAGAGGGTGAGGTGGGCGGAGAGGGGGATTGGGCAGGATAGGGTGAGGTGGCTGGAGAGGGTGAGGTGGGCGGAGAGGGGGATTGGGCAGGAGAGGGTGAGGTGGCAGGAGAGGGTGAGGTGGCTGGAGAGGGTGAGGTGGCTGGAGAGGGTGAGGTGGGCGGAGAGGGGGATTGGGCCGGAGAGGGGGAGGGTGATCGGGAAGGGGATGGGGAATGTTGCTGGTGTGTACTCCCTGCACCAGCACCTTGCCGTTGTGCTCGCCCTATAATGACATATGTTATTTTTTTGTTAAAAACCAAAAAAAAAAAACCACAATATTCCTATTACTCTGTTCTGTACCATGTTAAAGAAACAGGGTTAACATGACTAAGTTAGTAAAATATATTTCATGGTGATGTTGCCCTTATCAAACAAACAGAATCAAAATAAAGTATATTAAATACTGTCTATCCATTTTAAAATATATTCACATTTTTTAATCTAAACAACATCTCCAGTGTAAAAATTGACCCACAATTTTAAATGTTTAAAAAAACAATGATCCGGTATTAGTTTAAACTTTTCTGCCTGTGTATTAATTATGGCCAACAACATACAGTCAGTACCATACCTCCCAACATGAGTCTCGCCAGGAGGGACAGAATGTTCTGCTCCGTCACTTCACTCTTAATGTATGATTGGCATCATTTGTGCAGAGAAATCTTGAGATTAACAATTAAGTTACAAATACCTAAGCAGAGTTTTCGGTTCCTCTTGCAAAAGGTCATATTGGGAGTTATGCATCACTGCATAACCTACCTACACACACTCATGCAAATTTTCTCTGTGCAAATTTTTGCAACCACACTTAACGATAGTATGCAAAGGTTATGCGTTAATTCTGTCTGTGCACGAAATGTTACTCACTGCGGACACGTAGGGTCCGGATCTGTTGGCGGAGCTCCGCCATGAGGTTTGGCGTGCGCCTCCGCAGGTCGCTCCAGCGCCTCTCAAGCTGGATGATGGTCCTGCGACTGCGGAGGCGCCTCCGTAGTAAGCGGCGGACCTCGCGTTTTACCCTATTTGGGATAAAACGCCCAACGCGGCCTACGCGTCGGTCCATTACCGCCACCAGCACGCGGAGTTCCCGCCGTGTGAACGGGGCAGCACGCATCATGGCAATGGCGTTTTCCTTGTTTGGGCATATATTTATAGTGTGTGTTGGCATGTGATTGGTGTAAAATCTATGCTGTCATTGAAATAAACTTTATTGATGTTTGCAATGCTGTGAAGAGCAGAGTCCTTATTTCGCTCGAGCGGAAATACGCAGTCGCGGAAGAGCCAGAAAAAAAAAAATTCTGACACAACCCCCAATACAAACACACTTTGTATAAAATTAACAAGAAACACAGTGTACTCACCACATTTGTTGTGAGAAATCAGCTGCACAGTCACAAAATGTTCAACATTTTGAAACATATGTTGGTTTTTTTTTTCAAAGAAAACATGATTTTTAAAATAAAAAAAAATATTGAGAATAAGACAAATGCAAAAAAAAAATGTACAACCTTAATCCCAAAAATAAAATCAGGGTGTAAATTTACTGCAGGAGCATACGACATTTTTTCTGGATTCAATTCCGGAACAAATTGAAATTGAGACAAAAAAGGTAAAACACAAATTAAAAGGGAGAAACAAACATAGTTTAAGCACAAAAATTCACAAAAAAGACAAACAACCAAACAGACACATAATAAGAGCATCAAAAACATAACCAACACCTAAGTATAAATTATGAAAATTATGTTATACATCTAAACTAGATTCAGCCCAAAATTTAGTCCTTTAGTAGCTATTACAGGCAAGAACAACACTACTTTGCAGAACAATCCAGGAAAAAATAAGTTAATTTGTTATAAATATGGATGACAAACATAATCAAAACACTTTGAACACACACATACTCCACAACACACAGGCCAAGGGGACTTACCTGCTCCTCAAAATCAAACACTTGGTTAGTGTTCTAAGCTGGACAAAAATAAGAAACTAGAATGTAGTCCAAAAAACAAAAGGGATAACTTCTCCCAAATAAGACACCTACAAGAGACACAAAATGACACTAAGACCAACATTTTTACATTAGTCCACAAAACAGAAACACTAAAGTACAGGTTATGTCCAAAAAAAACAAAAAACAAAACAAGGATTGTATGAATTTTTACTAAAAACAAAATAAAAAAACACCTGCATTGCACCAACAGACTTGCATTTAACAACAAGACGATTGCACGAATACTCACAAACTGAACTTCGCAAAAATTATGCAATACTATGTATATGCTAAAAGCTAAAAAACGGAAAACTGTATGCTTGACAATGCTAAAATTACTCACTCAGAAAAGTTCAAGAGCACCTTCTCGCACGGGCCAGAAACACAAACTCCAAACTCCATTCATCACCAAAACACTCACAGCGTGCAAACCAGGCCCTTAAATAAGCAGTGCAATCATTAGCAAGATTACCATACTGTACACCTGTGTGAATGAACGCGCCGCACGTAGGTATAAATAGGCACACACCTGGGCGTACAGACGACATCTGCAACATGGCTACTCGTGAGGAATTAGCAGCAGAGATGGACCGCATTATGCAGCAGCAGATGGCATTGGCGAAAAAACGCATCGAGTGCCAGAGACGGATGATGGAATCCGCCTCTGCGGATGTTGAAGAGGCAGGACCCAGTACTCGGGAAATTTCAGCTTCTGAGCCCCAACAATTAAGTGGGGATACCCTACCACACACACATACTGGCCAAACTGAGGGAGAATCAGCATTAGCCACACAAGCACAACAGACAGAAGCTGCTAGTGACGAGGAAGATGGTGAGGAGCAGCAGGAAGAAAGCTCACAGGCTACCTCCAGATGTAAGAAAAGACAGCCAGCATTCACTAAGAGGGAGTTGCGTGTTTTGGTCATGCAGGCCATGTCCAAACTACATAGAGGCCCCAAAAACATGGGTGCTGCTACGAAAGATCGCATCTGGAGGGACATCACACATTCTGTGAATGAAGTTGGCTCTGTCGTCAGAACATCACAGGAAGTTAGACGACGGTAAGTGCATCTTGGCAGTCCATTCTCTGTGCTAAGTTGTCTTAAAAATGTAGTTACATGTGATGTTATGTATAGCAAACAAAAGCAGAACATGTGTCCTATATATTTTTAGACAGAAATAATAATACTCTACTTTGCCCCTATTTCCACAAACATATGTAGTTGGGCCGACTTCAAATCCCGCCTGAAGGCAAAGAGGTCTGCGGAGTGGAATGCCTCTAGGGCTACAGGTGGAGGACCATCTGTCGCTGTGGAGTTTACAGACTTGGAGGAGATGGCGATGCCCTGTATCAGTTATGAGGAGGCCCAAGGGGTGTCAAATATGGACACGGACCTGCCTGAGATCCTGACGGAACATGACTTGCCAGGTAAGTTTACACACGTATTTGTCTGCAAATTAAACTGTACGTTTTTAAATAAAATTAATTTTTTATTGTACTCTTTTCCCACACATTCTTCTATTTGCTTGCCACAAAACACAGCACAGGGGGGTGATCAGATAGAGTCACAGGAAGGTTATGTGGCTGAGGCTGAGGTGGAGGGACCTAGTGGGTCTGGGCGTGTGGGCCCACAAATCCCACCTCTGCAGATTCCTACTGGCCCCCCCACCCAACCCTCTGCTATCCCGGAGATCCTGCTTGAAATAGCTAGGTATGGTGAGAGCCTAAATGCATTTCAAGACGGGGTCCTCCGGGAGGTAAGCCAGATAGCTGTCCGGCTCAGTGAGCACCGAACCAGTGTTGAGCAAGGTGTTGCTCAACTCTGCCAAGGTCTGGCAGAGATCAGGCAGGGACAAGAACAACTTGCCTCCTCATTCCAAAGCCTAGCAACTAACATCTTGCAAGGGCTCCAGGCCATCGCTGTCTCCCTTGCCCACAGTGGCAGAGAGCCACCCACATCGGCTCCCTCCCCTGCCCCTGCCCAGGAAGAACAGGCCACTGGGCAGGCCCAACGAAGGTCGCTCCGCAGACCAAGCCAAGAAGAACAGCCTCAGGCGGGGCGAAAAAAAAGAAAGTGATGTCTCTCCAGATGGGCAGCACCCATGTTTTTCATGTTGCCTCTATGTTATTTTGGAGTTGGCTTGTGTGTCCAGAATGGCTTACTCCCTCTTAGTGAAATGTATTATTAATGTTTGGAGGTATTGTAGCCTGTGAGCTTATTTTCAGAAACAACAGAGCCATCTTTCTCTTACTAGTGTGCTATGTATTGCTGTGTTTGTGTGGTGGATCCTAATTCTTTCTCAGTTGGGTCCAAATTTTTGTGTGGCAGGGTGTGTAATATTTTATTGTGTTAGTTAAATTTCTCAGTTTGTCAGAAGCTGAATTTTGCCGAGTACTGAGTTCTGCTATCTCATTTGTGTCAGTGTCATCTGCTTGCTGCTTGGTCCATCTCTGCCTGTGATACTCACGTGTAGCCATGTTGTTTTGATGTTTACAAATATTACTACAGTAATAAACATATCATATTTTACCAACAATTGTGCACTTTATTCAAGGTAATGCATTATGTAAATCTTAGTTCCAGGAAGATTATGTAAGCATATAGACACTTGTGTAACGAGGGAAAAATCTGCAAGTTTTTAAAACAATTGCATCTTCAAAAATACTACAGGTATGCCTTGCACCACACTTTAATGTCCATATTAATTAAACTGACACAACACTTTTTAGTTTTATCTATGGTCAACAGGACATCATTTAAAACATTGTCAGATATTATAAAAAAAAAAAAAACATTTCTGGCCAAAATTAAGTGTATGCTGCATTATGTGGGTGTCTGTTTATTTAGGTAAAATGTTGCTGCTTGCAATTAACATTTTGTGTAATTTCACTTGTTTGCAGTTAGTAGTCTTACACACATTAAAACCTGCCCTTTACAAACATTTTACACACCAACTTTAACACAAACAACAACCTTATTTGGCAGTGTGTGAGATTTATATGTGAGTAGAATAAACATGTAATGTGGGTTCAGACAATTGCTGTTTGCTAACTTTCATCTGAGCAGTATTTAACAAGTAATTGGCCAACAGATGAATGTGCTCTCCAATTAACTGCTAATTACTGCATACACACTTGTAACAGCACTTCGCAAATGCAGAGTAACTGCAGACCTACTCGGCTGCTGCGTGAAGATTGCTATGGATTCCTATGTTAGTTTTAACAGCGACAATGTTTTATTGCGAAAAACACGCCCATTGCGAGTTGCATACTCCCACACTGTACGCCCACTTTCACGCCCATGTCGGACCATTGCGAAGTCTCGCCTCCGCCACGCCTCCGCCACTCCTCGTTTTCGTTTGTGAGTAACGTGTGGGTTTTTTTGTAGTATTTTTGCACCGGTGTCGCACGGCTGAGCTCGCGCATGCGTATTTACGCATTTGCGCATGCGCAGTTAGTTAGGTTTTGCACATTTGCGATGCGATGTCTCTCTGCGATCAACTCGGAATGAGGGCCATTATGTCAAAAAAAGTGCTTCTATATATTATTGTATGTCAAAAAGGCGCTTATATTTCTTACGTCAACAAATGCACTTATATATATTATGTCAACAAAGGCTCAATGGGGTATGGCCTATAAAGTCACAGTACAGCACCAGTGTAACACACTTAGACAATAGATGAAGCTAAATTCCTGCACTATAAAAAATAATAAACAATGACTTGTTAAATATGGATATAAATCAGATGGCGCCGCTTTTACAGTACTCACAACACTTAAACTCAAAAATAACTCTTTAATACGCTATAAATTGAGTATGCATATACACATGAATGTTATTAACATTAAATAAATATCACAATATAAAACCTGAGTACAATGACAATAGCACTGCATGCATTAAAATATAATAACAATGTGACAATCTTTAGAAAGTTAATTTTAAACACTGTGTCTATATTATCCGGATCCAATTCTAAATGATAAGTGTGCAAATGTCTCTTAATAATTCAAAGGAAAAATAGTTTAATCCGTCTCACTAATATTATTTTGCACTCACCCACTGCACTCATCAGCGCATTAGATATAGTTGTAATACAGCTCCTTTATCGGTACACTTGGATGTTATATGGTAAAGTGTAATCCAAAAGGCTGGTACAATCAATGGCAGTGAACATGGGGCACTCGATTGTCATGGCCGCGTCCAATGTTGTCAGCCGCCAATGGTTGCGGCATATGCTGTATGCTGCTGAAGTCAGCTAATTCTTGTGTCCAAAAGCCAGCGTTAGTGTGTGACGTGGGATGTTGGTGAGTGCTGCTGCTTGCAGTTTAATACTCGACAGCCAGAAGTGATTCTCTATTGGGAGTACCTGACAGGGCTGTTCAAGTGTTCTGGTCCCACAGATCCTCACTGCTTATGGAGGCCAAAGTGAACCAGGGCACTAAAGCTGGTAATAAAAAGGGACTCAGTGGAGTTGTTGCAGCGTCCAGGGGTGGTGCAGATGGAAAACTGTATAGTAACAGTACTCAGTAATGTTTAGAAATACATCTTCCAACGTGTTTCTCTGTGCCAGGCAGCTTTTCAAGGAATGACTTGCTAACTGCTTGTACTGTAGCATGACCAATATCAACACAAAGCAGCACTAGAGTGTATTATGGACACAGTGGACATAGACATGAGTCTTGTCAGCTCAGCCACTACAGTGAATAGACACAGTGTGGCATTGGCACAGATATATAAAATTCCAGAACCGCCCACATAAATTTCAGAAACCTTCCTATCAAATTGCATCCACTCTACACAGTCCACACATATCCTCACATGTCTTCTTATTCTTCACTTTCCCTTCCTCTCGACCCCGGTTCATCATTGCTGTATGACCATATCATACAGCCCACCAAGAACCTTGCACTATCCTTGTGTATCAATGCCTATTTCCCTATAGATTGTAAGCTTGCGAGCAGGGCCTTCCTACCTCTGTGACTGTTTGCAATTACCCAGTTTTGTTATACCATTGTTATTTCCAATTGTAAAGTGCAACGGAATTTGCTGTGCTATATAAGAACCTGTTAATAAATAAATAAATAATAGATCAGACCTGCCACTGGAGTGAATGCACACAGTGGACACAGTTACAGTAGGTCAGCTACTGGAGTTTATGAACACAATGGAAACACAGATAGTTCAGCTCATCCACTGGAGTACAGTGGATAATCAGATAGGTCAGATCAGCCTGGTTCAGCCACTGGGCACAGTGGATAATCAGATAGGTCAGATCAGCCTGCACTGAAGTGGGTGGACATAGTGTGGATCAAGCACAACACAGTGTAGCATAAGCACAGACCATGAGAGCAAACAAGTCTCTCCATTGTCTGCTGTGAGATGCGATGAATCACTGTTGCAGGCACTTATATAGAATCCAAAATACATTAGAATCCAATACAAGGATTATGACATTTTGCCTCGATTTGAAATCCAATCAAGGTGAGAAAACCCATGCCGGCGATCGGATTCACTTGGATTCCAGAAGTTCAGTTGTGGTCAGTGTTCAGAAAACCAAGCGTGCTCATCGCTATTAATTGTATAACCAGAAGTAAAAAAAAAATGATGATGTCTTTATTCTGCCCTTTTCTTTTCCTTTCACAGCTATAGAACATTTGGTACACTACTGATGGGTCTCCTCTATGCAGCATCCAAAAGTGGGTTGGATTCCCAGAACCTGACAGTCAGGATGCCGGTAGTCAGAATTCCAACAGCGTCATCCTGATTGTCAGCATCCTGACAAATTTTAGTAAGTCTGCTAGCTCTTCTACTTATCCTCTTCCTAACATTAACCCTCCATGCGAACAGCCTAACCCTAACACACCCCTCATGCAGGCCAATCCTCCCCCTCTTACTTATGTTTGGGATACTGATTGTTGGGTTTTCGGCATCCAGATTCTGAGCAGTGATGGGATTCTATTGTCAGTCTTCTGACCACCGGCATTTTGACTGTTGGCCAACTACATCCCCCAGCAGTTGTCTCACATCATGATGATGTTCCATCTTCCATGGTGTCATCACTCCATCTCTTGGTGGAATCTTTCTTCTTGACTAATGGTTCCAAGATTTTCAATTAAGTATTCCAAGTGATCATTCAGAAAGATTAATTGAACACCCAAATGCTATGCTTTTTTCTGGTAGGTTTTCCTCTATTTTCTTGTAGTTGGAAGTCCCCGAGAACTTCTTTAAAACTTCTTTAAAGGCATTCCAAGCCTCTATATCAACAGTTTCCAATCTTTTCTCATATGTATTGTCTGTTAGGAGTTTTCAAATGTCTGGACCAACAAAAATGACTGCTTTCAATATGGCATCTGTCCCAGAATCTTTTATACAGATGCATAAAACACTCTGCTTTTTTAACAAAGTTTTTGCAATTAAATGTCTAATTTTGATGTGACAGCCTGTTAGGATGCCTTTTTGGATCAATCACAATTTAATTGATAAGATTTTTGTATACAGGTTTTAAATTAGTTCTACTTGGACATTTTTTTGCCCTTCACTTGTCTTTCCCATTTATACAAAAATTTTGTGCAATTTCTGTATCTTCCTTCCTGTACATGGAGCATGTGCAGTACTTTAGGATCATGTACAGTACATCAAGAGTTTCTTCCTGATGACTATTGAAACAGTCACTCATGACTATTTACTGAGCCCTGTTTTCCTTTTGTTTCAAAAAAGAATCATTTTTTAGTACATTTGTCAAATGATATTAAATTCTGTAAACAAAGGGAAAACATATTGAAATAATAGGTTTAGGTCTAAGAACAAATCTATGAATCTATAGGAAAATACAGTTTTCTTTTTGTGGAAAAATGGTACAGATTATTTTTTTATAGTATTTTACTAAAATCAGCACACAATTTTTGAAAATTTTATAAATGTTATGTTATTTTTGGAGTCAATTTTATGTTCTGTATCTATTACTGTATATAAAGGACCATGCATTTTAAATGGCATTTGCATCAAGATCCCTTGTTTCTCCAACTGACCAAATAGTATGGGATTGGCCAGTCAGAATGTCTAAGAATGTGTCAATTTCATCCCTTAAGAACAGAAAACCCTTAACTTTCATCTCTTAGTGAAGTTAAAAAATTGGTAATTCTCTTTTTCAACATCCTCTTTTTAGAAAGATATTTTATTTAAATGCAGTGCAAATCCAATAACCTTTGAAGCTGGGCTACTACTCTAGTGACACCCATATGTCACAGGATAAACATAGGACAATTCCCGAAAGGCAGAATATAGTTTGCCATTATTTTGAATACATTGAGTCCTTATTTATTGAGAATAATCAGATTTGTTCAACTCAGGTATTATACTGATAGTTGTATAAAAGGCATTGGGGGTAATTCTGAGTTGATCGCAGCAGCAAGTTTGTTAGCAACTGGGCAAAACCATGTGCACTGCAGGGGGGGCAGATATAACATTTGCAGAAAGAGTTAGATTTGGGTGGGTTATTTCATTTCTGTGCAAGGTAAATACTGGCTGCTTTATTTTTACAATGAAATTTAGATTTCAGTTTGAATACACCCCACCCAAATCTAACTCTCTCTGCACATGTTATATCTGCCCCTCCTGCAGTGCACATGGTTTTGCCCAACTGCTAACAAATTTGATGCTGCGATCAACTCAGAATTAGGACCTAAGTGCAATTGTCTATGCTGGGTTTGTTTATGTTGAAAAAAGTTCCACAACATGTTAAAATTTACTGTATTCAAGGAGAAAATAAATATACATATAACATCCCCCAATTATCAGTGCATTAAAAGGTTTTTTATTGTTAAAGCAAGTGATAATATTAATAACTGGCTTCACCGAGTGGCATAGCAAGTTGATATGTTGTTATGCTATTTTAAGACAATTTGATGTGCGCGCAATAGATCAATATCTATTATACATTTAAATGGTTACTGTTTTAATTACTACATTGACATACACTAGCACAAAACAATCAATTATCTACAGTTAGTTTATCTGGTAATAATCTCATTGTTTTAATGATTTATTGCTCTGTAATTAAAAACATCTGGTTAAAGAGTAAGTAAAGTGTATTGCCTAGAAAAATATGATGAGTGTACAGTTGTTGCCTTGGCTAAAAGGCTGATAATGCTGATTTATTGTGCTATTAAGTGTACATATTTGGAGCCATTGTTATGACAGTATAATGTATGCATTTTTGATAAAACTTTCTCAGTCATTTTTTACTGTACTGTCATTCAAAATGCTTTCAGTTGTTAATTACTAATCAATAAACTTTTCTAATAGATAAGTAAAATCCATTTAATGTACTCATGAATAGAAACAAATTATACCTCTTAATGCTTCACAGAAATAGCATATTGAGAGCAATGGGATATTAGGCAAGGACAGAAAGATATAGTTTTAGTTTTATCAGATACCATACGGCATGAAATGGGAGACCTTGAAGTAACTTTTTAGACACTGAATATAATGGAGAGGCTTATTTGACAGAGATTATTAGTGCTAAATTCTATTTAACAGCTAGTATTTCCTTTGCTTTAAGGAATGCTAACATTAAATTGAGTACTTGCTTTATTGCGACAAAAACAGGGCAATAAAACTATTAGATATAGATTTAGGCTATCTCTTTATGAAAGCTATGATAGAGTATTCGATCAGTCCCTACTGATTGACTTATTTTAGGATTCTGGAACCTAACCAAATACTTAATTATGTTACATCTCATTCCAAATTATGTTGCAGCAACAGTATGTCACACTACTAACCAGCACAAGTGATCTATTGTAATGAAAAAAAAATCAGTTTAAGAAACATCAGAATAAGGGGAACGAGATCAGGGGATAACACCTACAAATATAGCCATGCTCATCATGGCTACATCTGCGGCAAACAAGTACTCTCAACATGGCTAGGCACGCCTGTGGTGAACTGCATATTTAGACACTCCCATTCAAGCAAATGGGGTGTGCAGTGTCTTAAGGTGGGTGCACACTGATGATATATCTGCAGATCAATTGATCTGCAGATATATCTATGGACGGATCGGGCAGTGTGATGTGCATACACACTGCCCGCTCCATCGGGGACTGACGTCATGAACTGGGCGGGTATGTACACATGAGCAAGAAAAGAAGAGAGACATTGTTTCCCCCAGCACCCTGAATGATAACAGTAACCAGAAATAAATCCCACACACATGCCTACCCAGTTCAGCTGTCAATCACCGCCGGCTGCCGCAGCATGTGTACACACACAGCGATGCGCCAATATATCGGTAGATATATTGGCCGTCGGCCGTGCTGCGGGGCCGACACAATATGTCTGTGAACGACGGGGTTCACAGACATATTGCCCGTACACACACTGGCCAATGAACCCACAATATATTAGCCATTCAATAGAACAGCCGATATATCATTCAGTGTGTTCCGACCTTAAGACATGCACACACCCCAGATGTGCATGCATGATGTGCAACAAGGTGCTGAGATGTAGTAACGATGAGCATGGCTACATCTGTATATCCCTATTTTTTAAGGGTCAAAGATAATATAGGTAATGACAATTGAAAATATACAATATTATGGCGGTGCCCCTACAATTTGTGTGGCTCTTTTATCATTGACAGCATGAGTCTATGAGTCCTCGTAGTATGTTGACATGAGTTTACTTTAAGAGTGTCTGGATCAATTCTGCAAGGTCAAATGTCCTCTATCAACATGGAAGGGTACATATACTAGTCATCCAACTTAATAGGAACAATGGCCTATCCAAACTGTGGGCTTCTACCATTGTAGATTGTAGCACATGATTATAGGACCACTTCTTCTTTAGCTTGTCAAGTAGAAACTGAAAATCCACCTCACAGGTTAGTCTGTGTCAATAACTCCTGTAGGAGTTTAGAGATTATTATTGGAACACCAGTCATTTTCAAATGATCAAAGGTGACCTCCAGGGATGTACAGTTAAATCCATATATATTATATTTAGACACTGAAACATTTTTTGATATTTTATCTGTTTACCAACATATATTTAAGTTACAGTAATATATTGACTATATTGACAGTTATATATTGAGTGCAGACTATCATCTTTAATTTGAGGGTATTTACATTCAAAATAGAGTAGGGGTTTAGGAATTAAAGCTGTTTAATATGTAGCTTCCTCTTTTTCAAGGGACCAAAAGTTATTGGACAATTTACACAAAAGATGTTTCATGGACAGGTGTGGGCTATTTCTTTGTTATTTTGTTATCAATTAAGTAAGCAGTCTGGTACATTCTGCGGAAAAAAAGAATGCTCTAGTGAGATCAGAACACAAAAAAGGCCTGAATTTCCAAGGAAGATAACAATGGTGGATGATTGCAGAATAATTGAAATGGTAAAGAAATATCCCTTCACAACATCTGGCCAAGTGAAGAACAATCTCCAGGAGGCAGGCATATCATTATCAAAGTCTACCATAAAGAGAAGGCTTCATAAGAGAAAATACAGAGGGTTCGCCACAAGATGCAAACCATTCATAATGTAAAAGTAAAGAAATACATATTCAATTGTGATCTCGTGACAGGAACCTTGAAATAGAGGCAGACACCTGTATATGCAGCCAAGCTGAGTATGCAGATTCACTGCTGCTATGACTCATCGCAGGATATCCAGGCGACGTCATACAACTGCCCTGAAAATGGGCATGACAAGCCTGCATTTCCCGTGCCACTCCCCCCCAATGTAGCAACGCCACCCCCGGCTGCCTGCTGCTTGTCAATCACTATGCAATTGCATAGTGATAATATGCGCATGCACAATACTGCCGCAGTGCACACACAGATGGCTGATACAAAGCCATTTGCGACTTTTGGACAATAGTGTCCAAGTTTAATAGCCCCCAATGTTCATATATTTTGCTCTAATACAATACTAATTTGCAACACATTTTTAAAAAGAAATAACCATGTGTGTATGTGTATGTGGCACTGATGTGTTGTTTAGTTTAGCCAGCAAGCCTTGACCATTATTGATGAACAATATTGTGAGCTGTGAGGTGGTCAAAATTGACTGTAAATTACTAAAAATTAATGTTATTGAGGTTAATAATAAGGGAGGAATAAAAACAGGCCCAAATTACATTATTTAACTGTTTTTAGCAATTTGTTTAATATGTATCCAGATCCAAAGCCAAAACACATAAAGATGGTTTTGCCAAAACACAAAGGGCGGTTTTGGCAAAACCAAAATATGGTAGTCCATGCTTATCTCTAATTTACACTTCCATCAGCTCTGCTTTTCCTGCAGTTCTGTTAGTACACTGCTGCAGAACTTTGCCTGTGTGAGAACACCCACTTACAGTACAGTTATGCCCCTTCAGTCCCAAGTGAGCAGAACTTGAAATATGTATGGCATGTAATGCATGTACTTGCAAATGCTAATTCTGGAACATACACAGCTCAAAAACATACAAGATATACTCAGCAAACATGTATTTGTTCAAGTCAGCATCAGGCCTGTAGAGTTTTAGAATTATTTGAATTTCCTAACCAAATAGTATCCTCTAGTACTGCATAATTCTTGGTGCATTTTCATTTTCCTGTTTCAATTTATAATCTATAATCTACAGTGTGAATTTGATGACCATGCTAATCAACAGTAATGTACAGCATGTGTATTTAGAGTGAAAATGAAAGTAGATCTGCTTTGGTTAAATTCTGTATTAAGTAGCTCAGATTCTTACATTAGAGACATAAAATATTTTCAAATAGTTCAGAGCATTGGAAAATCTTTAGATTACAGAAATGAAACAATTCTGTGAGATAAAGCCTTAGAAAAAATGTTTAGAGAATTATCTGATTCCCTCAGGGTTAGTTGTGGTATAAAGAGCTGGCAAGGGAAACTGCAGATAATTTATTTTGACGGTGTGGAATAAACTTTTTCATAACCATTTCTCAATATGTTGAGGTTAATGGTTAAATAGAAAAATACTATAAGTAAATATCTGGAAGAAAATAGTACCAGAACCAAATTATAAAATAAAAGAGTTGACCATTTTTATAAGAAAATAATCAAACTAGAAGGAAAGAACACAATGGATACATTTACAGTACAATATGTTTTTCAAATAAACTTCTTTCAGTGGGAAAGATACAGTAAATATATACATTTGAACCCTGAAACATGTAAAAAAAAACAACATTTAAAATTATGAACCTAGCTATACATCACAAATATATTATACAATATCTTAAAATATAGTAGTATTTCACAAACACACCCAGAGAGCCTAACTAAAAAGCACACACAAAAACTTTGTCAGCATACTCCAAAACCTTGGAATACATACGTAATAAGTAACAACAGAATCACTTCTTGTAATACTCCTATAAATATATTGTGTGGTATGTCACTAGTAGTCGGGTGATTGCAGGTGTACGTGTCATACCTGTACCCTCCTGCCGCCGTCTATCTCAGCCTCCTGAAGCGCTCCAGATGTCACTCCTGTGGTTGTTTCAGCAGAGAGATGAGGCAAACCCCCAGAGGACTGCCACATAAAAAGTGGCAGACAGAATCAATGCAAAATAATTTTTGTATTTATTTCTAGAGTCTCTGAATACAGGCTAAAATGGGTCACTTCAATCAAAGGAACATACTGTATGGCAAGCATTTCTCATATCAACATAGGAATCACTAATGCCTACTTAACAGTGGTCAATTATTTCTACTTATGAGTTTGCAATCATGTCTACTTAAGCATGGAATGATATAGTCACATACATTCCTATACACTCTCAGTATGGTTTTGTTCAATTAAACTTAAATAGATGAATAGTCCAGAACACAGTGTGTTCAACACCAGTCAATGTGATTGTATAAATTGTCCACCTGGTGACAGTGCAACATTAGTCTCTGTATAGTTTAGCATTGAACATTCCTTAGGGTAATAAACATGGTAATAGATAGCTCTATCCTAGGTCTGGAAATGGAGTCAGACCATGTTCATAGGATAGGATGAATAAGGCAATACGCTCTGTATTTCAATGGTATAGTTGCAGTGATGATATATATATATTACAGACAATGTCTAGCACAGGCTGGTGAATGCATAGAAGAAATGTTTGTCTCTCACCAAATCAGTGAATGTATCAGGCTTCTCCTTCTTCTTCAGGGCAATCTGGGATGACTTGGAGCTTTCATTTCCACTGGAATGCTTGATCTGGCTATGGCACCACAAATCTCAGCCACCTCTTTAATGCAGTTTGTTTCTCTGGACACTGTCTTTCCCATTTCTGCTTGCTTTACTTTCTTCCTATATCATGCTTTCACACATTATGTTACTTTCTCTGGCTGTCTGCTTCACATCTCTTCATCAAGGACTGTCCCTTCTGTGTGTCAGCTAAGTTTTGTAGTACACCTTCCCCTTCACTTTCCTTGTTTTCCTCCACCCAGCCTCCAGCTTGAGGGGCCATTTAATTGCTGGTGATGACACAGATAGGGGGGATTTGTAAAACCGTGCAGCTTGATATCCAGCTTGTCAGCAAGGTCTCTCCTGGGATGCCACATATTGTAAATACTGTAGATATCACAAATACCAAACACCAACACAGGATACTCACAGACAAGTGAACAGAGGTTTACTTATGACATGAAATTGAGAAGAGTGTCTCCTACCAAAGTAACCCAACAGCCCATGGGGGGAATTTAATAGCCGCTGATTTTTTAAAAGTAGTGAATCTCTGGCAAGATTTAAGTTGCCACATGTAATAGCCTACAAGTTAAGGTAAACTTTGTCAGAAATCCACTAGATTAATTTATAGTTTTGCCAGAGACTCTAACCAAGTCTCAAAGTACATGCAGCTGTAAATTTAGATTAGCATATAGCGCCGGTAGAGTGGTGCTGGCTCACCACCACAGGGTTTCTTTCTTTTGTTTTTAGAAATCCACTAGAATCAATTTCCATTGGTTACAAGTCACCATCGTGATTTTTGTCATGTCAAACATACAAGTTACCAGATGTAATAGCCCGCAACATGTAAACTTGCTGTAAAATCACAAGAAAAACTCAAAGAATGAAAGAGGTCCCTCTGGCTGGCAAGACTGCTCCAATTGTTGCTTTTTATCTATCTATCCATCCATCCATCCAGGAAGAACATAAAAAGTATCACATTAAGTTAAAAATAAAGATTTTTTTAAATTATGAAGTCAGTTTTATTTGTATGTTAATTGAGGCCTTGTAAGTTAATGAAAGACCTATGGCCCTCAATCAGCAGTAGTCGCTGCTGCGAAAAACGCAGAATGGATGACTTTGGCCATCTGCACATGTGCAGCATTTGCAGCACATGTGCGTAACCATTCACATTCCCAGAGGCATACGATCACTGTGTGATTGACAGCGGCGGGGGGCATCATCGTGGCATTTTGGGGGAGTGTTCTGGACAACATAGGCATGTCCCATCTATTTTCAGGGTGACTGCATGACGTCACATGTGACCACTGCAAACCAAAAAATAGCAGCGGTCTGACTGCATTTGCAGCCTACCAGCATATGTAGGAGTCAACCCTAATTTCAATAATGTGCTCGCAATTGACTTGTAATCGCATTGCTGCCCGCAGATTAGCATGTTGAGTGGTCTTGCCCTGTGATGGGTGACCCCCAGCATGCGATAGAAGCAGTAGCAGAGTCTGCTGTTAGCAAAATCTGCTACTGATACTGAGTAAGGTCCTATATCCATGCTGGCCCTTAACAATATAACCCCCATTATCATAAAATAATTTTGTCCACATAAATTAAATTGTTATTTTTTTTAACAATATTGCCCCCAATAATAAAATCATTACGTAACTATGACATCAATATTTTTGTAATTTTTTGGACCCGTAATTGAGTATTAATGTCAAAATAACACATGCAGTATGTTTAATGTGACTCTTTATTATGCTCTACCCAGACAGATCATTCCAAATATATGTAGTTTAAGCAATCACTCTGGCTAGAGCCATTTTCTAGCTAGTTTTAGTGAGTTTATGGCAAGCTTGTCCTTTGTTACCCGGCAGAAATTGCTGAAAACCGATGCCAATTTACTTAATAAGCTTAAATATCGAAGACTATTATATCCGGCAACTTTGTGGCCAAAGTTGTTGGAATCTCACCACAATTTGTGGCAACTTCAAAATCACCAAAAATCACAACCTACAGTACTACATATGGCCCCATATGTCATCTAAATGGATCACAAGTACTATATACCCAAACAATTATCACAATCAGAAAATAAGTAATCAAAGCCTCAAAGATAATGCAGAGATATATAACTCTATGTAAATCAAATGGAATAAAGGAAATAAGTTTAAACAAGGAAAAATGGTAGGAAGGTTTACACAAGCAAACATTCCAAAGGGCATAGTGCATCATTAGAGCTGACATGCATTTCAAGATCATGTTTTCTAGTTTGCTCAAATGTTTTTGCTCACATTTTTCAAACAAATATTTCATTAAAGTCAACATTATAATACTACTATATTCTTTCCCACTCTATATCCTTATCTTCATACAACTTTGCAACCAAGGACCCATGTATTGATTAAGATTGAAAGAGATACAAGGAAATAAAATTAAATGATACCACTAATCTCAATTTAACTGAGATCAGGAAGTTCTAAGCGATTTAATTCAAAATTTGTTAACTGTGTTAAAACAGGAAGACAAGAGTGTAAACACTGTATCAATGAATTTTGAAGATTATATTGCCATAACTCTACCAATCCTACCATAAAAATTTATAGGAATATTAGAATATGATTAGTGGAAGGGTAGGAACTTATTGCTACAGTCATTAGGCAATTAGATATTAACATGCTATATAATGAGATAAATGATTCTAAAAGCTGTAAAGCAACAAATTTTGTCTGGGGAGCAGAGCTTTATTTTAAGAAGCACAAATATAGTTTTCATTAATGCTTTTATGCATATAGGCCACAGTGGACTGCTGTTTTTAAGTCCTTATCTCCTATAGAAACTCTCTTTTGACATCACTAGTGCATAGTGTCCTCTTCTTTGGACCTCTATCAAACATAGAAGATATGTCACTTGTGCATCTTTTACTTCCTATGAAAAAAGAAGTAAAATAAAAATGGCTGAGAAAAAATCACAAGCAGTCAAGGATTTCTGTAACAAATGTACTCAAAGATAGCAGAGCAGATGAAAAAAAAATCAAGGAAAGTAACATTTAAAGCATAATATGGTAGATGTTTTGATCAAACACTTTTGATCAATTTACTTTTTTCACAGTTGATGTAAAATGTTATGTCCACTTCAGTAGACATCATTCAATACAAAGAACTATACTGTGTGCTAAGCTTATCCTGGCATGTGTGTCTAAAGCTGAGCATACACTATACAACCATCTAACAGATAATCTGGCAGATCTGCGATTTAACCAATTTGTATGAATGACAAGTGTTTGGAAGCAAATGGTTGATTGTCATTTGTTCTCATCCATTACCAGATTTTCATTCCAACCCACCAGATTATCTGATAGTTGTACAGTGAATGCCCAGCTTTACTTGAATATTTTCCTTATATAACAGCCATATATGCCAGTTTTGACAGCTGATAGACTTACGCGTATCGGTAAATTGTATCTTAACTTTTTTAAATTGTTAATGATTTTAAATGTTGATCATTAGTAACAAAGTGGTTGATCATTAGTAGCAAAGTGGTAGATGTTTCATTAGTATTTTTTTTATTTTCTCCTGGCATCAAGAGCATCTAGCAACAGTCTGAAGGTGCCCATACACTAGTGTGATTTCACCCGATTTCATCCGAGTCTGGTGCCAATAAATCAGATGAAAACTAGAAAATCGCATGTGGTTTAATTCCGATCCGAAGCATGGTCATGTGAGCCTCAAATTGGAGCCCCTGGATTAGAAGTACTACATTATAGATATATCGTACCGGCAGCTTTGGCTGGGGTCGTATACGATACATCGTAAGCAAAAGGACTACATATGATGTATCATATGCGATCCTGCTGCCGGGAAGCTGCCAGGGTGTTTGTATGCGACTTCTGCCCTCCGAGAAGTCACATAAGTATATGGCCAGCTTTAGATACAGAGTAGTATAACATTCACATGTGGGATGTGGATCTCATGAATCAGTGTCAGGTGATATACTCTCACAAATGCAAAAACAGGAGATGGTACATTCGGGTGTTCTTTCATTTTCTTGATGTGACGTGGCTGCTGTATTCAATGTCTGGATTCAATGACAAGAATCAGTTCTATTTCAAAGCATCCAGTTCTTTGAAATAGATCAATGCATTGCATTGATCAATGCTGTTTCTATGGAACAAAATAAAAGAAGAAGACCAAGTGAGACACCACTTGTGTTGAAGCACAGGGCTGTGTCAAAGGCACCCCCTGAAAATTAGGTTCAGTGTGGGAAATGACTAGTTAAAACTTATGGGTGCAAATCATCCTAACAGGTGCCACAATGCAGCTGGTGCATGTAAAACTAAGTACATCTGCATGCAGTGTCTTGAACTTTTGTGTTCAGGGTTCTTCTCCAACTTTCATACTAAGGGTTATATGTAATAGACTGTGAGAAGCAGGAAGTGTGGGATATCAGGTGAGTCTGGCTGGATTTTTAAAAAGCAGCAATCATTTACATGGCATAACAAGGTTGGTTTTGCCATGTACTGTATATAATTGCCACTTTAAAGTAACAGCTAGACTGGCATGAAAACCTGCACTTCCTGTTTCTCGCAGATATTTGATTTTGCCCCAAGTGATAAAATCAGTCAAATTCAGTTCATGAAAAAAGCTAACTTTCTTGGTATGAAGCAAACACAGAAATAAAAATATTGGGGGTCATTCCGAGTTGATCGCTAGCTGCCATTGTTCGCAACGCATCGATCAGGCTGAAAATCTGCATTTCTGCACATGCGTATGCACCGCAATGTGCACGCGCAAAGTACAGGTACAAAGCCATTTGTTGTTTTGCACAGGTTCTAGCGAAGTTTTTAGTTGCACTGACGGCCGCATGAAGATTGACAGGAAGGGGGCACTTCTGGGTGTCAACTGACCATTTTCAGGGAGTGTTTGCAAAAATGCAGACGTGTCTGAAAAAATGCAGGCGTGGCTGGGCGGTCGCTGGGCGGGTGTATGGCGTCAAATCCGGACATGAATAGGCTGAAGTGATTCCAAGCGCTGAGTAGGTTCAGAGCTACTCTGAAACTGCACAAACTGTTTTTGCAGAGCTCGCCTACACAAGCATTCGCACTTCTGCTAAGCTAAAATACACTCCCCAGTGGGCGGCAGCATAGCGTTTGCATGGCTGCTAAAACTATCTAGCGAGCGATCAACTCAGAATGACCCCCATTGTGTTAGAAATATATTCCTTAGGACATTTTTGCTTCTGGATGAATAACTAGGTGTAAAAAATGTATTCAACTTAGAGGACTTTTTGTTCCTGCAGAAGAAAATATAGTAGTAATGGTAATGATAACAACAAATTGGAACCATACCAGACTTTATTTTTTACCTTACTAAAAAAAACATTCACAGTTAAAATACTGTTTCATATTTTTTTTGTTTCAGATGCATGATATCCACTTAAGTGTACATGTGTATAACTACTTTAGTTTTATAGTTTAAAAAAAACTTTTTGTGTTTTTATAAGCCTTGAAGGCTAATATTTTTTTTTTAATCTTGCTCTAAGTTATCATTATTCATGCATGAAAGGGTTAAAGTGTATATTCTATACTGTATCTTATACTCATTTTGATATGAGGCTATTCCTAGAATGCTTGGCACTGCCATGGTGACCAGGTATACAATCTGTTATACAAATCTGTTTTATGGAGAGTAAGAATGGTGTCTGTTAGCTTATCACCTGTCAGATAACTATTGATTATAATGTTCTTGTGTTGGCTGAAAGTTTACAGTTCTTTAGAACAGTTTACAGTACCAATGCATTAAATGATCGTATATAAAATACAATTTAAACCTGTTATTTATAAGTCAGGTGTATACTTCATCAATGGAAGTGTAGGGGTTGGCTAGGATCTGTTGTGAATACTGGTATACTCTGGATATGCTGCACTGCTCTGACATTGCACTGTGCAGCTGATGAGTGTGTTGACATGTCATCTTGGGGAAAATTCTGCACTTTCTTGTAGGCCTTGCTACCCACCATGTCCCTAAACAGGCCTCGTCTCTATACACTTCCCCTCTCTTACAGCAAGCATGGAGAGTTAAAGTAGCAAAAGTGTATGTGGTAAGGGCTAAAGAAAGGGGTAAAGAAGTTGGGAAGAGTTATTAGCAGGAAATAGGGTTCAAGTGCTGACAGGCCTTTTTATGTTTAATGTGTTGGAATTGTCCTGAGTATGTAATGTTTTTAACATCCATTTTAAAACCGGTGTGGTTTTCATGAACTGATTCCTGACTCTTTTTTATCAATAGTTTTTATTGGATTTAAGTGAGCAAACAATGGGGTCGATTCAATTCGTCAATTTATGAATAGCGCCGGGAATTAGCTCCCGACGCTATTCAATTCAGCTCCAGTTAAGTCGGCGATGGCCCGTTCTCGCCGACTAAACAGGTTGAATTGTCGGGAGAACGAGCATTCTCCGACCTAACTCCCCGGCACGAGGCTGATTCCCGACAGAATCAGCCTCGCGCCGGCCGCGAGGCAGCACTTTTGTCGGGTTTCTTTTCTCATCCCCCGGGGATGAGAGAAGAATTCCCGACAATTGCGGGAAACTAGCAGCTGAATTGAATAGCGTCGGGAGCTAATTCCTGGCGCTATTCATAAGTTGAAGAATTGAATCGACCCCAATGGGAGTAAAGAAAAAGAAGAGAGAACAATATATGGGTTACAAACATATATCCCATTTGGGCAAAGAGGTTGTAACATACACCTTAAAAAATACAATATTGTAGTCTCTAATGCATTAATGATCTTGAGCTTGTAAAAAAAATAGAGAGAACTTATCAAAGGAAAAGATTAGAGGAGTTTGAGAGAAGGTAAGAGAAGAAAAAGGGAATAGAGAGAAAAGAGATAGAGAAAAAGAGAAAGAAAAAGAAATGTCAGGTGCATACCGTCAGAACAAAAGCAGGGCCGGATTTCACCTTGGCAAAAATTGCTGCAGTGACGGAAAACACGTAGATTTGCCAATCCACGTGTTTTCCACCCCTGCAGCATTTTTTGCCTAGGTTAAAATCCGGCCCTGCTATTGCAAAGGACAAATCCCAATTCACCCTAAAAGTAGCAAAAATCTCAGTTTTTTCGCTTAGGTGAAAAAAAATTAAGCTATTTGCATACCCCTATTAGTGTATTATTCGTGTACCTTCAGTACCAAGCCTTCCAAGGTGCACATATGTTGGCTTTATTATTTTGTGTATTCTATCACACATTATTAATAGCCTTGTATTTCTATTTGTTTTGCCATTTACTATATTTTTTTACATTTTGTCAGTGTGCTAACATGTTTCATGTGCCCCTTCAGATCAACTTATTTTTTTCAGTTACAGCATTATTATGATGTTTATACTGCTGTTTCTGCCTACATGATCACATGTCTGGTTTCTGTGCCTACCATTAGCCAATCTCTCTCCTGTTTTGGAGCTCACATACACCCCTTTCACACCGCAGCTTGTACCTGGTAATTTGCCGTTTTTACTGGCTTCCTAAATGGTTCGAGCTGCGATGTGAAAGGGTCACCTTCAATTTACCGTTTACTAAATACCGGTATTTTGAAACGGTAAAAAAGCAGGGTCCTACCCGTTTCAGACCCGTTTAATTGTGCAGTGTGAAAGGGTCTGAAACGGTATTTGCAAGCCCCAGAAGGTGATAGGCTGTCTCCATGTGTGATGTCACCAGGCAGAAGCAGGAAATAAACATTTAAAATGACAACCACTGTTTTGTATGGGTGAAACGGGTTCAGTGTGAAAGGTACCAAAACGGCAATGAAACGGTAATATACTGGTTACAACATGCGATGTGAAGGGGGTTTAACTGCTCAGACCCATTTTAAGAACCGTTTAAAGAGCCATTTCAAAAGCAGGTTTTGCGATGTGAAAGCAGCAATAGTGATACTGTGATGCCATCATGCACCGTAGAATCGTGGGAGCAGGCACTATGGACTGAATTGGTGACTGATATTTAAACTAGTACAGAAAGTCTATTTTGCATGTACAGGTATGGACCCTGAGGAAAATGTTTGCATAAACATTAATATATCAGTAACACACTGCTGTTTCCTGTGTCTGTACTGAGTGCCACCGGATACCTCTACATAATGCAAGATACATATTTAAAAACAGCAAAATAAGCCAAAAAAACTATAATAGTGTAAAGAATATAAATAAATGAAATAAAGTCATGTTGTGTTGTGTATACTTTAGCTTAAAATTTCATAAATATACTGTAACTAATGTAAAAAAAATTGTAAACTAATAAAGTTAAACAATTTACTATGTATTATCAAAGCAAATAGCAATACTGTATACATAAAAAAATATTAATTGTTGGAATAGAAATAAGGAATTTATTTATGTAGTCCCCTTGTATTTCAATTGTATTAATATTGGCCCTCATTCCGAGTCGTTGCTCGGTATTTTTCATCGCATCGCAGTGAAATTCTGCTTAGTGCGCATGCGCAATATTCGCACTGCGACTGCGCCAAGTATCTTTGCTATGAAGAAAGTATTTTTACTCACGGCTTTCTCATCGCTCCGGCGAACGTAATGTGATTGACAGGAAATGGGTGTTACTGGGCGGAAACACGGCGTTTTATGGGCGTGTGGATGAAAACGCTACCGTTTCCGGAAAAAACGCAGGAGTGGCCGGAGAAACGGGGGAGTGGTTGGGCGAACGCTGGGTGTGTTTGTGACGTCAAACCAGGAACGACAAGCACTGAACTGATCGCACAGGCAGAGTAAGTCTGGAGCTACTCTAAAACTGCTAAGTAGTTTGTGCTCGCAATATTGCGAATACATCGGTCGCAATTTTAAGATGCTAAGATACACTCCCAGTAGGCGGCGGCTTAGCGTGTGTAACTCTGCTAAATTCGCCTTGCGACCGATCAACTCGGAATGAGGGCCATTGTTACTTGAAGTTTACCCTTCTCAAAGTTTTTTTATTTTACCAGCCAGCAACATTGTAATTGCTAGTGCTGGAATGAAGTTTACATACTTTATTTTCAAACATGCACTATTTTCTCTGAACCAGTGTCATAATAACCCATGTAAAGAAACAATTTAATCAAATAACTCCCACTATGTTTAAAGAGCAGTGGAGTATACATTTATTGTAATTGTTCTTCCAAATAAAAAAAATGACTGAAGCTGAGAAACAGGAAACAATTCTACTCCATCAAAATACATTTGCAGTAATGTGTGATGCATCAACTATTAAAGTGAATTGAGTAAATACATAAATGGTTTATAAAGTTACCACACCTGCTGAAGCTTTAATTTCAATGTCAGTGAATAAGAATAAGGAAAAATCAAGCAGGAAAAAAGTAGCAATTCTGCACAAATTTAATATGAGTCATCAGAGGTGTAAAGATCACGTGATATAATTTTTGAGTTTCCCTTGTGCCTTGTAATTTACTAAAATACAATTCCACGATAATTAACATACGTACTGTAGTATTGAATATATACTATAAATAAATGAATACAGGTGCAAAGTTGCTTACTATTGCTTTATGACATGTGTCTTCAACCTGTGGCCCTCCAGCTGCTGTGGAACTACACATCTCAGCATGCCCTTCCTCAGTTATAGCATGCCTTAATAGCTAAACTGTGACATGGCATGCTAGGATGTGTAGTTCCACAGTAGCTGGAGGGCCACAGGTTGCTGAATGAGATGGTCAGTGTCATAAAAAAGTATTCAGAAAGAGTAAAACAGTCCTGAGTGGATGTGTTTTCAAAAATTTCTATCACAGTGGATATGTGGAAATACTACTTTATTAATTGACAAAAAAAAAAAAATTTAAATGTATTTATTGAAGATTTTC
This sequence comes from Pseudophryne corroboree, assembly GCF_028390025.1. Taxonomy (NCBI): domain Eukaryota; kingdom Metazoa; phylum Chordata; class Amphibia; order Anura; family Myobatrachidae; genus Pseudophryne; species Pseudophryne corroboree. The sequence goes on along the minus strand of NC_086444.1, from coordinate 762,031,883 downwards.
CACATACAGAAAAAGGGACAACAATATAAAATAATACAGTAATCCCAGATATCACTAACATAGTCGCCAATATTCATCCACATAGTCTCACTGAGAAAAAGCAAGTTAAAGTGATACAGGGATACCTATACAAGAATAAAAAAATAAAAAGGGGCAAAAGACAAAGACAAAGGAGGGAGGTAAGTGAAGGAGGTAATAGGAAAGGAAGAAATAGGTAATATTCATCATATACCTTGACACAGTACCTAAATATAAAAAAAAGGCATGAAATAAATGACTCTCAGAATGCACCCAGTTCAAAGCTCACGTATTAGAAGATACCTTATGCTCATCAAAATTAAAATTTTCAAAAGAGTTATATATATGCAATCGAGTTTCTCTGTCCAAAGTACTAACGAATGGAGCCCATTTACAGTAAAACCTTTGAGCCCCCAAGAGTAAATCAAAGCCTGTATACTTCCGCTCATAGTACAATATCTGAAGTAATTTTTGTTTGACTTCCATAAGACTAGGTACCGATTTCTTGATCCAATGACATAATATACACTTTTTACATACCGAAAGAATTGTGATCAACATTGGGAGAATATGTTTTTTTTTTCCTGCTAAAGTCCAGTTTTTAAAACTGAACCCTAAACAGGCCAGAGGATCAGGTTGTAAAGCGAGACCAAACATTTTGTTAATAAAATTCAGTATCTTGCACCAGAATTTACGCAGTTTAAAGCAATCCCAGATACAGTGGTAAAAATCCGCAACTACAGTTCTACATTTTATACAATGTCCCAACTCATCCTTAACCATATACCTTCTTTGATATCGAGTTATATGTGCTCTATGTAATGTTTGGATATGAACTTCTTGTAAATAAGCTGACTGTAACACCTTAAGTGAATAAGAATATAACTCAGTTAAATCATGAATGTCAGCTAGTAATGGAATATCATGATTCCATTTCTGTAACAACGCCTGCCATTGTACATGCTCCACAGAGCTGATTAATACATTGTATAAATATTTCACTCTGTAGTTCTTCTCAAGAAGAAAATATAACAATGTATCAATAGATTTAATCTGAGCCACAGTAACCTTTCGAGTCCTAGTAAGGGGTTTAGGTGCATTAATAGAAAGTAAGAAATGCCGCATTTGAAAATACATAACCTATGTGAACTTGGTAGAGAAAATTTAAGGCATAGCTCCTGAAAGGTAAACAAAGAGCCACCTGGATCAAAAACCTTACACGATAAATCCAACCCCTTCGCTCTCCAAACATTAAACAATGAATTTGAGAGTGATGGAGGAAATGACGGATTTCCCCATAGGGGAATAAAAGGGGTAACATAAGGATTGGATTTACAGCGCTTATTTAACCCAAGCCAAGCTTTGTATGTATCTGCAAATAAAATATGATTCCGAATATATGGTAGGATAGAAAGCCATTTAGTTTGTAAAAGTGCACTTGGGGAATAAGGGGAGAAAACTGCTAAATCCAAGGATAGATCTATGTATTGGTCTTTATTAAGTAACCAAGCACTTATATAACGGAAAAAAACTGCTTGAGAATACGCTTCCAAATCAGGATATCCCAGTCCACCTTCACTTTTAGGGGTAATTAGTTTAGCCCGTGAGATTCTCGGACGCTTATTCTGCCAAATAAAGTTGGAGAATAATGCATCCAGTCTCTTAATATCCGATTTAAGTATAGCAATCGGTAATTGTTGCATCCAGTAAAATATTTTCGGAAAAATAATAGACCGGATTATAGCTAAGCGTCCCAAGAGAGAGAGAGGTAGATCTCTCCATGACTCAAGTTTTGTGGCAATTTTGGTGATTGTAGTAGAAAAATTTGTCGAATACAATTGGGATAAATCCGAACATATACGAACCCCCAAATACTTAAACCTAGATGGAGCTATGGAAAACGGCATTTGTATAGATTTCAAGAAGTCTGGATTAGAATTTCCCAGCAGCAAAACCTCCGACTTGGATCTATTGATTTTATATCCGGAAACCACCCCAAAAGAATCAAGTAAATGCAACAAAGAAGGTAGAGAGTGTTTAGGTTCAGAAAGAAATAAAAGAGTATCATCAGCGAATAATCCAATTTTCAGCTCCTCCCCTCCAATTTTAATCCCATGAATCAAAGGAGAAGCACATACAGCCACAGCAAGGGGCTCTATAGCAATGGCGAAAAGGAGAGGAGATAAGGGGCACCCTTGATGAATCCCCCTCTCTAGCGTAAAAGCAGATGATAAAAGCCCTTTACATGCTATTTGTGACTGTGGGGAGGAATATAAAGTGCGTAGAATATCAATAAAATGGGTGGGAAAGCCAAATTTCTCCAAAGTACGAAATAAATGGGGCCATCGGACTAAATCAAACGCTTTTTCGGTGTCTAACATCACTATCATATGAGGGGATGACCGCAAAGTGTGATTAGATGTTACATGAAATATAGCCGTGAGAACTCTCCGTACATTCACCACCGAGTGCCTTCCTGTTATAAAGCCGGTTTGATCTTTATGGATCAAAACCGGAAGAATAGGCTTCAATCTCTCTGCTAGAATTTTGGTAAAAATTTTATAGTCGGTATTTAGGAGTGAAATTGGTCTATAAGACCCCGGAAGATTAAGATTACGTCCTTCTTTCGGCAAGACTTTGATAATGGCATCCGAGAAGTGAGCAGGGAGAGTCCCCTCATCCATAATTGAATTAAAACAAGCGGCTAATGGATCAGCAATATGTGTAGATAAGATACGAAAAAATTCATTGGAAAACCCATCAGGGCCCGGTGCTTTAAACAATTTCAACAGTTTGATAACCCCTATCACCTCTAACGGGGTTACAGGAGCTATCAAAGCAGAAAAAAAGGAAACTGGGAGTTGAGGAAGTTGAAGTAGATCCCAGAAGGAGGAGGGAGGAGAAGAAGAAGAAGAGAGAGAGACAGGAGTAGAGAAGGGGTGGTTTCCGAAATACCAGAGACAGAGGAAGCATTTATAGGTTGTGTAGGAAGGAACAGAATAAAGATCCTCATAAAATGACTTCATTAAATCAATTACGTGAGAGTCAGAATCAGTAAAAGTACCGTCTGACTTCAATAAAGGCCTAACCACTGTTCGCTTCCTAGATCCATGTAATAAATTAGTAAGAAGTCTACCATTTTTATTACCAAACTTATAATATTTGGAGTTTACATTAAAATAATATTTATCACCACTTGTCTGTAAGAGCTCTGAAAAGCGGGTCTTAGCAGTATTATAGCAAATTTTGTTCTATAAGGAAGGGGCCTGTTTAAATAATTGAAAAGCGCTGGAAAGCTTAAATTGTAGATCCAAGTAGGAAGCATTCCGCTGCCGGTTAATTCGTGAAGAATATTCTATCAATTCACCACGCAACACAGCTTTGGCCGCCATCCAAAAAGTAAAAGGATTAGATACAGCACAGCCAGAATTATGCGATTGATATTTTTTCCACATATTTTCTAACAGTAATTTAAAACTTTTAGCTTTGATAAGATGCAATGGGAATTTCCACAAAGGCTTATTATCAACAGACTTCCTAAAATCTAAAGTAATCCATACCATACCGTGATCTGACAATGTAGGAGGCTCAATAGTTACAGAAGAAATTTTGGTGAATAAAGGTTCTGCAATTAAAACATAATCGATCCAAGAGCAGGTATTATGAGTCATGGAGAAGCATGTAAACTCTCTCTCAACAGGGTAAACTGCTCGCCATGTATCAACTAGGTTGAGAGTTTTAATAAAAAATGGGACCCCTATTTTCGGAAGGGCAATCGGAGACTTTGGAGCAGGGGAACGGTCAAGAAAGGAGGACGAAATTAATTTAAAATCACCACAAACTATTAAAGAAGCAGGGTCATAAGTATGAAGTTTAGCTAATAATGAGGTAAAAAAGGATTTACTATATTGATTTGGGGCGTACACATTACATATAGAAAAAGTGATTCCCTGTATATCCACAGTGAGCACCACAAATCTGCCTTCAGAATCAGAGGAAACAGATACAACTTGACTGTTCAATGATTTTTTCCCCTAGAATAATTACACCTTGCGATTTAGTATTATAGGAGGCTGAAGCTAGTAAATCCCAACCTAGCATTTTTAGTTTATTTGCTTCCGGAGCTTTTAAATGGGTCTCCTGTAAACATATTAAATCTATAGATAACTTGTTGAGGTATATAAGTAGTCTACGTCTTTTCGCAGGCGTATGGATACCCCTAATATTAAGTGATCCTATCCTGAGAGGCATTATCACATACAGGTCTATAAATCATCTGATACTGTTCAAATTCGTAGAAAGAGGGTAAAGGGGGAAGGTAAACACATGAGGAAAAAATAAATATAAAATAGACAGACATATATTACCGAATACTATGAGCAGTACTAATTCTAACCAAACTGGACTTCCAGCAATTGACTGCTATCTGCAACACTAAGGTCACAAATAGTAGACCTATTAACATGGTAAATCAACAAAGATATAATAAACGGCACAGCTCCGCTCCTTCATTACATAGTAAACAAATGGTAGTAATCACAGATAAACTACAAAATGTATTCTAAAAAGAGAGATCAACAAAACTATAGCCTAATAACCTCAAGGGTGCCACAGAAGTGCGGTATGAAATATAGCACCCCCTGAGCGAGAAAGACACCTCATATATACGTATATTAACATGAATAATCAGGGCAGTCCCATTCTCACTCATCCATGACATCAGCAATATCACCGTCTTTCTTTGCAGAGGACTCTTCCTTAAGAAATGCTGCTGCATCTTCCGGAGTCGTAAAATCAGAGTACGATGCACCTGTAAATATGCGGAGACGAGCGGGGAATAACATAATAAATTTCCTATTTGCTCGAACCAGGGTAGTGCAGACATCAGAGAAAGAACGTCGCAGTCTGGAAAGTTCAACAGAAAAGTCTTGATAAATACGAATGTTATGTCCTTCCCACTGAAGAGGATAAAGTTTACGAGATGCTTTCTAAATAACTTGCTTATGCAAGAAATTAAGGGTTTTAAAAACAACCACTCTTGGCTTCTGTGCAGTGACTTTCGAAATATCTCTCACTCTGTGAACACGTTCTATAGAAATATCAGCACATACTGCTTCCACGTGCAACAGCTTAGGAAGCGTAGTATGGACAAATTGTTCCAAAGGGATTCCTTTAAGTGATTCAGGGAGACCTGTAATTCTTAGATTTTTCCGTCTGGCTCTATTTTCAAAACTATCAAGCTTTTCTGCCAAGCGTTTATTATCAATCTCCAGAGCCCGAACAGATTTTTGTAAAATAGTAACATCATCCATAGTATCACTTAAATGCCTTTCTGTGTCTGAGACACGGCTGGATAGAGCTTGCAACTGAGACGTGATATCAGATACTGCCTTTTGTAGCAGAGGCGCCATAGTGGACTGAATAGCAAAAACCATATCCTCATAAGAGGAAGAGAAAGTACCTTAGCAGCCCGTAGCCAGAGAGGAGTCCAACACAGGTTCCGCTATAGGTTTCTTATGTACTGGCGTCCCCGGCGCATTATCGCCATCCGGCGCCATGTTGTGTTTTCCCCGGCGCTTCTCTTGCCGCGGCGACTGTGGCGGCGGGAGCACCTTAGGAGAGGAGGATGTGCCCAGGAACTTGTCCATAGTCCCCTCTATCCTACGTGGGGATCGGGAGCGGTGTCTTCCCTTGGCAAACAGTGTCGGGTGAGTTGTGGAGCGGAGCTGTCCGGAGAGGCTGCTCACTCTCCCATGCCGGAACCGGAAGTCGACAAAAAATTTTTTTTATTAATAAAACAATCTTACATATTAAAACATCATTAAAACATCAATAGTAAAGTGTCAATAAATGGTCAAAAACATTGAATCTGGTAAACAGATACTGTAAGCCCACAACCTATAATGTTAGCAAATAGCAGGATTATAGGGTGTAATTCAGAATTGATCGCAGCATCAAATTTGTTTGTAGTTGGGCAAAACCATGTGCATTGCGGGGGGGGGGGGGGGCAGATATAACATTTGCAGAGAGAGTTAGATTTGGGTGGGTTATATATATTGTTTCTGTGCAGGGTAAATAATGGCTGCTTTATTTTTACACTGCAATTTAGATTTCAGTTTGAACACACCCCACCCAAATCTAACTCTCTCTGTACATGTTATATCTGCCCCCCTGCAGTGCACATGGGTGGTCATTCCGAGTTGATCGCGTGTAGCACCTTTTTGCTGCTCGTGCGATCAACTTGATGCCGCCTATGGGGGAGTGTATTTTAGCATAGCAGGGCTGCGATCGCTTGTGCAGCCCTGCTATGCTAAAAAAGATTCCTGTAAAACAAGACTAGCCCTACTAGCCCTGCAGCTACTTACCCAGTGTGTGACGGATCCATTGATGAAGGTCTCGGCTGTGACGTCAGACCCGCCCTCCAAATGCCTGGACATGCCTGCGTTTGCCTTACCACGCCCGGGAAATAGTGAGTAGATGCCCCGATCCTCCTTCCCGCTGTCAATCTTCTTGCGATCAGGCCTGCGATCGCTTTCTTTGATCCTGGCGTCATTGCCCGGCAACTGCCGTCGCTAGACAGTGATGCGTGTAAGCAATGCGAGCGCCGTGCATCCGCAGTTCTGACCCATTCGCACCGCAGCGAAGAACTGCTGCGCGTGAACGAGTCGGAATGACCCCCATGGTTTTGCCCAACTGCTAACAAATTTGCTGCTGTGATCAACTCTGAATTAGGCCCATAGAGTGTACGCTACTGATCAAAAGTTTTAGAACAACCCAATTTTTTATTTTTTTAAGAAAATGTATGCATTATAATGTCTCAATGTAAAGAATAGAAAAAATAAAAATAACCTAGTTGAAAAAATATATAATTTAGAATCAATTTGTATAATAAAATGTAATAAAAAAATGTTTACTCTTCAGGGTACCCACATTTTGCAGATACTGTAAAACCATCAAGCACAATCGTGGCATTCTTTCTACAATGGAAAGTAAATATTGCACAGGAAATTATTCCAAAAACTGTTGCACAAATGTGCTGTATTGTAATTGTAGCCTGTTTCTTTTTTACCCTTCTTTTTAGTTCATCCCAAACTAGCTCAATGGTGCTTAAGTCTGGAGACTATGCTAGACATTCCATGTTTTGAAGCCTATTTTTATTTTCCTATGACATAGCCTGGATATTTTAGAGATATTGGCCCAGATGTAAGGCCACCTGAGATTGGTGGCTGTGCGGGATGCCGGCTGGACTTGAACTTTTTTTAAGGGGCAATTACTTACAAGTCAAAACCATGCCTTGTAAGTGATTGCCCCTTTAAAAAAAAAGTCTGATTTTGTCCGACATCCTGCATAGTTGCCGAACTCGGGCGGCATTACATCCGGCCCCTTTGTATGTAGATTGCAATATCGTATCCAAAACGAAACTATTTTCTGAAATGTCTACTACTTGGATGACATTGATATCAATGAGAAAAAAATATAATAAAGGATCTTTTATGAGCCACACTACGAAACCACAGAGCTCTGAAAACACAGTGGATTAATGAAAGCAGGACAGTAAGTATAGATTGAAGTTCCTGATTAGTTTTAAAGTCACACATCAAAGACTTACATTTAATGATAGCCCCCTGACCATCCATCCTTTTGTTCTGACATGATTATCCCATCTTTTGAACTTCCCATCTGGCAAGACTATCTTATGCACTCCCTTCCACTTGCTTTTAAGACCGTCAAAGGACATATATCAGCCTGTGATCATATTTTTGTGTATCTCTAAACAGATACAGAGTTTGTCCAGTAGCCTGACAATTTGCCTGGGATCTACATACCTCCTCAGATGGTTGTCTTCATTGTCTGACTTTGAGTTTATTACAATAGTTTTCATACTGCCAACTGGTAGATAACTGTACTTTTCCACCTTAAGCCTATCAAGTTTATAAGATTGCCTTTCTCGTGTCTTGCATTTTTATCTTCTCAAGTGGAAAGCCTCATGGTCCTTCTCAATGACCTATATTATTTCATCTTACAATATTTTTGTACTTTTGGACTGATTATTGTGTTTTTAGTAATTTACTATGTGTTATTCTGCCATTGTTGTTTCCATGACAGTAGCTAGTCATTTAGTCTTGAGCTTGTGTCAAGTTTTTCAACATAATATTTTTTTCACTTTAAATACTCCAAATGCCTGGGGCTTCTACAGGAGCATCTAAGCTACTAGCACTGTGAAAGATGTTGCTTGCAAATAATATTAGATGAATTGTTATGGTATCATGTTTATTTTCCTATTTTGGAGTTTTTCTTATTTCATAGTTACTGTATCACTGTCAATGTCTTCCAGTGAACCCCAAACTACAAATTATTTTTCTTGGTTCTGGCCATGCTGTTCATGACCAGACCTGCAAGGGGTGGTGGGCTCACGTGTTCTTGAATATTTCTTGAATAATAATAAAGATTTAGAATGGGCCATCTGAAAAATTGAGAAGTTGAGGTGCCCCCTAGGGGTTAATATCCTTAGACAAGTTGTCCCCCCCACCTTGACCAGTTCCCCTATCAAATGCCATCCTGACCAACCCTTAGTTATTACTCTAATGTCACTGGACGTCATGGTAAGACTCCACCTATGTTACTCATGACAAAATATCATGTTACAGAGTGGCACTCTAATTTAACCATAGTTATGGTGCCAAAAAACAGTTAGGAGTAGATACTGTTAGAAAGCAATGTTTGTGAATATTACAGTGATCAGAACGAGGGATGTTTTTTGTGTACTATATGGAAAAGCAGGCAGTATTTTTACTACATGCAACACTGAGAAAAATAAATGCACCAACTAAACATATACTGTATAACCAGTCATAAAGTCTAATAAATAAACTGGTTTACAGTTCTTTGCAGGAATTAAATAATGCTGTGAATGCAAAAACCACAGGATTTTATAGGAGTGGGTGTTATAAGATGTACTAAGCAGTATTTCTGATTGGCACCTCCAGAATGAATACTAAAAATTTTTATATGGGATATCTGTACTACAGCTCAGGATAACAGGGACTTTTCAAATATTTCCACGTTTTACAGATATGTTGTTTTTTTCACCAGTGCTGGACTAGAAACCCCTAAAATTTGATATGATAGATGCATGATATATCCAAAAAAGTATGAAACCTTTTTTTATAATTGAGGGCTTTAATTTCAGTTTAATAATAATAATATTTAAAAATAAGAGTTACATTTTCATGACATAATGGAGAGTTCAACCACTAGTTAAATATTTTATTTAGAATATGGTGTAACTTTATAGATTAACTGGTGTTTCAAGGATTCACTGCATTATACACACTATATAATGCAAACACGTTACAACACATAGAGAGTGTTAATATCTTCAATCTCATAAATATTAATGATGTTTGACAATTTAAAAACTTCTAGGAAAAATGTAAAATAATGAATATAAATGTAAAATCATTTTGAACCAACAAAACATGTGTAGCCTTCACTGAATCAATGACCTAAAAATAACATAGACAATAAAAAAAACCTTGTAAAAATAAACCATAAATAAATTATGCAATTGTCATTTAAGGGGCATGGAAATAGCTGCTGTGGATAAGCATGCATGGCAGCTCCCCACCTGCCCATTGTACTTTTGTTTTAGTGAGCTTCAGTGCATACACTTCCTCTTAATGCTGCCTGATCTTAGCTTAGCTCTGATAGTGGCAGCCGGCCAAGCAGTCTGGTGCGCGCAAGCCACTTAGGGAGACGTAGGGCTAGCCCAGTGCCATAACTAGGCATTTTAGCATTGTGTGCAAGAAACTGCATTGGTGCCCCCCCATGCAAGAAAGAGGCAGTGCGCGCCGTAGACGTGCAAAAAATAAATATAGGGGCGTGGCTTCATGGGGAAGGGGCATGGCCACAAAATAATACCAATTCATACTACGGTGCACAGTAGTCTCCATTATTCAAATTACGCTGCACAGTAGTGCCACTACACCAGGTAGAGCCCCTTTTACACATTACGGCAGACAATCCCCCTTTTTGCACATTACGGCAGATAGCATCCCCTTTTTACACATTACGGCAGCCAGTCCCCCTTATTACACATTACGGCAGACAGCATCCCCTTTATTACACATTACGGCAGAAAGCGTCATCTTATTACACATTACGGCAAACAACGTCCCCCTTTTTACATATTACGTCAGACAGCGTCCCCCTTATTACACATTACGGCAGACAGCGTCCACATTTTACACATTACGTCAGACAGCGTCCCCCTTATTACACATTAAGGCAGACAGCATCCCCTTTTTACACATTACGGCAGCCAGTCCCCCTTTTTACAAATTACGGCAGACAACGTCCCCCTTTTTACAAATTACGGCAGACAACGTCCCCCTTTTTACAAATTACGGCAGACAACGTCCCCCTTTTTACACATTATGGCAGATACAGTAGCGTCCCCCTTTTTACACATTAAGCAGGCAAGGCCCCCTTTCTTTACACATTATGGCAGACAGCATCCCCTTTTTACACATTACGGCATACAACATCCCCTTTTTACACAATACGGCAGCCAGTCCCCATTTTTACACATTACGGAAGACAGTGTCCCCTTTTTACACATTGAGCATGCAAAGCCCCCCTTTCTTTACACATTACGGCAGACAGCATCCCCTTTTTACACATTACGGCAGACAGCGTCCCCCTTATTACACATTACGGCAGACAGCGTCCCCCTTATTACACATTATGGCAGACAGCGTCCCCTTTTTACACAATACGGCAGCCAGTCCCCCTTTTTACACATTACGGCAGACGGCGTCCCCTTTTTACACATTACAGCAGATGGCGTCCCCTTTTTACACATTAAGCAGGCAAAGCCCCCCTTTCTTTACACATTACGGCAGACAGCATCCCCCTTTTTACACATTAGGCAGGCATTTCCCCCCTTTTTTCAAGAGAAAGAGAGAGGGGGGGGGTGTGTGCCCTTTTTTTCACGAGAAAGAGTGTGTGTGTGTGTGTGTGTGTGTGTGTGTGTGTGTTACTCGCCTGGGAAGGAGAGCACGATCCACCATACAGACGGCGCAGAAACTCTCCTCTGGTCTGGGACCTGCAACATGCGGCTACACTCCACGCCCCTTCACAGAGAAGACATCTGGCGGCGCCAGCGGGACTCTCACACGGAGTGCACTTCATGGCTGCAGTCAGATGGTGGCAGCGGGAGTCAGGGACAATGGCGGTGGCGGGACTTCATGACGGCGGCGGGACTTCATGATGGCGCTGCCAATACTCAGGGATGGCGGCGCCGGGACACGCAGAAGGCGTGTGCTGCCTGATGGTTAATACAGCAGCACTCCCACTGCTTGCAGAGGCGGGAGACCAGCGCCGGCACTTTCACTACTTACTGATTGCCGACTTACGGGAGATGTGCTGCTGATGGTGCCCCTTCAGTGCATTTGCGCTGTTGGCAAGGCACCATCGGCACACACCTAGTTACGGCCCTGGGCTAGCCCATCGGGAATTGCCCTGTACTCACCTCGGTGGTCTATCTATCTATCTATCTATCTATTTATCTATTTATCTATCTATCTCTATTTAAAACTTAAATCTCTGCAAGCTAGAATTATGTTCTTTAGCATGACAATTTGTCCATTTAAGGATATATAATTTTCCCAGAATCTATTATCTTCTGTTTAATGACATGTGCAGTAAGAAGAAAATGTTACATACCTGTATAAAAAGTGTTATTTAAACAAAACATATTACATACAGTACATGATTTGCTGGAAATGAGTTGACATTTTATTTGCTACCGTATACAATGCATAATGTAAAATGCACACAGGGTAATCCAAATGGAAAAATCCCATGCCATAAGTTCTGTTTTTGATTATCATATAGATAGAAATAAAGTAGTATGGAATACCTTTTCAAATCAAATGATATATACTGTATTTTGCTATTTACACCAATTGTAGTTTAATAGTGCTGCCTTCTGAATGAAAGCATGTTCACAGCATGACTTTACCGCAAAAATAAACATTTGCTATAGATATTGACTTACTAGCTATCACTTAAGAATACTATTGCATATACTGTACCTACTTACTGATATTTGTGTTCAATAACAAATGACTAAAGTTTACTACTTATAGTACTAAACAAGACTGTTACTGAATCCCTGAAAATCAATGACAAATATGGCAATATATAAGGAACGCTCCTTATAAATTGCTCCTTATCAATTGTTATATTTGTCATATACAGTAAAATTACATTTGCCTTAACCTAAACTAGGCAAAGTTGGAACAACGTGGCTTGTGGCCCCTAGGATGTCCATAAGAGAAGGAGGCCCATGTTGACCACAAAATGCACACTTCGCTCTCTAAACAGAAAGGGGGCCTGGGAAATTGTGATATTAATGTGATATTAATAGGCCCCTACCCCAATTTTGCTATTGATGCCTAATATAGCATGCCATGCAATATTACAAATGTTATCAATGTAAACGATGTTGTTTTCCTTTACAATGGTGATTTAACAACACAACATAGAATTTCCTAAGGTACATCAAAAGTTATTAATGTTGTTAAAGAGGGACAAATGCTGTAGGGGTTTGTCAATGCCACTTAAAAAGACATGTTGAGGGGGGAGTGGCTTGTGCCTGACTAAGAAAGACATGTCCCAGGGGAGCTCCTGCCCGATTGAGCCCTTTTACCCCTTTCCTTCTGATTTACCCATACCTATCCCTCCCCTATAGCTCCCTATAGCGGCCCTTGCTGCTTTGTTTATATTGGGGGTGAGCTGCGGAGCCAGGGCACAGGCCTGTCCTGTGCTTACAGGTTGTGGCCTTCCCCCCGTGGTGAAGCCGGGACCTCAATTTAAAAAAAAAACCCGCCCGAGTTCGGACGATTACCAGGCGCCCTACACTGCTAAACGGCCTGCCCCACTGCACAGTTCCTACCTGGGGGACTCGGCTGAGGAATCAAGGGGGTGGGAAGAGCCCCATGAGCTTCGGGGCCGGAGCTGAGCCGAGCGGCGGAGGTCCGGTGGCGGCGGCCATCTTGGATGTGGCAGTGAGCAGAGCGCTGTGCTGATACGAGCGGCCCGCTTGTCACATCCACCCGCCAGGGGGGACTCTCTGAAGACGCTTGGGTGGATAGCAGACCCCTGGCCTTGTGGAGGGCTGGCTGAGGCGGCCTGTGGGTGAACACATTAAACCCTGCTGATGGCGGCCATCTTGGAGGTGGCAGGGCAGGCTTCTCTGCACTGAGCTGCCCCTGCTGTGCTTTTGGGGAACAAGCTCACTATCCCAGCAGGGAATTAAATCAAAACCTCACTTCAACACAGATCACTGCCTGCAGGCTGGACACTGTATGCTCTCTACCCCATTCTTTTCATTTTTGTGTATATATAGTGCACCCCACTGGATCTAATTCTAAGAGCCCCCTGCTGTTATTTCTTACACTACATTTTCCCTACTCTCAGTACGGTGTGTTGTGTTTCAGGACGCTCTCCTGTGGACCCCTTTCACTGTTTTAACAGATTAATGGGACCTAGATCCTTCAAATGATGTGAACACACGACTGCCTGACTTCCCCCGTACCCAATTCAACTGATGAGCACGTAACATTCCGGTGGACCTTTCTTGTAATCTCTCCCTAAACGGGCACTTCTATCTCACCAGATATTATGAGCAGAGCGAACACCCGAGCAAAAAAAACAGGAGCTTCACAAGATATTTCGCAACACTTTTCGCGCTGGGAAAAGCCAGCTGAGGTTTCATCCCCGTCCTCACAGCTGTCCACCCCCACCATGGATCCGACAGATTCACCCTCAACCAAGGCGGATATACAATCCCTTCAGAATATGATACTGGACCTTAAGAGTTCTTTCACCACCGCTCTCCAGTCAGCGATTGGTGAATTGAAATCTGACCTGTCGGCTCTGGATTCCCGGACCACCGCGCTGGAATCAAGGATGGAACAACAACAGGATTTCCACAAACAAGTGGGTGAGGACATGAGCTACCTATTCGGTGAATTGGAATTCTTTAAGGACAAAGTTGAGGACAGCGAAAATCGCGAGAGGCGGAATAATTTACGCATTCGTAATGTCCCTGAATCTGTATCGGCCTCCGAACTGGAACCATACCTTAAACGTCTGTTTCTCTACTTGGTCCCGTCACTCTCGGATTCTGCCATCTTGATAGAGAGAGCTCATCGCGCCCTGAGGCCTAAACCTAAGGACTCAGATCCTGCCCGTGATGTTATCCTCCGGTTTTTGTCTTTCAAGATTAAGAACAGTATTACAATGGCATGCAGAAATTCGACTTCAATTCTGTTAGAAGATTCTCGGATCCAGATCTACCAAGATTTGTCACCAGTGACCATTGCTAAACGGCGTGCTCTACGCTCTGTTACCTCTACACTGCGCAACAATGGTTACAAATATCGCTGGGGTTTTCCTTTTCGTCTCATTGTGGAGATTGATGGCAAAGTTCATGTCATTCGCTCTCCTGAAGACAGAGACTAGCTGCTTCGAAAACTCCAACTATCCCCCGCTGCTTCTTCTCAGATGTGAAGCTCCTCATGTTTAAAATTTGAGTTTTATTAACGTTTAGTTCAACTAATTTTGTTCTCACTCTTGCTCAATTGTTATGTTGACTCCATTTTAGGCACTGTTTCATGTACGGATATCCATCTACTTCATTTTCAAAATGTTTTTATTGACCGGACCTATATACTTTTTGTATTACTGTGTTTTTATCTCGCTGTCCTGTTTGGTGGCTCGGAAGCACTGCCCTATAGATAGCGTACTGGATTAGATCCTTACCCCGATGCCCTGGGCCTGTCTCTGGCTACCGATCTGCTCTGCGACTTTGCCATTTGATCTATTATTGTTACTATTTTGATACTGTCTGCTAGCTGGTCATCTTTTATCTAGTATTCTATATTTTGGACTGTCCTGCCCCTGATATGGATCTTAATTTGATGTGTGACGGTCCATCCCTTTATTTACGATTAGTTTTGGGTAGGGGGTGTCAGCGCCTTGGCTTGACACTTCTTCCCCCGATATTTAGGGATTAGAGGTATAACCAAGATTAGTGGGTTAATACCCTCATTTGTTACATTGCATTTGTATCCCGCCAGCGAGCTCTCTTTTTTTTTTTTAGAGCTCAATCTTGTCAGTCAAGTATCCTGCCTATTGGATACTACGTCTGTTTTTTTTTTTCTCTTTGTTTTTTCTCACTCTCCCCCTCTTCTAGACTCTTGTTACAGTTTACGTGTAGGCTGACTTTTCTGCACTCACAGATAGATATATTCATTTATCTTATATTGTTGTTTGTGTATTGAATTGTACATTTCTATTTTTCTCTTTTTTTTTCTCTTTCATTCATTTTAGCAGAGTCCGGGGCTCTATCGGTTTCCAGCGGCATACTCCTTCTCGTTTCTTCAATCATGCCGCTAACGTGCCTGTCCATCAATGTTAAGGGGCTGAACACCCCCCAGAAACGCTCTCACCTCCACAGGTCTCTTAAAACTTTGAAAGGTGACGTGATTTTTTTACAGGAGACACATCTGAAATCGGCCTCCCATCCCTCACTGACATCTAAACAATTTCCCATGGCCTGGTACTACAATAATCCTACAAAGAGAAATGGGGTAGCTATCCTAGTCAGAGGATCCATTCCTTTCCAGTTCCTATACTGTAAATGCAACACTGAAGGTCGTTATATACTGGTGAGAGGGAAAATTGGACATGAGGAGGTTACACTGGCTAATCTGTACTCTCCAAACACGGCCCAATCTAAATTTTTCCGCAAATTCTTCCACGACCTTTAATCATATAGACGAGGTAAAACACTTGTCGGCGGAGATTTCAATATGGCTCTCATGTACATGGATAAATCTGGCCCCTTGCGCAGCGATCGAACCCCAAACTCTTCTGTACTACACAGAGGTATGGCTGAGGCTGGTTTGTTCGATGTCTGGCGTTTCCTTAATCCGACCACCAGGGACTACACTTTTTATTCAAATCCGCATGATGTGTACTCTCGCACTGATATGTTTTTGAGCTGTGCACCCCTCTCCCAGACAGCTCGCGCTTCCTCGATAGTCCCACTTACTTGGACTGATCACGCGGCCTTGGCTGCGACATTTGACATATTTGATATCTCTGACGGTAGACCGACATGGAGACTTAACGAAACCCTATTGAAGATTCCTATGTTTCAGGACTTAATTAAAACCAAGCTTCAGGAATATTTTGATATTAACGTAGAAGACGACTGCAGTACAGCCACTATATGGGAAGCCCATAAGGCGGTTATTAGAGGTTCCATTATTCACTTTGCGTCCCGCCGTAGGAGAGATCAGAATACTCAAATTGCTTTATTAACAGACACCATTGCAAAACTAGACTGGGAACACAAACACACACACTCTAAGAGACTATTAGCCGAACTTTCTAAGGCCCGTGATGATCTACAATCTCTTTTGGCGGAGAATATTGAGCGCTCACTTCGATGGGCTAATCAATCGTTTTACGACAAAAGCAACAAGGCTCATACTTTGTTGGCTAATCGCTTACGCGCCAAGAAGGCCAATCAATGCATCCACACTGTTAGGGAACCCTCAGGCTGCGTTACCTATGACCCTAAGAAAATTAATGGTGTCTTTTTTGACTATTATAGAGCACTCTACAATCTTGACCCCTGACCGACCCCCTGGCACATGCCGATCAGGTACGACAATATCTAGATTCGTGTGCTCTTCCTCGTCTAGATGCTGCAGCTAACTCTGCTCTCAATGCGGATGTTTCTGCTGAAGAAATCGAAGCAGCACTAAAAACCCAGAAGCCTTCTAAGGCTCCTTGCCCGGACGGCTACCCGATGGCGTATTACAAAACTTTCGCCCCTCAGCTCATTCCTCATTTGGTCTTTTTGTTTAATAAAATAATGCAGGGCGTCCCTTTTCACACTGATTCCACGCCCTCTCGCATTATAGTTATCCCGAAACCTGGAAAGGACCCCTCATATTGTTCAAATTATAGACTCATCTCTTTAATAAATACTGATCTCAAGCTTTTTGCCAAGGTACTGGCATGTCGCCTGAATACTGTGTTGTCGTCATTGATAGACCCTGATCAAGTGGGATTTATCCCCGGCCGCCAGGCCTCGGACAACACCAGACGTATTGTTAACTTAATTCATCATATAAACTCAACGAAAACACCAGCGATTGCTCTGGCGCTTGACGCCGAAAAGGCGTTTGATCGCATCTCATGGCCCTTTTTCTTTTCTACATTATCCACATTTGGCCTTCATGGTCATTTCATCACTGCAGTAGCGGCCCTCTATTCTAACCCTTCATCTACGGTCCTGACTAATGGATTAAGCTTGCCCCGGTTTAGCTTAAAGAATGGTACTCGTCAGGGTTGCCCTCTCTCACCCCTACTTTTCGCCTTATGTATTGAACCTCTTGCAGCCCGTATTAGACTCAATACTGATATTGGGGGTATTACTGTAGGACAGAGCTCATACAAAATATCTCTGTTCGCGGATGACGTGCTCGTGACTCTTTCTAACCCTTTGATTTCTCTTCCTAACCTACAGAAAGAGCTGCTTTTGTACGGTTCCCTCTCTGGTTATAAAATAAACCATACCAAATCTGAGGCACTCGCGTTTAATGTCTCATCCCAAACTAATTTAACTTTGACCTCTTCTTTCCTTTTCTCTGGAGGCCCTCGGCTATTAAATACCTTGGCATATTTATCACTAAATCCTATACTAGCCTCTATCAGGCTAATTATGTTCCTATAATTAAAACGCTCACACAAGACCTAGATAAATGGGATCGGTTATATATCTCGTGGATTGGACGGATTAACACCCTAAAAATGAATTTTCTTCCCCGTATCCTTTATCTGTTCCAAACCATTCCGATAATGGTGTCTTGGGTGACATTGGCTTCCCTGCAAACACTGTGCCACAAATTCATGTGGGCTCACCGTAAATCCCAATTGAGACGAACCATATTGACCAAGAGTGCAACCTCAGGCGGTTTGGGATATCCTAATCTTCAGGCTTATTTTAATGCCTGTCAATTTAACCATGTAGTATCCTGGCATTCCCCCCGAGGGATTAGAAAATGGGTCGATATTGAGAACTCAATATATTAGGGTACTCCACTTGACTCCCTTCTGTGGCTCCCCAAGTCCTGCAGACCAACCTCGGCCTATTCAGTCCCCACAATTAAATTCACCCTCGGATTGTGGGACAAACTCCGCACCACTTATAAACTTTCTTCATACCCCTCACCTCTGTCACCTATCTGGGGTCACCCCGCCTTCCCCCCAGGCAGTGAACGAACTATAGCAGCCCCGTGGCAATCTCGGGGGGTCACGAGATTTATCCATGTTAAAGGTCATTCTGCACCGACCTCTTTTGGTGATTTTCAAGAACGCCTCGGTATTCAATCCTCGTGTCATTACCATTATATTCAAATTCTTAGCTTTCTTAAATCACAACTTAAAACTACTCCTTTGAGACCACCCACCTCCTTTGAACATATGTGTTTACTATCAATTGGTAAAAAAGTAAACATCTCAACAATATATAACTCTATTTTGGCTCCAGACCCTCCACCCCGTGAACCCCATGAATTAGCCTGGGATATCAGATCTCTCCCATCCATTGGAAGACGATCAATGGGAAGAAATTAGATTGCGCATTGCTAAAGCCTCTATTAGTGTGGCACTTAGGGAGACCTGTTATAAAGTTTATACCAGATGGTATCTAGTCCCCTCCAGACTTCATTCCATCTTCCCTGCGACCTCGAACTTATGCTGGAGAGCTTGTGGTGAGGAGGGCACTTTTTTCCACATTTGGTGAACCTGCCCCTCTATTCGCCCCTTCTGGAACACAGTTGGAGCGCTCATCGCTCAAACCTGCGGACATGACATAGATCTCTCTCCTGAAATTGCTTTACTTCATGCCCCCATACCGTCACTACCTAAAATTCATGATAAGCTTGTTATGCAATTCTGCATGGCGGCTAAATCTCTGATTGCTAAATGCTGGAAGGACCATTAACCACCCTCCAAGGCATTACTGATGAATAAGATTAATTATATAGCCAATATGGAATATATCACTAGCCTGCGGAACAACACAGTGGCCCAATTCCACAACATTTGATCCCCGTGGTACCTCGCGCATTCTCTATTAATCCCCGGACTCTGCTGATACCCCTGCTATTTCCTCTTCTGTTATCTTTGCTTGGACTTACAGCTGACCTCCCAATTCCTTATCTGTAACTCTCTCAACTCTCCCCTTTTGTTCTTACACTTCCTCTTTCTCTTTCCTTATTTTTTTTTCTTCTTTTTACTTTACTTCTAACAAGTTTTTTCTCAGTTTTGGTATAGGTTATAGACTATAAATGAAAAATGAAAAGAGATTGATCATGTACACATCTGAATTTACACAGGTTGTATATTGCTATCATTTGATAGCCTATATTTTCATGGAACTGTATATTTCACTCCAATATTGTTTTAAAAAAATATTTATGTTGTAAATCCACGACACTATGCAGACAATTCTTCTCTCTGTATGTTCAACATCTGTACCTGTACCTGTACGACGTTGTTTTGGGTACTGATCACTCTCAATAAAAACCCTAACTTTAAAAAAAAAAAAAAAAGACATGTTGAAAGAGGGGGGCACTACTGCACATATATCAGTCTTTCTATTCTCCAGGGAGGCTTCATGTCCTATCCCAAGATGACTGCTGCAATCACTACTGAGCATGTGTGTGACCTATCTTGACAGCACAGAAGCTACTATGTACACAGAAGCGGGATAGGACACAGGATAAAGACAACACAGAGTGTTTCCAGCACAGTGTAGCAGAACAGGAGCTGTTTTGTGCACAAAGATTGCACAGTTGTGCATGTAAGATGCATGAATATAGGAGCCATACCCATTAGCAGGTTTATCAAGGAAAATTGTGCAGAAAATTATACAACCTAAAAGTTTTCTATGGAAATGAACTTGAAGTGTGAAAGAGTGTGTAGATACAAGCCCAGATGATTGTTAGTTTAAGTGTGAAGGAAAATGTGTACTCTAAAATACTAGGGAAGACATAAGCTAAAGACATGTGGACAGCACTATTGTTATACTAACGTTTGCACCAGAGTTTTTACTGTATAAAGTATATGTAAAATACAAAGAATATGTTTGAAATATCTTTTTTGTAATATTCTAATCATTTTTATAGCCAAAACTCTACAGTAAAAATTTTATGGCAGATAAGGCAGTGCCTCACCTTGCAATCTTTACCGCACCTCTCATATAAAAAAAAATCACAAAATTTCCAGGGGTTTATACTGCTGTACCTGTGTATAATGCCTCCATGTACCCGTTGGCTCATATATTGCTTTTAAATCTGGCTCTGGTGCTAGCTAGTGCCTCCTGAGCCATTTAGCTCACTGCACGTCCGTGTAGTGTACTATGGTTAAGGTCTCACAAGGAGAATAGTATTTTTATGCATTAAATGATTTATTAAATTTGTATAAAAATACAGCCAACAAAATGACTAACCAGTAGTCAAAAGAAACATACACAAATAAAAAGGGGAATAAAACAAATGTCATCACATGCCATCAAAGAGCATCAAAAAGAAGCACAAAAATAAAAATACAGGCAAACAACAACAAAAATAAAATTGATAAATTAGATTGTTAGAAATAGAGCACAAGACAAATACCACACAAGGGAGGAGAAAGGGGAGAGGGCAGGAACAGGGAAGGGGTGAGGGCATGTAATTGACTACTTTAACTGATGGTTAAGCTACAGTATCGATAACTGACACAACTCCCAGTAGAAAAGTTAAGTGAACAAACTGTGCAAATAGTATGCCTCCAATGGATGGGAATCTCTGCTTTAATGGCACTATTAAAGTGCTTGAGTAGGGATTATTTGTGGTCTGCAAATGGAGCAGGTTACTAGATTCAAAAGCAAAAAGGAACAACTGGTAGGAGAGGCTGTGGCTAAAATGTAGTAGACAGTGAGAAAACTTGTACCCAGAATGGTCGCACAACTGGATAATGCAACCAAATATGTAGTGGGGAGCATGTAGCCTGGTTACATCTCCAACAGCTACTAGAAACTTCAGGAAACTGTTATCAGCTGCGTCACGGCTCATGGAGGAAGCAGGTCCCGGCCGTTGCCTAGCAACCGGGACGCTGCACTTCCTCCATCAGTCGGCACTTCCGGGTCTCACCCTGCACCTAGCAATGCTAGCACAGGCTGGACTGGGAGCCATGAGCACCTAGCAACCGGGACGCTAGATGCAGGCAGCATTCCCGGTTGCTGGGCAACTAGTCTTGCTGAGTTTTGAGAATGTGCAGCAGCACAGATGCACGTCCAATCTATTATCTCTATAACTGGGTTCTGATTGGCGCAGCAACCATTTATATTCCATTATTGGCCTCTAACAAAATCTCTGGTTCTGGTTCCTGCTTCAGTGAGAACCTGTCAGCTCGTATTAGATCCTGTCTGCCTGTGTGAACCCGTGACCCGGAGACCTTGCCAGATTTATTACCTGTCCAGAACCAGCTAGCCTTATATAAAGGTTTTTGTTGAGTTTTCACATGGACACTGCTTGCCTGCATTTCTGTGTTATAACACTTTTAAGAATTGTTGCTTTCACAGTTTATTTAGTAGTTTATAGCACATTTTGAACATTGTTGCTTTCACAGTTTATTTAGTCGCTGATTACATCTAATGCATTGTTGCATTCACAATCACTCTTATATTCAGTATCATTGTTTTCAACACACTGTCCCTTGTGATACGTATATTTTGATAGTATTGAGAACACTCTGCTCATTCTGTGCCTTAGCATAGTAGTAGTGTGGTGTCAGGTGAACATCTCACCATACTGCATTTACCCCTACCCAGCTTCTGATAGTAACCTTGTATATACGGAAAACTGAGGACAGCAGAGTACGGGGAGGACCTAATTCATCCTGGAAAGGTGGCTGCTAAAGATAAAGTCTTAGGATGCAGGAGACTAAAAGACTGCTGGGCAGTGGGTAATTGCGTGAGCGTCACAAAGACACCACCTATAAACCTACGAAACTGAGTGTAACCTTGACAGAAACATCTTTGCCAGAGCCATGGGACAGTGGTATCATCAAGACAGGACTTTAAATTGCGTTTCTATTATGGAGTAACTCATGGAACATGAAAAGGGCGCACAAAAAACTTTCTGCCTATCCTTCTCATCTACTGTAATTGTATTCCCAGCACATGTTACCAATCATCAATAAATTTAGGAAGCTTCAAACAGGAATCAGGGATATACTGTATAAACATTGGAGAAGAAATCAATACAGAAGCCATACACATGGTCTCAGAAGATGTCAAAGGTCTTAAATTGCCCCCCCATAAGTCTCCGCACTTAGCAAAATTCTTAAGTGGCAGGTTTCGCTAAACTTCAGAATCCTGCAAAGACCAAGCAGCTTGTAGATAATAAAAAAGGCATTACACCCACATTACCAACCAGCTGGCTGACAAATGTCACCCCCAACTGCAGCCACACTTTGAAAGTGATGGTCGAGGTTCTGGAAGAAAGTCAGGATTGTCAAATAATGGGGTCAAGGGTGAGAATACCGTCTATAAGATACACAAGGCTGCCTCCGTAACGTTAACATAGGACCTATGGTGGGATGGGGAATGCTAGTTACCATGCATCGTCAGGGGCATACAGAAAGTGGAACAGGGAAGGGATGGTTCTCCAAAATAACCAACTGTTTGCCCTCCCCTTGTCTAACCCAGTCCATGGACTGCATCAACATAATAGCGTCATAATATGTGGAGAAATGGGGAAGCTGAAAACCTCCTAAGTGTTTGCATCAAAACAGAATATCATGTTTAAAATGAGGATTCCATTAAAAAAATCATTCACAAGTCTATGCACATCAAGGAAACATTGTGAAGGGATATGAATGGGAAGGGCATGCAACAAATAAAGTACCCTAGGCAGAATGTTTATTTCGCTCCACTGACCCTCCCAGCCCAGGAAAAAGTTTTTTTCATGACAATATTAACGACAATACAGATGTAAACTTATCAATCTAGCCTTAGTATACCACACAGCACAAGATTCTGGGCATGAGTAAGCCACCAAACTAATGGAATATTTCCTGTGCACCACACACAGCGCAAAAATGAAAGACAGTGAAGGGCTGCCCTAAAATTAATTACACCTGTATAGATGCCTCTCCCCAGACACCAGAAATACAAATGAAAGAAAAGGATAGGAGTAAAATATCACAAGGCGCCACAGATTCAGTATGCAATGCTAAATTTAAACAATACGTTCCTTTTATGGCTGAATTCAGTTTCAGGAATCCTGGCTTTCCACCTCATTCATTGATCAGGTATATGTAAAATAGAGGGAAAAATACCATCATGTGTAGACAACATAAAATTTAATAAACATCATGCAAGATGTAAACATACAATAAGTAAAAACAAGTATGTATTAGGACAATGGCAGCCACAGTAGATCCACAGAATAATTACCAGATGGTCTGAGAACCCTGAAAAAGTTCTCAAACAAGCTCTTAAATCATCAACGACCACCCGGATCTGGAAGCTGGGAACAGGAACCTGGTTCTTATTGAGCCGGATCAGCTGAATATGGCTGGTGTAAATAGTAAAATAGCCAACGCGTTTCAACTCCTTCCTGAGTCTTTTTCAAGGCATAATAAACATGTCAGAGTAATGTCCTATTTAAATACACTAATAACCAATCACAACGTCCCTTTCCGGCGGGACATCAGTCTCCTGTCGTCATGACGACCGCACATAGTAGAGCATCACTTCCAGTGCGCCCTCTGGCGGCGCATCACTTCCTGTGCATCTTCCATCCATAGTCATGACAACCGTTCACAGCAGAGCTACACTTCCGATGCGCCCTCTAACGGCGTTTCACTCCCGGCGCGTTTTCTATCCGCGCATCGCTTTCGGCTGTTCATCACTTCCGCCGCGTCCCCAGCACTTAGAGGGAGATACTAAAAGTTCCGTAATAGACTATAACCATCCCGGAAGTCCATTCCACATGGCGTAAACGTGTAGAAATACAGGAAGTCCATATAAAACACTGTAATATTTATAAATGCTGTAAAAATATAAAAAAAACACATTTAAAAACAAAACAAAGAATGGTGCTATATTTCACCATTGATGATAAGAAAACATCTTTAATAAAACATCTTAGATAAAACAGTAGAACATAACAATACAACATAACCGGAGGAAAAACCCATAAATATAGAGATAGCAAACGAGACAAACTGAAAAAAGGATAGAGGCACAACTCAATTTCTAAATAAACCACTTTAGTTCGAAGTCTTTATTGAGACCCACAGGATGGAGGGTATTACATTCATATATAAGTTGCATCTCCTTTTTAGTTAACAACGTTGCACTATCCCTCTGACGTTGATTATTTTTCACTATTTTAATTGCGGCAAACTTCACTCTCCCTTTGGTAGAACATTCATGATGACATTTAAAGTGATTTGACAGTGCATGGGTGTCAAGGCCTTTTTTGATATTTCTGCAATGTTCACTAATGCGCATTTTCAGGGATCGGGTGGTACGTCCTATATAAAAGAGGTTACATTTACACTGAATGAAATAAACCACATTCTTTGTATTACATGTGATAAAGTCCAAGATCTTGACAGTATTCCCATTGATACAAATGGATTCTAATTTTTTGGAGCCATCATTGGGAACTTCCCTACATCCAATACATGCTCCACAGCGATGGAAACCTTGTGTTGCAATTCTTGTTTCTCGTTTTTTTGGAGGTAGGTAACTTTTGACCAGTGTCTTTCTCAGATTGGGAGCCTTTTTATAGATAAATTGTGGATGTATAGGTAACGACGTCACTATAATTGGGTCCTTTTTTAGTATGTCCCAATTTCGTCTAACCGATTTATCCAATAATCTATATTGTAAATTGAAACTCGTGACGAATGCCCATTCGAACTTCTCCCAGTTCGATTGTTTGGGTTTATTCCCTTCTAAAAGAACCTTCCTTTCAATCTTGTCAACCTCTTGTATAGCATTCAGCATTTTCACCCGATTATATCCGCTTCTTTCGAACCTCTCTTTCAGAACTTTAGTTTGTTCTTGATACATTTCTTTTGTCGTGCAATTCCTTTTTAGGCGTTTTAATTGCCCTTGAGGAATGCTATCTAACCAGTTGGAATGGTGACAACTGTCCACATGAATATAGCTAAGAGAGTCAGTCTCTTTTGTAAATGTCTTAGTTTGGAGGCAATTATTTTCAACATAGATGTTTAAATCTAAGAAATTCACTGACTCTCTATCTATAGTATATGTAAGATTTATATTTAAAGAATTGTTGTTTAGATAGGAACAGAAATAATCCAGAGATGACATGTCTCCCCTCCATATGAACATAATGTTATCGATATAACGCCTCCAGGACACCAGGTTCGCTCCAAATGGGTTGTTGTTGAAAACAAAATCCAATTCCCATTTGCCCATGAAAATATTGGCATAACTAGGATCGAACCTGGTGCCCATGGCTGTGCCCACCTTTTGGATAAAATAATCATTCTCTACAATGAAATAATTATTGGTGAGTTTGAACCTAATACCCTCTAGGATGAATTCCTGAGTCTCCACCTTCAGTGAACTTGCCTCCAGGGAGGTTTTAGTTGCTAGTATCCCTGCATCATGTTCTATAATAGAATAGAGTGACTTAACATCAGCTGTTACTAACACAAAATCCTCCTCCCACTCAATGTTGGACAGAAAAAATAAAGCATCCTTTGTATCTTTAAGGTGGGAGGGATTGTTTAATACCAACGGTTGGAGGAAAAAATCAATATATTCTGATAAATTGGCCGTGGCCGAATTGACCCCCGACACTATGGGTCGGCCTGGAGGATGTGTCGCATCCTTATGGACTTTGCGGAGTAGGTAGAGAGTCGGGACCGTTGGAGTTAAATTAAGTATAAATTCCTTTTCTCTGTCCTCTAGTACCCCCATGATGTTATATTTCTCCAACAGGGTTTGTAACTTAGAGACTATCTTTGTTGCGGGGTCCGTCCTGAGTTTAGAATATTGGCTTTGATCCTTTACATGTAAATCTAGTTCTTTGCTATACCACTCGCTGTTCATAACCACCACTCCTCCACCTTTGTCGGCAGGTTTGATTGTTAGATCCTTATTGGATCTTAATTCCTTGAGTGCTGTTCTCTCTTTATATGAGAGGTTACATTTGAATCCTCTTGGTTTTATATTTCTGAGATCCTCCTGCACCATCTCGCAAAAGGTCTCGATGAAATTGCCCTTTACATGGGCCAGAAAAAAGGCAGACTTAAGTTTAAATGGTGTCGAATTGGTTATCTCCGCTTGGCCCAGATCCCCTATGAGTGACTTGGTGGCAAAAACTTCTTTATGCAAAGCTTATGAACGAATTTGTGTATATCCACAAATGTTTCGAATTTATTAATATAGGCAGAGGGTGCATACTTTAGCCCCTTTTCCAACACACTTCTTTCATGCTTGGTTAGTATGTGTGAACTGATGTTGACAATTTTCACACCTTGGGCTTCATTTCCAGACTCTTTCTCCTCAAAGTTGGACCCTGATGTACCTACAGATGGAAGTTTTTTATTTTTCCTCCTTTTTAATCTATTTAGCTGATTTTTTCTCTTCTGTCTCTCCTCTGTATACCGACTTCTTCCTTTCTTTTTCCCTCCTCTCTTCCCTCTATGAGTCCGAACACGTTCTACCTCCACCGTATTGTCCTGTCTCGTTTGTCTAAAAAACGTGGATTTTCCTCTCTTTCGTTTAGGGCCCCATATCTATTTCTCAATTGTATCGGTCTGGTTTCCCTAGATCTCCAATCCTTTCCATCTCTTTGTCCCTCACCACCATCTCTTCTGGTGGTGGAATGGTCTTCACATTTTTCTTTTCCAAGGTAATTTCCATTCCGATTCTCCTCATACCTCCTGAACCTCCCTTGTTGGTATTGATAGTTTCCTGTTCTATCTCGCCTATTTTGATAGGTTCTTAATGTATACCTATCTTCTTTCTAGTTTGATGTATCATTTTCTCTTCTTCTGTCCCTTCTGATAGGTCTCCCTCTTTGGTGGACGTTCACCCTCCTCCAATCTTGTCCAATATCACATTGTGGTGTTCTTTGTCTATCAGGGGAATGATCATCTATATAATCATGTGATATATTGGCAATATCTGTTGTCTCCTCCTCAGGTACATTGGCCTCTTTTTTTATCCCTAATAAACTTTCTGATCTTTCTGTCTACTAGGATCTTTTCCTGTTTTTTTTATATTAATCTCAATTCTATTTTCGAACTCTTTATAGTCAGATCACTGAAAGGGGCAATAAGGTCTTTATGTTTTTTAATTTCATCATCTAATCCACTGAGCTCCTTTTTTCTTTCACTGATAATTAAATTTATTAGAGCAAAGGAACACTCATTGATGATTCTATCCCACTCATCTTTGAAGGTCTCAGAGGCCATTTTGAAAGAGGCCCTCTTATTAATCTTTAGACCCTTTGGGATGAGATCGTGAGCTAGATATTTTTCTAGTGTCACTGTTTCCCACCAAATCTTGTTTTCCTTAAGTAATGTAGATTCCAGCTTTCTCATAATATTTTCTAGGCTAACATCTAACAAATCAATATGTTCACCTTCATCTTTAAATAGATTATCAAGCATAAACCTTCTCTGGTCACGATATTTAAACATAATTGCCGCTAGGCGAAACACAGGAAAACTGGGAGAATAAAATGTATAGTAAACTTATGGAATATTTCCTGTGCACCACACACAGCGCAAAAATGATAGACAGTGAAGGGCTGCCCTAAGATTAATTACACCTGTATAGATGCCTCTCCCCAGACACCAGAAATACAAATGAAAGAAAAGGATAGGAGTAAAATATCACAAGGCGCCACAGATTCAGTATACAATGCTAAATTTAAACCATACGTTCCTTTTATGGCTGAATTCAGTTTCAGAAATCCTGGCTTTCCACCTCATTCATTGATCAGGTATATGTAAAATAGAGGGGAAAATACCATCATGTGTAGACAACAAAAAATTTAATAAACATCATGCAAGATGTAAACATACAATAAGTAAAAACAAGTATGTATTAGGACAATGGCAGCCACAGTAGATCCACAGAATAATTACCAGATGGTCTGAGAACCCAGAAAAAGTTCTCAAACAAGCTCTTAAATCACCAACGACCACCCGGATCTGGAAGCTGGGAGCAGGAACCTGGTTCTTATTGAGCCGGATCAGCTGAATATGGCTGGTGTATATAGTAAAATAGCCAACGCGTTTCAACTCCTTCCTGGAGTCTTTTTCAAGGCATAATAAACATGTCAGAGTAATGTCCTATTTAAATACACTAATAACCAATCACAACGTCCCTTTCCGGCGGGATATAAGTCTCCTGTCGTCATGACGACCGCACATAGTAGAGCACCACTTCCAGTGCGCCCTCTGGCGGCGCATCACTTCCTGTGCGTCTTCCATCCATAGTCATGACAACCGTTCACAGCAGAGCGTCACTTCCGGTGCACCCTCTAACGGCGTATCACTCCCGGCGCGTTTTCTATCCGCGCATCGCTTCCGGCTGTTCGTCACTTCCGCCGCATCCCCAGCACTTAGAGGGAGATACTAAAAGTCCCGTAATGGACTGTAACCATCCCGGAAGTCCATTCCACATGGCGGAAACGTGTAGAAATACAGGAAGTCCATATAAAACACTAATATTTATAAATGCTGTAAAAATATAAAACAAAACCACATTTAAAAACAAAACAAAGAATGGTGCTATATTTCACCATTGATGATAAGAAAACATCTTTAATAAAACATCTTAGATAAAACAGGAGAACATAACAATACAACATAACTTGAGGAAAAACCCATAAATATAGAGATAGCAAACGAGACAAACTGAAAAAAGGATAGAGGCACAACTAAATTTCTAAATGAACCACTTAAGTTCGAAGTCTTTATTGAGACCCATAGGATGGAGGGTATTACATTCATATATAAGTTGCATCTCCTTTTTAGCTAACAACGTTGCACTATCCCTCTGACGTTGATTATTTTTAACTATTTTAATTGCAGCAAACTTCACTATCCCTTTAGTAGACCATTCATGATGACATTTAAAGTGATTTGACAGTGCATGGGTGTCCAGGCCTTTTTTGATATTTCTGCAATGTTCACTAATGCGCATTTTCAGGGATCGGGTGGTACGTCCTATATAAAAGAGGTTACATTTACACTGAATGAAATAAACCACATTCTTTGTATTACATGTGATAAAGTCCAAGATCTTGACAGTATTCCCATTGATACAAATGGATTCTAATTTTTTGGAGCCATCATTGGGAACCTCCCTACATCCAATACATGCTCCACAGCGATGGAAACCTTGTGTTGCAATTCTTGTTTCTCGTTTTTTTTGGAGGTAGGTAACTTTTGACCAGTGTCTTTCTCAGATTGGGAGCCTTTTTATAGATAAATTTTGGATGTATAGGTAACGACGTCCCTATAATTGGGTCCTTTTTTAGTATGTCCCAATTTCGTCTAACCGATTTCTCCAATAATCTATATTGTAAATTGAAACTCGTGACGAATGCCCATTCGAACTTCTCCCGGTTCGATTGTCTGGGTTTATTCCCTTCTAAAAGAACCTTCCTGTCAATCTTGTCAACCTCTTGTATAGCATTCAGCATTTTCACCCGATTATATCCGCTTCTTTCGAACCTCTCTTTCAGAACATTAGTTTGTTCTTGATACATTTCTTTTGTCGTGCAATTCCTTTTTAGGCGTTTTAATTGCCCTTGAGGAATGCTATCTAACCAGTTGGAATGGTGACAACTGTCCACATGAATAAAGCTAAGAGAGTCAGTCTCTTTCGTAAATGTCTTAGTTTGGAGGCAATTATTTTCAACATAGATGTTTAAATCTAAGAAATTCACTGACTCTATCTATAGTATACGTAAGATTTATATTTAAAGAATTGTTGTTTAGATAGGAACAGAAAGAATCCAGAGATGACATGTCTCCCCTCCATATGAACATAATGTCATCGATATAATGCCTCCAGGACACCAGGTTCGCTCCACATGGATTGTTGTTGAAAACAAAATCCGATTAGAAATTTGCCCATGAAAATATTGGCATAACTACGAGCGAAACTGGTGCCCATGGCTGTGCCCACCTTTTGGATTTAATAATCATTCTCTACAATGAAATAATTATTGGTGAGTATGAACCTAATACCCTCTAGGATGAATTCCTGAGTCTCCACCTTCAGTGAACTTGCCTCCAGAGAGGTTTTAGTTGCTAGAATCCCTGCATCATGTTCTATAATAGAATAGAGTGACTTAACATCAGCTGTTACTAACACAAAATCCTCCTCCCACTCAATGTTGGACAGAAAAAATAAAGCATCCTTTGTATCTTTAAGGTGGTAGGGATTGTTTAATACCAACGGATGGAGGAAAAAATCAAGATATTCTGATAAATTGGCCATGGCCGAATTGACCCCCGACACTATGGATCGGCCTGGAGGATGTGTCGCATCCTTATGGACTTTGGGGAGTAGGTAGAGAGTCGGGACCGTTGGAGTTAAATTAAGTATAAATTCCTTTTCTCTGTCCTCTAGTACCCCCATGATGTTATATTTCTCCAACAGGGTTTGTAACTTAGAGACTATCTTTGTTGTGGGGTCCGTCCTGAGTTTAGAATATTGGCTTTGATCCTTTACATGTAAATCTAGTTCTTTGCTATACCACTCGCTGTTCATAACCACCACTCCTCCACCTTTGTCGGCAGGTTTGATTGTTAGATCCTAATTGGATCTTAATTCCTTGAGTGCTGTTCTCTCTTTATATGAGAGGTTACATTTGAATCCTCTTGGTTTTATATTTCTGAGATCCTCCTGCACCATCTCGCAAAAGGTCTCGATGAAATTGCCCTTTACATGGGCCGGAAAAAAGGCCGACTTGGGTTTAAATGGTGTCGAATTGGTTATCTCCGCTTGGCCCAGATCCCTATGAGTGACTTGGTGGCAAAAACTTCTTTATGCAAAGCTTACGAACGAATTTGTGTATATCCACAAATGTTTCGAATTTATTAATAGAGGCAGATGGTGCATACTTTAGCCCCTTTTCCAACACACTTCTTTCATGCTTGGTTAGTATGTGTGAACTGATGTTGACAATTTTCACACCTTGGGCATCCTTTCCAGACTCTTTCTCCTCAAAGTTGGACCCTGATGTACCTTCTACAGATGGAAGCTTTTTATTTTTCCTCCTTTTTAATCTATTTAGCTGATTTTTTCTCTTCTGTCTCTCCTCTGTATACCGACTTCTTCCTTTCTTTTTCCCTCCTCTCTTCCCTCTATGAGTCCGAACACGTTCTACCTCCACCGTATTGTCCGGTCTCTTTTGTCTAAAAAAACGTGGATTTTCCTCTTTCGTTTAGGGCCCCATATCTATTTCTCAATTGTATCGGTCTGGTTTCCCTAGATCTCCAATCCTTTCCATCTCTTTGTCCCTCACCACCATCTCTTCTGGTGGTGGAATGGTCTTCACATTTTTCTTTTCCAAGGTAATTTCCATTCCGATTCTCCTCATACCTCCTGAACCTCCCTTGTTGGTATTGATAGTTTCCTGTTCTATCTCGCCTATTTTGATAGGTTCTTAATGTATACCTATCTTCTTTGAAGTTTGATGTATCATTTTCTCTTCTTCTGTCCCTTCTGATAGGTCTCCCTCTTTGGTGGACGTTCACCCTCCTCCAATCTTGTCCAATATCACGTTGTGGTGTTCTTTGTCTATCACGGGAATGATCATCTATATAATCATGTGATATATTGGCAATATCTGTTGTCTCCTCCTCTGGTACATTGGCCTATTTTTTATCCCTAATAAACTTTCTGATCTTTCTGTCTACTAGGATCTTTTCCTGTTTTTTTATATTAATCTCAATTCTATTTTCGAACTCTTTATAGTCAGTTAGATCACTGAAAGGGGCAATAAGGTCTTTATGTTTTTTAATTTCATCATCTAATCCACTGAGCTCCTTTTTTCTTTCACTGATAATTAAATTTATTAGAGCAAAGGAACACTTATTGATGATTCTATCCCACTCATCTTTGAAGGTCTCAGAGGCCGTTTTGAAAGAGGCCCTCTTATTAATCTTTAGACCCTTTGGGATGAGATCGTGAGCTAGATATTTTTCTAGCGTCACTGTTTCCCACCAAATCTTGTTTTCCTTAAGTAATGTAGATTCCAGCTTTCTCATAATATTTTCTAGGCTAACATCTAACAAATCAATATTTTCACCTTCATCTTTAAATAGATTATCAAGCATAGACCTTCTCTGGTCACGATATTTAAACATAATTGCCGCTAGGCGAAACACAGGAAAACTTGGAGAATAAAATGTACAGTAAACTAATGGAATATTCCTGTGCACCACACACAGCGCAAAAATGATAGACAGTGAAGGGCTGCCCTAAGATTAATTACACCTGTATAGATGCCTCTCCCCAGACACCAGAAATACAAATGAAAGAAAAGGATAGGAGTAAAATATCACAAGGCGCCACAGATTCAGTATACAATGCTAAATTTAAACCATACGTTCCTTTTATGGCTGAATTCAGTTTCAGAAATCCTGGCTTTCCACCTCATTCATTGATCAGGTATATGTAAAATAGAGGGAAAAATACCATCATGTGTAGACAACATAAAATTTAATAAACATCATGCAAGATGTAAACATACAATAAGTAAAAACAAGTATGTATTAGGACAATGGCAGCCACAGTAGATCCACAGAATAATTACCAGATGGTCTGAGAACCCAGAAAAAGTTCTCAAAAAAGCTCTTAAATCACCAACGACCACCCGGATCTGGAAGCAGGGAACAGGAACCTGGTTCTTATTGAGCCGGATCAGCTGAATATGGCTGGTGTAAATAGTAAAATAGCCAACGCGTTTCAACTCCTTCCTGGAGTCTTTTTCAAGGCATAATAAACATGTCAGAGTATTGATGCAAAGAAAAGAATGTAGCTGAGCGCTCAGTCCTGTATCAACATAAATGTCCCATGCAAAACCTTTTTAGAAGCGGTATCTTCTACAGGTCACCAAACCGCTTGTGAATGATGTATCAATCCTTAGTCGTCAGTCCATATGATTCCTTCCAGTGATGGATATACCTCAGAACAAACCAAATGGAAATGATATGGTGTAGTATGTCTATATAAAAATGGTGACACCCATGTGAGAACAGGAATGGTGTGAAATATTCTACGTACCAAAACTCACACTTGTTAAAAGAGAGTGACTCCCATAAAGGTATCTTTCGCCACCAGTCTCAGACAACGTGAGTAAGTCAGCCGTACACACACCTTCATGCAATAGTCTCAAATATTATGACGTACCGTACTCACATAGTACATAGTGAGTACACTCCCATAAAGGTATCTTTAGTCACCGGTATTCCAGGTCTTTTTAGAAGAGTATCTTCTACGGGTCACCCGACCTCTTATGAATGATGTGTAAATTCTTATTCAGCAATCCTTATGATTCCCTCCGGTGATGAATAAACCTCAGGACAAACCAGATGTAAATAACATAGTGTAGTATGTCTACCGAAGAGTAATAGCACCCATGTGAAAATATGAAAGGGGTGTAATATTCTGCGTACCGGAACTCACACTAATTAAAAGTAAGTGACTCCCGTATGGGTTTCTTTAGCCACCGATCTCTAATAACGTGGATAAGCTAGCCGTACGAACACCTTCATGCAGCAATCCCAGTATTATAACGTACCATACTCACACAGTATACAGCGAATACGCTCCCATAATGGTATCTTTAGCCACCAATATTCATTCATGTGTATAGAGCCACCAAGAGTACCCCTCCAAATTATTCACCTGGTGCGGGACGTACCGTACTCACATGGCACATGGCAGTTGTACTCATATAGCGGTTTCTTTGGTTTTCTTCTAGGGCAGTAGGATGTATATTAATTCTCCCAAATGGGGGAATTATGACCCAAAAGAAACCAAAAGGGCACTCTTAAAATCCATAAAATTTATTTATAAACAATGTCTAAAATACATGGGGTAACAGATGGCAGATGGAAAAACGGTATACCTGAAAGGCAGTCTCGGCCGTGAATACCCGTCAGGGATAACAAAACCGTCTGTACCCAATAACGTGATGGTGATCAGTAGCTCTCCTGGACCAACATGTTTCGATTATAAAGTCTTTTTCAAGGTAATGGAGCGCCACTGAATTAAGTTATTTGTATAAGTTCCTGTATGCACATCAATTTCCGGACGCCACATGCACGTGGCCGTTTTCTTCCTTGATCGCCGCACTTCCGCCAACCAGCCAACCACAGCCGGATGTAGGAAGTGGGGAAAACAAACAGTAAATCGGAGCCCACAGAATAGACTGAACCCGGGCCCACAACATAGAGAAACTTTGGAGGCATATTCATAACAGTAGTGAATAAATTTAAAACTAAAATATGTACATATGCACCAATCCTTACATATATCGCCGAGTGACTTCCGCCAACCACCGGCATTCTGATTCCTGCCAGCCGCAGCCGGATGTCACCACAACCGGATGTGACTCCCTTAATGTGTATACACAGTTAATAGACCGCTTAACACATTTATGTTAATATACTCAACCTGGCATGACTGTTTATACTTTGCCCTTGTGCGGCATATGTAAATAGAAAAACCTCCTCTCAGTTTTAAAGTACCGTATCGGCATGTTCCGATACGTCACTTCCGCCCTCCAGCCTATTTACGTCCTGCCAACCATGGTCAGATAAAACAAAGCACAATAACTAAAATTATTTACTGATTCCCTTAAAACTCGGGTTAAATGTATATGCTAGGAATAACTAGGGGTTTAAGAAGATAATACCCCATTTTTAACTACTGTATAATTACCCAATAACTCCATCCTACATGCGCATCTATATACATAGATGGAATTTACAAATTGAATACAGATGCGTCATGTTGAATGACATATAGTACAATGTATAAAATGTATATGAAAAGTAATATATAGCTACAGAAACCATTTTAATTCAAATTCATGATTCAGTCCTCTAGGGGCCAGTGTATTTAAATCATATATCCACTTCATCTCTTTCTTAGCTAAAGCGGAATCTTTATTGCGGTTCCTCCAACTGTCCTTTACCTGATCTATACCCCAGAAATTTTTTGTGTGTTTAACTGAACTATTGTGCACGTTTTTGAAATGTAAAGAGAATGGATGATTCTCATTTCCCTTTTTTATGTTACGTACATGTTCAGACCACCGCACTCCCAGTGTCCTGGTGGTCTTACCGACATACAACTTATCACAAGTGCATCTAATAGCATAAACACAATACTTAGAATTACAGGTAATGAATGGCTTAATCTGATATACAGAGCCCTCATGACTGAAACTTAGTGTCTTTTTCCCGTCATTAGTGCATGCTTTACACATGCTACAGTCATGGCATTTATGAAAGCCCTTTTGACGGGTATGCATTCCTCCCTCATCATTAGAGAATGCACTCGCGACTACTCTATTTTTAATGTTGTCCGCTTTCCTATAAATGAACTGGGGACGTTCTGGCAATATAGTGGACAGTAGGGGATCTTTAAGCAGAATGTGCCAATTTTTATGAAAAATGGCTTCTACTGATCTGTGTTGGCTATTAAATTTCGTATTCACAGCTAGGGCATACGGATTTTTTTCCTTTTTCTTTTTTCTTTATCTGTAGAATACTTTTTCTATCCATATTAGATAGTTCCTGAATCGAACCATCAATTTTCTTTGGGTCGTAACCTTTATTTATGAAGCGGTGTTTCAAAAGATAGGCTTCCTTTTCAAAATACTCTACTTTACTACAATTCCTTCGTAGCCTTGTTAACTGACCTTTAGGGACATTATTAAGCCATCTTGGCAGGTGATTATTTGAAGTATGTATATATGTGTTAGAGTCAGTCGGTTTGAAATAGGTAGTTGTCTCTAATCTTCCTTCTCGAATCATAATATTCAAATCTAGAAAATTCACTTTCTCTTGACTAATAGAAAATGTGAATTTAATATTAAGTTCGTTCCTAGTAAGGTGTTGACAAAATTCCTCTAGGGCCATGAGATCACCTTTCCAAAGAAACATGACGTCATCTATATATCTCCACCAATGGGCCAGGTTCGCTCCCCAGTCATGTCCATGCCAAACATGGGTCTCCTCCCAGTCGGTCATGAATATATTGGCATAACTGGGGGCGAACCTGGTACCCATTGCGGTGCCGAAGTCCTGATTATAAAAAACCCCGTCGAAACTGAAATAATTATTATTAAGGATAAGTTAAATACACTGGCCCCTAGAGGACTGAATCATGAATTTGAATTAAAATGGTTTCTGTAGCTATATAATACTTTTCATATACATTTTATACATTGTACTATATGTCATTCAACATGACGCATCTGTATTCAATTTGTAAATTCCATCTATGTATATAGATGCGCATGTAGGATGGAGTTATTGGGTAATTATACAGTAGTTAAAAATGGGGTATTATCTTCTTAAACCCCTAGTTATTCCTAGCATATACATTTAACCCGAGTTTTAAGGGAATCAATAAATAATTTTAGTTATTGTGCTTTGTTTTATCTGACCATGGTTGGCAGGATGTAAATAGGCTGGAGGGCGGAAGTGACATATCGGAACATGCCGATACGGTACTTTAAAACTGAGAGGAGGTTTTTCTATTTACATATGCCGCACAAGGGCAAAGTATAAACAGTCATGCCAGGTTGAGTATATTAACATAAATGTGTTAAGCGGTCTATTAACTGTGTATACACATTAAGGGAGTCACATCCGGTTGTGGTGACATCCGGCTGCGGCTGGCAGGAATCAGAATGCCGGTGGTTGGCGGAAGTCACTCGGCGATATATGTAAGGATTGGTGCATATGTACATATTTTAGTTTTAAATGTATTCACTACTGTTATGAATATGCCTCCAATGTTTCTCTATGTTGTGGGCCAGGCTCAGTCTATTCCGTGGGCTCCGATTTACTGTTTATGTTTTCCCCACTTCCTACATCCGGCTGTGGTTGGCTGGTTGGCGGAAGTGCGGCGATCAAGGAAGAAAACGGCCACGTGCATGTGGCGTCCGGAAATTGATATGCATACAGGAACTTATAAAAATAACCTCATTCAGTGGCGTTCCTTTACCTTGAAAAAGACTTTATAGTTGAAACATGTTGGTCCAGGAGTGCTACTGATCACCATCACGTTATTGGGTACAGACGGTTTTGTTATCCCTGTCGGGTATTCACGGCCGAGACTGCCTTTCAGGTATACCGTTTTTCCATCTGCCATCTGTTACCCCATGTTTTTTAGACATTGTTTATAAATACATTTTATGGATTTTAAGAGTGCCCTTTTGGTTTCTTTTGGGTCATAATTATACATCCTACTGCCCTAGAAGAAAACCAAAGAAACCGCTATATGAGTACAACTGCCATGTGTCATGTGAGTACGGTACGTCCCGCACCAGGTGAATAATTTGGAGGGGTACTCTTGGTGGCTCTATACACATGAATGAATATTGGTGGCTAAAGATACCTTTATGGGAGCGTATTCGCTGTATACTGTGTGAGTACGGTACGTCATAATACTGGGATTGCTGCATGAAGGTGTTCGTACGGCTAGCTTATCCACGTTATTAGAGATCGGTGGCTAAAGAAACCCATACGGGAGTCACTTACTTTTAATTAGTGTGAGTTCCGGGACGCAGAATATTACACCCCTTTCATATTTTCACATGGGTGCTATTACTCTTCGGTAGACATACTACACTATGTTATTTACATCTGGTTTGTCCTGAGGTTTATTCATCACCGGAGGGAATCATAAGGATTACTGAATAAGAATTTACACATCATTCATAAGAGGTCGGGTGACCCGTAGAAGATACTCTTCTAAAAACCGGTGACTAAAGATACCTTTATGGGAGTGTACTCACTTGTACTATGTGAGTACGGTACATCATAATATTTGAGACTATTGCATGAAGGTGTGTGTACGGCTGACTTACTCACGTTGTCTGAGACTGGTGGCGAAAGATACCTTTATGGGAGTCACTCTCTTTTAACAAGTGTGAGTTTTGGTACGCAGAATATTTCACACCATTCCTGTTCTCACATGGGTGTCACCATTTTTATATAGACATACTACACCATATCATTTCCATTTGGTTTGTTCTGAGGTATATCCATCACTGGAAGGAATCATATGGACTGACGACTAAGGATTGATACATCATTCACAAGCGGTTTGGCGACCTGTAGAAGATACCGCTTCTAAAAAGGTTTTGCATGGGACATTTATGTTGAAACAGGACTGAGCGCTCAGCTACATTCTTTTCTTTGCATCATTGTTTCCATTATAGGGTATTGGTGGTCCCTTTGTTTGTATCCAGCTGCATAAGTCTTTTTTGCGCCTTGGGACAGTTCATCTTCTGTATTCTATGTCAGAGTAATGTCCTATTTAAATACACTAATAACCAATCACAACGTCCCTTTCCGGCGGGACATCAGTCTCCTGTACATAGTAGAGCATCACTTCCAGTGCGCCCTCTGGCGGCGCATCACTTCCTGTGCTTCTTCCATCCATAGTCATGACAACCGTTCACAGCAGAGCTTTACTTCCGGTGCACCCTCTAACGGCGTATCACTCCCGGTGCGTTTTCTATCCGCGCATCGCTTCCGGCTGTTCATCACTTCCGCTGCGTCCCCAGCACTTAGAGGGAGATACTAAAAGTCCCGTAATGGACTATAACCATCCTGGAAGTCCATTCCACATGGCGGAAACGTGTAGAAATACAGGAAGTCCATATAAAACACTGTAATATTTATAAATGCTGTAAAAATATAAAACAAAACCACATTTAAAAACAAAACAAAGAATGGTGCTATATTTCACCATTGATGATAAGAAAACATCTTTAATAAAATATCTTAGATAAAACAGGAGAACATAACAATACAACATAACCGGAGGAAAAACCCATAAATATAGAGATAGCAAACGAGACAAACTGAAAAAAGGATAGAGGCACAACTAAATTTCTAAATGAACCACTTAAGTTCGAAGTCTTTATTGAGACCCATAGGATGGAGGGTATTACATTCATGTGTAAGTTGCATCTCCTTTTTAGCTAACAACGTTGCACTATCCTTCTGACGTTGATTATTTTTCACTATTTTAATTGCGGCAAACTTCACTATCCCTTTAGTAGACCATTCATGATGACATTTAAAGTGATTTGACAGTGCATGGGTGTCCAGGCCTTTTTTGATATTTCTACAATGTTCACTAAGGCGGATTTTCAGGGATCGAGTGGTACGTCCTATATAAAAGAGGTTACATTTACACTGAATGAAATAAACCACATTCTTTGTATTACATGTGATAAAGTCCAAGATCTTGACAGTATTCTCATTGATACAAATGGATTCTAATTTTTTGGAGCCATCTTTGGGAACCTCCCTACATCCAATACATGCTCCACAGCGATGGAAACCTTGTGTTGCAATTCTTGTTTCTCGTTTTTTTGGAGGTAGGAAACTTTTGACCAGTGACTTTCTCAGATTGGGAGCCTTTTTATAGATACTTTTTGGATGTACAGGTAACGACGTCCCTATAATTGGGTCCTTTTTTAGTATGTCCCAATTTCGTCTAACCGATTTCTCCAATAATCTATATTGTGAATTGAAACTCGTGACGAATGCCCATTCGAACTTCTCCCGGTTCGATTGTCTGGGTTTATTCCCTTCTAAAAGAACCTTCCTTTCAATCTTGTCAACCTCTTGTATAGTATTCAGCACTTTCTCCCAATTATATCCGCTTCTTTCAAACCTCTCTTTCAGAACATTAGTTTGTTCTTGATACATTTCTTTTGTCGTGCAATTCCTTTTTAGGCGTTTTAATTGCCCTTGAGGAATGCTATCTAACCAGTTGGAATGGTGAGAACTGTCCACATGAATATAGCTAAGAGAGTCAGTCTCTTTCGTAAATGTCTTAGTATGGAGGCAATTATTTTCAACATAGATGGTTAAATCTTAGAAATTCACTGACTCTCTATAGTATACGTAAAATTTATATTTAAAGAATTGTTGTTTAAATAGGAACAGAAAAAATCCAGAGATGACATGTCCCCCCTCCATATGAACATAATGTCATCGATATAACGCCTCCAGGACACCAGGTTCGCTCCAAATGGATTGTTGTTGAAAACAAAATCCGATTCCCATTTGCCCATGAAAATATTGGCATAACTACGAGCGAAACTGGTGCCTATGGCTGTGCCCACCTCTTGGATATAATAATCATTCTCTACAATGAAATAATTATTGGTGAGTATGAACCTAATACCCTCTAGGATGAATTCCTGAGTCTCCACCTTCAGTGAACTTGCCTCCAGGGAGGTTTTAGTTGCTAGAATCCCTGCATCATGTTCTATAATAGAATAGAGTGACTTAACATCAGCTGTTACTAACACAAAATCCTCCTCCCACTCAATGTTGGACAGAAAAAATAAAGCATCCTTTGTATCTTTAAGGTGGGAGGGATTGTTTAATACCAACGGTTGGAGGAAAAAATCAATATATTCTGATAAATTGGCCATGGCCGAATTGACCCCCGACACTATGGGTCGGCCTGGAGAATGTGTCGCATCCTTATGGACTTTGGGGAGTAGGTAGAGAGTCGGGACCGTTGGAGTTAAATTAAGTATAAATTCCTTTTCTCTGTCCTCTAGTACCCCCATGATGTTATATTTCTCCAACAGGGTTTGTAACTTAGAGACTATCTTTGTTGTGGGGTCCGTCCTGAGTTTAGAATATTGGCTTTGATCCTTTACATGTAAATCTAGTTCTTTGCTATACCACTCGCTGTTCATAACCACCACTCCTCCACCTTTGTCGGCAGGTTTGATTGTTAGATCCTAATTGTATCTTAATTCCTTGAGTGCTGTTCTCTCTTTATATGAGAGGTTACATTTGAATCCTCTTGGTTTTATATTTCTGAGATCCTCCTGCACCATCTCGCAAAAGGTCTCGATGAAATTGCCCTTTACATGGGCCGGAAAAAAGGCCGACTTGGGTTTAAATGGTGTCGAATTGGTTATCTCCGCTTGGCCAAGATCCCTATGAGTGACTTGGTGGCAAAAAACTTCTTTATTCAAAGCTTACGAACGAATTTGTGTATATCCACAAATGTTTCGAATTTATTAATAGAGGCAGAGGGTGCATACTTTAGCCCCTTTTCCAACACACTTCTTCATGCTTGGTTAGTATGTGTGAACTGATGTTGAAAATTTTCACACCTTGGGCTTCCTTTCCAGACTCTTTCTCCTCAAAGTTGGACCCTGATGTACCTTCTACAGATGGAAGTTTTTTTATTTTTCCTCCTTTCTAATCTATTTAGCTGATTTTTTCTCTTCTGTCTCTCCTCTGTATACCGACTTCTTCCTTTCTTTTTCCCTCCTCTCTTCCCTCTATGTGTCCGAACACGTTCTACCTCCACCGTATTGTCCTGTCTCGTTTGTCTAAAAAAATGTGGATTTTCCTCTTTCGTTTAGGGCCCCATATCTATTTCTCAATTGTATCGGTCTGGTTTCCCTAGATCTCAAATCCTTTCCATCTCTTTGTCCCTCACCACCATCTCTGCTGGTGGTGGAATGGTCTTGACATTCCTCTTTTCCAAGGTAATTTCTATTCCGATTCTCCTCATACCTCCTGAACCTCCCTTGTTGGTATTGATAGTTTCCTGTTCTATCTCGCCTATTTTGATAGGTTCTTAATGTATACCTATCTTCTTTGAAGTTTGATGTATCATTTTCTCTTCTTCTGTCCCTTCTGATAGGTCTCCCTCTTTGGTGGACGTTCACCCTCCTCCAATCTTGTCTAATATCACGTTGTGGTGTTCTTTGTTTATCAGGGGAATGATCATCTATATAATCATGTGATATATTGGCAATATCTGTTGTCTCCTTCTCAGGTACATTGGCCTCTTTTTTATCCCTAATAAACTTTCTGATCTTTCTGTCTACTAGGATCTTTTCCTGTTTTTTTATATTAATCTCTATTCTATTTTCAAACTCTTTATAGTCAGTTAGATCACTGAAAGGGGCAATAAGGTCTTTATGTTTTTTAATTTCATCATCTAATCCACTGAGCTCCTTTTTTCTTTCACTGATAATTAAATTTATTAGAGCAAAGGAACACTCATTGATGATTCTATCCCACTCATCTTTGAAGGCATCAGAGGCCATTTCGAAAGAGGCCCTCTTATTAATCTTTAGACCCTTTGGGATGAGATCGTGAGCTAGATATTTTTCTAGCGTCACTGTTTCCCACCAAATCTTGTTTTCCTTAAGTAATGTAGATTCCAGCTTTCTCATAATATTTTCTAGGCTAACATCTAACAAATCAATATTTTCACCTTCATCTTTAAATAGATTATCAAGCATAGACCTTCTCTGGTCACGATATTTAAACATAATTGTCGCTAGGCGAAACACAGGAAAACTGGGAGAATAAAATGTACAGTAAACGAATGGAATATTCCTGTGCACCACACACAGCGCAAAAATGATAGACAGTGAAGGGCTGCCCTAAGATTAATTACACCTGTATAGATGCATCTCCCCAGACACCAGAAATACAAATGAAAGAAAAGGATGGGAGTAAAATATCACAAGGCGCCACAGATTCAGTATACAATGCTAAATTTAAACCATACGTTCCTTTTATGGCTGAATTCAGTTTCAGAAATCCTGGCTTTCCACCTCATTCATTGATCAGGTATATGTAAAATAGAGGGGAAAATACCATCATGTGTAGACAACATAAAATGTAATAAACATCATGCAAGATGTAAACATACAATAAGTAAAAACAAGTATGTATTAGGACAATGGCAGCCACAGTAGATCCATAGAATAATTACCAGATGGTCTGAGAACCCAGAAAAAGTTCTCAAACAAGCTCTTAAATCACCAACGACCACCCGGATCTGGAAGCTGGGAACAGGAACCTGGTTCTTATTGAGCTGGATCAGCTGAATATGGCTGGTGTAAATAGTAAAATAGCCAACGCGTTTCAACTCCTTCCTGGAGTCTTTTTCAAGGCATAATAAACATGTCAGAGTAATGTCCAATTTAAATACACTAATAACCAATCACAACGTCCATTTTCCGGCGGGACATCAGTCTCCTGTCGTCATGACGACCGCACATAGTAGAGCATCACTTCCAGTGCGCCCTCTGGTGGCGCATCACTTCCTGTGCGTCTTCCATCCATAGTTATGACAACCGTTCACAGCAGAGAGTCACTTCCGGTGTGCCCTCTAACGGCGTATCACTCCCGGCGCATTTTCTATCCGCGCATCGCTTCCGGCTGTTCGTCACTTCCGCCGCGTCCCCAGCACTTAGAGGGAGATACTAAAAGTCCCGTAATGGACTATAACCATCCCGGAAGTCCATTCCACATGGCGGAAACGTGTAGAAATACAGGAAGTCCATATAAAACACTGTAATATTTATAAATGCTGTAAAAATATAAAACAAATCCACATTTAAAA
Organism: Pseudophryne corroboree; assembly: GCF_028390025.1. Taxonomy (NCBI): domain Eukaryota; kingdom Metazoa; phylum Chordata; class Amphibia; order Anura; family Myobatrachidae; genus Pseudophryne; species Pseudophryne corroboree. Next base: position 761,988,049 of record NC_086444.1, on the reverse strand, counting down.
ACCAAACAAAGAATGGTGCTATATTTCACCATTGATAAGAAAACATCTTTAATAAAACATCTTAGATAAAACAGGAGAACATAACAATACAATATAACCGGAGGAAAAACCCATAAATATAGAGATAGCAAACGAGACAAACTGAAAAAAGGATAGAGGCACAACTAAATTTCTAAATGAACCACTTAAGTTCGAAATCTTTATTGAGACCCATAGGATGGAGGGTATTACATTCATATATAAGTTGCATCTCCTTTTTAGCTAACAACGTTGCACTATCCCTCTGACGTTGTGTCACGATCCAGGTAATTCCTTATCAGTATTTACCTTCCAAATGTCTCCTGAGACTGTCCCAGTGTTCCAAGCCTGGATTCCATCTGCACTGTCTGTGTGCAGGACGCTGCATCTCATTGTCTCTAATCTCCTTACTGTGATTCTGGCAGCATCAGGGTTAAGTTTCACATGCAAGTTACAAACAATCTTTCCCTCCAAAAGCTAACATGGGCGCAGCCATGTTTTCCTAATCACATGATACCTTTCAGCCTATCAGCTGCACTCTGGTTTCTACCTAATTACCCAGCAGCTGCACTCTAGACTCTGCTTAATCAGCCAGCCAATCCCTGTTTCCCAGCTGGTATAAATATCTTGTTCCTGGGCTGGAAAGGGGGTCAGTGCTTCAATGGTCTTCAGTGTTTCCAGTGAGCAGTTCTTCCATGGACTTTCTCTGCAGTGCTTCATTTGTCTCCAGTGGTTTCTGTGTGCAGTCTTCTACAGATTCTCCAGTGAACTCTCCTGCATTCAAGCCTGACTCCTCTGTGTTACACTCTGTGGTGTAACACGACACCTCTGTGATTAACCCTCTACAACATCACATTACTCATCTGTGTCTGTATTCCGGCTTTCCAGCAGCCACTCTTCAACAACTACAGTTTTCCAGCGAACCCTAGTTCATTTACAGTTTACAGAACTTTTCTCTACATTCCAGGTTACTGGTATTAACCAGTTGCACGTCTAAATTTCCACTTGTGACTTTCTATTGTTTTTGCAAGTTTTATGACTTTTCATTTAATTAAATCACTGAAAGATATTTCCAGTTGTCGTGGTCACGCCTTCGGGCATCCTTGCTACTGTCTTTACGCATGTCCAGGAGTCACATGGCTCCTCCTAGGTTCAAGTACCCATCAACCCCTACAACTGAGGCTCCCAGTCACGGTCATCAGCCCTCAGTTGTGACAGTAAGCACTGACCAAATGGATCTGGCCGGAGACCAGGCCCAAGCGTTTAACCCGATGCAACGACTTGCAGCACGCTTAGAACTTCTGGAGGCTGCACAGGGTCAAGTTTTTCGCTGTCTCCAGGGCCTTTCCACCCGGCTGGATGGAATCCAAGTAACCCTCAATGGTTCAGGGGCATCCAGTGTCCTGACTCTCAGTCAACTGTTGGTTCAGTTACAAGACCTTCTCTCTAGCATCGTTCCAGTTATTTAAAAGTGTCTCTGTGATACTCCTATTATCTCTGCTCCCATCTCCATGAAAGCCTTCCCACAGTCTGCTGAGAACACAGATGCAACAGCTGCCAATCTCTCTATGTCCAAGTCGTTTCCCCTTGCTCCAAGTAAAGATAAGTTCCGGAGTAAGCCACGGTCTAGACTTTCTGAAGAGGAACGCAAGCGTCGCATGCAGTTTCAACTCTGCTTCTACTGTGGGGGTTCTGATCACTTTATTAAAGACTGTTCTCTCCGTAAGCCAAGGAAGTGGGATAGATCTCCACATCACAGCATTCATAGTTACAAACCTTCCTATGTGGAATCTTCAGCTCCTTCTGAGCCGGTCAAGAAAAATATAAAAGTTGATCAAAGAAAAACCCAATTCTACAATTGGGGTCCTGTGTCCAGGAGCCCCATTTCCAATTCCGGGAAACAAAAGATTTAATGAGACTTTCTTCACCAAAGGAAAATCTAATTCTGCAGCCCAAGACGGGGCGTCTGTTTCTGCAGCCCAAGACGGGGCGTCTGTTTCTGCAGCCCAAGACGGGGCATCTGTTTCTACAGCTCCAGGAAAGGTATCCAATGTTCAAGCTCTACTAGGGGCATATGAGTCTTCTCAAAAAGGAGTTTCTGATCTGTCAACCCCAGGAGGGGTGCTGGAGAAAACAACCCTGAGAGAGGTGTCTGATTCGTCAACCCCAGGAGGGGTCACCGAAATTTCAGCCCCAAGGGAAGTATCCAGAGCCAAGTTCCCAGATGGAAATTTTTGTGCTACAGATGCAGTTATGAACTCCTGTTTGCCGTCTTCAGAGAGCACCACCCTGTTGGCATCCAGCATGGACCAGGTCCAGGATGGTCTAACTGAACACTCGGATACCACTCATTCCGGTTCTAACTGGATTCTGACTCCTTCAGTTCCAGCTGATTCAACTGTCTCCAGACTCAATCCGGTTCCATCCGTAGGTCCAA